>NC_133662.1:260133590-260735411 GCF_037893015.1 Macrotis lagotis | reverse complement strand
AGACACTTAATTACCTGGCTGTGTGACCTTGGGCAAATTACTTATCCCTACTGCCTTGCAAAAACTAAACAAAAAAACAAAGAATATATATAATGATTTCTAAAGATGAGACTAATAAACGAGGGTTCAGGAAAGGTCTCTTGAAGGAGGTATTGTTTGAGCTTAGCCTTAAAGTAAACATGGGATTCCAATAGGCAAAGGTGAAGAGGGAGATGATTCCAGTCTTAGGAAAGTGCCTAGGCAAAGGCATAGAGACAGAAGGAATGCTATGAAATTGAAATCTTAAAGAGTCATATAAAATAAGGGAGCAAAATTAAAGCATAATTGTTATGGACAAATAAATTATGAAGACCTGTATGTGATCTTCTAATAAAAATTCTTGACCATTAGAGTGATATAGCTAGATATGAGTTTTAGAAATATCAGTTTGCAAATACAGTAATAAATGGAGCTTTTCTTAAAATGATAAGTAGTTTTGGGCAGCTAGGTGGCACAGTGGATAGAGCACCGACCCTGGAGTCAGGAGTACCTGGGTTCAAATCCAGCCTCAGACACTTAATAATGACCTAGCTGTGTGGCCTTGGGCAAGCCACTTAACCCCATTGCCTTGCAAAAACCTAAAAAAAAAATTCCAGTTATAGCAATAAGATAAGAAAAAGAAATTGAAGGCAATGAGGAAACAAAATTATCACTTTTGTAGATTATGTGATGGTTTACTTGGAAAACTCTAGAGAGTCAACTAAAAAAAAAACTAGTTGAAATTAATCAGTTCCAGGGGCGGCTAGGTGGCACAGTAGATAAAGCACCGGCCCTGGAGTCAGGAGTACCTGGGTTCAAATCTGGCCTCAGACACTTAATAATGACCTAGCTGTGTGGCCTTGGGCAAGCCACTTAACCCCATTTGCCTTGCAAAAAAACCCTAAAAAAAAAAACCAAAGAAATTAATCAGTTCCAACAAAGTTACAGAATATAAAATAAACCCACCCAAACCACGAGCATTACTATATGTTACCAACATAACCCAGCAGGAAGAAATTCCTGAAAGAAAGGGAAATTCCAATTAAAATAATTTTAGAAAATATAGAATTCTTGGGAATCTATCTACCTGCCAAGACAAACACAGGAACTATATGAACACAATTGCAAAACATTTCATACAAATAAAGACAGATTTTAATCACTGAAGCAAGATTAATTATGCATGGGTAGGCTTAGTCAATATATTATAAATGACAATAACCCTTAAATTAGTTCATTTATTCAGTGCCATGCTAACCAAATTACCCAAGAATCACTTTATAGGGCTAGGAAAAATAACAACAAAACCCTTTTGGGGGAACAAAACATCAAACATATCAAGGGAATCAATGAAAAAAAAAGTGACGTTAAGGGGGTCTAGTAATACCAGACTTCAAGCTATACCACAAAGTGGTAATCATCAGAACAATCTGATAGTGGCTAAATAATAGAATGGTTGGTTAGTAGACTATTTATAAATTAAAGAAATGAGCACAGTAGCCTCATATTTAGTAAGCCCAAGATTGCAGATAATAGGACAAATACTATTTGAGAAAATTGCAGGACAAATTGAGAAATTGTCCAGCAGAAACTGGGTATAGACCAATCTCTCATATTTTTTGCCAAGATAAGCTCAAAATGGGTACCTGATTTAGCCACAAAGAGTGATATCATAAAGCAAATTAGCAAAACATGAAAGAAATTACCTATGAATGGTGGAAACATTCAAAACTAATAGAGATGAGAGAGGGGGAGGTTGATGGGAGGTAATAATTTTGAGTACATATAGTTAAAAAGTTTTAGCACAAAACTCAAACAGTCAAAATTAGAAAAAAGAAAGAAACTGTATTGTGTGTGGGGGGGAATCTTTGGAGCAAGTTTTTTTTTCCCTGATAAAGTCTCATTTTTCAAATATATATGGAACTGAGCCCAATTTATAAGAATAAGAGCCTTATTGATCTCCCAATTGCTAATTGAACAAGGGATAATAACAGGCAACTCTCAGAGGAAGAAATAAATCTATTTATAGGTTTAAAAGCTCTAAATCACTAATAATTAGGGAAATGTAAATAACTCTGAGATACCACCTCATACACATCATATTGGCTAAGTAAGAAGATAGAAAAGGAAAATGACAAATGTTGGAGGGCATGTGGGAAAATATGTTCATTAATATACTGCTGATGGAGCTGAAATCTAATCCAACCATTCAGAAGAGCAATTTGGAACCCTGCCCCAAAAGCCATAAAATTAAGAATACCCTTTGACTCAGCAATATTGTTACAAGGTCTATACCCCTAAAGAGTTCAAAGGGAAAGGGAAAGGACACATAGATACAAAAATATTTATAGGGCAGCTAGGTGGCACAGTGGATAGAGCACTGGCCCTAGAGTCAGGAATACCTGAGTTCAAATCTGGCCTCAGACACTTAATAATTACCTGGCTGTGTGGCCTTGGGCAAGCCACTTAACCCCATTCCCTTGCAAAAAAATAATCAGTCAAAAATATTTATAGAAGCCCTTTTTTTGTGGTGGCAAAGAATTGAAAATTGAAGGGATGTGCATCAAGTGGGAAATGGATGAACAAGTGATAGTATTTGAAGCAGCTAGGTGGCTTAGTGGATAGAACACCAATCCTGGAGTCAGGAGGCTAAATCCAAATTTAGACACTTACTAACTGTGTGACCTTGGGCAAGTCACTTAACCCTAAATGCCTCCAAAAAGAAAGAAAAAAACTCAACAAATTATGGTATTTGAATGTGATGAAATACTACTGTGCTGTAAAAAATGATAAAGTGGACAGTTTCAGAGAAACTTGGGAAGACTTATATGAACTGAAGCAAAGTGAAGTGAGCAGACCTAAGATAATTTGCAAGGCAACAGCAGTATGATGATGAATTGTGAAAGATTTAGCTATTCTGATTGATACAATGATCCACCACAATTCCAATTAACTCATGATCAAACATGCTATCCATGTCCACATGCTGAATTCATAAGTCATTTTGAAGAAATTTTCTTCTTAATTTTTTTGAACATGGATAATACAGAAATATATTTACATGACTTTTTATGTGTGTTATATATTTCTTGCCTTCTTGATGAGTGAAAAGAGGTAGAGAATTCACAAGTGAAAATAAAATTGGATTTAAAAAAGTCTATTAATTTGACAACTATATGCAGGATGGATGGGGGTGGGGGGAGAGACTTTAAGCAGGGAGATCAATGAAGAGACTGTTGCTATAGTCAAGGTGAGAGGTGCTGAGGGCTTTACCTACCTAAATGTAGTGTGAGGGTAAATGATAGGGAGGTGGAATCAGCAAGGCTTGGCAATTGATTAGATATAGAATTTTGGATATTGAAAAAGAGTTGAGAATGACTCCAGAGGATTTTCACTCCTTAGCATCTACTATAGAGTGGTCGCTTTATAAATACTTACTTGATAGAATCCCTGGGTTAGGGCAGCTAGGTAGCACAGTAGATAGAGCACCAGCCCTGGAGTCAGGAGGACCTGAGTTCAAATCTGAACTCAGACACTTAATAATTATCTAGCTTTGTGGCCTTGGGCAAGCCACTTAACCCCATTGCCTTAAATACTTAAAAAAATGTATTTAAAAGCTCAACTCAAGTGTCACTTCCTGCAGGAATTCTTTTCTGATTATCTCCTGCAAAGCATTAAATGACTACTTTCTCCAGATATTTGAAATTTAATTTTCCATTAAAATATTGTGGAATGATACATATATCATGGGAGGGAGGGGATGGTGCTCTTTGAGGGCAGTCTTTGTTGTACTTGAGTTTTTGTATTTCGATTTAAGGCACAATAAATGTGTATGGATTGGTCACTTGATTTCTTCTTTGAGCATCAGGTTTCTCCTCCTTTGTTGAAGGAGGATCTTTCTCCCTTACTTTTTCTCAGGCACAGTCTCATTAAATAACACCTGCCTGACTGAAGCCTGCATTCGAGTGGCTGGTAAGATTCTGGAATCCCTGGACCGGGAGGTGAACCCCTGTGAAGACTTTTACCAATTCTCTTGTGGTGGCTGGATGCGGCGAAACCCACTGCCAGATGGACGCTCAAGATGGAATACTTTCAATAGTCTCTGGGACCAGAATCAGGCTGTGCTGAAACATCTCCTTGGTGAGTTACCTGGGTAATCTAGAGAACACCTGGGGAAGGGTCATATCAGAGACCAGGATCTCCTCAAGGAGGGAAAGGCAGGTGAGGACCCTAGTGATGACAGAGAAGTAGGAAGTGTCACCCAACCAAGAAAAATCCTAATGACACAATAGCCAGCGCAGAATTTGGAATATGATCCAATCTCATCTCACAATTACTATCTGCTTTAAATAAGATACTTAACCTTACTGGGCTTCAGTTTCTTCCTCTCTAAAAAAAATAGGCTTAATTGTCATAAAACTCATAAACAAAAGAGTTTTCAGAAGAAGTAATGGTCAGGAGAATCAAAAGCTGCAGAGAAGTCGAAATGGATAGGGATTGAGAAAGGTCATCACATTTGTCAATTAATTAACCTGAGAGACAGGTTTCAATTGAGAGAGAATAGTATGGTTAGATAGCTTTTTCTAGGAGTTTACAAGAGAGGGGGGAGATAGGATATTTTCTTGAGAAAATGACAGTCAAAAGAAGGGTTTTTTTTTTTAAGGATATGGAGTTTTTGTTTTTTTAAAAAAAGTACCTTGATGATAGGATGTTTACCTTATGATTGACTTTTTTAAGTAACAACAAGCAATATAATAGATACATCTCTGTTAAAACTGGGGTGAAAATTTTCCTTCTATTTAGCTTGCCAGAATTGAGTGGTGGCATAGAAAGGGGTTACTCTAAATTAGATATAAATGTATTTTAAATCCTCCTTATGTATTTTCATTCATTTCTTTAATAAAATTACTTATTTTGAGGGGTGGCTAGGTGGTGCAGTGGATAGAGCACCAGCCCTGGAGTCAGGAGTACCTGAGTTCAAATCCCGCCTCAGACACTTAATTACCTAGCTGTGTGGCCTTGGGCAAGCCACTTACCCCATTGCCTTGCAACCCCCCCCCCTTAAAAATAAATAAAATTACTTATTTTTTTATACTTGTAAATAAAAAAAAAACTTAGTCTCTGAGGTCCCTTCCTCTAAATCTGTGGTCTGTGCTGACCAGAGTAGCTGGAGAGAGCATTGGGAAAGTCTTTGCTTAAGAAGCAAGAGATTAAAGTTGTACAGCCCTCTCTGCCCTTAGCTAGAGGGGGAAAAATCCCTTACCTCTCTGAACCTCTTGTGTCTGTCAACTTGAGAGAGGATTAGTTGCTGTCCAAGGTACTGATGGGAGTTAATAACCTATAATAATAATAATAATAACAAAAATTATTGCATCTCTATAATGCAATTGAAGACCAAAGAGGCAGCTAAGGGGGACAGTGGATAGAGCACTGGCCCTGGAATCAGGAGGACCTCAAATTTGATCACAGTCACTTAATATTTACTTTGCTGTGTGACCTTGAGCAAGTCACTTAACCCTATTGCCTTGCAAAAATAAAAAAAAGTCTACAAAACCTTTTATTCACTAGTCCCCTCTGCAGTGTGGAGGTGAGGGATTATCATCACTATTTCCTTTTTTAAAAAAATTTCACAATGATTTCTTTGGTGTAGTGCAACAGTGTCTAACTGGATACTTGTAAGTGCATTTTGACTTAGAAAACAACATAAGAACATTATCTATATGTTGTTGAATTTTTATTTTGTTAGCTATTTCATAGTTATATTTCAATCTGATTTGAGCAGCACTTGGAAGTATTGTGGGTCAAATGTATCCAGAGAGACTCCCAGCTGAGTGGCATCCCTAGTAAAGATCTGGGACCAAATTGTTCTGCACCTCAGAATAGTCTCAGAGAACCACCTTAGGGCACAAAGAGGGCCACACAGTGAGTATATATATCAGGGGTGGGAGTGGAACCCAGGTCTTCTTAACTTTGAGACCTGATTCTTTTTCTTTTTTTTTTTTTTAGGTTTTTGCAAGGCAAATGGGGTTAAGTGGCTTGCCCAAGGCCACACAGCTAGGTAATCATTAAGTGCCTGAGGTCAAATTTGAACTCAGATCCTCCTGAATCCAGGGCCAGTGCTCTATCCACTGCTCCATCTAGCTGCCCCAGAGACCTGATATTTTATCCACTTTGTCATACAGCCTCATATTGTTGTCCATTTTCCAGATTTAACAAATGGAGGCTCAGAAGGCAAAGGGGAAGCTAGGTGGCACAGTGGATAGAGCACCAGCCCTGGAGTCAGGAGGACCTGAATTCAAATCTAAACTCAGATGCTTAATAATTACCTAGCTGAGTAACCCTGGGCAAGTAGCTTAACACCATTGCCTTGCAAAAAAAAATGAAGAAAGAAAGATGGATGGACAGAAAAAAAGAAAGAAAGAAAGAAAGAAAGAAAGAAAGAAAGAAAGAAAGAAAGAAAGAAAGAAAGAAAGAAAGAAAGAAAGAAAATAGAAAGAAAAGAAAGAAAGGCAAAGCAATTTTCCCAAAGTCATGTAACTCAGTGGTACTGGAACCAAGTACCACTAGTGATAACAGAATATATAGAGCATTAAGCCTGGAATCAGAAGACCTGAGATCAAATTCAGCAATGTGGCACTGAGCAAGTCAATTCACCTCTGCCTCAATTCCCTCATCTGTGAAATAATAATAGCATCTGCCTCCCATGGTTGTGAGGATTAAATAAGATAATAATTATCAAGTGTTTAGCACGGTGTTATATAAATGTTGGCTATTACTTTTTCCCCTGACTATAGACCCAAGTCTGTTTCTACTAAGAGACTTTCCATTACCTTGAGGGATGAAATTGGTGGGATGCCAGGGGTGGAAAGATCTGTATTAATTCTCTTTTTGGAACCCAGCAAGAGTTCCTACCACTTTTTGAGACTTAGATCACAGTACTCTTCTCCATTTATTTTATATTTTAGTTAAACTAGATTTCTTGTTGCTCCCACAACTCTAAGCCTGTGCCAGGGTACTCACCTGGCAAATAACCCTCAGTGGCTCCCTATTGCCCCAAGATAAAATGAAAAAGTCCTTTTCTTTGTCTGTAAAGTCATTTCTAAGCTTCCTTTAGTCTATCTTTCCAACCCTGTTGTACATTGTTTCCCTTCAGGCCTTCTACTATCCAGTATAACTGACCCACTGTTCTCAGAAATTGGCATTTCCTGTGCCACCTTCTTCCTTTGCCTGGAACACACTTCACCCCTCACTTCTTCCTCCTAAAATCCTTAAAGATGCAGATGCCACCTGTATGGGAAGCCTTTCTCAATCTCCTAGCTACTTGGGCTTCCTTCATTGCATTTGAACGGCTCAAGATTTTTTTTTGTATTTATTTATCTGTTTCATTTGTATTTATTTTATTTTCCTGTTCAAATACGCTGATACGATTAAGCTCCTTGAACTCAAATACTATTTTGAAGGCTGCTCCAGAGCTTTTCCCTTCACAACTTTATTTTTTATTTTTGCAAGGCAATGGGGTTAAGTGGCTTGCCCAAGGCCACACAGCTAGGTCATTATTAAGTGTCTGAGGCTGGATTTGAACTCAGGTCCTCTATCCACTGCGCCACCTAGCCACCCCCACAACTTTATATAGAACTGCTATGCAGACCTTAAAACTACAGATTCCACCAAAAAAAGAACAAAACACATTCTCAATTCAAGATATCATGGAGCATCTTCAGGAAAGGTCTGTCTCCTCAGGGGTAAAGGGAAGGTATAACTCTTCTATCCTTCTATTCTTGTATCCCCAGAGCCCAGCACGATGCCGTATGTGTAGATAGCAGTTCATTTGTCACTTAGTAGATAAACACTGTGAAAATGGGAAGAGTGAGAAGTCCCAGGTTCAAATCCCAGTTCGACCACTTCCTACTTGCAGGATCTTCACCTCCCTGTATCATAGTTTCCTCTTCTGTAAAATGGAGGGATTGGACTCAGTGGCTTCTGAGATTCCTTCCAGCTTCAGCTCTAGAGTTTTTGATCCTATGTCCCTATTAGAATCCACTGTTTCCTTTAAGACTTGACTCAAGGGCCACCCTGTCCATGAAGCCTTTCTCATGGCTCACCCGTTGTAAGGGCTTCTCCCTTTAATTTGCTCTTTCTTTTTTTTCTTTATTTTTTAGGTTTTTGCAAGGCAATGAGGTTGAGTGACTTGCCCAAGGCCACACAGCTAGGTCATTATTAAGTGTATGAGGTCGGATTTGAACTCAGGTACTGCTGACTCCAGGGCTGGTGCTCTATCCACTGCATCAGCTAGCTGCCCCTAATTTGCTCTCTCTATAAAGCTAGACCTTAGAAAGCAATTAGCTCAAGCCCTTCCTTTATAAATAAGGAAATTAAGTCCCAGAAACATTCAATAACTCGACTAGGATCTCACTGATAAGAAACCCTGAACTCAGGTGTGTGTTGGGGGCATGTTGAAGACATCTCTCTTCATTTTTTCCTAGAGGATACTTTCTTTAGATATTGTTCCTGCAGTCAGGAGGACCTGAGTTCAAATCTCAGATATATTAACTGTGTGACCCTGGGCAAGTGTAACCCCAATTGCCTACACACACACACACACACACACACACACACACACACACACACCCCTTCTATATCCTCATATTAATGGATCAAGTATAAGGCCCATATTTGTCACCTCCTTGATAGACTGAACTTAAGCTCCTTGAGGGTAGAGGCTGTTTCCTTGTTGTTCTGGGGAGACCAGGACTAGCACAACACCTGGTGGTGTCGGCACTTAGCTTTTTGAGTCCAAATCATCTGAGTCATAGAGGAGAGTCCGTAGTGACTGTCTGGCTAGTATCAGGCAGCATTTGAACCCAGGTCCTCTTTTGTTGTTGTTGTTGTTGTCATAAAAATTGTAGTAAATTATTAATTTTATTTGACAAAACATGAACTAAGAAATTGCATAGATTGCATGTATGGGGGCATTGTTTGGGTCCAGTAGCATGTAAGGATGGAAGAAGAGAACTTGTTACTTCCTCTTGGCTAGGACTCATCCCCCTTTGAGTAGTCGCACTTCTCCCTTCAGTTGTGCCTTGCTCATTAGTCAATGCCCTTGACAGTATCTCTGGGTTGTTGGGGTTTTTTGGTTGTTTATGCCAAGTTTGGTGTTTCCTTTGCCAATTCAAAGGGTTGATTTCCTCAGTCAATTTTTCATAATTCTCCTGTATGACTCTCACTTCTTTTTTCCGTTTTCTTCTTCCTTTCTTCTTTGGTTTTTAAAACCCTTTGAAAGTTCTGCCAAGGTTTGGGATTTGAGGCCAATTCATAAACCCAAGACTTCCCACGTATGTCATTTGTCACTGCTTTCTTCTTCTGATATGACATTTTTTTCTTTCCTTTTTTTTTTCTTTTGGCTGGGCAATAGGGTTAAGTGGCTTTCCCAAGGTCACACAGCTAGCTAATTTTTAAGTGTCTGAGGCTGGATTTGAACTCAGGTACTTCTGACTTCAGAGCTGGTGCTCTATCCACTGTGTCACCTAGCTGCCCTGAGATGACATTTTTATCCTTCCTATTGGAATTGGAGCTTTCTCTATGGTTAGCACTCTTTTTGTTTTTTTTGCTCATTTTGATAGTTGACTTCTGCTCCTGGGCTACAGGAAGTATAGGCCCAATGTGCTGCAACCAGGGTCTGGTCCTGGCATACCACTTGCCAAGGTGTTGCCTATGCAACCCAGGTGTTGCTTGCTTATGCCGAGATTTGTTTCCTTTATGCTCAGGCTTTGCCTATGCAGTCATTTGCTCCCAATCCAGTATTTATGTTCCTATGACTCAGACTTTATCTGGAGTGGGAACCTGAGATGCACAATGGCTTTCCTACCTACACTGGGATATACTTTCCCTTTACCCCTGAGGAGACAGACCTTTCCTGAAGATGCTCCATGATATCTTGAACTGAGAATGTGTTCTGTTCTTTTTTTGGTGGAATCTGTAGTTTTAAGGTCTGCATAGAGGTTATATTTAAAGTTGTGGAGAGAAAAGCTCTGCTAACTTTGTCGTGCCATCTTGGTTCTGCCCCAGAACTTCTTGTCCTTAATTTTTTTTGTTTTTTTTGTTGTCCTTAATTTTGAAGAGGACCAATGACAGTTGGTAGTTGATGTCCGACTTGCAAGTAAAGTGGATTTAAGTGATGCAGGATTGTCCATAGTCATCATCTTCACACTCTCCTCTGGATCTATTGGGATCCAATGGCAAGATATAGATCAGGAGGACTGGAGATGACCCCAGGAGAGACCTTGGCCTTTTAAGCTAAGGTTTTTCCAAAGTCTCAGTTTGTCTATGGAACATGGTCTAGTTCCCCAGGTCAAGGTAGAGGTCTCCTGGCAGGCTCTCCAAAAATGTTGCCCCGTGATCGATAATTTGCTTGTGAAGAACCACTGATTTGACCTGGGAAATGCAGGTGTGAAAAGAAAATAGAGATTTATGAAAAGAAGTTACAACACAAAAGAAAGTAATAGAAACGTTAAGAAGAGATTAAAGAAAAAGTCATGTGGAGTGCTAATTAATCTTGGTAGGCCCGCTGCCAGGCTCAGCAGAAGTCTGGGGAAAACAAAACGAACTCAGGTCTTCTTAACACCAGCTCTCCCTGCAGCACACTGGCTTCCTCAACAACCCTGTACAAGTCAGGACTTATTAAACATTGAATGAATGAATGTGTAGCCTTGGAGAAATGAGTATCTAGAGATCTTGTAAAGTCCAGGTACTCTACAGGACTTCCCTGGACAGAGATTAAGATGCCAAGATTTGTCTTCCATCCAGAACTCCATAGAGGTGTTGACCCTGTTGAGGCAAAGAGCAGCAGTAGCAACAGCTCCCTCACCCAGATCCCTAGTTATTTGACAGTGTACTTCCCTTCTCCCTGACATATTTGCAAACAAGGGATCTTAGGATCCCAGATCTAGAGCTAGAAATGACCCTAGAGGGCAGAGGGTAAGTGACTGGCTTAAGGTCACACAGCTCATGAGTGGCTGAGGCAGGATTTGAGGCTAGAGATGGTGACATGATGCCCTCTCACACATGCAGAGAATGAGACCTTCAACTCCACCAGCGAGGCAGAGCGCAAGACTCAACGTTACTATCTCTCCTGCCTCCGGGAACAACGAATTGAAGAGCTGGGGGCCCAGCCCCTCCGAGACCTCATTGACAAGGTGGGACTAGACCCAGTTCAGGAATAAGGACATGGGGATTGCTTGTGGGAGAGATCAAGGAGAAAGAGAGGATCAGAGGGGCCTAGCTGGCAGGTCCTTCCTCTTACCTAGAGCCAAAGGAAAAGAGAGTTCAGGAACCAGAGAGCCTTTTGGGTTTCCTCTCTTCTAGATTGGAGGCTGGAACATCACAGGACCCTGGGCACAGGACAACTTCATGGATGTTTTAAAGATGGTGTCTGGGACCTACCGGGCCAGCCCATTCTTCACAGTCTATGTCAGTGCAGATGCCAAAAGCTCCAACAGCAATGTTATTCAGGTGAGAGGCTGGGCAGGATCCAAAGACAGGTTGTGTGCATATGCTCTTGGATCCCTGGATCCAACAGTTGTTGGAGGGAAGCTCATGTGGCTTCCTCTTCCCCACCACCTTGCCAGTCCAGATGACCCTTTTTCCTTTTTCTACAGGTGGATCAGTCTGGTCTCTTTCTGCCTTCCAGGGATTATTACCTGAACAAGACAGCCAATGAGAAAGTAAGGAGTCTCTCTGCAGCCTCCCCTGTCCTCTTATTTTCTCTGTTCATGGTGGGGCTTGGGCAATTCCACCTAGCAACTCCAAAGTTAGGTTATTGTCATTCATTCAATCAACAAACTTTGATAAGCCTCTCTACCTTGTTTAGGACACTGGCCTATGCACTCTGAGTGGTACCAAGAGGGGTAATATTATCTATTTAGAGCTGGAAGGGACTATGCAGGCCAGTGAACTCAAACCCTTCATTTTACAGGAAGGTTTTGAAAGGGGAGCTGTCTTGCCCACAGTCACATGCATGGTAACTATCTGAGGCAGAATTTGAACTCAGTTTTTCCTAATTTGGAGTTCACTGTCTTCTATCTTGATGAGTTTACAGTCTCTTTGGGAGAAGGAAGGAAAAGATAGATATAAAGGAATAGATGAGTAATGTTGTTTGAATGGTACATTACTATAGGAATTTAAAAAGAGCAGAGATGATACAAGCACAGAATTACTGTGAGCTAGAGGCCATCAACAATCATTTATTAAGAATCTTGGGGCAGCTAGCTGATGCAGTGGATAGAGCACCAGCCCTGGAGTCAGGAGGACCTGAGTTCAAATCTGGCCTCAGACATTTAATAATTACCTAGCTGTATGACCTTGGGCAAGTCACTTAACCCCACTGCCTTGCCAAAAAAAAAAAAAAGAATCTATTGTGTGCCAGAGGTTAGAAATAACAAGTAAAAATGATCTTTGCTATCAAAAAACTTCCATTCTGGGGCAGCTAGGTGGCGCAGTGGACAGAGCACTGGCCTTGGAGTCAGGAGTTAAATCCGGCCTCAGACACTTAATAATTACCTAGCTGTTTGGCCTTGGGCAAGCCACTTAACCCCATTACCTTGCAAAAACTAAAAAAAATAAAAAATAAAACTAAACTAAAACAAAACTTCCATTCTTTTGGAGGACCCTCAGTTAGAAGGGACCTCATCCACAAAATGGTCCAAATCATTGTTTTTATTCAGTTATTCCAGTTATGTACAACTGTTTGTGAGACTATTTGGGTTTTTCTTGGCAAAGATATTGGAGTAGTTTGGCATTTCCTTTTCTAGATTATTTTTGCAGATGAAGAAACTGAGGGAAACAGATCAAGTGACTTGCCCAGGGCCACAAAACCAGCAGGTATCTGAGGTTAGATTTGAATTTATTTTTTACTTTTTCTTTTTTGGCAAGGTAATGGGGTTAAATGACTTGCTCAAGGTCACACAGCTTTTAAGTATCAAATGTCTGAAGCCGCATTTGAACTCAGGTCCTCCTGATTCCAGGGCCTGTTGCTCTATCCACTGCGCCACCTTGCTGACATTGTCCAAATCATACCTGGAAAAAACAGTTCTCAAAACTGCATATCTGAGAAGTGGTCATATAGCTTCTTTCTAAATACCCCTGATGAACATTATCCTAATTCTGATGAGCCCACTAAGCATCCAAAGCAGTTTATTCCACTTCTGTGGAATATACGACTCTGATTTATGGAAAGTTTTTTAATGACAAGAAACCTAAATCTGTCTCTGAAACTTCCACTCATTACTCTTTCTAGGGTCAGAGACCTCAGTTTCTTCTTTAAAGTTGAATAATTAACTGTTCTGCTTTAAACTGAAAGTTCCATTATCTAGGTAACTGAAGCCTCCATCGCTAGATGGCGCAGTGGATAAAGTGCTGGGCCCAGAGTCAGGGAAGATCTGAATTCAAATCCAGTTTTTTATGATCTTGGAAAAAAAATCATTTAATCTTTATTTACCTCAGTTTCCTCAATTGTAAAATGGGGATCTTAATAGTAGGGTTATTATGTTGATCAAATGAGATAACATTTGAAAAGCACAGTGTTGAGAATGCTAGGTGGCTCAGGGGATAAAGCACCGGCCCTGGAGTCAGGAGGACCTGAGTTCAAATCCGGCCTCAGACACTTAATAATTACCTAGCTAGGTGGCCTTGGGCAAGCCACTTAACCCTATTGCCTTGCAAAAACCTAAAAAAATAAAAAAAGAGAGAAAGAGAAAAAAAGAAAAGCACAGTGTTAGGGGCAGCTAAGTGCCCCAGCGTACCAGCCCTGGAGTCAGGAAGATCTGAGTTCAAATCTGAATGCAGGCACTTAATAATTACCTGGCTAGATGACCTTGGTTAAGTCACTTAATCCCATTGCCTTGCAAAAAACTTAATTCACAGATGCAAAATAGGCACTATATAAATTCTAGCTAGTATGATTATTATATTATTATTAGCACATATGCTGTTTGTGATCAACTTCCTTTTCTATTTCCTCCTTCTATCTAGATGATCTCTAATAAAATTTCTTCTGATTCTCTATCCACTGACCATCATCCAAGTGCCTTCTCCCAATTCCTCCTGGGATTATATCTTTTTTTTGGGGGGGGGGGTTGCAAGCCAATGGTGTTAAGTGGCTTGCCCAAGGCCACACAGCTAGGTCATTAAGTGTCTGAGACCGGATTTGAACCCAGCTACTCCTGACTCCAAGGCCGGTGCTTTATCCACTGCGCCACCTAGCCGCCCCAGATTATATCTTCTTAATAGAGAGTACTACTAAATAGAAAATCCAACAGTTACCTATTCTTAATTCTATTGAACAAAGTAACACCATCTATACTTCAGTCATGGATTTCATCTGACCAAGCCTCAGTTTCTTGGTTTCTTTGTATGAGATTCTCTTGCATCTCCTGCTTGTGGCCCAGCCATTTGAAGGAATGTTTTTTATTTCTTGTTGCTTTCCTGGACTTTTTCCCCAGTGAACTTTGGGATGTCTTAAATGCTATTCTGCATTCCTCCTTTCCAGGTGGTCTAAACTTGGTGTCTATACATAAAAGGGTTTTTGACAGGCAGAGACAGGGGAATAATAAGGTAAGGACTGACTGTCCACTTTATGGGATGAAAGGAAAGGGAGTGGTCAGATTTGTAGCTTGATGAAGTGGCAGAGTTTGTGGAACAGTTCTTTAGAATCTGGCCTGTCTAGACAAGTTGATGCTAAGGTAATTCCCCATCCTAGAGGGCAGGGTCTGATTGACTTAGGACCTTTGTTTTTCTAGCCTAGCACAGCCCAGGAACAAGAAAGTATTAAATAAATGTTTGTTAGATTGCATAATGACTAGTCTATCAGTCTTTCTTTCAGTAGGGATGCATTTATTAAGCCCTGGTACCATACCCAGGAGCAGCTAGGTAGCGTAGGTCTGAAGTCACAAGAACAACATTTCTATGCTTTCTGAACAAATATGGCTTAGGTTCTGGGCCCTGTCTAGAGCATATTTTGACATAATATATGAGAATGCTTTACAGGACACAAGATACATGATATGGCGAAATTTCTGACCAGATAACATGATCCTGAGACAGTCTCTATCAGCTTGAGGAGAGGCACAAAATAACACATTTCTCCAGAGATGTTGCAAAAACCTAACATTCCTTGGGTTACACAAGCCCTGCTGTTTTTGTAGGTGGAAAGGCAGCATACAGAGTACAAGTTAACTATTTGCTGTCTGACTAGCATTTCTGGTTCAGAAGGAACAGGGAGAAAGCTGGTTTAACTGGACTATAGAGTTCAGGTAGCAGGAAGAGGGATGGACAATAAGCTTGGAAAGGTAGAGTGAGACCAAGGTGAAAAGAACTTTGGGTTGTTAAGCAGAAGTTTATACTTGGTCCCAGAGACAGACGATAGGGAGGCATTGAATTTGATAAAAGTTGGTGGCAAGGGGTGGCTAGCTGGTGCAGTGAATAGAGCACCGGCCCTGGAGTCAGGAGGACCTGAGTTCAAAGCTGGCCTCAGACACTTACTAATGACCTAGCTGTGTGACCTTGGGCAAGCCACTTAACCCCACTGCCTTGCAAAAAAAGTAAAAGAAAAAAGTTGGTGGCAAGATTTGAGGTAGGAGAGTTCACAGGGAAGGGTACAGTGAAGGGATGGGCGCCAATAGAGATGTTTTCAGAAAAAAAAAGAAAGTAGAAAGTTCTTAATGGAGGCCTTCAACCTTTTCAATCAACTTGAATGAATAAAGAAGGGACAGAGCTAGGAGGGCGAACTTGAGAAAGGTGGTTGATATGGAAAGTCAACATGTATTGAGTGCGAGAAGTGTGCTAAAACAGCCTAAGCTTTAGGTCTTTAGGGAGATCATTTTGGAGAGGCTGCTGGACCAGGAAGATCTGGGAGTCATTTAACCTTTATGGATCTTAGGGCCTTCATCTGTAAAGTGGAGAGGCCTCAAGGCTCCCTCCAGCTCTAATCGATGAGCTAATTCGATTATCTTATAAATTGAGGCCCAGCTAGGTGACACGATCTGTTCTTGGTCACGTTGCTAGAAAATGAGGACTTCCCCACTTCAGCAAAATTGGTGGTCAAGGTCTCTCTAGATGAATCATTGTGTGGTCTTTCAGAGTCCTCCCTAGGAGAAAAGACAAAGGAAGGGCCTCAAGCTTTAGTGTCCAACTCAGGATTTGTTGAAGGATACTCTAGAGAGTTCATTGAGACCTCAGGAGGACAGGAGATGAGAATGGGATCCTGCCAACTCCTAAATGGGGTTGGAAACAAGATGGGGTTTAGTAGTGGCAGTTGTAAGGATAGCTTCACGTATTTTTTTTCCTGCCAGGAAAAGTACCGTCTCTGAGATTTTAGAGACTATTTTGCTGATTGCTGATATATTGATTCTTTGAGATATTTGATCGCTGAGTGGGGAATGTGTTTTTATTTACTCAACTTTGGCTAAATTAGTGAGCATCTTTGTTGAGCTAGCCTCTGTAAGGACATCAGAACCCAGATGGACCCCTAACCATGAGGCTGTTCTTTGGAAAAATGGGGGACAACTTCTCAAGTGGTGTTAGGAGCTAAAGCTTGCTTATGCAAGGGTCATTTAATACTTAGAGGATGGGGTGGCTAGGTGGTACAGTGGATAGAACATAGGCACGGGAATTAGGAGGACCTGAGTTCAAATCTGATCTCAGATGCTTAATACTTACCTAGCTATGTGACCTTGGGCAAGTCATTGAATCCCATTGCCTTGCAAAAACAAAAAAAATACTTAGAGGGTACATATACATGAGAATTATGAGAATTATATTTTCAATCTATCACTTTCCCTTTGCTGACCTTAAAGGACTTATTATTGTAGCCTTAAAAATGGTCTTTGGATGTTATTTTATTTTTACAATCTCATCATTTTCCCAAACTCCCCCCGCCCCAATTGAATACTTCCAGTCACTAATTGATCAACAAGCATTTCTAAAATTCCTACTTTGTTCCAAGAAATGAGTTCTAGGTTTAAGGTACCTAGAGTTAGGAACATCTAGAGAAAAAATAAGTCCCTACACAGGAAGAACTTACATTCTCTGGCAGGCCACGCACAAATGAGCAGGTAAGGGGGGGGGGGCTACAAGGTAACTTCAGAGGAGGCATTCTTGGGAGATTCACAAATGGTCCCATGTAGGAGGCTGTGTTTGATCTAGCTTCTGAAGGAGGCTGGGTCATGAATATTCTAGGCCTGGAGCATAGAGAGGCATCACAGAGGCTTTACGATTGTAGGGGTGAACCAAAAGGATGGATGGTAAGGATGACGACCCTAGATTGAATCACTCCAGGTTCAGAGCCTAGCAAGGCAGTCACAACAAAAGATCAAGTTAGTAAAGGGCTTCTAGGTGGTACAGTACATATTTAGGACTTGGAGTTCAACTCCACCTTCAGACACTTACTAGTTGTGTAATCCTGGGTAAGTCACTGTATTTCGATTGCCTCCAAAGGGACAAAAAAGGGCCAGCTGGCTTGAAGGTGCTAGAAAAGGCAGGATTGCAGTAATTACTTGACTTTGTTGGTTGGGGCTGGCTCAGGAGACATGGACAATTAAGAGGAAGATCAGAAGAGTAGAGAGACATCTGGAGACCATCAGAACCAAAATCTAGAGCAGGAAGGAAATGGAAGGCTACCTTTTTCAGTCACCTGATTTTATAGCTGAAACTAAGGCCCAGTGAAACTTTAACTTTGCTCAAAATTACACAGGAATTGGGGCGGCTAGGTGGCGCAGTGGATAAAGCACCAGCCCTGGAGTCAGGAGGACCTGAGTTCAGATTTGTCCACAGACACGTTAAAAAAAAAACCCAACTTGCTTAACTGTATGACCTTGGACAAGTCAGTTTATTTGCTCAACTTTGGGATTACCTTGCAAAAATAAGTTCTTTTTTTAAAAAAGAGTACAAAGCAACCTTCTTTCAGAGAAATCAGGGAATTTGTCCAAGGTCACATCGCTAGAAGGATCAAACCTAAGTCCTTTGATGATAAATAAAAACTGTGTCTCACTGAGTCACACTGTTTCTTCCCCCCCCCCCCCATGGATAGGGGAGCACTTCAGAAATAGGACAGTACTTTGGAAATGGGGATCAGCTTCAGCAAGTAGGGGCTAGCAGAACAGGCAGGAGGGGAGGATTGTGTCCCCAGGGCCTCCTCCCATGGTTACAGGTGCTCATTGCATACCTGGACTACATGGTGGAACTAGGGACTCTGCTGGGTGGCCACCCCGACTCCACAAGGGAGCAGATGCAGCAGGTGATAGAACTAGAAATCGAGCTGGCCAACATCACGGTACCCCAGGACCAGCGGCGGGATGAAGAAAAGATCTACAATAAGATGAGCATTGCCGAGTTGCAGGTGGGCAGGCCAGGAGGGGAGGACAAAAGATGGGCCAAGGACTCTGGGAGAGGGCTCGGGGGGCTTCCCAGGTATACCCTCCTTCCCTGGTGTGGCTCAAGGTTTATATGCCCCACTCTTTTGGGCTCTCTAAAAGATACCGACAGAATCCCTGGGCTCTGGTGAGTCAAGGAAAACAGACATTACCCTGAAACTGGGGCAGAAGATTTGTGAACCTCAGTAATTGTCCTGATTTTCTGGTCTCTCCTCCCATCAGCTGCTTCCCTTCCCAACCAAGGAAATCTAACCAGTCTCTTCTGCCCTGGGCCTAGTCCATAGGCTCAGCTAAGCAGCAGCTGGGACTGGACTCTGAGACAGAGCTAGGGGAGGGGGAGGATGTCCAGGCTGTTCCTGTCCCTCCTCCACTCCCCTCTGCAATTCCTAAGTAACCAGATGCGGTTGTTATAGCAACAGGACAGGATGTCAGGGCCTGCATCAGAAGCTGAAGGGCCTGGGTGGAGGACTTGACCAGAACTTAGGGCAGATAGGAAATCTCCTTGACCTCATTCTCCCTCTGCTCTCCTCACTCCTAGGCCCTGGCTCCCTCTGTGGAGTGGCTGGATTTCCTATCTTTCTCCCTGTCACCCCTGGAGCTGGGAGAGGCAGAGCCCGTGGTGGTGTATGGGATTGACTATTTGCAGCAGGTGTCGGAGCTCATCAACCGCACAGAGAGAAGGTGGGGGGGGGCAGCGGCAGACCCCCAAGAGGAAGAATTGAATGTGTGTGTGTGTGTGTGTGTGTGTGTGTGTGTGTGTGTGTGTGTGTGTGAGAGAGAGAGAGAGAGAGAGAGAGAGAGAGAGAGAGAGAGAGAGAGAGATGGGCTGCAGAGCATGTCTGGGGGCTCCCTGAGCATAGTGCCAAAGCAGGTTACCCAATTTGGGATTCTGAGAAACCCTAGCTGAGATAGGCAAGTGTAGCCCAAAGTGTCCTTGAACATCCTCTGCCCCCTCCCTTTCCCCCTCCTCCCAATTCAGCAGCCTGGGACGGATGTGAGTTAGCGTAGCTGTTCCTGGGGACTCCTGCCCTGGTAGCCATCCCTGGCTTTGGTCATGGATGAACGCTGCAGCATCACCGCGTTCAGATGCAGTGACCTTCCTCTCTGCAGTCTGGAGTCATATGCTAACCCTAAGAGCTGACATTTATAGAGGCTCTCTAACTTCGTCCTCCCAACCCTCTTGTGGAGGTAACAGGAAGTTTTGTCCCTTCACAGACCAGGAAACTGTGGCAGACAGACAGGGATTACGCGAGCTGCCCAGGCTCACCCATCTAGTAGGTTTTGATGGGGGATCTGAACCTTGGCCTTCCTGCCTCCCAGTTCAGTTCTCTGTCCATTGCCCCTTGCTGTCTCTCCTTCACTCTCCTTCCCCTTTTCTCATCTGCCAGCATTTTGAACAATTACATGGTTTGGAACCTTGTCCAAAAGACGGCCTCCAGTCTGGACCGGCGCTTTGAATCGGCACAAGAGAAGTTGATAGAGACTCTTTATGGCACTAAAAAGGTGATCATTTTGGCCTCTGGGCTGCCTCTGATCTCCAGGTTCGTGACTCTTCCTTCCCTGATGTTTGTCCCTCATTTTTGAAGACCATGACATCAGGGAAGTGATGCCATGAGGAGCACGTGAATTAGATTTGAGTGAGGGGGGTGGCTGTGCTAAGCCCTCAGCCTCACTTTCTCCTCTGGAATCATCTAGCTCCAGTGGCCAGATATAAATCAGGATGACTGGAGATGGCGCTGGATATGAGGCAGTCAGAGTGAAGTGACTTGCCCAAGATCACACAGCTAGTAACAGTCAAGTGTCTGAGGCCAGATTCAAATTCCCATCCTCTTGACTCCAAGGCTAGTGCTCTATCCATTGTGCCAACTAGCCACCCCTCCTTCCCTGATATGGAATAGAGCAAAGACATTTGGGGAGCCAATGGTCCTCAAGGGAGTCCAAGAAGGAGAGGTCTGTGGAGAAGACCAACATGATCGAGATTGCTCATGAGGCCTGGTTAGAGCTGGTGGGCCTCATGACATTGCTCTCCACCACACAATAGAGTGAAGCAATCTCAGAGTCTCAGTTTAGGACTTCTAGATCTGTCATTAGCTTACTTTATCTCTCTGGGCCTTCATAAATAAAAAGGGCAAGGGCAACTTAGTGGCATAGAGGATAGAGCACCAGCCTTGGAGTCAGGAGGATCTGAGTTCAAATCCAGCCTCAGATCAGATACTTAATGATTACTTAGCTATGTGACCTTGGGCAAGTCACTTAACCCCATTGCCTTGCAAAAACCAAAAAAAAAAAAAAAAAGGAAAAGGTAACTAAAAGGTATCTTTTTTTTTTTTTTAACAACTCTGTCATCCTATGCCCTTCAGGGGAGGGGTCTAGGAGTGTAACTTTGATATCAGATTTGGAGGTGGGAGTTATCCAAATCTCTCATAGAAAGCACTCTGCCCCAGAGAGAGAGAGATGACTGGGAAAGAACTATTTTTTTTTCTCTTTAGTCTTGTACACCCCGGTGGCAGACCTGTATCTCCAATACCGATGATGCTCTTGGATTTGCCTTGGGATCCCTTTTTGTGAAAGCAATGTTTGACAGAGAGAGCAAAGAGATTGTGAGTACCCAGGCCTTTGGCTCTTCCATGTTCTCAGGAATGGAGTGGGACCCTGGTCAGCCTAGCTGGGGTAAGGGTGGGAAAGGCTAGAGTTCATAGAGACTTGGATTCAGACTTTTTCCCTTTTCTTCCTTCTCTCCCTAGGCAGAGGGGATGATCAGTGAGATAAGGGCGGCCTTTGAAGAGGCCCTGGGACACCTGGTTTGGATGGATGAAAAGACGAGGCAGGCAGCCAAAGAGAAAGTAAGGGGCAGCTAGGGATGGGGAGAATGGGTGGAGAGGGGAGGGAGCAGGGCTTAGCGTTGTCTAATTGGACATCTTTGAGGCAGCTTAAGCAATCCAAAAGACTACTCATTATTTTTCCTCTAAATCAACTCCCCATCCAAACTTCCCTCCTTGTGTAGAGGTTACTACCATCCTCTTAAGGCATTCCAATGCAGACATTTTAAGGCCTTCCTTCCCCTCACTGCCCACATCCAATCAGCTGCCAACGTTCATCAATTCTACCTTCTAAACCTATATCTCTGATTAATCTCCTCTCTCCTCCTGTCCCCATTTCAAGTTCTCATTTCCATTGATGATGACAATGGTCTCACTGGCTTCCCCTTACTCTATCACTACCTTCTCCTATCTTTGCCCCTCTTCTTCTCAAGAAGCTTTGGTGGCTCCCAATCACCCCTTAGATCAAATTCAAAATTCTTTTTTTTTTTTTTTAGGTTTTTTTGGCAAGGCAATGGGGTTAAGTAGCTTAATGAAAAAAGTTTGTTGAATGAATGAATAACTAAATGAAGAGTCTAAGGAATTCAGATATCTGAGAATTCTCATCTCTCCAGGCTGATGCCATCTATGATATGATTGGCTTCCCTGACTTCATTTTGGACCCCAAAGAGCTGGATGATGTTTATGATGGTGTGAGTTCCCCCTGCTTTCCTTATCCCAACAGCTATCTTGTCTTTCCACCTAACCCATTCCCCGAGGAAAAGTTTCTGACTGGCAAGGGAAGCTACCCACTCCATCTAGCCTGGTCAGGAATTGGGAACTGTCCATATTTATTAGGTACTTGCTATCTGACGGGCACTAGAACTAAGGCCCTGGATATTCAAATATAAGAAAACCAGATAGTCCCTAGTATCAGGAAGTGTACATACAAATAGGAAAAGACAAAACATAAAAGACAGAAGTGCAAGGGACATAAAAACCCTGTCCTCAAGGAACTTATATTCAACTGGGGGAATGGGATGTATGGAGATGAATAAGTTAAAAAACAAAAACCAAGCAAAGTTGCCACCCCTGTGGGAATTAGGAAAGGTCTATCGGAAGAGCTGGCACATTGGCTAAGCTTTGAAGGGAGCTGGGCATTCTAAGAGGCACAGGTGAAAAGGAGGGCATTCTAGACCTGGCAAAAGGGGCATGTGCAAAGGCAAAGAAGTGGGAGATTGTAGGTCATGTCCAGGCTTCTTTTCCTTCCTTATCCCCTAGTATGAAGTTTCAGAAGATTCCTTCTTCCAGAATATGCTGAATTTGTACAACTTTTCTGCCAAGGTGATGGCTGACCAACTTCGCAAGACTCCCAATCGGGACCAGTGAGAGTGAAGGGGGCTTGTCAACTTTTGGGCTCTGGGAAGATGAAGAGGGGCCAGGGCTTGGGGCTGGGAGCGGGACTATTTGAGGGCCAAGGGAATGAACCTAAAAATCTGGGGGTGGGCATGACCTTGGAGACCCAAAGCACTACAGTTCTGACCAAATGAGATGCATCCTTCATGCCACCCTGTCCAGATGGAGCATGACCCCACAGACAGTGAATGCCTACTATCTTCCAACCAAGAATGAGATTGTCTTCCCAGCTGGTATCCTGCAAGCCCCCTTCTATGCCCGGAATCACCCTAAGTGAGCCTCAGGGTGGGGTTGGGAGCGTTGGATGATGATATGTGAAAAGATGGTAGGGGGCACAGAGGAGAGGAGGTTAGAAGCAGGGCCTCTTGGGCTCAGGGAGTAGTGCCTGAGGCCAAGGCACACTGAAGACCCAGAAGCCAAGGGCAGGTCCTGACGGATGGCAAATTGATCTTGTCCAGGGCCTTGAACTTTGGAGGCATCGGTGTGGTGATGGGTCATGAGCTGACACATGCCTTTGATGACCAAGGTAGGAAACCCCAGATATGGCTGATTGGCCTGTCCTATGCAGTCATTCTAACATCCTCCACTTCTACGGGCAAGGGGCAAAGGCTAGTGTGGGCAGTCCTGTGTTGCCTCCTTCATGTCACCAGGCAGCTGCGATCTGCATCTAAGAGTAGGATTCAGTCCCTTTCTCCTTTTTTGAATTCAATGCCTTGCCCTAGTGAACAGAGAGTTGAACCAGGAGTCAGCAAGACGAAGGTTCTATTCTCCCTCTCTAAAATATAGTGGGTAGGGGCGGCTAGGTACAGTGGATAGAGCACCGGCCCTGAAGTCAGGAGGACCTGGGTTCAAATCCGGTCTCAGACACTTAATAATGACCTAGCCATGTGGCCTTGGGCAAGCCACTGAACCCCATTGCCTTGGGAAAAAAATGCAATTCTACCAACAATGAACATGTATCTATTTGTCTCTATGATCTGCTCAGGACGGGAGTATGACAAAGAGGGGAACCTCCGACCTTGGTGGCAGAACGAATCCCTGGCTGCCTTTCAGAACCACACAGCCTGTATGGAGGAACAGTATGGACGGTATCAGGTCAATGGTGAGCGGCTCAACGGACGGCAGACATTAGGCGAGAATATTGCTGATAATGGGGGCCTCAAGGCTGCCTATAATGTGAGTGAGTGGTTCTTCCCCTGAAACCAGGCCTTCTGCCCTGCATGTCCCTCCATCGATTGACAGGCAGAAGGAGCCAGGAAGGTCTGATAAGTGGGGAAGGGGATGCTCCAAGGCAATGGAGATGGAACTATCATGATATGCTTGGTCCTAGGCTTACAAGACATGGCTGAGAAAGCATGGCGAGGAGCAGCACCTCCCAGCTGTGGGATTCACTAACCACCAGCTCTTCTTTGTGGGATTTGCCCAGGTACAGTCACTTCCCAGGCTGCATTTCACCCCAGGTCCTCTCCCATCCCTTTTCCTCTCTGTCCCTCTTTGTCCTTTGTCTTGCTGAGGGGATGATGGAAAGAAGAAATAACATGGGGCTGGAGAAATGGGAAATCCAAAGCAAATCTGCTCTAAGCTCTAAATCTATATTTATGACTCCATGGTCTGGGTTCAAGTCCTTGAATACTTAACAAGCTAACCCTGTGAATCCTAAATCAGTAATTTCTCCTATTTGGTATCTATGAATCCACAAAAGCCCATTAGACAGGTGCTGTGCAGGGTCCTGAAAATACAAAGACAAAAAGAAAAAGTCCTGGACTGCCAGGTTCTTCCATCTCTACTGTGCTAACTCCCAGGGTAGCTTGGGAAGTTTATTCCTCACAAACATAATTCCCCCAAAAACACTTTCTCTGTCAGATTAGTTCTTGTCTTTAGCTTCCTGATCTGGAAAATGGGATAATTTACTCCCTGTCTTCAGAGTTTCTGAGAGAATAAAATGATTGGAAAAGAGCTCTGTCAATGTGAACTTTTATGCTGGAAGCCACCCAAGCTCCTCAAAGTAACCCTCACTAATGGATAACTGAGCTCTAAGCTAACTGACGCTGGGGTTGCATTTCAGGCAAAAGTGAAGACTTGAATGTCTATATCTTTCACATTTAGGGGGCAGGGGTCAAGCTGTGGCAGTTTAGCCTAATGGGCAAGGGCTGGGGAGGTGAAGGCTTGGGTGGTCCACCTCTCATCCTTTTGTAGGGCTCAGGGGACCCATTATTCTGTGCTTCTCCAGAATATACTGATGTGATTAGATTATAAGGACCACTTTAGACTGTCTTTCCTAGGGAAAAGAAGTTGGGAGGGGAACCACAGACTTTCTCCTTTTCCAGAATACACTGATATGATTAAGCTATAAGAACCAACTTCAGACCATCTTTCCTAGGAAAAAGAAACTTAGGAGGACAACCACAGACTTCCCCTTTTCTAGGATGCACTGATGAGATTAATCATTCAGTCACTCACTTTTTTACTCTAGGCCTCAGTTTACTCACCTCTTTTGTTTGTTTATTGTGGAGACAATAGAGGTTAATAGGGATAATGTCCCAAGGTCCCCCTGAGAGGTAGGTTCTGTGATTAGGTTATAAAGGCTACTTAGGAATGTCTTTCCTAGGAAAAAGAAACTTAGGGAGGACAACCCTTTTCCAGAATATACTGATGAGATTAAACATTCAGTCACTCACTTTCTTACTCTAGGCCTCAGTTTACTCACCTCTTTTGTTTGTTTGTTTATTGTGGAGACAATAGAGGTTAATAGGAATAATGCCTCAAGGTCCCCCTGAGAGGTAGGTTCTGTGATCAGGTTTAAAGACTACTTCGGGCTGTCTTTCCTAGGGAAAATGATGGAAGGAAAATTAGGAAGATGACCCTAGGCCTTCCTTTCAGGGTTGGAATGGGGTCTAGGGAAGCTACTTAGAAGCAAAGACTGTTTCATTTTTGTTTTTGAATTTTGGTTCCCGATACCTAGGAGGGCCAGGGGCTCTTCCTAGGGAACTTCTTGGTTGTGAAAGTCTCCATAAGTCTGTGGCTCTCTAGGCATCATGGTGTGCCTCTGGATGTCTGGACAGTACACAAATGTTTCATGATTGGAGTTGTAGCTATGGGCAGAAACATCTTTTTACCAGGACATTGCCTCATGGATGCCCACATCCCTCTCCTGGGACTGCTTCTGGGATCCCAGGCCCTCTTCTGTGATCACTGGGTGGAGGGGACTCTTTCCCTACACTTCCTCATTTGAAACCTGACCCCAGAATGTGGGGTTTCAGATCAGGAACCCCAGATCTTGAGTTCCATCAGCAGGAACTGCTTAGGGCAACCAGTCTTTGGATTTTATGGATATTTGATGGACAAACAACCACACCAGCAATAACAGAAGCAAGCATCTGAACCTAGTACAAAACTTGAATTTCTTCCTCAGTATCTTGCCTCTCCCCCTCCCCCAGACAGCAAGAGTGTCTGATCTCAGTCCTCTGGACCCCAGAATCCTAAGCTTCCATTTTACTGAGCCCTGGGCACTCAGTCACTCACTTCCTTACTCTAGGCCTCAGTTTCCTCACCTCTTTTGTTTGTTTATTGTGGAGACAATAGAGGTTACTAGGGATAATAACCCCAAGGCCATCCTGAGAGGTAGGTTCGGTGATTATCCCCATTTTAAGTTAAACAGAAAGGAGGAGACTTGCTCTAAGTTCACAAAGCTCATTAGTGTCTGAGACTTGATATGAACTCGGGTCCCCTGACTCCAGGACTGGAACTCCATTCACTGCTATGGCCACCTGGCTGACCCTGTTTCCCCACATGAAAATAAGGGGAACGACCCAAAGGGTCCCCTTGAGGCTCTTCCTGATTCTCAATCTGGGCTCCATGCTCTCATCCTCTCATCTCCTTTCATTTTCTCATGCTCCATGGTCCATAGAACACTTTTCCCTGAAGGTACTTTATCTCTTGGCCTCTTCTCTAGGTCTGGCTGCTGCTCCACTACTCCCTGGCTATGCCCAGGAGGAGGAGGTGGCCACTGAGGCAACTAGATGGCAAAGTGATAAAGAGGCCTGGGCCTGGAGTCAGGAAGACCTGACATCAAATCTAGCCTTAGACACGTCTTAGCTATGTGACCCTGGGCAAATCACTTCACCTCTGTTTGACTCAATTTACTCAATTGTAAAGTGGGTGAGTGTGAGGATCAAATGAGATCATCTTTGTAAAGTGCTTTGTTCAGGGTCAGACACAGAATAGGTGTTTTATAAATGCTTATTTCCCCCCCACACACACTCTACTACCCCTCTCAGACTTGCCCCCCACACAGTAGGCACTCTATAAATGCTTATTCCCTCACACACTCTCCACTTCCTATTTCAGACTTGCCCAATACACAGTAAGTGCTCAATAAATGCTTCTTCCCTCACACTCCATTTCTCCTCCTGGACTTTGCTGGCACACAGTAGGTGTTCTACAAATGCTTATTTCCCCCCCTTCACCACCCTTCCTAGGTCTGTCCCACCCTTACTTACTTAGCAGCTGCCATGGAAGGACCTTTCAGGTCCTCGCCCTCAGGACTCTCAGCACCCTGCAGACATCTCAACTCCCATGCTCCCCTCACCCAGTCCCTAGGACTGTCTGCCTCTGGGCTCTGCCCAGGAGCCTGGGCCTTCACTAATTTAAAATCAGAAGGAGCCTGGGCCTTCACTAATTTAAAATCAGAATAGTCATCAGATCTCTTACTTTTATAAATGAGGGGAGAGAGTTAGGGACTTCCCTGAAGCCATGCAGGGAGTGAGTGGAAGAAGCAGGTTTGGAACTCAGGTCTTTTGCATTGTGCCTGAGATTTTCAGAAGGTCCAGGGCAAAGATGGAGAAGGTGGGGGAGATGGGGAGGGTGGGGGGATGGGAGGATGGGAGGAAGGGTCTTGAAGAGGAAGGATTAGAGGGCAGGTGAATGGGCTGAAGGCCTGATTGGTAGGGTCGGCCAGTGGGAGGCTTCTTGTGAGGTCATCTTTGTCTGTCCTGACCCATAGGTGTGGTGCTCCGTCCGGACTCCGGAGAGCTCCCATGAGGGCTTGGTGACGGACCCCCATAGTCCTGCCCGCTTCCGAGTGCTGGGAACTCTCTCCAATTCTCGGGATTTCCTTCAACACTTCAACTGTCCTGTTGGCTCTCCCATGAATCCTGGGCAGCTCTGTGAGGTGTGGTAGGGACCAGGAGCAGCCAGTGTGCTTTCCTGCCCCTGATCCCTTTTCCTTCCCTAGGAGTCCTGGGCTTCTGTGCCAGGGAACCAACTATGCTGGGCAGTCCTCTCCCCAGGGATTAGGATGCAGCGAAAGCCAAGTGAGAAGCCAGGCCTTGCTTCCCTCTGCTGACTGGGATGCCCTAGCCAGAGCTCCCTCACCTTTCCCCGTTCTCCTCCACCACCACCATGTGCCACTGGTTGGAGGTGGCTCCTCTGGTTTGAGCTGAGCCCCTCCGTCGTTCACTGTGACAGCCCCTCTTTTCCAGCCCGGATACTTGCCAGATATCCTGGGGCAGATGCAAAGCCCACCCCTGAACAGGGGGGTTGGTGGGACAGATGTCTGGAGCAGGACCTGGGTCCCTTCCCTCCCCCACTGACACAATGGAGTGACCCTGGCAGTGGTAGCTGGCCAGTGAGGTACTGTTTGGTTTTCTGTCCCAGTCTGATCCAGCTGGGGCTGGGGCTGATAGCTAGCTACAAAAGGATGAAAGTTCAGAGGTTTGAAGGAACAGAGAAAAGTAGTCCCTAGGCACTCTGACATCCCTACTCAGGACCCCAGCTAAAAATCAGCTGGGTCTCCATTCAGTCCCTGTCTCAGGTCCTTAGACCCCCACTCAGACCCCTGTCCTCAGCCTTGGGAGCTGAGCCTAGTGTGGCTACTCCCCATTGCTGCTGTCTCCCTTCCCCTGGAGTCAGCTTTTAGTTGGAGTTTCCACCCAAAAGCCTTTGCCCACTGCATCCCGATTCGAGTTGTGCTGAGGAAGAGTAGAGGGGGAATGTAGCCAACCACAGTGTCTTATGACTCCAGGCTTGGAGTGTCCCCCCAAATGAGGGCGGACAGGGCAGGCGAGTCAGTTGGGGGCAGAGTTTATTTTTACATGGATGGTGGGAGGGGAAGATGGTTTCTGTTCTACGATGATGCTATGCCAATAAACAGTTGTAAATCAACCAAGATTGCTTGCTTCTTTGCTGTGGCCATCAGTTCAAGCTTTTCTAGTGACTTCTCCCCTTCCTGTCACCTTTTCCAACAGCTTGTTTCAACCTCCGGATAGACCAGGTCCTTCTCTAGTATTTAAAGTCCTCCCTGTGACCTATCCTTCCCACTAGAGAGATGGTTCACACACTTGATTTTGTCATCTCCCATGAATACTCCATTTCCTCACTGAAATGCTCTTATCTGATCACGACTTGTCTTTCCACTTCTCCCTCTGCCTTATGACCCCAAAGCCTGCTCTAGAATCTCATTTTGAACTCCAATTCCCTCCATTCTTTCCTGGGCCATCATCCTCGCCCTGGCTGCCATCTTGGTTCCTTAGTGAACTGGTCCATGTCTACAATATCCTCTTCTTTCCAGTCTCTTGTTCCTTAATCCTATCTCCAATCTTATCCTGCAAAACCCTAACTGATTCACTCTTCCACTCTCCACAGTGATTCTTCTTTTTTTCCTTGGTTTTTGCAAGGCAATGGGGTTAAGTGCCTTGCCCAAGGTCACACAGCTAGGTAATTATTGAGTGTCTGAGGCCGGATTTGATCTTAGTTCCTCCTGATTTCAGGGTTGGTGCATTATCCACTGTGCCACCTAAGATGACCCCACAATGATTCTTTCAGGCCTTTTTTAATTCTTCTCCAAACCTCTGGTAACCCCCCTTCTCCTCACCCTTTGAGCTGAGAACCTTTTTTTTAAATATATATTTTCATGAATTTTTTTTTACATTCTCATATTTTTCACCAGTATCCCTTCCTTCTCAGTGAACAATTCCATATACAGATAGCATTAAGGCAAAGAAGGAAAAAAAAAGGGAAAAAATCAGCAAAATTGACCAATACATTGAAATAGTCTGAAAACACGTACAATGCACAGCCCTTGTGGTAGGTTGGGGGTGCTCTTTACCCCCTGTTTCTTCACTTGTTTTTTATTATTTTGCAACATCCATTTTTGATTTTGTGTTTGTGTGATTTATTCTTCCCATTTACAATGTTGTATTTACTGAGTATATTTTTTCTTGGTTCTGCTGACCTTATTCTGCATCAGTTTGTGTAGTTTTTTTAAAGACTTCTCTGTACTCATCAGCATAGGAATATTGCATAACATCCATGGATCACAGTTTGTTTAATTTAGTTGATGGGCATCTTTGCTTCCATAGCAAGTGGCACTAAAATGTTTTCTTCTTGTTCATGTTTATTCTCCTTTGAGTATAAACCTGGGAATAGAATTTTTGGATCAAAGGCAATTTTCATCTTTTTATTTGTATAATTCCAAACTGCTTTACCAAAATAGTTGTACCCATTTTCTTGCCTCATATTTCACTGAAAAAATGGAGGCCATTCCATTCTTCTGCTCTCTGTCTAATCTCACATCACACAGTCACCTGGGGCTACCATTTCCTCCTTTACCTTTGTCTCACCCTTTGAAGGGGCCCTTCTCTTGCCAAGGCAGACCATTTCATTCTGACTTTTCCAGCAGATCCTCAGTATCTCACTGTCTACTGGCTATAACACACTCTCTCACTCTCCCCCTCTTCAAAAAGCTCTCCCTTGATGTATCTATCTAGCCCCACATAATGCCTCCCACTTTCTACCATCTAGCTTCAGACTCCATCACTCAACTGAAACTGCCCGTTCAAAGTTATCTGAGATCTCTTAACTGCCAAAGCTGAAGACATTATCTCAGTCCTCCTTCTCCTTGACCTCTCTGCAGCCTTTGACACTGTGGTGTTCCCCCTTATTCTGCTTCTCTTCCTCCTCCCGATCTGACTACTCCTCCTCAATCACTTTTGCTAAATCTTTACCCAGGCCTGATATTCCTGGGTTTCCACAGGCTCTGTCTTGGGGCCTCTTATCTCTTGCACCATTGTGATCTCTTTAACTCCCAGGGATTAAATTATCTTTTCTATGAAAATGACTCAAATCTCTTTATCTTGACTTACTGTCTCTCTATGCCACAGTCTTACATCTCCAACTGTCTGGTTTGTTCTGTAGACATCTTAGACTCAATGTGTTTAAAACTCAACCCCCCCCCCCCAACTTTTCCCTCTCCCAAACTTTCTGATTATGATTGAGATTCCCCCTATCCATCCAGTCACCACTTGCTCTCCCAGTTGTGAGTCCCAACCTAGGAGTTATCCTTAAACTTCTTTCTCTTTCACTCCCCTAGGGGCAGCTAGATGACACAGTGGGTTGAATGCCTATCCTGAAGTCAGGACATTTTGGGTCCAAATCCAACCTCAGTTGGATCACACTTCTTAGCTATGCGACTTTTAGCAAGTCACTTAAGCCTGATTCTCTGGAATCCAGGGCCACCTCCAGTTGTTCTGATTCATGTCTGGTCACTGGACCCAAATGACTCTGGAGGAGAAAGTGAGGTTGATGACTTAACACAGCTCCCCTCACTCATATCCAATTCATGTACTTATCTTGGTATCACCTCCCTGATGTCATGGTCTTCTTCCAGAACAAAGAACAACATCTATCACTCCCCTATTTCCATTCTGTCTCCAAATCCTGTTGATTTTACTTTCACGGCATCTCTTTTTATATACTACCTTCTCTCTTTGGATACCATCAGTGTCCTTTCCAAGGAGGTCCACATTGACACTGAGGTTGACACTTGCATTGCCAGAGCTCGTTCAGTATTTGGGAGGCTCTGAAAGAAAGTGTGGGAGAAAAGAGCTATTAGACTGACTACCAAACTGAAGGTCTACAGAGTCGAGGTGCTGACCTCATTGCTATTTGCCTGTGAAACCTGGACAGTCTACCAGTGCCATGTCAGGAAACTGAATCGCTTCCATTTAAACGGTCTTAGGAAGATTCTGAAGATCACCTGGCAGCAGAAGATTCCAGACACTGAGGGCCTTTCTTCAGCTAAGCTTTCTAGCATTCCAACAGAGAGGGTATGATGGGGTGGATACATTGTTAGAATGCCAGACATACACTTGCCCAAAAGACTATTTCACAGACCTCACACAGGGCAATAGCTCACGGGGGGGTCAGAAGAAGTAATTCCTGAGAAGGTCTTATTGAAAAACTTTGTGTAGTATGGAAGACACAGGCACAGGACCACCTCAGGAAACATGACATCTGTAAGTTTAGAGGACCCGCCCAAGGTGTTCACATGGACTATTTATGCCCAACCTATGGTAGAGCATTCTGGGCTTGTGTTGGTCTGATCAGTCACCATAGGACATGCTACCATTTGTCTCAAACGTAGTGTTGTCATTTTGGTCTTCAATAGTAAAGGACAAGAACCAACCAACCAACCAACCAGCCAACCATCATTACCTGAGGCAGACCCTCATCACTTTCAGGTCTGTCCCTGTCTCTCCCCACCCTTCCCTCCCCTCACTAAACTACCATGGTTCCTTGTCACCTACCAGATTACACATAAAATCTCCTAGCATTTAAAGCCACTTGTACATAACCCAACTCCTTCCTACTTTTCCAGACTTCTTGCATCTTTTTCTCTCTGTACCACATCCTCTGTTTTCTATTACACTCATTTCTCCTTGCTGTTCTCCACAGAAGGCACTCTACCTCCAGGCTCCAGACATTTTCACCTCATATCTAGAATAGGCTCCCTCCTCCTCTCACTGTCTGGCTTCCTTCAGCTCCCCTCTAAAATCCCATATTCTATAAGAAGCCTTTCCTGATCCCCACTTAATGCTATTAACTCCAATGTATATTGTCAATTGGTTGCTACATTGGCTTCCTTTGAGAGCAAGGCCTATTTTTTGCCTTTCTCTGTATCTCAGTGCTTAACAGTGTGTTTCATAAGCAGTAGTTGATTAATAAATGCATATTGATTGAGCAATAGTCTAGGTCCCCCCTCTGGGCCTTTGCCTGGGCCGTCCTCTCTGCCTAGCATGCCCTCTCTCTCTTCACCTCCACCTGCCTAGAAGCCCTCCTTCTGTGAAAGTTCTGCAACCCAAATGCTATCCTTTCCCATCCTGTTATTTGGACCTCTCTACCCTTCAATTACCTTTTTGTTGATTAGCTGTATAAAGTTTCTAAACACCAGGAAGTCCTTTGAGGAAAAAAAGATTCTGTTTCTGTCTGTGAGTCAGGGCCAGTGATAGAGGGGAAGATCCAGAAAAGGGTGTCTGACTCTGACATCCTTCAGAGTCCAATTTGCCCCAGGACCAGTCTGACATCCCAGAGAGGCCTCAGCTTTTTCTCTGATTTTCCATTCTCCAGCCTTGAAAGACTAGAAAAAAATTATTGAGATTAGTCATATCTAAGGACTTTACCTTTTTGAAAGGGTACTTTTGATATAAAGTAGATATCAAATTTGGAAGTTATTATTATTATTATTATTTTAGTTTTTGCGAGGCAAATGGGGTGAAGTGGCTTGCCCAAGGCCACACAGCTAGGTCATTATTAAGTGTCTGAGACCAGATTTGAACCCAGGTACTCCTGACTCCAAGGCTGGTGCTTTATCCACTACGCTACCTAGCCTCCCCCTGGAAGTTATTTTTTTTTTCTCTCCACAAAAGAAATGGATAAAATTTAGAATTCCACCAAGTGTCCCCTCATATATCTATATTTTCATATTTATATTAGCATATGCATTTGTGTTCACAAATAGCACACTTCTGATAGTGTCTCAGAAGGCCTTGGCCTAGTAGCACCTGAAACTGTGGGGCTAACAGATGCCAATGAAATCAGTAAAATAAAGAGAAATAACTTATATGATATTATACTCATGTATAGGGAGCCAGCCTGATTTCCTAACTGATCAATGTGGCCTTTTTTTCTTTTCAATAAATGACAGAACTTCTAAAAAAATCAATATTTTACTTACTTATTTTTCCAGCTATAGGTGATAATTTTCAGTAATCCTTTTTTTGGTCATAATATCTTCATTTGTGCAACCTTTGATACATTGAAACTCCAGGTCAAATGATTGGACTCATCGAAGATTCAACCATAATAGCCTCCACTTATATGGTTTCACAGATATCCTTTCCCTGCACCCTTCAGGGAAATCAGGAATTAAGAGTTTCTAGAGGGATGTGTCTCTATTTTAGAGATAAGGGATCTAATGTTCAGAGTACAAATAAATCAGTCCACAGTCCTACAGGTAGAATGTCACTGGTGGAGGAAGGAATCCCAGGCCTCCAGATGAACAGTCCAGCCTGGCTTGTGAAGGGGAAGTTCTGGGTGCAGGGGAGGCTGTCTTCACCTCAGTCAATAAAAATGGGAATTTATTAAGCACCTACTCTAAGGACTGGGAGTGGGGGGGATGCATGAAGGAGGATGTGGAGGGGGCAGAATGACACCGATGGGAGCCTCCTAAGGAGTTTATAGTTTACTGGGAGGATGGGCATGATTTTGGAGACCAAGAATCAAAATGGATCTGCTTTTTTGGGGGGGGACGGGGCTTAACCTCTGCCTCAGTTTCCTCTTCTGTAAAATGGGGACAATAATCACACCTACCCCCCCCCAGGTTGTTGTGCGAATCACATGAGACCGACTACCAAGTGCTCTGTAAGCCTTAACAGTCTGCTGGATAAGATGTCTTTTCCGGATAGATCAAAAGTATATGAAGTTGTGTGAATAAGATGTCCGTTAGGTATATAACGATATTATAACGCGAAGCTGCGTAAACCAACCTAAGACGTCTGTCACATCACATAGAACAGCAACATAGCGTGAGGCTGTGTAAAGGCTGGATTCGCTGGCCCCGGGGTCCCGTGGCAGTCTCCCGGTGGGCCAGAAGCCCCCCGAGGGCAGGGGCTGCTTACTCTCCGTTTAAGCCGCCCCGGCTTGGCCAGAGCCTGGCGCGTGATAACCATTGAACAATCTCTGGTTTCATGAATGAAGGAGCGCATGAATGAATGGATGAACGCACGCATCAAGGCACTGGGGCCCGGGCCAGATGTCTTTCGCATGCGCAGCAAGGAGACAGGGCAAGCACGCCGCCTGCCCATTCATAGGGCGACCCGTGGTCTCCGCGTGCCGGGCGCGCCGCCTTCTGGGACTTGTAGTCCGGACGCGCGCGCCGCGCGTGCCGTGCGTGCGTGCCGCCGAGGCGGCGCGGGCGCGGGCGCGCGCATGCGCGGTGGGCCGGGGGCGGCCGGAGCGGAGCGGAGCGCGCCATGGAGCCGGGCGGCCGCAACAAGGCGGTGTTGCCGCCGCCGCCGCCGCCGCCTCAGTCGCAGCCCCCTCCGGGCGGCTCCGGGGCCGCGGACGACAAGGCCGGCGGCAAGGAGCGGCGGGAGCCCAGCGACAAGGAGAAGGAGCAGGAGCTGGTGAGCGGCGGCCCGGCCCGGGCCTCGGGCTGAGTCACGGCCGGCGCCCAACGGCCTCCGGGCCCCGGGGCCCTCCCCCCCCGCCAGGGCGAGGGGACCCAGGCCCGGGGGGTGCCGGCAGCGGGACTGGAGCCCGGGCCCGGGGCCCCCCGGCTCCCCCAGCGGCCCCCGGGCCTCCTGGAGGCCACGGCCAGGGTCGGCCAGCCGCGCGCCGCGGGCTCCTGGCCCAGCTGGATTGGAATCCAGCTCCTCCGGCCCCGCTGGCGCCCCGCGCTCCTCCCCGGTCCCACTGGGTGACCGAGTTGTGGGGGGCCGGGGGGTTCAGAGGGCCGGGGGCGGGGGCCGGGGGCCGGGGGGTTCAGAGGGCGGGGGGCGGGGGCCGGGGGGTTCAGAGGGCCGGGGGGCGGGGGCCGGGGGGTTCAGAGGGCCGGGGGGCGGGGGGCCGGGGGGTTCAGAGGGCCGGGGGCGGGGGCCGGGGGCCGGGGGGTTCAGAGGGCCGGGGGGCCGGGGGGTTCAGGGGGCCCGGGCCCGCGCAAGTGCCGCGGCTCTCCTGGGCACGAGAGGCTTGCTGACCCGTGTCTCCCGCCACAGTCCGAGGAGGACAAACAGCTTCAGGATGAACTGGAGATGCTGGTGGAGCGACTCGGGGTGAGTCAGGAGCCCGAGCCGCCCTCCTTCCTGCGAGGCCTCCCGGCCTCCCCCACTTGGTTGCTTTGTCTGTGCCAGTGAACCACGAAATAATATCGGTCGTGGCCAAGTGAGGGGAAGAAATACTAGCACATACGTGAATTTAATAATAAAAGCATGTTGGGTTTTCTTTCCTGGGTTCTCTTCCGGTTTATTTTGTCTACACACTAACCTGCTTTTGTGGTTGTGATTTTTTAATAAATTCGTACTCACTGTATACGGTCTGCCAAAACCATCTTTGGTTTGCCACATGTATAAGTATTCCCATATTTTTGGCATGAAAGACTCTGTCCTAAGCTTTCTTGTCAATTTTGAAGGAAGTATAGCTCCTTTTTTACCCAAATCCTTCTCTGTCTCTTCCTCCCCACCAGGAGAAGGATACATCCCTCTACAGACCAGCCCTGGAGGAGCTACGGAGGCAGATTCGCTCTTCAACGACCTCCATGACCTCAGTGCCGAAGCCTCTGAAATTTCTGCGCCCACACTACAGCAAGCTAAAGGAGATCTATGAGAACATGAAGCCTGGCGAGAATAAGGTGAGCCCAAGCCATTCTAACAACTCGTGTCTTGGCAGCATGTGCAGGTTCATAAGGTGATTTCAGCACAAGAATGCAGTGAACCTCTACCACTGTGCAAGTATCCCCATTGTGTGGATGGGCAGAACTGAGTCATCTCCTTACCTGCAGTCATCCGGGGTCAGGACTGGGTCTTCACTCTGAGTTTCTGAACTTTTTGTGTTCAGAGCAGGTGACATGGGTGTGGATTAGACCCCACAGATCCAGACCCTGATGTCAGGCTCTTAGTGTCATCAGCAATTTGTTAACATTAAAGATAGACTTTTGTTACAAACTAAATCATGTGCTTGCTTCAACCACACATATACTAAAATTAGAATGATTCAGAGAAGATTAGCATGGCCCCTGCACAATGATGACACAAATCCACGAAGTGTACAAATTTAAAAATAACTTAGAAAAAATAAGACATAAAATAGTAAGTTTTCAGATCTCTCCATGGAAAACTGCAGTTCTTGCTCTGCTTGTGTCTTTGGCCACCTCAGGCACTGTCAGGGGAAGCCATGATAGCGACTGCTCCTTTTCAAATTGTATTTTTAAACAATTGAAGGAAATACTGAAATTGCTTTAGAGATTAGTGAAAATAAAAATGGTTCACAGATGCCATAAGAATCTGTCCTCAGGGAGGCTAGGTGGCGCAGTGGATAAAGCACCAGCCCTGGAGTCAGGAGTACCTGGGTTCAAATCCGGTCTCAGACACTTAATAATTATCTAGCTGTGTGGCCTTGGGCAAACCACTTAACCATTTGCCTTGCAAAAAAAACTAAAAAAAAAAAGAATCTGTCCTCTTTGGACCTCCTTGGGGTCCAAGAATCCCAGGTGAAGAACCTCAGATCTAGGAGGATGAGCATATAAACGCACGCGTATACGTGGCTGGGACAAATCCACTGGTATTTGTGTTCTGAGTGCCAACTTTATATTTTGGTGTTGCTGTTTTTACCCCCTTCAAGAGTTGGGATCTATAGTCTGATTTCATGTTGATAGTTGGGAAGTGTTTCCTTGTTGGGGTGCCATGTTTGTCCCACCCTGTGCTGCCAGGTGGCACCATGCATGGAGGTGGCATCATTGGCCACTCTTCTTCCATTATATGGGCTGGTCTCATTTCTGGGTCTAAGCCTGCTCAGGGCTGGGGTCCCTCCTTCTGGTACTGTCCCTCCGCGACTCAACATGATGTGGTCTTTTTGTAGCGCTTTGCAGCCGACATCATCTCTGTCCTGGCCATGACCATGAGTGGAGAGCGTGAATGCCTAAAGTATCGACTGGTGGGTTCTCAGGAGGAGCTGGCCTCGTGGGGTCATGAGTATGTTCGGTAAGAGCTGGTCTGGGAGTGGTGAGCGTTGGGGGTAGTCTCAGGCTTGATTTGGCCTCAAGGGCCCTGGGTCAGGGGTCCTTCCTCTCTAATGCCTGGGCTTCCCACAGGCATCTGGCAGGTGAAGTGGCCAAGGAGTGGCAAGAGCTCGATGAAGCTGAGAAGTCTCAGCGGGAGCCCCTGCTCACCTTGGTGAAGGAAATTGTCCCTTACAACATGGCCCACAATGCAGAGCATGAGGCGTGCGACCTACTCATGGAGATTGAACAGATGGATATGCTGGAGAAGGACATTGATGACAATGCCTATGCCAAAGTCTGTCTCTACCTCACCAGGTAAGGGAAGGGAAGGACTGGACTGGGGGGGGGGGTTGGGGTGCTGGGGCCAGGAGCTCTGGTCTGAGCAAGGCCCCTTTGCCTTCTCTTTTCAAGTTGTGTGAGTTATGTTCCGGAGCCTGAGAACTCAGCCCTGCTCCGCTGTGCCCTGGGGGTATTTCGAAAGTTCAGCCGCTTCCCAGAGGCCTTACGACTCGCCCTGATGCTCAATGACATGGAGCTGGTGGAAGACATCTTCACCTCCTGCAAGGATGTGTATGTGTCACTGTGAGGGTCACCAGGGGCAGAGGGAGGGGCAAAGGTGGGACTCCAGGGACCATTCTTCGTTTCTTTCCCAGAGTGGTTCAGAAGCAGATGGCCTTCATGCTGGGCCGGCACGGGGTTTTCCTGGAACTGAGTGAAGATGTCGAAGAGTATGAGGACCTGACTGAGATCATGTCTAATGTGCAGCTGAATAGCAACTTCCTGGCCTTGGCGAGGGAGGTGAGGCTTCATCCTGCCATGTCTCATGTTTCCAGAGTACCTGGCAATTTGAAAGGGCTTTCCTCCCAACACTGAGGAAGGTGGAGGAAAGGTCACCCCCCCCCTTTAGTGTTTCAGAGGGAAGAGACAGAGGGCTGGGTAGAGAAGTCGGGAATATGGAAGAGCAGAAGAGCTGGAAGGGGTCTTAGACTCAATCCTCCTCTGTTAGCCATCAGCTCCTTGAGGCCAGGACCTGCCTCCCTTTATTTATATTCTTGGCACTAATTCAAGCACTTGGCTCAAGGCTCAAATAGCTTAGATGACTGTTATGGGCAGAGTTTGAACTTGGGTCATCATTCCCAGATTAGTGCTTTTTAATCTCTTTTGTGCCGTCTCTCCTGTTGGGTTATTTTTGGCCCTAATCACCCCTTGTGGAAAAAAACTCAAGAGAAGCTTTTCTTGCCTTTGGTGGGATTATAATTTAATTCTGGAATGTTTGCTTTCCAGCTCGATATCATGGAGCCCAAGGTGCCTGATGACATTTATAAAACTCACCTTGAAAACAACAGTGAGTAGCCATTGGGTCTTGGGGGCATTGTGTCATACCCTGTCCATAGAAGCGATTCTAGAAGTATCCATCTTGGTTAGAGGCTCTGCCATTCCCATCATTTTCACAGTAACAATAATGGCATCTTAGAATGACCTACATTAACGATCATAAAGCAAATCTGTGATGACCCCTCCCCAAAGCCTAGGCAGGCTCATTGTCTGGAGCAGGCTTGGGCAAAGGCCTGGTGGCTGGAGCCAGTTCTCATTTCTCTCCCCTCTCTGTTGCAGGGTTTGGGGGCAGTGGCTCCCAGGTGGACTCAGCTCGCATGAATCTTGCAGCCTCCTTTGTGAATGGCTTTGTCAATGCAGCTTTTGGCCAAGATAAGCTGCTCACAGATGATGGCAACAAGTGGCTCTACAAGAACAAGGATCATGGTGCGATCATAAGCTCTCCCCCCACCCCATTCCTCTAGGTCCTTTGACACTGGTCCAGTGTGGGGTGACACTTTGTTCCCCCCATAGGAATGTTGAGTGCGGCTGCCTCCCTGGGTATGATTCTTCTTTGGGATGTGGATGGGGGCCTCACCCAGATTGACAAGTACCTCTACTCCTCTGAGGATTACATCAAGGTGAGCCCTCCCCTCCCCCTTTTCTGTGATCATGGCATCCCTATCTCTCCCTGATGAGGCTTGCAGCCCCCAGAGAACCACGGGAGTGTGGAAAGTTGGTGGGGATCCGAGTTGTTTCTTAGAATTAGTTGGGGAAAGACTGGCCAGAGAATGGAGTCTGTTCTCTTCACAGTCAGGTGCACTCCTTGCCTGTGGCATTGTGAACTCAGGAGTCCGAAACGAGTGCGACCCAGCCTTGGCCCTGCTCTCTGACTACGTGCTCCATAACAGCAATACCATGCGGCTTGGTGCCATCTTTGGGTGAGCTCCTTGCCGCCTGCTTGCTTGTTCATCTGCTGCCCTCTGTCTAGGCCACGGTCTCATGTTCTCTCTGGCTTTCATAGGCTTGGCCTGGCCTATGCTGGCTCTAATCGTGAGGATGTCCTAACTCTGCTGTTGCCAGTGATGGGAGACTCCAAGTCCAGCATGGAGGTGTGTCTCGAGGGTTGTTGTCTTGGGGAAGAGGCTTTGACCCTGGGATCCTCCCTGGGTATGGTGGGAAGGACAGGGATTTGTGAACAATCCCAGGCAGATGAGAGCCTTTGGCACAAAGCCACCCAGGAACCCAGACCTTGTTCAGCTCGGTGTGTTCCTAGTTTCTCATCCGGGGGTCGGCTTGCCGGGTCTCAGACCTCAGTGTTCCTGGAAGAAGATGAGATGGGAAAACTGAGGCTTCTAAGGCTCCAGGGAAGGAAAGGAAAGGGTCTTTTTTGGCTGCTGTGTCAAGGTTGGCCGTACCTGTAGCAGGAAGCTGCCTGGGGTGGACAGGAAGGATGTTCCTCAAGGTAGAAGAAAGTCAGATCACAGAGAATGAGTGAGGACTTTCACGGTGAAGCCCATCCTGAGCATGCCCTTTGTTTCTACCAGGTGGCAGGTGTTACAGCTCTGGCCTGCGGCATGATCGCGGTGGGTTCCTGCAATGGAGATGTTACCTCCACCATCCTGCAGACCATCATGGAGAAATCTGAGACGGAGCTCAAGGACACTTATGCCCGTTGGCTTCCCCTGGGCCTGGGCCTCAACCACCTTGGTGAGTCTGACTGCCCAGGGGAGGAAGGGCACCTTGGAGGGGATAGGGCCTACCAGGAGCCTTGAACGACTCTCTGTTCCTCTCAGGCAAGGGTGAGGCCATTGAAGCCATCCTGGCAGCTCTGGAGGTCGTGTCTGAGCCCTTCCGAAGTTTTGCCAACACTCTTGTGGATGTGTGTGCCTATGCAGGTCTGTGTGTGTCCTCATTAAAAGATATGTCCCTTCTTTGAGACCCCACCCTTTGTTCCCCTCTTCAGCTTCCTTTATCTGTAAAATGTGGGTGACACTAGGCCTTGTGAGGGTCCAAGGAGCGTCACAAACCTGTAATTCCTTTGGGGAAAGTCACCCTGATTGTCTGATCACCTGCTGGGCCTGTTTGTCTCTCATCTTACTTAGTTTTCTTCTTTTTCCCAGGTTCGGGGAATGTGCTGAAGGTGCAGCAGTTGCTTCACATCTGCAGCGAGCACTTTGACTCCAAGGATAAGGAAGAGGATAAAGACAAGAAGGAGAAGAAGGACAAAGACAAGAAAGAGGCTCCTGCTGACATGGGGGCACACCAGGTGACCCCTGGAGAGACTTGGGGAAAGAGGGTGCTGGCTTCTTGGGGGCCTCTGGGGTTCTGGGAGGAGCTGGTTTCCCTGGTGTGGGACTCTGGGACTGTGCTGTTTCAGAGGAACCCACACTTGGCAGCTCCAGGGACTCTGGAACTCACTCTGGTGGTGTGCCTCCCCTTTTTCTGACAGGGAGTGGCTGTCCTGGGCATTGCCCTTATTGCCATGGGGGAGGAGATTGGGGCTGAAATGGCTCTGCGGACCTTTGGGCACTTGGTGAGTTGCTGTTGGAGAGTGCGGAGGGGGCTGTCTGTATGGAGGGGATGGGGTTGTGTCCATGTTCTTTAGAAATCATTTAGACCCATGCTTTTATCTATAGTAAAATCTTAGACATTTAGGTGAGTCAGAAAACACCTCTTCACATGCACAAAGGGGAGCAGAGAGGGAAAGTCCCAGAGTGCCCAGGCCACCTTGTTCCACCTCTCCTTTTGAGCTCCTCTTCCCCAGATGCTCTTCAGATTCTGTTGTGTTATTTATGCAGTTGTACTCAGCAGGGGCAGTGTGGTTTGGGTTGGTATGGGATCTCTGATCCTCCTCTTCCCGTCTTGCTCTCATCCGTCCCATTCACGTGTCACAGAGGGGCAAATGAGAAGCCCACACATAGTAGAGCAAGGGCTCCAGCTTCTGTCTTGTGACTCACCCCTTGGCCCCCCAAGGACCTTCATAGATTTGCGTCAGAGACCAGGGAACTCTATGACTTTTTTTTTTTTATCACCACCACCCCCAGCTTAGGTATGGGGAGCCGACGCTGCGCCGGGCTGTCCCTCTGGCCTTGGCTCTGATCTCGGTCTCCAACCCAAGGCTCAACATCTTGGACACCTTAAGCAAATTCTCCCATGATGCTGACCCAGAAGTGTCCTATAATTCCATATTTGCCATGGGCATGGTGGGCAGTGGTGAGTATGAGCAGACAAGGGCAGGTTTTGGTCACAAGGGAACATCTGGGTCAGGTTTGGGCACTGACAGAATGTACAGCCTTCCTGCCCCCAGGAACCCCCCTCCATTGCTTCATCTTCCCAGGTACCAACAATGCTCGGCTGGCTGCCATGCTGCGCCAGCTAGCCCAGTACCATGCCAAAGACCCCAACAACCTTTTCATGGTGCGCTTGGCCCAGGTGAGGGGGCTGCTCTTCTCTAAGAGACCTGGAGATAGGTGATGGTGGTTGGGGTGGGGCATTGGCCTGGAGGACCAGGGTTTCTGGGAGGCTGGGCTTGGGCAGCACCCCTCCTACAATCCTAACCTTCTCTGTGTCCTGAACAGGGCTTGACACACTTGGGGAAGGGCACCCTCACTCTCTGCCCCTACCACAGTGATCGGCAGCTTATGAGTCAGGTGGCTGTGGCTGGGTTGCTCACCGTGCTCGTCTCCTTCCTCGATGTCCGCAACAGTGAGTCCCTCTCAGAAATGTCATAGAAAGGCTGGCCCGGGCTCAGTGCGACTCTGCTAAGATGTGGGGGCCCCTGGAAGTTCAGGTTCTACACATTGGGGTAGAGGTGGGCTCCTTGTACCCTTTGTGTCCTGGCCAGACTTGCTTTAGAGCACGCCACTGGGGCTGGCTGTCTTCTGGGGATCAGCCAATAATGCCATTGTATTTGATGATTTAGGTCACTTTTCTCCATCTCTCAAGTCAGGGAGACTGTCCCCAAGACTAAGGGAGCCAGCAGTGCACGGGCAGGAGAGAGGCAGCTGTGGGGAACCTAGGGGCAGTGTAGGGAAGGAGGAGCAGGGAGACTGAGGAGGTGGGCTTGGGGAGGGGTGGGGAAAAGGTGGTCACCTGCCTCTCTGGGCTGCTTTCTCTTAGTCATTCTGGGCAAGTCACACTATGTGCTGTATGGGCTGGTGGCTGCCATGCAGCCCCGAATGCTGGTCACCTTCGACGAGGAACTCCGGCCATTGCCGGTATCTGTCCGCGTGGGCCAGGTAAGAGAGAGGATCTCCAGGGGCTGGAACTGTTTGGGGCAGCAGGGCTGCTGGTGTTGCTGCTCCACAATGCCATTTCTCCTCTTATACCTTCTAGGCAGTGGACGTGGTGGGCCAGGCCGGGAAGCCCAAGACCATCACGGGGTTCCAGACGCACACTACCCCCGTGTTGCTGGCTCACGGGGAGCGGGCCGAGCTAGCCACGGAGGAGTTTTTGCCTGTCACTCCCATCCTGGAGGGCTTCGTAATCTTGCGGAAGAACCCCAACTATGACATCTGAGAGGCCCTGGGGGCCCTCGATTCGGACTTCAGGCTGTTCCAAGGGTGGCTCTCCAACACTTGAGGAGAAGTTGCTTCCCTCCTTTTTTGTTACGGAATGAGATGACTATGTTGAATTAAAGCTCTTGTGCCCTATGGTTGGTTTGTGTCTTTTTTGCTGGGATGTGCCAGGTGGGGTTGAGGCCCCCCCAGGTTCAGGCTAGTTTGATTTCCAGGAGGGGACTCGGCTCATTTGTTAGCATGTGCTGGGTGCTGCTCAGCTCTAGTGGTGCCTGCCCCCAGAGCTGCTGGGGGGGAGGCGGAGCAGTCTCACTCAGGCTCGGGGTCACCCACGGCCCTGAAGCTGAGCTTTGGTGGGGGTCGCCGCCTGTCAGGGCTCCTGTCTGCCTGGCCCTCCTTCAGTGCATTTGTTAGAACAAGGTGGAGAGGTTTTTGCGTGTGCGTGCTGCACAGCGGCCTCTCGCATCCTTTCATCACGCCTGGCAGCTTTGCCAGCCTAAGTGCACGCTCAGCAAAATGCCCCCGCGTGGACCGCGTGCCCCGTGCCTTGTCGGCCGCGGCCCGGGCCCTTAGTTACGGCCCGGGGCCCCTAGTTACGGCCCGGGGCCCCTAGTTACGGCCCGGGGCCCTTAGTTACGGCCGGGGCCCCTAGTTACGGCCCGGGGCCCAGCTGGGTTTGCTGTAGGTCAAATGAGGGGGAAGTGCAAGACTTGTTTGTGGATGCGAGGCCCGAGCGCAGCGGGGCCGCCCTGGCAGCCGCAGTCCGACCCTCTGCCGGCGCCGCTACCTCGGGGGCAAAGTGAGGGGCCCCGGCCCCGGAGATGGGCCTGGCCTAGTGTGGCCCCCAGAAGTCGGGCTTCCCTGTCAAATCCTGGTGGGGTCTTCCCGGTAATCCGGGGGGGGGGGCTGCCCTGCGGCCGGGCTCGGCCTCAGCTCCCAGGTCCGCCCGCGCCCCGGCGTCTTGGGGACGCGCTGCCCTCCTGCCTTTTCCTCGGGGCCCCCCAGACACGGAGCCCCCGGGGCCCGGCCCGGCCCCGGCCCTTTGTTCCCCCGCCTCCCGCGGCGGCCCGGAATGCGGGGCCGGGCCCCGGGGGCTCCTGGGACATGTGCTCCAGCGGGGCGGGGGGGCGGGCAGACGTGCCGGCGTGCGTGCGTGCGTGCGTGACGCCGCTGACGACACGCGCCGCGGGCGGCCCCGGCCCCCGAGCGGCGCCTCCCAGGCCCCTGCGCCGCGGCGGTCACGTGGCGGGCCGGGTCGCGCCTGCGCCTGCGCCTGCGCCTGCGCCTCGGGGAAGAGGCGGCGGCGGAGCCGGAGCGGTGTGCGGGAGCCGGAAATGGTCGTGGACGGCGCCTGTGCGGCTGCGTGGGGCTCGGCCGCGCGGACTGAAGGAGACTGAAGGTAACGGCGCCATGTCCGGGCCCGAGCCGGGCCCCCTCCCCCCGGCATCCGCCGCCATCCGGCCCGGGGCCGCCCGCCCGACCCCGCCGCCGCCGCGCCGGGCCCGGCCCGGCCCCGCCCCGCCGCCCGCCCTCCCCGCGGGCCCGGCCCGGCCCGGCCCGGCCCCGCGCTCAGCCCGGCCCGGCCCCGGCGCCCGCCCGGCGCCCTGCCTGCCCACGTGTGCCGGGGCCGCCCGCCGGGCCGCGCCGAGCGCCGAGCGCGGGGCCGGGCCGGGCCGGGCCGGGCGGGCGGGCGGGAAGTGACACGTTGTTCTCTGGCGCCGCCGCCCCGGGAGGGAGGAGCTCGCGGCCCGGGCCCCGGTCCCGGCCCGGCCCCGGCCCCGGCCCCGGCCCGGGCCTGCCCGCCCTGCCCGCCCCTCCCCCGCTCCCCCGCGCGCCGGCCCGGCCCGGCCCCGCCGCGTGCCCGGGAGAGGAGCCCCGGGGCTCCGGGCCCCGGAAGGTCAGCACCGCCCGGCGGCCCAGCCTCGTGCCCGCGGCCGCCCCCTGCGCGTCCGGCCCGCGGCGGCCCGGGCCAGGCCCGGGGCCCGGCCCTCCGTGAGCCGAAGCGCCTGCCGGCTGCCGCGGCCCCCGTCCCCTCCCCGGCCCGGCGGGGCCGCCCCGGCACTTTGTCCTTCACGTGCTTGCTTCGGCAAAGCCCCTTGCTCCGGCCGTCTTGCTGCCCCGGGGGGGTGACCTTCCCTGCTGCTCTCTGGAGCCCGGACACCTGGAATTTCCAGTCGGGCTGGTCTTGGGCCCCGGAGCCCGGTTGATCCCCTTCCCCTTCTGATCCTAGGCCCCTCGGATGCCCAGAGCCTGTAGGCCCCAGCGTGGATTTGTTGTTTCCCGAGGGGGTGAGTGAAGGGCAGGTGGGGCCGGGCGCCCAGTCTAGAAATCTCTGAAGCGGGGGGTCACCGAAAACTAGGCTTCAAGGCCTCAGACCCCCCCCTCTCTTCACAGGTGCTGGGGGGACCCTGATGTGGCACCAAATGAAATGAACAAAGCTCCACAGCCCACAGGCCCCCCACCTGCCCCATCCCCCGGACTCCCCCAGGTAATGGTGGGGGAGTGTAGAGAAGACTGGCTTCTGGACCCGGTTGGGGGTGGGGGCCAGTGGGAGTCTCGGAGAGGGAGAGGACCGTGGCCTCCTGGCTCTGGGGGACCTTGCCAGCCTCAGACCTGTTAGTTCATCTCTTTTTGGCCCACTTCGTACCCGCCCCCCCCCCCCCCCCCAGCTTCCCTTTGCCGTAGTTTCTCTTGCTGAACTCTGGTCTCCCCCTCTTCAGCCGGCGTTCCCCCCGGGGCAGACAGCACCGGTGGTGTTTAATCCGCCACCAGCGACCCAAATGAACACGCCTTCTCAGTCCCGCCAGGTGAGGGTCTGTGGGGAGACAGCTGGGATTTGGGGAGGGGGGGCTGGGGAAGGACCAGGAGAGTAGAGTGGTCAGGGCCTGGCTCCTCGCACCTGACTCTGATCTCTTCCAATCCTTGTTCTCCTGTGTCCCCTTCCTCTTTTTCAGTGCATTATTTGATAATGAGTGCCCACAGGAGACACGCCTAGGTTATGGGGGTGACCCTAACGGGGAGCCCCACAGAGCTGGGAGCAGTGCACCTGGGGTGGCCCTAATGGAGCTTACATCTTTTCTGTCTCCTCTCTTCTCCTGGTGGTCGCAGTAGTTCTGGTCATTGTCCCTTGTTGCCACTCTAGCCCGTGGGGGAGAGGAGCCCCATTTTTTCTTCCCTTCCCCGCTTCCTTCCTCCTAAGAAGGGATGCTTCTTTCCCTATTCTCACTCCATCCCTGGCCACCTGGGGGATAATTCTCTTCTTTCCTGTCCCCATGTGCTCTCAGGGAGGATTCAGGTCTCTGCAGGTAATGCCTCTTGCCTGATCCTGGACCGTAGTCTGGTCTCCCAGTCACGGGCGGGGCAGCAGGGACAGGGTCCTGGGGGGTGGTGGGAGAGAGCCTCCTGCTCCGCCTAGCGGGGAGGGGGTTGGTGTGGTGCATGCTGAGGGACCTTAGTTTTCCAAGCCTCTGGTCTGGGGAAGGGAAAGAGCCCGGCATGTTAAAAGCCTCCTCCCTAGTGTCTTGGGGGGGCGGAGCAGGGAGGCAGAGCAGTGCATGCTGGTCTATCTCTTGCTTGGAAGGGTCAGGGAAGGCAGGGCTGCTTCTGTACGAGGGGGCCCTTTTTACACTACCATATGGAGTGCATGGTTCTTTGGGAGTGAGAGAGAGCACCTTAGAGAGCCTGGAGATGAGGGGTAGGCCTGGAGGACGAGCGAGCGAGCCAGTGATCGGCCGGCCGGCGGCTGGTTAGGGGAGTCCCTGTGTCCACAGCAGCCTGTCTCGGTTTAGCCACGGGGGAGCCGGCTGTAACATTGTCCCTTCCTTTTCCTTCTTCATGCTCCCAGCATTTCTATCCGAGTCGGGCTCAGCCCCCAAGTAGCGCAGCCTCCCGAGTGCAGAGTGCAGCCCCCGCCAGGCCTGGCCCGGCTGCCCACGTCTACCCCGCCGGTTCCCAAGTGATGATGATCCCCTCCCAGATCTCCTACTCAGCCTCCCAAGGCGCCTACTACATCCCTGGACAGGTGAGGCAGGGATCTCCCTTGCTTTCAAGTGGGACTTGAGACACTTGGCTATTTCTAGGCTGAGGGGTCTGGCCCAAGAGCGTGCTCAGGCATTCATTGCCCTTCCTTCCCCCACCCCAGGGCCGTTCCACTTATGTTGTCCCGACCCAGCAGTATCCAGTGCAGCCAGGAGCCCCCAGTTTCTATCCTGGAGCAAGCCCCACTGAATTTGGGACCTACGGTAAGCCCGAAAGGGCAGGTGCAGGGGTGGGGGGTGGGGGGGGAGCAGGGGTTTGTGGATGATTTCCCAGATTCTGAAAACAAGTGACAGAATTAATAATCAGTGCTTAATGTTTAACAAATAGTGGGGGGTGGGAGGGAATAGACTTTATCCTGTTGCCAGGGGACTTGGAGGCCTCCCTAGGGCAAGGAGTATTAGAGCATGAGCTGTCAGCCAGGGCCTATCAGAAGACAGAGAAGAGACCCCCTGTGCAAAGGGTTGGGGAGCACAGGTGGTGAATGGTTTGCCCCCATTTGGCAGTTCTTTGGGAAGGTTTCTCTCCCTGTCTGCCTCTTTGATTCAGACCAGGCTGTCACTTCCTATTCCCTGTCCACAGCATCCGCATCTTTGCCAGAGGGCCTTAGAGCCAGGTGGAGATGGGGGTCATGACATGAGGGTAGGGGTGCTCCAAAGTTGGCGGGGTCTCTCTGATCTTTTTCTGGCACCATGTTGTCCTCACTCCCTGAGGAGGCTAAAGGAAGTGACATCCCACACCGGAGTCCTTTGGTGATATTCTTGGATCTCTGACCTAGGGTCAGGGCCTAGATGATTGGGGGTGTGTCTCTGTAGATGTATGTGTGTGTGTGTGTAGGGGGTGCCTTCCACCAGGAGGTGTGTGTCAGGAATTCTTGTAAACGCAGCTCAGACTGGTTCCCCGGCTTCTGTAGACGCCGAGTTCCCTGGGGGTGGGGGGGTGGAGCAAGGGGTAGAGGCCCTGGCTCAGCTCCTCTCCAGTTTAGGGAAAGCCAGGTTCTGGTGGCCCGAGGGGTGCACAGGCGGGTCTTCATCCATGGTTGGGTCTTGACGTTTCCATCACTCGTCCTCCTTACCCCCACCTGACCCCCTTCTGCAAAGCCGGTGCCTACTACCCAGCTCAGGGTGTGCAGCAGTTTCCACCTGGCGTGGCCCCCGCCCCAGTCATGATGAACCAGCCACCCCAGATTGCTCCCAAGAGGGAAAGAAAGACGGTGAGCCACGACAGCAAGGGAGACTTGGGGATCTGGGAAGGAAAAGGTCTGATCAGGTGGGAGCTAGGGCACTGTGGGTCAGAGCAGGGGGATTGTGGGAGAAGGGTTCCTGCCAGGAGGGGAGGGGGCAAGGGCAAGGGACCTGTGGATTTTGAAAGCTTGGTAATGAATGCTGAGCTCCTCCAGGAGCAGGGATGAGGAGCTGGGCGGGGGGGGAGTTGGGAGACCCAAGGGATCTGGGTTCTTGAGGGTTCAGTGTTGGTTTTTTGTTTGTTGGGAATGGTTTGTCATGTGTGTTGTGCCCCCACCCCCCCCATGGCCTGGAAGCTCTTGTGAGCCTCCGCCTCTGCTCTGGGCGTGGTGCCCAGAATGGGGTGCCAGGGCTGGGGAAGCCGCTGAGTCACTGTGGCTCCACCCCTCACAGCCGGGCCCTGCCCAGAGTCCAGGCAGGCCTTGGCCAGAATTGGGCTGTTTGAGGGCTGGAGCTGAGGCCCTGAGGTGGGAGGAGGGAGGAGTCTGCTGCTGGCTTAGAGCGTTGGGGGGGCAGCAGTGAGGGAGGCCATTGTGATGCACTGGACGCTCTGTGAGGTCGGGGGTCTCAGGGGGCGGGGGCTACGACTCCAGGAGCAGGGTGCTTGGGTCAGCAGTGGAATTCAGGGGGTTGCTGCTATCTAACTACCTGTGTCCTAGTGGGGGAGGGGCGGAGTGGGGGCAGGGAGGAGAAGTGGGCTCCCCCTGCTCCCCACTCAGCTCACACTCTTTTCTCAGATTCGGATCCGAGATCCCAACCAGGGAGGGAAGGATATCACAGAGGAGATCATGTCTGGGGCCCGGACCTCCTCCACCCCCACTCCTCCCCAGGTACTAATGGGTGTCACTGCTCTCACCCCCAGGCCCACGGGAGAGGGGTCGGCCGGCCTGGAGGGCCAGGGACCCTGGGGAGGGGGTGGCCCTCAGGACAGAAGGGCTGATCTGTCGCTTCCCCACAGACAGGAGGAGGTCTGGAGCCTCAGGCTAATGGGGAGACTCCCCAGGTTGCTGTCATCATCCGCCCAGGTAAGTGGCCTCCAGCGGCCCTGACCAGGAGGGAGCAGACAGCGGTCTTGCAGGCGGTCACTCTTGGCTCCCCTCTCTTACAGATGACCGGCCTCAGGGAGCGACCACTGTGGCCCGGCCCGGGCTCGCCCCCGAGCACAGCCCCTCCGAGTCTCCATCCCAGCCATCCTCTCCTTCCCCTGCCCCGTCACCACCACCTCCAGTTTTACAACCGGGGCCCGAGCCGGGCCCGCCGGGCCTCCCTATCACCGAGGACACGATGACAGCCACGGTGATGATGGAGAGGGCTGTCGAGGAACCCGTCTCCACTGCCCACGAAGCCCCCGAGCCACCCTGCCCTGCTCTCCCTCTTCAGCAGCCCTGTGCCTCCCCTGGACCTTCCCCAGAGGCAGAAGTGACTAGTCCTCCAGCAGTCCCTGAGCCTGCCCCCGCCCAGGCTCCCAGCCTCCAACCACCTCCGGACAGCGCGCTTTCTCCTGAGCCCAACGGCGTGGCCCCTGCGGAGGAGCCCGAGGCCCAGCCAGAGGTGGGCCAGGCTGAAGCGGTTCCCGTGCCGCCACCCCCCCCAGCCTGTCCCCAGGAATTCACAGTTGTGGCCCCTACGGCCCAGCCTGAGGAGCTGCCCAACGGGGCCCCCTCTCCCCCTGCCATGGACCTGAGCCCTATTGCTGAGCCAGAGGAGCCGGCCGAGGAGGTGGAGGTGGTGGTGGCGGCGGCGGCGGCGCCAGCACCAGCGCCGGCACTCCCCACCCTCCCTGCCGACCTTCCCGGGCCACCTGCTGCACCTCCTGCCCAGGAGGAAGAGCTAGAGAATGAGGAGGAGGAGGAGGAGGAAGAGGAGGAAGGGGAGACTGAAGGGGAGAAGGGAGGAGAGGAATCGTTGCCCCCTGAGACCACCCCCACCCCAGCCCCCCTTCCCCAGAGCCTTGACGAGACAGCCGCCCAAGGTGAGGGGTAGAGGGGTGGGATCGCCTTCACGGACTCGCTTGCTCAGTTGCTGAAGCATCTGGGGCTCTCCTTAGCTTGTTCTGTATGCAACAATCTCTGTGGAATAGGTTCGGGGAGGGGAGGGGGGGCTGGGGAGGCGGGGGGGGGGCTAGGAGGTGGGCTTGGTGTTTCTTCGCTGATGAGGTCCTATTTGTGCCGTTGTGTCTGGGCCACTGAAGCCTTGTGATGGAACTGAGGATCTGAGGAGAACATTGGAACCAGCCCAGAGAGCTGGGCTGCGTGGGGACGGGTGGTGGTGGGGGCATGTTAAAGCATTCCGGCCTTTGGTCCCCTTTAGTGGTGGCAACATCTGTGCCAAAGAAGAGACGGAGAATCAAGGAGCTCAACAAGAAGGAGACGGTGGGCGATCTGCTGGATGCCTTCAAGGAGGTGAGGGGGATGGAGGCATGGGGAGGAGATGTGGCTCCTGGGGTGGGGGGGTTGGCATCAACCCTAGAGCAGAATATCCTTTGCCCCCAGGGCAGTGAGGGTGCACTGGAGTTGGAAAACAAGTCCCCTACCCGGGTAGAGCTGGAGGGTGGCCCTCGAAGCCCCAGGCCCGAGGAAGCTGACGAAACCTGGGAGGAAAAGGAAGACAAGATTGACGATGCTGAGAACATTCAGCCTGGGGACCAGAAGTACCAGTACAAGTCAGGTGGGTGTCGGGCTGGGGCCGAGCCAGGACAGGGCAGGCAGGTGGGGATGGCGGGGCCTCGGCCACCAACGCCGTCTAGAAGCTTTGGCTCCTCTGTTCTCAGATCAGTGGAAGCCTTTAAATCCTGAGGAGAAGAAGCGCTATGACCGTGAGTTCCTGCTTGGATTCCAGTTCATTTTTGCCAGTATGCAGAAGCCAGAGGGCCTGCCTCACATTAGTGACGTGGTGCTGGACAAGGTTAGTGTGGCCAGGAAGGTGGGTACTGACTGCTGAGGGAGGAGTTCTGCCTGGGGTGACGCTCTCTGTCTGGGGTGCCCACGGGGCTCCTATCCTGCCAGTGAAGGCTCGCTTTCCCTTCCGCAAACAGGCAAACAAGACGCCTCTGCGGCCGCTGGATCCCACCCGGCTGACGATCATGAATTCTGGCCCCGACTTCACCCCGTCTTTTGCCAACTTGGGTCGACCTAACCTCAGCAATCGGGGTCCCCCAAGGGGAGGGCCTGGAGGGGGCCCAGGCAGTGAGCTCCCCCGGGGACCGGTGAGTGAGAATGTTGGGCCAACCTCACAGTGGGTGATTTGGGGAAATCGAGGTGAGAGTGGGGGCGTGTGGCTTCTCCCATGGCCTTTCTCACTCAGTCCCTCTTGCTCAGCCGGCTGGCCTTGGCCCCCGGCGCTCCCAGCAGGGCCTTCGTAAGGAGCCGCGGAAGATCATCGCCACGGTGTTGCTCAGCGAGGACGTGAAGCTTAACAAAGCCGAGAAGGCCTGGAAGCCCAGTAGCAAGCGGGGCCCCACGGAAAAGGACCGGGGAGAAGAGGATGCCGATGGCAGCAAGACGCAGGTGCGGGCGGGCGGTCTTCCTGGCCCTGGCCTCTCCAGGGCCCCGACCTCCTCCCCTGGGCTGAAGCCTCACGTGCCTTGCTTTGTTCCCCTCCCTTTCCAGGACCTCTTCCGAAGGGTGCGATCCATTCTGAACAAGTTGACGCCCCAGATGTTCCAGCAGCTGATGAAACAAGTGCAGCAGCTGGCCATCGACACGGAGGAGCGTCTCAAAGGGGTCATTGACTTGATCTTTGAGAAGGCCATCTCAGAGCCCAACTTCTCCGTGGCCTACGCCAATATGTGCCGCTGCCTCATGGGGGTCAGTGCCTTCCCTGAATGCTCCCCCCTAGGCCCTGCACCAGAATCTTTTTCCCTCCATAACTTCTCCCTTCCCTCCCCACAGCTGAAGGTGCCCACCACTGACAAGCCCACGGTCACTGTCAACTTCCGGAAGCTGCTGCTGAACAGGTGCCAGAAGGAATTTGAGAAAGACAAAGATGATGACGAAGTATTTGAGAAGAAGCAGAAGGAGATGGATGAGGCTGCCACGGTGAGGGCATCTCCTGCCCCTCGCTCCTCAGGCCTGGGGGGTGGGGGGGTGGGCATGGGGCTGGCTGACAGCACACCCCTCGATTCCTCCATAGTCTGTTAACTCTGAAATCTTGGGCGGGTTCCCATTGCCTCCCAAAGAAAGTCTGGGCTTGGCTCAGCTTCTGGGACTTTCCACCTTGGCATCTGAGCTATTTTCCACCATTATCTCGTGGTCTTTTCCTTCTAATTAGAACTTCAACCAGAGGGCATTACTACCTAAGGGGCCCCCACATCATCCTGGGTTGGTGGGGGGCCTTTAGCCTTTGCAGCCAAGCTAGGACTCCTGCAGAAACTCATTTCACTTGGAATTCTGAGATACTTTGATTCCTTTTTCTTTAGTGTGACTTGTGTAGACAGCTATGTCCATCTCATCTATCTGTAGCTTTTCTTGGTGAAGGGCTCGTGGTAGTTGTTAGAACTGGTGGCAGAGTGAGGGTGGGAGGCTTTTGTTTCTCTTAAGATTGTGGGCTCCCGCCAGAGCTGACTCTAACTTCTGCCCCTCTCCTGTGACTCCAGGCCGAGGAACGGGGCCGTCTGAAGGAGGAGCTGGAAGAGGCCAGGGACATCGCCCGCCGTCGGTCCCTGGGCAACATCAAGTTTATTGGGGAACTGTTTAAGTTGAAGATGTTGACAGAGGCCATCATGCACGACTGTGTGGTCAAGCTGCTGAAGAACCACGACGAGGAGTCCCTAGAGTGCCTCTGCCGGCTGCTCACCACCATTGGCAAAGACCTGGACTTTGAGAAGGCTAAGGTAGTGATCCCCTCCCTGGGGGAGGGGGGTTGCAAGGTTCTGAGGAAAGGCTAGCACCTAGGTCTTGGGGCCTCTACCCTGTCCTGCCCTCTTGAGGGTTCTGCTGCCTGTTCTTCTAGCCCCGGATGGATCAGTATTTCAACCAAATGGAGAAGATCATCAAGGAAAAGAAGACTTCCTCAAGAATCCGGTTTATGCTGCAGGACGTGTTAGATCTCCGAAAAGTAAGAGCTCCCCAGGCTGCACTTTCCACCCTGAGTATACTTCCAGTTCCTAAGCCCATCTCTCACTCCTGACCTCATCACCCCCCCCCCCCCCACCTTTCTCGAGTCTCTTCTGCTTTTTTCTTGCCCTGAGTTGTCTTTGGCCGTGTCTTTGTAGAGCAGCTGGGTGCCCCGTCGGGGAGACCAGGGTCCCAAGACCATTGACCAGATTCATAAAGAGGCTGAGATGGAGGAACATCGTGAGCATATCAAAGTCCAGCAACTCATGGCCAAGGGCGGGGACAAACGTCGGGGCCCCCCGGGACCTCCCCCAGGCAGTGAGTCCTTCCATGAGGGTGACACCAGGCTACTTTGGTTTGTGATTGGGAGGGAAGACATGTGAGAAGCTAACAATGGGGTGACTGGTAGTGCCATCCCCTGTACAAGAAGGTCAGTGGGATTGTGTGTGGGGGGTGTTGGAGGTATGGGACTCTCCAGTGATGACCTTATTAGTGCCATGTGTCTGGGCCACTGAGACCCCGTGATGGAGCTGAGGTTCTGAGGAGATTGGAGGCTGGTTGAGCTCCTAACAGGCCGAGGCTGATCCCCACACTCTTTTAGGCCGAGGGGGTTTGATTGTGGATGACGGAGGCTGGAATACTGTTCCTATCAGCAAAGGCAGCAGACCCATCGATACCTCCCGACTCACCAAGATCACTAAGGTAGGAAGCCCAAGAAGGAAGAGCACAGGGCTGGCTCCACAAACTGATGAGGCTGAATGTATGTGTGTGTGGGGGCTAGTATTTTCACCTCATGGCTTTAGATCCATGTACTTGGAAAAGTTGGAATGGGATTGGGTTCTGGCTGCTGACCTGTGATTCTCTTCTGTTTGGATCCCCTTAGCCTGGATCCATTGACTCCAACAACCAACTCTTTGCCCCTGGGGGACGTCTGAGCTGGGGCAAGGGCAGCAGTGGGGGCATGGGAGCCAAGCCTGCAGACCCAGGTAGGAGTGCAGGGGCTGTGGCCTGGAGTGTGAGGGGATGACAGCCAGGGCCTTAGGAAGGAGGGAGTTTGCATTTCTGGGTCTTTGTCTCCCCAGCCTCTGAGACAGCCCGGGCATCCACCAGCACCTTGAACCGCTTCTCAGCCCTTCAACAGGCAGCACCCCCTGAGAGCACAGACACGCGGCGGGTGGTACAAAGGTGAGTTCTTGGGTCACTCGGGGAGGCCAGCCCACGGTCCCCCCCCCCCAGCCTGGGTGGATCGGGTTTTTGTGCCGAGGTTCAGCTGGTCCTTCCTTCAGGAGCAGCCTGAGCCGGGAACGTGGGGAGAAAGCTGGGGATCGGGGAGATCGCCTGGAGCGCAGTGAGCGGGGAGGAGAGCGTGGGGACCGCCTGGACCGGGCTCGGGCCCAGATCCCCAAGAGGAGCTTCAGCAAAGAAGTAGAGGAGCGGAGCCGAGAGCGACCTCTCCAACCAGAGGGGCTGCGTAAGGCGGCCAGCCTGACTGAGGAGCGGGACCGCAGCCGGGACGCAGGTAAGGGGCAAGGCGGAGGCCAAGAGGAAGCGGATGTCCAGATCAAGTTGGGGGCCCCTCCACTTCCCTCTTGTTCCTTCTCTGTAGTGAAACGGGAGGGAGCCGCTGCCCCCACGGGACCCCCCAAGGCTGCGTTGTCTGAGGAAGAGCTAGAAAAGAAGTCAAAAGCCATCATTGAGGAGTTCCTGCATCTCAATGACATGAAGGTAAGCTGTAGGGTAGGCAGGGAGAGGCTCCAGGAAGAGGATTGGAATACCTTTTTGGGGGCCTGGGCCCACCTGACCCCTCCCCTCCTCCACTTCCCCAGGAAGCGGTACAGTGTGTGCAGGAACTTGCCTCCCCATCGCTGCTTTTCATTTTCGTTCGGAACGGCATCGAGTCAACCCTGGAGCGCAGCACCATTGCCCGGGAACACATGGGCCAGTTGTTGCACCAGCTTCTCTCTGCTGGTCACCTCACTACCACCCAATATTACCAAGGGTAAGCTGGCTCCTCCCAGTGTTGGGGGTAGCCTTGGGGAAGAGGCACCTGACGAGCCACCACATATGGGACTTGTTTTTCCTTAGGCAGAGCCCCTCAGGTCCTGACTTCTGATCTTTTATAGGCTCCATGAGATCCTGGAAGTGGCTGAAGACATGGAGATTGACATCCCCCATGTATGGCTGTATTTGGCAGAACTGGTGACACCCATCCTTCGGGAAGGTGGGGTGCCCATGGGGGAGTTTTTCAGGTAATAATCCTTGGTGTAATAATTTTCAGTTCCTGCACAGTTAACGTGCCAGACTTAGCACTGTCTTTGGGGGAGGTGACAAAGTGACCCAAGGTCTGGCTTTCTCCGTCCCCACAGGGAAATCTCAAAGCCGCTGAAACCCCTTGGCAAAGCCTCTCCCCTGCTGCTGGAGATCCTGGGGCTCCTGTGCAAAAGTGTGGTGAGTGGGGGAGCGCAGGGGCAAAGGCTTTCTAGTAGGAGTGCTGAGCCAGAAATCCCATCCCCAAATGTTGGGTCCCGGTCTTTAGTCATCGGGTGATAGTTAAAGTTAGATTAACTCAGCTCACTTCATGTGGGGACACATGGCCAACCGTTCACACATGCCGCTCAGCACACTGCAGGGCCAAGTCCAGGAAAAGTGGCCCAAGAACCTGCCCTCATCCCATCTGCTGTGCAGTCACAAATTTTTAGAGATGCTCTGAGTCATGGAGAAGGGATGGGCTGATGGTTGTCTTCTTGCCCGTGTTCTTTACCTTGAGCAAGGCCCTTCATTTCTGGGCATCACTATCTTCATCTTCACAATAAGATGAGGTTATTGAGGAATGTACTGCAGGGTTTCTTCTAGCTCTGAATCCATGGTCCTAGAGGTCAGCAATTATGGGGCAAGAGTAAAAATAGGAGGACTTGGAAAAGCTCACCAGGGAGAAGACATTCAAAAGAGGAGGGTCAGGAAAATCGGGCAAGGTTTCTCTTAGTGGTTCTCTTCTGAGCTGACTGCTGTTCATTCTTCACCATCCCCTTCCTGGGGGCATAGCCCAAATTTGTCCTGGGCCCTGGCTCTTGGGACCATGACAGGCTGAAACCCCCATGGCTCAGTTAACTCTGTAGATGATTCCCCAGGCTGTGAGGCATCCTGAGTGACTCTTCCTAGTTCTGTTTGCACATTTCCATCTGCCTAGTGGATGTTGGTGCATCAGATTCAGCATGACCAAAACGAGCTCTGTATATCCCCCACTCCCAGAGCCACCCTTCTTCTGATTATCCCTTTGTCAAGGGCTCTCCCATCTTAGGCACCCAGGGTCCTAACTAGCCTCAGACTGGTTTTCCTCTTGAACTTAACCCAATCTCCCAATCATTTGTTACACAATTTCCAGTGGTTTTCTTCATTCCTCTACTCAACAAACTGGTGATCCCCTGGAATGAAATGTTAGGTCCTCTGACTTTTTAAACCTTTTCACAGCTTGGCCCCACCTTGGCATTTTTTTTTTTTTTTTTTTTTTTTGCAAGGCAAATGGGTTAAGTGGCTTGCCCCCAAGGCTACACGTAGTTAGGTAATTATTAAGTGTCTGAGACTGGATTTGAACCCCGGTACTCCTGACTCCAGGGCCAGTGCTTTATCCACTGCCGCCACCTAGCTGCCCCCACTTTGGCACCTTTTGCAACCTTATTTATGCCTGAATCCCTTTGTTCAACCACTTTGGTCTTGGTGTTCCTCAGTCATAGCATTCCATCTCCCATCTCACCATATTTATACTGACCTAGATTTCCTTAATTCTTCCAAAAATTATTCCAGTGGCATTTTCTTCATGAAACTTTTCTTTTTTCTGAAACTTTTTTTTATACCAATTACATGTTAAAACAATTTTTAACATTTTGAGCTTCAGATTCTATGCCTCTCCACCTCCCTGAGAACAGTAAGCATCTGTTATAGGTAATATATAATCATGTAAAACATTTCCATAATAGTCATTTTTATACAAGGAAAGAAAGATATTATACTTTGGTCTGTATTAAAAACAAAAGGAATTCTTTGGAGATGGGTAACATTTTTCCTTCCAAGTCTTTTTGAGATTGTCTAAGATCATTGTATTGCTGAGAAAAAGTCATTCACAGTTGATCATACATACAGTGTTGCTGTTATCAGTATTCTGGTTCTGCTTCTTTCATTTTGCATCAGTTTTTTGTGTAAGTTGAGGTTTTTCTGAAATCATTCTGTTGGACAATTTTTATAGATAGTAATATTCCATCACAATTTCATTATCACAAATTGTTCAGCCAAGCAGCAGTTAATGGGCATTCCTTCTATTTCTAGTTCTTAGCCACCAGAAACAAGACTGTTATATTTTTGTATATGTGGGTCTTTTCCTTTTTTTATGATCTCTTTGGGATACAAATCCAGTAGAGATATTACTGGATCAAAGCTGTGCAGTGTTTAATTGCCCTTTGGGCATAGTTCCAGGTTGTTCTCTAGAATGGTTAGATCATTTCTCAGCTCTCCCAACAGTGCATTAGTGTCCCATTTTTCCCACATCCCATTTCAACATTTTCCTACTTTGACATATTAGTCAGTCTGAGATTGTGAGGTGGTAGTATCTGCGCATTGTTTTAATTTGCTTTTTTCTGATCAATAGGGATTCGGAGCATTTTTTCATGTCTATAGAGAGCTTTGATTTTTTTTTTTCCTGAAAACTCCCTATTATACTCTGATCATTTATCAATTGAGGGAATATTTGCATTATATAAGAGATTTTTGGTACAAATTAAAAAAAAAGATTTATTCAAGGTAGTGGGGTTGAGTGACTTGCCCAAGGTCACACAGCTAGGTAATGATTGTCTGAGGTTAGATTTGAACTAGGGTCTAACACTGTGCTGCCACCCAACTGCCTCCTTGCTACAAATTTTTCCCAGTTTTCTGCTTTCCTTTTAATTTTGGTTTTGTTGTTTTGTTTGTGTAAAAACTTTAGTTTTATATAATCAAAATTATTTAAAATTTTGTGATGCTCTTTTCTTTGTTCTTAAATACTTCCCTTATCTATAGCTTAACAGATAAATCACTCCATACTCTGCTATTTGATGAATCCTTTTTTTTTTTTAAGGTTTGTTGCAAGGCAAATGGGGTTAAGTGGCTTGCCCAAGGCCACATAGCTACGTAATTATTAAATGTCTGAGGTCAGATTTGAACTCAGGTACTCTTGACTCCAGGGCTGGTGCTCTGTCCATTGCACCACCTAGCCGCTCCAACCCTTTTTTTTTGTTTTTGATTTCTCCTGTTGTGACTGTTAGTACAGTCAGTCCTAAACTATCTCATGTTGTTTTGTCTTGATTTTCTCTGTTTACCAACCTGTGTCCATGCTCTCTTCCCCAGTTGTGGCTCAGACACGGGGGCAGTGTCTCTCTAGCGTCTGGCATAGAGTGGGCACTTAAGCCACATGCTTTTGAATTGATTGAGGGGGCCATCGTTGCTGTGGGAAAAGGCCCCTTATTTTACAAAAGGAGTGATGAGAAGATAAGCAAGCTGACCTGTGGGAGGCTGGGATTTGGTGGGGCTCTCAATGAAGCAAAACCTCACTGAAAAATGGATACTAGAAGGTAGTACGAGTCCCTTTGAAACTTTTCATTCAATTCCGCCTGTTAGCACCCAGTGGCATCTCCAGTGTTCTTGAGACCAGTGCTCTAAGGAGTTAGTAAGGATGAGTTCTAGGGTTAAAGAGAACATGGAAACTAGCTCTTGCCATCTTAGTAGGAGGAAATCATGTGTGTGTAAGCTGAATCTGTAGCTGCTAACTTGAGAAGCTCAGACAACAACTGGGAGAATCCAGAGGAACTTCCCATAGGGACAGGAACAACTCACCTTTCAGAGTTCTCCCAGATCTGTAGAGATAGTCACTGGAATGGGAGAGATGGTGACTTAGTGGTGTTTGAAGCAGGTCCCAAGGCCAGCCTTCTACTGGGTCACCTAGCTGGCTAGTGAAAGAGGTCCACGGGAGCCTGATGGTGACTAACTACTGAGATACTTTGTGAAGAGTCTGGGGTTTTGTTGTAGCCAAAGGGAATGACATGATCTAGCTTGTTTCTCAGGGATGTGATGGTAGCTGTGAGGATGAACAGGTGAGAGGTGAATGAGCAGGGAGACCACTCAGGAGACTGGCAGTCATCCAGGCAAGAGGGGAGGAGGCTGAAGACCTCTTTGCCTCCTCAATCATCGCAGTGAATGTGTGTGAAAGTAAGGAAGTTTGGAGGTGGACAATCATATAGGGCAGGGGATGGTGGTATTTAGGAAGACTGCAAATGGTGGGGCGGAGCTGGGGTCTCATGGAGGACAGCAGTGATAGCACTTAAGAATTGGCATCTTGGGACTTGGGCTCGTGCCTCTGCCACAAGACTCTTGGCTTCTGTTGATGATAGTCTATGGCAAAAAAAACTAGCAGCTGGGAGAGGTTCTTGTTGAAATGCACACACGTGTCCTTAAACATGTTTTGCGACTGCTCCCATTGCACTAGCTAATAAAGACCCTGATAAATAACCTGTGTGATGATCCAGCAGAACAGATTCCCATTGACCACATTTGAAAATGTGACTAAATAAAAGAGCCTTCCTCAGACCCTTACAGATAAGATGTGCCTAATTGTTTCTCCTCTCTGCCTTGGAAGCGCATGCCAGCTCTCTGTTAGGAGAGGGCCTGGCTTGTGCTCGCCTCCTTCTTTTGGACACATGTGTGGATCTCAGTTCTAAAGACTTTGTTGGTTCTCTTGGTTCTACTCACGTCGTTCTGTCTTATGGCTTAGTGATTTTCTCTGAAACTGCCCAATTTCTTCATTTCTCAAGCTGCAGTAAGACCCTATTATGTTCTAGGCCACACTTGGTTTGGCTGTTCCTTACTTGCCAGTTTGGGCCTGCCATGAAGATTGTTGTACATAACGATGATCCTGGGATAACTGGGACATTGGGTCTGAACATTTTAGTAAGTTTGTGGGCCCAATTCCTTTTATGTTGGGTCAATATATTAAAATTTTTCTCAATTTCATGTAAAAGTTTTTTAATATTTTTAAAAATTTTATGTTTGAAATTCCTTCACTTCTTGAGGTGAGCAATTTGCTTTAGATTGCATATGAAACATTTCCATATTAGTCAGCCATGTTGCAAAAATGAAAAGACCCCCCAAAAAGCCCCAAGAAAAATAAAGTAAAAATGATAATTAAATCTGCATTCAGGGGGGCAGCTAGGTGACCTAGTGGATAGAGCACCGGTCCTGGAGTCGGGAGTACCTGAGTTCAATTCCGGCCTCAAGACACTTAATAATTAACTAGTTGTGTGGCCTTGGGCAAGCCACTTAACCCCATTGCCTAGCAAAAACCTAAAACAAAAAACAAAAACCAAAAAACTGCATTCAGACTCCATCAGATCTTTTTCTGGAGGGTAGATAGTAATTTTCATCCTGTGTTTCAGATTTGTCTTGGTCTATTGTATTGCTTGGAATAATTAAAGCATTCTCAGATGAACATTGTGTAGTATTGTTGTTACTGTATATAATGTTATTCTGCTCACTTCACTTTGCATCGGTCCATATGTCATTATCTGACCATCTTTTCATTTAAGTATTCCATCAGACTCATAACTTGTTCAGCCCTTCTCCAGTTGTTGGGCATCTCTTCAGTTTCCAGTTCCTTGCCACCACACAAAAAAAGCTGCTATAAATATTTTTTACAAGTAGGTCCTTTTCCTTTTTCCTTGATCTCTTTGTGGTCCAGACCTCGTAATAATATTGCTGGGTCAATTTTATTGCCCTTTTGGACATGGTTCCAAATTACTCTCTAGAATGGTTGGGTCAGATTACTTTTCCACCAACAGTGCATTAGTAATACATATTTTTCCAGAATCCTTCCAAAATTTATCACTTTCCTTTTCTGTAATATTAGCCAGTCTGATAGTTGAGGTGGTATTTTATATTTGCCTTATGGTTATTTTAATTTGTATTCCTCAGTAGATGTAGAACATTTTTTACATGACTATATAGAAAACTTTGATTTTTTTTTTCATGAAGTCTCTTAACTAGTTATATCCTTTTGACCATTTATTTATTGGGGAATGACCCACATCTTGAAATCTGATGTGAGATGTTAGTCTGTATCTACTTTCTACCAAAACTGTTCCCAGTTTCTGCAGCTGTTTTTGTCATATGGCTAATTCTTACCCTCAAAGCTGGAGTCTTAGTTTTATGGTCATTGACTACAGTATTGTGGGCTTCATTCCAAATTGCTTTCCAGAAAGGCTATACCAACTCCCAACTTCACCAGGTTCTCCTTTGAAAAATTTTCCTCTTTTGTTGGCTTTTGCCAGTCTGAATAGAATTAAGCAATTTTTATTATGCATTTGCAAAGTTATTAGTGATTTAGAGAATTGTGTGCATGCAATTATTGATAGTTTGAATTTCTCTTTGAAAACTGCCTATTTCTTAGGCAACTAGGTGGTGCAGTGGAGAGAGCACAGGCTCTGGAGTCGGGAGGACCTTACTGAAAATATGACCCCTGTAGACAATTAACTAGCTGTGTGACCTTGGGCAAGTCACTTAACCCCTTTGCCTGGCAAAAATCCCCCCCCCCATGATTTTTCCAGTTTCCATATACATCAGTATTCATTTTTGTAAGATTTTGAGATCATTTTTTCTCCCTCCCTCCTGCTGTGTCCTTATGACAGCAAATAATCTGATAGGTAGTGCATGTAAAATTATATTAAACCTATTTCCATATTAGTCATGTTATGAAAGAAGAATCATAATAAAGGGAAAAAACTATGAGAAAGAAAAACAAATTTTAAGAATTAAACTGTATGCTTTGGTCTATTCATTCAGACTCCATAGTTCTTTTTCTGGATGTGGATGGTATTCTCCACAGGTCTTTTTTGGAATTGTCTTTGATTGACGCACTGCTGAGGAAAGCTTCGTCTCATTAAATCATCACACGATGTTGCCGTTACCGTGTACAATGTTCTGGTTCTTCTCCCTTCACTCGGCATCAGTTCATGTCTTTCCAGGTTTTCTCTCAGAAATTTGTTGCAGATTTTCCCGATCATCTTATTTTTCTTATAGTTATTTAATTCATTCATTTAACTTGAATTTCCTGTTAGATAACACTTACCTCAGTAATCCTCTATGAGTTCTTGATCGGAAAGGTAAAATTCTTGTAGGACACCTGTCTAGTTCATGCATCTGTTTGTAACTTGAGAGGGTGTGGTGTGACAGGTTGGTGTAAACCCGATGGTTGCCAGACTCATCTAGTTTTTTGGGAGAAGTAATCTTAAGGAATAGGCATTGGCCACTTGGTTTGCCAGATGGGAGGCACAAGAGTGCTGAAGGGATCTTGCCTTTTTTTTTCCAGGGTCACAAAAAGGTCGGGGTGCTGTGGCGGGAGGCTGGGCTCAGCTGGAAGGAATTCCTGCCCGAGGACCAGGACATCAGCGCCTTTGTCACTGAGCAGGTAGGGGCAGAGCCCCTCACCCTTCTCTTGTTTGGTTGGCCATCTTGTTTGTGGCCGTCACCTGACCCTTGAACTCTTGGTCTCAGAAAGTGGAATACACTCTGGGAGAGGAGTCGGAGACCCCCAGCCAGCGAGAGCTGACCTCCGAGGAGCTGAGCCAGCAACTGAAGAAACTGCTGAAGGAAAGCACCAGCAACCAGCGGATCTACGACTGGATAGAGGTGGGGAGGGCGCCTGGGGCCGGGGGGGGCCTGCGGGGAAGGCTGGTCTTGCTCATGGCACCCCCTCTCTCATCCCCAGGCCAACCTGAACGAGCAGCAGGTGGCTTCCAATACGTTGGTCCGCGCGCTCATGACTGCCGTCTGCTATTCAGCCATCATTTGTAAGGGTTGGGGAGGGGTTCTGGGGGGGGGCGCTGATCCTCCGTGTGGGGTTCAGGACTGAGGCCCTCTCTTCCTTCCCAGTCGAGTCTCCCCTGCGGGTGGACGTGGCCGTGCTGAAGGCCCGAGCGAAGCTTCTACAGAAATACGTGAACGACGAGCAGAAGGAGCTGCAGGCGCTGTACGCGCTGCAGGCGCTGGTGGTCACTCTGGAGCAGCCAGCCAGTAAGGGCCGGGCCGGGGCCGGGGGGCCGGGGGGCCAGTAAGGGCCGGGGCCAGGGCCGGGGGGCCGGGGCCAGTAAGGGCCGGGGCCGGGGGGCCGGGGCCAGTAAGGGCCGGGGCCGGGGCCGGGGGGCCGGGGCCAGTAAGGGCCGGGGCCAGTAAGGGCCGGGGCCAGGGGGGCCGGGGCCAGTAAGGGCCGGGGCCAGGGCCGGGGGGCCGGGGCCAGTAAGGGCCGGGGCCAGTAAGGGCCGGGGCCGGGCCGGGCAGTCTTCCCTCCGTGCCCGCCTCACCAGGCCCCGCTTCCCCCCCAGACCTGCTCCGCATGTTCTTCGACGCACTCTACGATGAGGACGTGGTCAAGGAGGAGGCCTTCTACAGCTGGGAGAGCAGCAAGGACCCGGCCGAGCAGCAGGGCAAGGGCGTGGCCCTCAAGTCCGTCACGGCCTTCTTCACGTGGCTGCGCGAGGCCGAGGACGAGTCCGACCACAACTGAGGCGGGGCCGGCCGGCGCCCCACGGACACGCGGCCGCAGGACTGCAGGGGGGGCCGGGAGGCGCCTGTGGCGCGGCGTGTCTGAGCTCTGGTGGCTGCCGGGCAGCATGGCTCGGGGCTGCCTGGGCCCCTCCAGGACGATGCCAGGCGCCCCTCCCCCGGGGCATAGAGATATATTATATATAAAGTCATAAAATTGGTGTGGGGGTGGGGTGCCACCGCCTACCCCTGGGGTCCTTTTTTTATTTTAAGAAAATCACTCTTGGGACGGCCGTCCTCGCTGCTGGGGGCGCTCCGCCCCAGCCCCCCGCACCTCCCCTGCTGCCGCCTGGGCAGGGGACAAGGGGGGGGCACGGTGCCTGTAATTATTAAACATGAATTCAATTAAGATCCGCCTCTCTGCTTTCTGCGGGGGGGGGGCGCTGGGGCGGGGTGACGGGGGTCCCCGCGGCGGGGCGCCGGGGGCGGAGGGGCCAGCGCGGACAGCGGCCGCCGGCCCGGCCCCTCCCCGGCCGTGACGTCACGCCGCGCCCGCCCCCCCCGCCGGCGTCACGGCCCGCCCCCCGCGCACTCCCCTCCCCCTCTGGCGCGGCGGCGGCGCCTCGGCCCCTCCCTCCTGCCCTCCCTCCCGGGGCTCGGGAAGGTGACGGCCCCCGCCCAGCCTCGCGGGGCCCCCGGCCATGGGCTGCGTCGGCTCCCGGAGCCCCGCCGGTAAGAGGGGGCGGGGGGCGGCCCGGCCTCTTCCCTGCGCGCTCACGGCCCGCCGGGCCCCGGGGGGCGGCCCCTCCCCCCGCCCCCGAGGGTGGGACGGGGCTCGGGAGCCCAGGGCCCCCCCAGGGCGCCGGGCCGGGCCCCCCGGCCTCGGGCCATGCTGGGACCTGTAGTGCCCCCGGGCGGGCCCCCGGAGCCGGGCCTGCTGGCCGCCGGGCCTGCTGGCCTCCGGGCCGGGGCCCCCACTCTGCTCTCCTTGGGGGGCGACGGCGGGGGGCCGGGGCTCTGGGTCCCGATGGGTCATCCGCGGGGGCGCGGGCGGCCGGGGCCCCGCAGCCCTTGCTCTCCCCCAGGCCGCCGGGGCCCCACTGGACTGCAGGGGCCCCGAGCTGGCGGCCTCCGGGCACCCCGGCACCTCCGCGCGGCGCCGGGCACGGGGTGGGCTGACCTTGGAGGCCGCCCCCCGCAGCTGGGGGCCCCCCGCGGAGGGCAAGGGGCCGTAACCTTGCGTCTCCCTTCTGGCCGCCAGCGATCCTGGGGAGCGCCCGCCGGCCGAGGCTCGGGGAAGGACGCGGCTGCTGCGGCCAGAGGTGAGTCCCGGGCCGGCCCCAGCCCCCCGCCCCCCGCTCCCCGCCCCCCGCCCCCCGCCCCCCGCAGCGGCAGCCGCCAAGTGCTCTGGGCGTGAATCCGAGTGTGGCTTGTGAGAGGGGAGGGAGCTGGTCCCGAGCCAGCCGCGGGGACGGGAGGAAGCGCATCCACAGAGCTGGGCTGCGGGCTCCGGGAAACATGGCCGGGATCTCCGTGTGGGGCCTGAGCGTGTCCGTGGCGGCTCTCCGCAACAGAAGGAGGAGGCATGGTGGGCCGCCCGGCGGGGCGCGGCCGGGGCGCCTCGGGGCACGGGGTTGGGGAGCCGGGGGGCAGGAGCCCGGTGCCGGGCTGCTGAGATGGGCAGGAAGGTGGCCCCTGCGGAGTGGAGAAGTTGGAAGAGGGGACGGGTCTGGGGGGGCAGAGGGCAGCCTGCCTCGGAGGAAGGGTGTTTCGGGGCCCAGGAGCCCTCCGCAGGGGCTCTCTTTTGGCCCAAGAGGAGACGAGGCTCGGTGGAAAGGGTGAGGCGGAGGCGGTTAGGAAAGCTGGAAGAGAAGACGCGGAGGAGAGAGATGCCCTGACTGATCGGCCTTCCCTCCCCAGTGGCTGCTGACCCCAAGTGGGGCGCGGAGTGGATAGAGCTGCCCGGAGTCCTGGGGCTGCCCCCCAGGCAGCCTGCGAGGACCCTGCTTGGGTGGAGCCGACCCTCCTACCCGCCATCCGTGGACAGCCAGGACTCATCCGAGGTGCCGGGTTCCTTCTGTTGGGGGTGGGGGCGTGGGGGCAATGGGACTGGGAATCGGGGGCAGAGCACCCACTTCTTCCTGGTGAGGGGGGGTCCCGCAGCCCTGTAAAGCCAGACCTCCTCCTTTTCTTTTCCCTGTCTCTTTCTCTCTTCCCCTCCCCCTCCCCACAAATATAGGGGTACCTTTCTTGGCAAACGTCTTCTCCCAGACCCCACGCCCCCGCTCCTGGCATACCAGCCCCACCAGGGCTGACGTCAGTGCATCCCTGATGGTATCCGGGGAGACTGTTCCATGGTGATCTGTTGCCATGGAGATGTACACCTTGTCTCAGGCAGCCGGCAGCTCGGAGCTCTGGGAGGGAACGTGGATGGGGTTCGTGGCAGGGCTAGAGGCTGACGAGGACCACAGGCTTGCTGCTCTCCCCCGCCCCTTCGTTGGGCTTTCGGGTTCTGGCTTCCCTCGGAGGTCACTGGCACTGGCCAGGTGCCGTCTGGGGCCAGCTGGCCTTGAGGTTGGGGCCCAGGCACAAAGAGCCCAATGGCGCTGGGGGCAGGCTACCCCCACCCCGTGTGTGAAGTGAAAAATCGGCTGGGAGCGAGAGTCCAGGGTGGCCGTTCCCTGCTGAACCCTGCTGCTGCCCTGCTCCCTCCGAGCTCTTGGCAAACCTTACTAAGCTATAAGAACGACATACGTGGCGATTGCTGTGTCTCAGGGAAGCCCTTGTCCCCCCCCCCCCCCACTCCCCATCTTTCTCCCTGGGTGACCTCCTTACTCTGCCGGTGGCTGACGCCTTGCAGAACCAGTCCCACTTGGGTCAAACCTGAACTTCAACTTGACTCCTTTGATTCTTCCCAGAAGCCACGGGAAGGTAGTACTGCCAGGCCGTGCCCTGGAGCAGCTGGGGTGTAACTCCTGGGGAGGGGGAGCTAGCTGACCCCCCACTGTGCTGCCTCCTTAATCTCAGGTGAATGTTGAAGACACTGTCGAAATGCTTCCCAAGTCCCGGAGAGCACTCACCATTCAGGAGATTGCTGCCCTGGCCCGCTCTTCCCTGCACGGTATGACCCCCTCCTCTTCCCCTACCTGCCACCCCTCATCCCAGCCCGCACAGAGCTCAGAGTCAGCACCCTCCGAAGTCAGCTAGGCCAAGAGTTCCCCTCCCCACTGGCCCCCTCTGAGTGCGCCTAGTGACTGGCCCTAGCGTGTCCACGTCCTGTGCGTCCACTCCTTGTGGATCAGTTGATCTGTCCTTCCTTTCTCTCCCCCAGAGGGGGGACTCCTGAACTTGGGGACCCTCCTCAGCCTTCTCTTCGACCGGACTATAGGGAAAGAGTTCTGTGTGGTCCCTGTCATGGGGCCGTATCATTTCTGGTGAGATGCTGCAGAAATCCTTCCTTTTCTTCCCTGTGTCTTCCCAGATGCTTCCAAAACCTCCTTTCCCTCCCCTCCCCTCCTTTGGATGAACCAGCGGCCCCTCCGTGCAAACAGGCAGACATATGTGCGTGGATGTGCGTACACCCACTGCCTCATGGTGTACTGGGAAACATGCTGAATTTGGATTCAGGAGACCTGGCTTTGATTCTCAGCTCTTCTGCTTCCTACCCGGGTGACCTTGAACAAGTGATTGGCACAGGGTTGGAGATCAGGGGCTGGAAGATACCTAAGAGGCCCTCTAGTTCAAACTCTTCATTTTTACAGAGGAAGAAGCTGAGACCTAGGGAGGGAAGGGGACTTGGCCAAGGTCACATGAATAATAAACCTTAGCGGTGGGACTAGAACTCAGGTTCTTTCCATTGTGCCATGCTGCCAATACCATTTTATTTACCCATCTGTAAGAAGGACTGCAACCATTTGATCTTTGAGGTCTCTTCAGCTGTAAGTCTGTGATGCTTTCACATCTCTAAGCCTCAGTTTTCTTATATTTAAAATGAGGGGACCACTAGGGTCCTTTCTAGTTCTAACTCTTAGTTTTCTGAACCTCAGTTTGCCCATCTGTAAGATAGGAGGGTCAGACTAGTTGACCTCTAATGGCTTTTCCAGCTCCAATAACCATCCTCATTGCCTTTGGGAACATATTCCTAGCATACTTCCCTCATCAAGAGCACCCTCTTCTCATCCCTTAGGAATTTCCCAAGTGGTGAAGGACCACGTGACTAAGCCTACCGCCATGGCTCAGGGTCGAGTAGCCCACCTCATTGAATGGAAGGGTTGGAGTAAGCCCAGAGACTCACCTTCAGCCCTGGAATCTGCCTTCTCCTCCTACTCGGACCTCAGTGAGGGGGAACAGGAAGCTCGGTTTGCAGCAGGTGAGTCCTGGGGTCTGAGTGACATGGTGGTCCATCCTCTTTGCCCCCCGTGCCCCCAGCCCCCCACCCCATCCCTTCCACTCAGTTTGATATTGTGGTGAATCATGGTGCTCCTCCCTCTCCCCAACCCAGGGGTGGCAGAGCAGTTCGCCATTGCAGAAGCCAAGCTTCGGGCGTGGTCCTCCATGGATGGGGAGGACTCCACAGATGAATCCTATGATGAGGACTTTACTGCAGGAGCTGACAGCCCCCAACCCACAGGTTAGCAAAGAACAATAATTCTCCTTCCCTTTGGGACAATGGAAAGACAATTGCCTTTGGAGTCAGAGGCCTGGCTTCACATTCCTTACTGTGTGATCCCAGTTTATCCACTTGTGGGTAACCTCTGTGGCGCCTTTCGGTTCTAGAAGTCATTTCCTAAGTTACGTTCCTTATAACTTCTCTGGACCTCGGTTTCCTCCTCCATAAACTGAGGGGATTGGACTAGAGGCCCCCAAGGTCCCTTCCGTTTTTGCTCCCATCACTTCACTGGGGAGGTAAGACTGGCGGACACATCACTCTTCCTTCTGCTCTGGGGATGCTAACTCCATGTGATGGAGGGCCACTCCTGTGAGGGAGGATTCTGTCAGCCACCAGAAGGATAATGAGATTCCGTGGAAGGAACTTGGGGGGGAGGCATATAATATTCATCTTGGAGAAGAAAAGCCTGAAAGGATGGCTGGGTTGGGTAGATTGGCAAAGATGCAGATTTAGTTTGAATGTCAGGAAAAAGTTGCTAAGAAATAGAGCTCGGGTTCCAAATTCTCCATCACTGGAGGCAGGGCATGAAGGCAGCCGGAGATTCTCTTTCTGGGGAGGCTTTCAAGGGGATTCCCTAAATGGACACTTGTTGGACCCACCCAGGGTAGGTAACTTCCACCCTGAGCATTTGTTAATTCTGTGGAGTGAGGATCCAACTTGAGAGACTGATGAGGAGAGAACCTACCTCAGACTCAGGAAGACCCGTTAGTGGTGTGACCCGAGGCAAGCTGCTTAGCCCTGTCTGAGGTTGCCTCAATCAGGTCTCAGAGACTGTACATTACAGATTGAATGGAGGGCATTTCCTAACTAGATCCTCCCAACCCAAATGGGGCTGAGAGGCCTGGGCCTTCTCTCCAGGAAGCAAATCACTGCATCTTCCTGTGCCTCAGTATCCTCATCTGTACAACGAGGACTGGATGATCTCCACTCATCCTTACAGCTCCAAGTCTCTGACCATATGGCATGAGGGGCAAATGATCAGTTCAGGAATTGTCCCCCCCTTTCCTCCCAAGCCCCTGGCCAGATTCCTCCCAAGCCCAGAAATTTCTCTGACGATCCCTTTCCTCAGAGGCCTCCCTTTTTCTCTGTGAAGGGTCTGGCTCCATTCCTCTTCTCCCCTCCCCTCCCCTCGCCTCCGGGGCAGGCTGCCTGCCAGGTGACTCCAGTTGAAAAATGGGACAGATAGCTCAGGGCTGAGCTGGGGATGGAGAGGACCCAGGCAAACAGGAAGAGCACCGCACTGAGCTTGGCAACCCCGCACTCCATCCCCTTGGCATTCCCGGCTGGCTGGCAGCTGGGCCTTGTCAAGGTGGGCCCGAGCTCAGCTGGGGCTTCTCGGCTGGGGCCTGTGGCTCTGCTCCGAGGCTCTGCTTTGTCCATTTGTTCTCCACCAGCCTCATCGAGGCAGTAGCATCCTAGAGGGTAGCCGGGCTCTTGGGTATGGCTCTTGGCTTCTCCTGGTGCCACCTTGGTCCCTAAGCTGGGGAGTGTGACCCGGTTGACCCCTTTCTCCTCCTGTTCTCCAGACCTAGCTGGGCAGCTGGGGCCACATCTCCAGGACCTCCTCACTGGGCGGCGCTATTCGCGACCATTCCGTCAAGGCTCCTGCGACCCAGAGACCGAGTCCTCGCAGACCGTGTCTCCAGAGACCCTGTGCTCCAGCCTGTGCAGCCTGGAGGACGGGCTGCTGGGCTCCCCGGCCCATCTGGCCACCAAGCTGCTCACCGAAGAGCTTCTCCTCGCCAAACTGCCCCCAAGCAGGGAAAGTGCCTTCCAGAGCCTGGGCCCCCTGGAGCGCCGGGACTCGCTCTATTCTGTGTCCTACACAGAGTCCTGCCTGTCGCCTGCCGAGGATGAGCCCATAGCCTGCAAGGACTGCCAGCCGCTGTGCCCCCCACCCGGGGGCAGTTGGGAGTTGCGGCGGAAAGTATCCGACGTGGCCTCCTCGGGGGTGGTGTCCCTGGAGGAGACGGAGGCTGAGCCCGAGGAACAGTGAACTGAAAGCCATGGTGGCTGATGGCATGCTTTCCTTGGCCTTGGCCTTGGCTGGGGGGCAGGGCCCTCCACGCCCTGGCCTGGCTCGGGGCCACCTCCAGTGGGGGAGGCAGGAGGCTTCCGGGCTCAGCACCAGCGCCCAGGTGGCTCCCAGGAGGCTCCCACTCCTCCATTGTCTGTTTTGCATGAAAGTGTTTGGAGAGGAGGCGGGGGGCTGGGGGCCAGGGGCGCATGTTCTGCCCTGCCTCCTGGGGGACCCCTGGAGGCATCGCTCCAGCTGGGGCAGTCATGTCCGTGTTCTTAAGACAAAACACAAAGTTGTTTCACATACCTCCTCTTCCCCTCCGCCCTTCCCCAGAGAGAGAGGTGACTCCCCCAAGGGGGGTACTTCTCCCCACCGGGACTGTTCTCCAGGAGAAAGAGAAGGATCTCTTCTCTCCATGCTCCTTCCCCCTGGCCCCACCCAGCCCCCTGCCCTCGTTTTCTTCTCCCTCCCCACTTCAAATGCTGTGCTTGAGTGAGTGACCACCCCCCACAGCTGGGCCGGCTCCCTCCCTCCCTCCCTCCCGGCCTCTGGCACTGGAGGACGGAGGGCCCCCAGCCCAGTTGGGTTCGTGTTGTCTCATGCTCTGTGCTTGGAGGCTGTGCTTCTCATCTTTGCTAAATCTTTCCCCCCCGAGAAATGGGGTTTCTGGTCTATTCTTTCAATCTGGGCCCTACCCTGGAGGGGAGACAAACCGCCAGTTGGCCCTGCCAGCCCTCATCTCCTTTTCTCCTCTCAGTCATAGAGACAGCACCTCAGATCTGGTGCCAGATTCTGCCCTGGATGCTTAACTTCCTGTAGGAATGACCTTGGCCAAGTCATTTCACCCCTGGGCCTCAGTTTCCTCCCCTGTAAAAGGAGGGGTTAGACTAGACGGATCTTACGTCTCCTCCAGTTCTAAACCTGGATCTCCTGAGTTTTTTGCCCCCATTTCCTTTTCTCTGCCTCTGCCCCTTCCTCCACCATCCTACCCTCCCTCCATTCAGTTTTGTATCCTTGTGGGGCCCTGGCTCCTATTCTCCTCCTCACCTCATTTCCTCTTTCTCCTGTCTTGAAGGCACCCTGGGGATGGGGACTAGGGGAGTAGACCCCCTGTACCTCTCCTTCCCGTCTTCCATCCCTGAGCAATTCCAGCAAATGAAACTGGGGGGAAAGTAACGTGTGGGGCAAAGTCCTGAGCTGGGAAACTTCATCCAGGGTCTGAGGAGGGCAGGGGCTGGAAGGAGTGAAATCTTGTGTCTAAGGGCTAGAGTTGGACCAAGAGTGACTGGAACCTCAGCCAGCTGGGAGGGTGTCCCCTTGGGGAAGAGTGGTCCCAGGAAAGGTGGACATGAGCTTGGGCTTCCACCTGGAGCCCATGGCTGGGCCAGGGCATCACTGGTAGGTGTCCAAGGACAGAAAGGCAGACCAGGCCCTGGAGGCATGGCACTGAGATTGTGGCCAGGGTAAGGGCATGGGGACAGACATTCCAGACTTGAGTGGCTCATTAGGGGTTTATTTTGTTCTATTTAAGAATCTGTTTTATTAAATTAATATAAAAATCTTTGTAAATCTCTATGTACATCTGGTCCCTGGAGATTCCAGGACGTCCCCCATTCCAGTCCTGTTCTACAGGAGAGGAGCAGCAGCTGGGCAGCCCTGGTCCCTCCTCTGCCCGCTCATAGCCCAGATCCCAGGTGGAGATACCCAGGGCGCAGCTGGCAGCTCCAGTCCGGTGGGGAGGGGAGGGCACCTAGCCGGGAGACTGCTGGGACTTGTGCCTGCTTGGTCCCATGGGTGTCCCAGAAGAGAATCTGGTTCCAGACTGCAGCAGGTGCTTCGGGGCAGGCTGGTGTCCAAGGAGATGCAGATGTCCCCACCACACTCACTGGCACTTGTCATCGCTGTCCGAGGGGCTGCCTTCATGGGGCGTGTTATGGCGAGGGCGCCGGCCCCACAGGGAGTGCACTTCCGTGGTTTCTGTGTCACTGCTGCTGGTGGCGCTGTCTCGGAAGCTGGCCAGTGGTGGCCTGACTTTCACTCCCTGGGCCGTGACAGATCCCTCGATGGCTTTCCGAAGCTGAAAAGGGGACACAGAGAGCTGTCGAGGGAGGGGAAGGAGGAGAAGCAACTTCTTTTCAAGGCTCTATTAGGTGAGACTGACTGGGTATTAGTGGGGCTTTTTTTTGGGGGGGGGTAAAGGAAACAGGAAGGTAGCCCTTGGCCTCCCTCTAGATTGTCCCTCACCTCCTTAAGCGTGACGATGCCAATGAGTCGGCCGATACTGGTGACATAAGCGTGGTCCACTCCCAGTAGTGAGAAGATGGTGTGAGTCTACAGGGGGTGAACAGGAGAATTAATCTTAGGGAAACTTGGCCCAAAGGTTTTGCAGGAGGAATCCCCTCCTGCAAAGAAGGCCCACGGGATTAGGGGGAAGGACTCGGTTGTCCAGCTCAGCCTCACGGAGCAGCGCAGCTGCTCTAATTTCCCCATCTGGAAGATCATCCAAGATAGGAACACAGACCTAGAGGACTGGACTTTCTAGGTCACAACCTCTCACACTCTTAGTAAAACCAATTCAGCACTGTTGTCAGAAAATGTGTCCATCTAGTCTTTATTCACATGCTGCAAGTTAGCCTGGGTTCCATTGTTCTCCTTAGGGGAAATGGGCTCTTCATTATGAGATTTTCACTGGTGCAATCCTATAGCTTTATTGCAATCCTATAGCTTTATTTTCTTGCTCTATTTTTTTTTACTCATGGCTCCTATCTCTTCATTCATTCATTCATTCATTTCGACAAACATTAGATTCTTACTACCAGCCAGGCACTGGGGGGGGGCAGTATGTTTCCCTCTGATCCTCTCTGTCCCCCCTTTTTAAAAATAAATCCTAGGGGGCAGTTGGCAGTGGATAGAGCACCAGCCCTGGAGTCAGGAGGACCTGACTTCAAATCCAGCCTCAGACACTTAATAATGACCTAGCTGTGTGACCCTGGGCAAGTCATTTAACCCATTGCCTTGCAAAAACAAAAAAAAATTAAAAATTCATTCTTTTTTTAAGTTACCAGTTCAAGACCTTGGGAGAATCATTTGTACTTTCTAAGCATCAGTTTCCTCCACTGTAAAATGATGGAATTGGATTTCATTTCTATTCATTTTACAGAGGAAGAAAGCTGACTTTATCATGAGAGAAGCCAGGAGTCAGGAATCATGTCCTCCCCAAAGCTCCTAGCTAGACTGGACCTCTGGCCACCTGGTCTAACCCTGACAGCTCAGTCCCCTTGGGGGCTTTGCTCGACATTCATTCCAAATTGATCTCTTGGCAACTTCCTCCCATTTGTTGCTGTTGGTTCTGCCCTTTGGGGCCAAGCAGAAGAAAATTCAATTTTTTTTCTCCCACAGAACAGCTCTTCAAATGCTTGATGACATCTCCAAATCTTCTCCAGGCTTAATAAATATTGCCATTTCCTTCAACTGATCTTTTTATAAACTTGAACTTGAGACTCCTCAGTATTATGATTACTCCTTTGGATACCCTCCAATGGGCACCTTTTAGGATACTTGGTGGTGCCCCGAACCAAATGCAATGCTCCAAATAATGTTTGACTAGGGACGAGGATGGCGTTTACATCCTTTCCCTGGTCTGTGATACTCCATCTCTCTTGATGTTGTCTAAGACTGTATTCAATTTTTTCTCCTCGGTTTCCATATCACATCATTGATGTATATTGAACTTAGGGTTTGCTAAAACCCACAGATCCATTTCCTTTGCTATTCAGTCATGCCTCTCGCATCTTGTATTTGTGAACACATTGGCATTTTTTGTTTTAACTCAAATGCAAGACTTTGCCCTTATGCCTATTCAATTTCAAGTTAATAGAGTAGACCTGCAATTCTATCCTGATGAGATGTTTTGGATCCTGATGCAGCTGCCCAATATGGGAGCATCTTCCCTGCTTTTGGGACATTTATAAACGATCTGCATTATTTCAACATCTTTATCTGAGACACTAGGCAAACTTCAAATGCACAGGGCCAGGGCCCAGATGTCTGAGACGCTCCCCTAGGGTTTCCTTCCAAAGTGACAGAGCCATTAATGACTCCCTTTGGGTCCAGTCATTCAAGTGCCGAGTCTACCTAAATGTACTATCAGCTTTACCTTCACTTTTCCATCTTTTTCTCAAGAATTAGCCTAAGATACTTTGCCGAACACTGTTAAAAGTCAGACAAACTGTATTTGCAGCATTTCTCTGCTCTACCAATCTAACAACTCTGTCAAAAAAGGAAATGAGTCGTCTGACATGGCTCTGTGTGTGTGTGTGTGTGTGTGTGTGTGTAAGGCAATGAGGTTAAGTGACTTGCTCAAGGATACACAGCTAGTAGGTATCAAGTGTCTGATTCTGGACTTGAATTCAGGTCCTCCTGACTCCAGGGCCGGTGCTCTATCCACTGCACCACCTAGCTGCCCCAGCATGACTCAATCTTAACGAAGTTAGACTGACTTTGTGAACATTGCTTCCTTTTCTAGATCTTCCTAGAGCATCCTTTTAATATTATATCTAAGAAATTTTTTCTTCTGGGAATCAAGTCAAACTTAAAGACTGGTAGTGTACAGACCCTTTCCCCTTTTTTCTTTTTTTCAAGGTAATGGGGTTAAGTGACTTGCCCAAGGTCACACAGCTAGGTAATTTGTGTCTGAGGTCACATTTGAACTCAGGTCCTCCTGATTCCAGGGCCGGCACTCTACCCACTGTGCTATCTAGCTGCTTCCCCTTTTTCAAAAATTGGTCTTGGAGTCAGAAAACATGGGTTCAAGCCCCCACTTTGCTGCTCTGTTCTAACCAAGTGACTTTGAGTCACTTACCCACTTGTAACCTCATTTTCCTCATCTGTTCAATGGGGATATTCCCTGCACTGCCTGTTTCATTAGGTTGTTGCGAGGAAAGCATTTTGTAAACTGTAAAGCACCCTAGAATGCTGTGGCATTGACAAGGCTGCTCTTTGCTTGTGGTCCACTGTTCCCTGTAGATCATTTTTCATTGTTCTCAGGCTTCAACAGTCCATCACCAGCTTTGATTTATTATTTGTTTCTTCTTACACAATTTTCTGGAGAGAAGATTGGATCAGGAGCTGGGAATCTTGGGTTTCTGCTACTTACTAGCAGTGATAGGCAAGTCTCTTGTCTTTCTGGGGTTCAGTTCCCTCAATAATAAAATGAAGGGGTTGGAGCGGGTATCTAGAGGACCCTCTAGCTCTAACCTAACTTATGCAAGAAGTCTTCCCTTGTTTTCCAGCTAGAAGTGACCTTGTCCCCTGAAACTTCTCACAGGCAACCTGGCTGGGCCTCCTGTATTGTCCTGTCTGTGTGTGTATCTTGACCACTCCTTTTAGACTGTAAGCTCAAGGAGGGCAGGTATATCACTTCTGCACTCCAACTGCCCCCCATAGTGCCCTGCAGGCAGACAATTAATCTGTGTTTCTTGAATTAAATGGAACCAGAGGTGAATCTGGAAGGTGTCTCTCTGCCTCTGTCAGCTTCTTGCCTTGGTTCTGGGAAGGGTTTGTAGACATGATGTTGGGGCCCCCAAAGGACAGTGGAATGGGAGGCAGGGCATGTGAGTTCTGATCCTGACTGGCACTGATGAAGAGCATCAGTTAGTCAACCAGCATTTATTAAATACCTACTGTATATCCAGCCCAGAGTTAACTATCAAGAGTGATCTCTAGGTCCATCTCACGGAGGAGATAAGAGAATCTGGGTTCAAATTCTGCCTCTGATGAGAATGCCCTGGGGGGCCAACTAGTCTGAAAACATGGCCCTGGGTTAGATGGCCTCGGAGGTCCTTCCACCTCCAGATTCATGATTCTCTGATACATTGCCCCTATGCTCCCTGGGCCTCAGTTTCCTCTTCCGTAAAATGAAGGGAAGGACTTTTGAGGTCAGCTCTGAATCTAAGCCACTTCCCATACCCATCTCAGCAGCAATTTTCTCATCTCTGAAATTGGGCACAGTCACAGCCTTGATATTATTGGAAGGATCGGATGGAGTCATCTTTGTAAAGGGCTTAGCACAGTGCATACAGTAGGCACTTAATGTGTTTCCTTCATTTTCTTTTCTGAGCCTTGGCTTCCTCATCTGTAGAATGAGAGGAACTCAAAGGTCCCTTCCAGCTCTGGGCCTATGACTGGAAGAACAGAAAATTATCCCATTTTACAGAGAGGGAAACTGAGTCTCAGAGTGGGGGAGTGATTTGGTACAGCTAGTAGATGTCAGTGGTAGGATTTGAACCCGGGTGTCTCCTGACTCCAAGCCCAAGCCCTGACTCTCTGTTCAGTATGTATGACATATGGCTTCACTTTTTAGGCTTCCATTTCTAGCCACAAAATAGCAACGATAAGACTGCCAATACCTATCTCTGAAAGTGTGGGAAGGCAGTGTGGTACAGGGGAAAGGGCATTGGCTCTGGACCTGGCTTCAAATCCTCAGGCACTTCTTAGTTTTTGAGTGGCCTTGGTGAGTCACTTAACTTTTTGCGGGGATCCTCAGTTTACTCACCACTAAAATGAGGGAGTCAGACCACATAAGCTAAGATCCCTTCCAACTCTAGGTCTATGATCCTAGGGTCTGAGCCTCAGTTTACTCACCTGTAAAATACGAGAGTTGGACTGGGTAACTTGTGAAGTTGTTCCACCTGTTGAGTACTATGTTGACCTGACCTTGCAAGTGAGGCTGGAGAGGGGGCAGAAGGAGCTCAGCCCCAGAAGTCCCCAACTCTCTAGGCTCGTCCCCTTCTTCTTTTCCTTCGGCTCCTAAGTCTTTCCCTAGATGTTTGTGGATGGATGGCTCATCCTTTTCCACCCAAGGGGGAGGGGGCAGCTTGTGACCATGGAGAAGGCCCCAGGCATGGTGCTCAGAGGTCTGGCCTCCAGCCAACTCGAACCTCGACTTGCTCTGGGGCTTTGGGCAAGCCTCAATCCAGGCTGAACTACAATTTTCTCAATTGTAAAAACAAAGATGATGATAATAATTACATGGCCATCTCCTAGGGGCAAGGTGAGGATTTTGTCATTTAGTCGGTTCAGTCATGGCTGACTCTTTATGACCCCATTTAGGTTTCCTTGGCAGAGATGCTGGAGTGGTTTATCATTTTCTTTTTCAGCTTATTGGCAGATGAGGAAACCGAGACGAGCAGATTGGTGGGGTTTGAACAGCCAGTGAGTGTCTGAGGTTGGATTTGAACTCAGGACTTCCTGACTCTAGACCCAGGGCTCTGAGCATAGGGCACCATCCAGCTGGCCATGAAGTGTTCTCTATAAACTCAAAGATGGCCTCAGAAACGTGGTTGGTGATTTTACTTCCTCCCTTGCTGCTTGAGGCCGAGGCTTCAGATATCTGGACATCTCTCCTCATGGGACTCCTTGGTCTTCAATTTAGGATCCACAGGCTGAGGCTGAGCCCTGGAAGGAGCCTTAAATCTTATTCAAACCTCCCATTTTACAGAGAAGGAAACTTGAGATTTGGAAAGAAGACTTCATTTGTGGTGAGATTTGAACGGAGGACCTTTGCCTGCCCAGGCCCACTCTTTTTTGGCTCCCATTTCTTCCTGGGCTCGGGCTCAAGGGCCCCAAGGAGTCTGCCTTGTAATTGTTGGTGCTTTCTTGGCCTCGGTAGTCCTTTCTGTCAAGCCTGAATGGAGTTGGCATTGGGACCAGTCTCCTTGGCAGCAGCTTCCGGCTCTCTTCCTCCTCCTCTTTAGTTACTGCCTTTTCTTCCCCCAGATCTTTCCTGTGGAAGGAGCCTCCTGGGAGACCCTACTCAGATCGGTCTCACCTCCAAGAACTGTGCTGGGTCACATGATTGGCCTCTCTGGGGTCTTCTTCCCTCTCTGGACCCCTGGGCCCTCTCCGGCGGTCCCCCTGCTCCCTCCAGCCCAGGAGCTGTGCCCATGGGTATTCAGAGCTTCCTGTCCTCCTGGCCTTGTAGCTGTCTCCTGGGTCCTGGCAGAGCTTTCTCTCCCTCCCTCCTTTCTCTCCCTCTGGACCCAACTTCCTGGCCTTCCCCAGCTGCTTTCTCCCCCTTTGTGGTTGCCTCAGTGTTGAACTCTGTGGCCTAAATGTAATCTTGCACAAAAGCCTCCGCAGGCATCCTAGCCCAGGAGGGGCTGGGGCTGCTCCACAGGGCTGCCTGTCGACCTTGGTGGGTCCCTCTGGACCTCAGACTCCTCTTCTGCAGAATTGGGACTTGGCCCCAGCTTCCCGAAATGTCCCTTCCAGGTCTAAATAGTTGATCCTCTGATCTCTCTTTAAGCCTCTGGGGATAGAACCGGTCATGGAAGAGGAGACAGAACACTGGGGTCAGAGGTCCAGGCCCTGATGCTTGCTCAGCCTAATGCTATGCCCTTGGCCTTGGCTTCCTCAGCAATAGGAGGAGGAGTGCCCCGGGGATCCTACCTTGTGCAGAGACGTCCTCTCCACCAACTGGAAAGGGGCAGGGTCGATCTTGCAGTCACTAAAATTCACAGGCTCATCCAGTTGCTGCTCCTCCCACTCTAGAATCTGGGGAAGGGGAGATCAGGAGGTGAGGGGGGGTTCCCCAGGGCTGACCCGTCGGGGCCCAAATACATTCCCAGAAAATCCCCTGGGCCCTCACCTCTGTCGCAGTCATCTCAATGTCCAGGTCTGAGTCACTCTAGAAGGGATGAGAAGAGAAGATGGGGCTAGGAGGGGCCACCGGCTCCAGACCCCCTGCCCGCCCCCCGCTTGGGGATAAGGGACCAGGAGGAAGCAGCCAGCACTTACCGCCACAGAGATGCGGACTCTCTTCAGCTTGCGTTTTTCACATGGTTCCGACTTTTCCAACTTGGTTAGAGCCAAACCAGAGAGAAGAATGTTATGGGATGGGGGGGAGAGGAGGAGAGGGAAACTGAGCCTGGCAGCAGGGCTAGGGATCAGAGCTCAGGGGGCAGGAAGCACAGAGGTTAGACAGAGAGGGAAAGGCTGGGCAGTGGGGCACGGATGGGGTACCTCTGAGTTCCCCTCTGCCGGGGGGCTGGCGCAGAAGAGGCTCCTGAGGGCGATGCCAGCTGGCTCATGGACCCCTGAAGGACAAACATACCCCCCCCCCCAGTGAATCATTGAGGCCTCAGCTCATCTTTCCCCACCCTCATGGGGCCTGGGACCGTCCTGGTGTGGCCACCGGCATGCCAACTATGAGAGTGATCAGCATGTGGACAGAAGCCACTACAAAAGTGCTTTTCCTGTCAAAGGGATTTGGTGCTGGTGGGGAAAGGGGAGAGGACTCACCGGGGGGGCTTTCCACCCCAGAGCTTGAGGCATTGAGGGATCCTCTTTTGAGGGCAGGCTTCAGTGGCTTTCGTGGCTGCCCCCGGGGAGGAGGGAGACCCGATTCGTCAGTGCCCACCTGCAGAGGATCATAGGAACCTAGACCTGGGGGGGAAGTGACCTCAGAGCCCTTCAGACCCAACCCCCACATTGTACAGGGGGGAAACTGAGGCTCAGCATAAGTGGAGCATAAGCTGCAAAGAATGTCTGAGGTCATCAAACCCAACCCCCATATTTTACAAATAAAGGGTATTATAAAATTGGAAGGATCCTTCCTCTGAGACCTAGTCCGACTTAGAACCCCTGAGTGACAAGTGATCGTTCAGACTTTCAGCCTCCAGAGGCACGCGGCCCTTTCCTCCCATTTTGGTAGGCACCATCTTGTTTCGTCCTCTCGGTTTACATTTAAGGAAACTGTGGCTGCTGGGTTTTGTTATTGTTCGGTCACGGCCAACTCTCTGGGACCCCATTTGGGGTTTTCTTGGCAGAGATACTGAAGTGTTGCCACTTCCCTCTCCAGAACATTTTATAGATGAGGGAACTGAGGCAAACAGGGTAAAGTGACTTGCCCAGGGTCACTTAGCCAGGAAGTGTCTGAGATTGGATTTGAACTCGGGAAGACCAACCTTCTTGATTTCAACTCTAGAGTTCTGTGGACTCTTGTCAGTGTTGAGTGACACATCCCCAAATGAGGTCTACAGAGGTTCAAAATGACTTGCCCCAAAAGGAAATGACAAAGTAGGAATCCAGCCCTGGATTCATCCCTCTCTTCTCACTGTGCTGTCCCATCTGTGCATCTACAGCATCCACCCCTCTGCTCTCCCTTACTGCCCCCATAACCCCTAGGGTTCAAGTGAACCCCCTCCCTTGCCCCATCTGCTTTTGGCCCTTCGCTCTCCCCGATGGGCCTCACTCACCTGAAAGTGGACACCAGTTTCTGGGCTTTGGGAATCCTCCTGTTCTGGAGGGGGAGAGACCTGGGCAGTCCTCTGGTCCCGCTGGTACTGCCTGCGTCGGGCAGGGCTGAGTTGGGCACTGAGGAGGGCCACCACTTGGGAACGTTCTATGGAGCCCAACAGGATCATAGACTCTGGAGAGAGGAGGGGTCATGAGCATGGGGGGGGGCTTCATCTAGGGAGGCATGTTCTATCACAAATGAAGGGGCTAGGTGTCCCTTACAGGATAGGAAACTGAGGCACCAAGAGGTTAAATGATTGGTCCAGAAGAGAACTCATTGAAGAAGAAACCGAGGCACAGAGAGGCATCTAGGTCTAGAGAGACTTCCAGAGGTCACTGATGCCAACCCTCTGGTTATAAAGATGAGGAACCTCAACCCAGAGAGGAGGTCCTAGATCTGACAGAGCCTGTGTCCAAGCTGAGGTCTGATTGGGTTGTGACTTGGCTAAGCCCTCTGAGTCTCGGGTCCAGCAGAGGAACATTGGATAGTTGGCATGGCTCTCCAGAGCCCAAACCAGGTCCAAATGTCATTGGGAAACAGTTCACAAAATAAATGATAAAAATACAATCACGCCTAGGAGATCATCGTTCATGGATGGCAGAGCAGGACTTGACTTCCATAAATCCCCAGGCTAGGCCCTCAAATGTCACTGACCCTGGACAGGCTAACTGCTCGAGCCCATCAACCCTTCATCCAATTAATGCTTAAGCTTCATAGGATTCAAAAGAAACCAGACATGTTGAGAGACATGTCAAGATACTTTTTAAAAGACTCCAAATAGGGGTTCATGGACCCCAGGAGTTCTGACTCCTGTGGGAGCTCAGCTGTCCATTATTTGCAGATTAGGAAGCTGGGGTCTAAAGCCCTGAAGAGACTAGGTCAGAAAGTAAGTGGAAATGGGTTGATTTGAACTCAGGACTTTGGACTCCAAAGTCTGTGCTCTTTCCACAGCAGCCATGAAACCCACTGGGCTCGTGGGAGAGACTGAAATATGCCCAATACAAGTGGGAGAGGAGTCATTTTACCTCCACGGTCACCTGTCCACCCCAAACCCCAATAGAGTGGATGGCGGGGGCTGAACTCAGATCCTTGGTGTCTAGAACTGGGAGGAGGGAGCCTCAGTGGTCATCTGGACCAGCCCCATCATGAGGAGAAGAGAAATGGAATGACTTTGCCCAGGTTCTACAGCTGGTAAGAGGCTGAGGCAGGATTCCAACCCGGGCCTTCTGGACTTCAAGACCAGCCCCTCAATCTGAGATCACTGTCTCCTAAAGAGAAGGGGTTTCTCTTTCCCAAGGCCACATGGGTAATAAGGGTTAGAGGTAGGATTAGAACTCATGTCCACAGTTGGTAACCTGTCGTGACCAGGGAAGTAAGATAACTAAAGATGCTCTGGCAATATCTGGTTATTGCTCTTCTTATCTACCGCCACCAGACTCAGTCTTCCTGTTACCTGCAGACTCTACCAGTGCAAGGGTCCGGCCCTTGGTACGGTGTAGCGCCATCCTCAGGTCTCGGAAGGTGCTGCTAAGGGCAATGTAGGGTACATCCCGGACCATGATGTCCTCGACTCGTACCCGGTACTGCCTGGAAGACAAAGGGGAGTTGTGGCAGAGGTGGAGGCAAGGACGCCACAAGGCTTCTCCCGGCTGAGTGGGCACTGTCACTTTAGAGGGAGGGGACTCCTTGCAGATGACCTCTTCCACCACCACCCCCCATTTCACTGAGACTCAGAGAGGAGAAGGGGTTTGGCCAAGGTCACAAAGGGATGGGTGGGATTCGAACCCTGGGATCTCTCCCTCCTGAGCTGGGGCTCTTTTTCAGAGCATGCTGCCTCAGGAACTTGCTGGAAACACCTGGGACCTTGATAGCCTGGGGTAGGTAGGAGCTTTGCCCAGGAAGCTCCTTGAGGACAGGCATGGTTGGGTTTGTCTTTGCATCCCCAGAGTCTATCTAGCCCATTGCCTGGCCCATTTTAGGCCAGACTTGTGATTTCATCGGGGTGGGGAACTCCCATCGAGCAAATTTCTTCTGCCAATGGGAGACAGAGAGCTGACATCATAGGTTCCCAGCTCCAGAGCTGGGGCTGGGGGGTGGTGAGAGCAGGGCTCAGAGGTCATCTAGTATAAATGCTTTTTACAGAAAAGGAAACAGGCTCAGGAAAGCTCCCAGGGTCCCTCAGCCCATTTGTGTGAAAAGTCAGACTTGAACTTGGAGTCTTCCTGGCCATTCACTGTTGCCTTTGTGGTGGCAAAAGTTTGAACTGGGTTGGAGAGGGGTCACCGAGCCTTACTAAGGTCAGTTCGACTATCTCAGTTGTTTGGGGCCACTTGGGACAAGAGCCTAGGGAGGCAAAGAGGGGAAGTTGATCCTGGATCTCCTAGGACAGGCCAGGGCCTCAGTTGTCCTAGGGCAGGACACAAGAACAGACTTGTTCATGAGGCGGGTTCAAAGTCACCGACAGCTGGGAGGGAGGGAGAGAGCCAGCAAGATTCTGGGGGCTGAAACCAAAGGTGGACCCTGAGATACGGAGATCAGATTGGCTCCTTTGCATCCTCCCCACCCCCTCAGCAGGTCGGACCCCTTCCTCAGCCCCAGCCCCAACCCTTCCCAGCCCCCACTCTCATCCCCACCCAGCCAACACCCCCTCCCATACTGGTGCCGGCCCCAGCCCAGCTCCGGCAGATAGGGCAGTTTCTTGATGCGGATGATGCTGTCATAGAGGGAGGGCTGCAGACTCTGGGCTACAGCGTTGGCCAGGATGACCGCGATCATGACTGGCAGGATGTGTGCGATCTGGCCCGTCAGTTCAAACACGATCACTGCTGTGGAGACCGTGTGGGTCACTGCCCCTGATAGCGCCGCCGCACCTGGGGAGGAGCACCCAAGGTTCCTGGGCCAGAGCCCTGCCTCGGCAGATTCCCAGCCCAACAGCCAAGAGGCACACACCACTGGGAAAGGCCGACCCAGTGACCACTGCAGGATGGAGCCTTTCCCAATAGAATGTAAGGTCCTTGAAAGGAAAGATTTCTCCCTCCCTCCCTCCCCTTCCCTCCTGCCCTCCCTTCTTTCTTTTTCTTTCTTTCTCTCTCTCTCTCTCTCTCTCTCTCTTTCTTTCTTTCTTTTCTTTCTTTCTTCCTTCCTTCCTTCCTTCCTTCCTTCCTTTCTTCTTCTTTTTCTTTCTTTCTTTCTTTCTTTCTTTCTTTCTTTCTTTCTTTCTTTCTTTCTTTCTTTCTTTCTTTCTTTCTTTCTTTCTTTCTTTCTTTCTTTCTTTCTTCCTTCCTTCCTTCCTTCCTTCCTTCCTTTCTCTTTCTTTCTTTTCTTTCTTTCCTTTCTTCTTTCTTCCTTTTCTTCTTCCTTCTTTCCCTCCCTCCTCTTTGTACCTCTGGTACCTCTCACAATGTAGATGCTCAATAAAGACTTGTTGGTTGATTACTTGACTGGAGCCTAAGAACTGAGTACTTTGGGTGGGAGAGGGCCTGGCACATTTGGGGCATTCCCATCCAACCCTGGGCACCTGGAAAGGTAGGAAGGCCTTTTTCTGCCAGCAGGTGGCAGCAGAGGCCAAGAAGCCTGTGCTGGCTGCAGGGTTGGGGTAGGAGTTTCCCTACGAGAGGAGCCTGGGTTCTGGGCTCTGACTCACCCACCACAGCGTAGCCCCCGGGCACTATTCGATAGGTGCTGCTGTCCGTGTGAATGCCATCAGGGAACCAAGCGGCCATGCTCTCCCCCACCAGGCGCCCAAATGCTGCTCCTGGAAGAGAGGGATGAGAACAGAAGCTTGGGGACGGGCAAAGAGTGACCCAAAGGCAGGCAGCCTTCAGAGCTCATGGCACCAGCCCTTAGGATTTTGTAGCTACAGGGCTGAGGGCTGGAAGGGACTTCAGAGATCATCGAGGCTAACCCCATCTTTTTACAGAAGAAGAAACTGAGGCACAAAGAGTGATCATTGTTGGGAAAGGCCCCAGAGGTCATTGAATCCCAGCCCTGAATTTTATTGATAAGGAATTGAAGGCTCAAAGAGAAGAAGTGGCTTGTCTAAGGTCACACTGGTAATGAGTGACAAAACCCAGATTTGAAATCAAACCCTCTCTTTCCAAAGCCCCCACCTCTTGTCACTGCATGGCAGTTACCTTTCTTCAACAGGGAGGGAGAAAGATCGGACAAAACTTGGAAGGAGTTGACCTCCTAGAAGGCATAGGCTGGGGAAGAGGAGCCCCAGTGGGATGAGCTGGGGAGTTGGAGAGGTCAGCCAGTGACTGACAACTCACCAATCACAAAGACTGGCATGAAGGCTCCACAGGGTACAGGGATAGTGGTGGCCAGAGCTGACATCCAGAACTGCAGAGAGGGAAGACAAAGGGATGGGCCTTTGTCACCTTCCAGCTTATCTCTGCCTTCACTGTCTCCTGACTCCAACTCCTCTCAGTCAAAGTGATCTCCCTAAAGTGCAGCTTTGACCGTCTTACTCCCACCCCAACCTATAAACCTTAGTGGCTCCATCATCACCATCACCATCACCACCACTACCACCATTATCATCATCATCATCATCATCATCATCATCTCTACCACCACCACTATCATCATCATCATCTTTACCACCAGCAAAATCATCATCATCATCATCATCTCTACCACCACTGTCATCACTTATACACTTTAAGATTTACAGAGAGCTTTATCTATATTCATTCATTTGATCCTCACAAAACACTATGAGTTGTTATCCCCAATATTACAGTTGAAGAAACTAAAGAATAGAAACATTTAGTGACAGGTCCAGGGCACACAGTTATCAGATGTCTAAGGTAGGATTTAAACTCCAAGTCCTTTGCCTTATCAGCTGCATCATCTGGATACCCTGTTATGACTCTATTTGGCATTTAAAGCCCTTCACCTGTCCTCTTCCTACCTTTCTGGTCTTACATTTTAGTCTTTTCCACATACTCTAGGATCTAGAGTTGTCTCTTCGCTGCTCCTAGCACATGTCATTCCATCTCCCATCTCCAAGTCTTTGCCTTGGCTGTCCCCCATGCCTGGGATGCCCTCCTTCCTCACTTCTGCAATGAACCCTTTCCTGAAGGAGGTTTTTTTCCTGTCTTCCTCAGCTGCTAGTACTGTTTTTTTTCAGACTGTTTTAAATCTACTCTCTATACTACTGGATAACAGCTCACATTTGCCTAATGATGTTTGCGGAGGAAACACTTGTGCATGTGCACGTGTGTGTGTGTGTGTGTGTGTGTGTATGTATATATGTGTGTGATGTGTTTCCTAGTTATTTACAGAGTTCTTCTCTTCTATTAAGACATAAGCCTCTTGAGGGGAAGGCTGGGTTTTGCTTGTCCTTGTATCCCCAGCCCTTGAACAGTGTCTTTCTGGGAAGAAGCCCCGGCTGGAGATCCTGGCTGGCTGAGTCACTTCTCAGATGCTCAGGTACTGGCAGGTGGGTGGGGGCAGCAGCCAACCTCTGCCCTAACCTTTCTGAAGTGTTACAGAAGTGGTAGCTATTTAATATTATGACTGTTAAGTATTCTTTCTTTCTTTTCTTTCCTTTTTCTTTTTGCAAGGCAAATGGGGTTAAGTGACTTGCCCAAGGTCACACAGCTATGTCATTATTGAGTGTCTGAGACTGGATTTGAACTCAGGTCCTCCTGACTCCAGGGCCAGTGCTCTATTCACTGCACCACCTAGCCACCCCTATTGTTAACTATTCTTGCCACAAGAAGTTTCTTTAGCTCCTGAAGGCAGAGACCTAGATTTAACCACTTGGAGAACTTTAAGACTCTCCTTGTGATAGAACCTTGGGGGAGGTGAGACAAATATAATCCTCATTTTACAGATGAAGAAACTGAGGCTTGCCCAATCTCCCAGAATCTAAGAGCTGTCATTAGCACGTCTCCCTGAATTAGAATCCTCTCTTTGGGGTCCTCCTTTAAGGTCTCCTTGAAGACCGCCAGGCGGAGGAGCCCACTGTCTCCCAAGAGAGTTGTCGCTGCCTCGTGTTTCTTCGGATTGGGTCTGAATTTACCTCTTTGTAACCTCTCTCCCTGGCTTCTGAAGCCGGGCAGGAAAATGCTCAGAAATGGGATTTGAGACTTAGGAGGCTTGCTACCCACTGTCCCAGGAGGGGAAAGGCCTCCCCACCTTCATGAGGATGAAGATGACAAGGGTGAGGAAGACGTTGGCCCGTGGAGGGCTCCAGGCCTGGGAAGTGCTGGGCATCTCCAGGTCCTCCGCGATGCCCTGGCGGACCCAAGTGCGGTTGTCAAACAGAGTCACCAGAGTCTCCTTCTGCGAGAGCTGAAGGTGAGAGGGTTATTAGGGCTGGAGAGAAAAGTAGGGAGGCGGCTCCAGGGCCTGAGAGCTGAGTCCAGTAGGGCTGTTTTCAGCCCTGTCCAAAGGGGGGGTTAGATTTCCATTTTATCATGAGGTGGGAGACTCTGGGTGTGGAATACTACATACACTGTTAGCTGTGGTGGACATGCAAAGTTAGGTTCTCCTAACTTTTTCCCTCTCTTTTGTTCCTTGTTGCAAGGGGTGGCTCCTTAGGCAGAGAATCAGAGAGGGGGGCACTGGAAAAATAAAGGGGATGGGAAAACCAGAGGCAGTGCAGAGCCAAGAAAAGTTACCTGTCCAGCCATGAACTGCCCAAAGCCAGGTGGGAAGGTCAGGGTGGAGATGAGCAAGGTCACTAGGGCTGGGAAGAGCAGACGCCTAAAGACAAAAGCAGTCGAGGTGGGGGCTGGGAAGGCCAGTTTATCTCCTGTGGTGAGGCTGCCTTTGGGGATGCTGATAGGAGAGGCCCAGCCAAAGCCTCATGGGTTCCAAGCTAGCCCGGAGAGGCCATTGAGATCATTTTATAGATGAGTAACCTGAGGTCCCAAGAGGTCACGGGATCCTGGAGATAGACTTTAGAGGCTGCCTAGCCGAAGCATCTCTTTTTAGATGGGGAAACTGAGGCACAGGGTGGGGAGTGACTTGTGCAAGGCCCCAGAATGATGGTTGAGCTTGGCCTGCCTGAGCCTGGTCTCACAGATGGATGTCGTCCTTCCCCCAGCCCTCTGCAGAGACACTCCGGGCTGAGCCTCCTCCCACACCTCTGAAGGGCTCATTGTGTGAGATTGTAGAGGAGTTGCTTCCATGTCTCAGTGATTCTTGGGTGAAGGTCAGGGCCAGAGGGAAGCCATCCATGCTCAGGGCTGTTTATTCAGATGTTGGGTTCAACTGGAGCTGCCCTCCCCTCCCCCATGCTGCCTGTGCCTGCTGAGTTCACTAAGGGGAGCTCCCTTCTCGGGCCCCACCTCTCCTCCCGTGATCTCCCCCTCTGCTTCGGTTGCCATCCTCAAAGCCAGGACGTCAAGCCGGAAGGGGTCCTAGACCTCTTTGGCTCATCAGTGTTAGGATCTGGGAGGCATCGAGAGACCCTCGCTAAGCCTCCCCCCCCTTGAAGTCTCAGCTTGTTGCTGGAAGGGGCATTTCAATAGCCTTAATGTTGAACTTAGAATCTACTCTGACGGCATTCTTACAGAGGAAAACAGGGTTCAGTAGAGAAAAGTAACTGCTTAGGGTTCCTCAGGGAAGAGGCAAAACTGGGATTTGGACTCAGGACGCTTGGATTCACCAAACTCACCATCCCTATCATCTTGCAGGATGAAGGGGCTGAGGTCCAGAGAGGTGGGCTGCAGGGTGGGGGAGGGCAGGTAGGGGCCTCTGAGCTCCCCTCATTCAGGGTACAGAAAGAACCCAGGCTGATGAGGAGCCCAGGAACCAGTCTGCTTTCCCTCACTCTTTATGTGATCTGGGCTCTCTCGGCCTAGAAAAGCTGTGGCCTGGCCTCTGCCCTCCTAACTGCTCTTTTGATATCTTGGTCCTCTGGGGGAGGGGGTAGTGAGGGGACAAAATGAAAAGAATCAGAGGATCTCTGTTCACATTCTCGTCTTTGATACTCTTTCTGGGACCTCAGGCGAGTCTTTTACCAGCCCAGGCCTCAGTTTCCCCATCTATAAAATGAGATCTAGATGGTCCATCCCTGCCTCCATGATCCTCCTCTCTTAAGCCCCAACCCCGTACCCCTGCCCAGCTTCTGCAAGGTGGGGCCAGATGCTACTCACTTCTTCATGAGGAAGCGGTTGATGGTCTTTTGCTTCCGCATCACCTGGACGATCTTGCGGTTCAGGTAGACAAACAAGGCCCCCCCAAAGCCACTTGCAATTCTAGGAGTGGAGGAAGCATGAGGGTAAAGCAGAAGACTGATCCTAATCCAGGTCCTTGCTGCTTGGGCTTCCAGCTATCCACCACCTTCCTCCTCATCTGCTTACTCTTTGCCGTCCCCCCAACCCTTCTCGTCCACCCTCTGGGTCTTACCCGATGACAGCAAAGGCTGGGAGTTCCTGTAGGTCAAAAGGGAAGTCAAGGCGGAATCGAGTTTTGAAGAGGGCGGTGATGGTCTCTGGGAGGAAGGAGAGAAAGCAGAGCGAGGCAATCTTGGTCCAAAGGGCTCCCCCCAACTGTCTCCTCTGAACTCCCCTCATTCAATTCCTAGGAGCCTGGATTTGACGGGGAGGGCACCTCACAGTCATTTGGCATGATCTCCTTATTCTACAGAGGAGGCAAATGGGGCCCAGGAAGGCTGGGGGGACTCACAATCACAAAAGCAGTAAGTACCTAAATCAAGATTTGAACCCAGGTGCTCTCCATCTCCAGTTCCCCCAGCCCTCTATTCACTATCCCAGGAGAAGGCAATTCAGTGATACTCAGCCAGTACTGGTAAAGAACCTACTCTGTGCTTTGGTGGGGGGGGGGATGTGAACACAAAGTCAAAACTAGCAAAACGGTCTCTGTCCTCAAGAAGCTTCCATTAGATCCAAGAGAGAGATGAAGTGGTGCTGGGCTTGGATTCCAGACCTGAGCCTGAATCCGGCTTCAAACACTGACTAGCTGGGAAACCCTGAGCAAGTCGCTTCAACTCTCTCAGACTCAGTTTCCTCATCTATAAAATGAGGGTCAAGAATACTAGAACATTCCTCCCAGAGCTGTTGGTAAAGCTCTTTGCAAAACTTAGAGTGCCTGGGGGCGGCTAGGTGGCGCAGTGGACAGAGCACCGGCCCTGGAGTCAGGAGGACCTGAGTTCAGATCCGGCCTCAGATGCTCCATAATGACCTAGCTGTGTGGCCTTGGGCAAGTCACTTAACCCCATTGCCTTGCCAACCCCCCCAAAAAACTTAGGGTGCTAGCTATTCTTGTTGAGTCTGCCTGATAACAACGATTTCACCCCATTTCCTGGCCGCTAGCCCTCTGGTCTGCTAACTCATCCCTCACCCACCTTCATCCCGGTTCCAGACTGCTAGAACCCGGAAGATGAATGCGCTGAAGGTGGCGGCAAAGAAGCCCCGCCAGTAGTTTCGGACAGCAAAGAAAGTGGAGGTGACCTCAATACTGAACAGGACCCCTGCAGAAAGGGAGAGAAGGGAGGGAGATGGGCCCAGGGTGGCACCAGAACTGGAAGGCACCTGCAAGACCATCAGGCCCAACTCTTTCTTGTTGAGGAGTGCCATACCTAGGCTGGCAATATGTGCAAATGGGCCCCTGGGGAGGGAGAGGATTTGGGCAGTCAAGAGACTAGAGCTTGGCCTCTATGGGGAAGCTGTGACTGAGGTTGGGAAGGTCAGTGATGGAGGAGAGGCTTGTTGACTTGTCTGGGATCGCAGAGATGTTTGGGGTAGAATTTGAATCCAGGACTTCCTAAGCTCCAAATCAAGGATTCTCTTTATGGCACATCCACTATATTTTAGGGTACATAAGGTTGTCAGAGCAAGGGAGCTGCCAAGAAGGAGGGGTAAACAAGGCCAGGAGATGGTGCCCCAGACCTGAGGGCTCTTACCTCCAATGGGGGCAGCGAAACAGCAGCCGACCCCCACAGCACAAGCTGCTGCCAGCATCTCGGTGTTCCTTGACTCATTCTGAGGGACCAAGGGAGACAGGCCTGGAGAGTCTCCACAGGACTAGACCCTGGGCCTCTCTTTCATTTCCTTCTGGTTCTGTCGTCCTAAGCTCCTTTCTTCCCTGCCTGGGGGCTTCCAGTGTCCCCCCCCCCGATCCCAGCATTCCCTTTACCTCATAGATGCCCCCAAAGAGTGAGAGGAACTTGCTGAGGAGTGCTGCACACATGCTGGCGATATGCACAAATGGGCCCTGGGGAGGGAGAGGGATACGAGTGCGAATCACCACACTCTAGCCAAAAGCCTGGCCTCCCCTCCAGCTGCTCCTTGCATCCAGGACTCTCTCTCCCTGATCCCCTTCTACTGCTGGATGCCCATTTTGAGGTCACCTCTTTGCCAAGGGGCATCCCACTTCCCAAGGCACAAGTCAACCCGATGACTTTGGCCACAAAGGTCTTGAGTGTGAGATATTCCTTCAGTACGACACCTCGTAGGATTGTTTTCATCTCTGGGATCCCAGAACCTGGGCAAGAGAAAGGGATCAGCAGAGGGGTCAGACAGGATCTGGATGTGAAGGAATCGTCCCCCCTCTCCATACCTCCCACTTCCCACCCCTTTCTCTCTTTACCCTACCAACAGCTTGAGGGGCCAGGATCTGGGTAAATCCAGCTGAGAAGGTGATGAGGACCACAGGGTAGGTGACCCAGGCCAGATACTGCAGCAAGAGGTTAGTGTCCAAGCCTCGGGACATCCATTGCTGAGCTGTAAGGACACAGGATGCGGACTCCCAGTGAGTGACCTCCCTCCCTTCCTGCCTCCCCCCACACACTCTGGACTTGGCTTGTATCAGGGAAGGATATATGTCCTGGGAGATGGCAGGCAGATATGAGGGAGTGTGAGCTGTGGGGAGCAGTGTGGCCTTAGGAGGGTCATTAGTGGTGACAGTGGCCACTGGAGGAACAGCAGAATGGTGGCAGCAGAAGCGGTCAGCATGGTTTGGAAAGGACCAGGGATTCGGGCAGTCCAGAGATTAGAGCTTGGCTTCTCTGGGGAAGCTGTGACTGAGGCTGGGAAGGTCAGTGAGTGGTGGGGGTGTTGGGTAGGGGAAAGGGAGCAAGACAGTGGCTCATGGGACTCCGGCCAGGCCAGGCCCTAGCACATCAATTTGGGCCCCCCCCCGGGGCTGACAGGTTGTTGGTCTAAGTGGGGCGCTAAGGCATCCTCCCCTCACCCTGCAGACAGGCGGCAATAGCATAGTCCATGGCCCAGCTGACCAGTGCCATGAGCAGCCCCAGCAACACCAGGAAGATCCAGTCTTCACCAACCCTTGAGACCAGGAACTTATGACAGCGGACAGAGCAGACTAGGGCAAGGGAGGGAAGGGGGGGGGGAGTGGGGACACTGCTCAAAGCCAGTTTCTTCCCCTCCCCCCCACAGCAAGGGAGACCCTGGATGCCTCAGGCTTTCTGGGCAGCAGCCCTGGGCACCCCTCCACTTGGTGAATCTGCCCCTCTCCCACTCCCTTGCCCCTCATCTCACTGCGACATCGGGCACAACGACTCTGTCCATATTCCAGAAGCTCAGGGGGGGCTCGGGGTGAAGGAGGCCCCTTCCAGTGCTCAGTGCCCCCCAGGCGGATCCGGGCAGCCTCTTCCTTGGCAAAAGCGCTGAGGTCCTGGGTGTAGCGGCCATACATCTGGGGGTGGGGGGGAGAGGGGCATCAGGCAGGGTGGGGGGAGGACAAGGATCCTAGGAGAGTCCTGCATATCATCCCCAGCCTCCACCCTCCTCCTACAGCCGGGGCACTGCCAATGGAGCTGGGCTAGAGAGAACAATAGAGAGACGTTACAGTCTGTGGGGGCTGTTGGGTACCAGTGAGAGTCCAAGCCAGGGTGTGGGGGCACGCCCCCAGTGGGCACAGCCTTCGTCGGAGGGTCACAGATAAGGAACAGGGTTCTTGGGCAACTGGACAAATTGAGTTAGAAAGTCAGGAAGTGGGAGGAGAGAAGGTCACAGGGAGCCCTGGCTGCCCGGGGGCCACTGGCCGGGAGGCAGGAGAGCTGAAGGCCAGGCCCGCCCAGGACTCCCTGGCTTAGGGAAAGGGGATACTGCAATCCTGATCACGATGTTTTCTCTGGGCCTCTCTGGCCTGGACTGCCTCAGCTGCCTTCCTAATCCTCTTTCTGTGCCCCCCCCCATTCTTCTCATCCTTCCCCAATCCTGCCAGCCTAGTCAGTAGCAGAGACCTAGACTCAATACCCAAGGAAGGAGGAAGTTCCAGTTTGACCCCTCCAAGCCCACGCTGGGTCCTTAGATCCCTTCATGAGGGAGGGGTAACTTGTGGGGGATGGGAAACCTTTTCGTGGAGGTGATGGGGAGGAGCTGACTTGAGGGGCTAAGGTTCTGAGCTTTGATGCTGAAGTGGGGGTGGGGAAAGAGGAAAAATCACTGAGCTACTGATTTAGATCAGCCAAGTTGGGTATGTGTGTATGTGGGGGGGGAGTAAATTCCGGCCACCACCCGCAGAGCTGCACGACACAAAGGACTCCTGTTGGGACTGGAAAATGGGGGGGAGGCAAGTGGAGAGAGGAGAGAGACTGAGAGAGGGAAGGGAGAGAAGAGGAAGCAGAGAAAAGAGAAGAAAGAGGAGAGAGGATGGAGGTAAAGAGAAGGGAAAGGACAAGAAGGGGCTTGGGAAGAAAGAGGAAAAGGGAAGGAAAATGAAAAGAGAATTAAAGGAAGACAAAGGGAAAGAGAAGGGAGAGAGAAGAAAAGGGAAAGAAAGGAAGGGGACAGAGGGAGGACAGAAAAAGGAAAGAGAAGAGAGGAAAGAGAGTTAAAGAGAGGAAAAGGGAAAAAGAAGTGAGCAGAAAGAGGAATCAAGGGGAGAAGATGGAAAGAGGAAGGGAAAAGAAGGTAGGAGAAGGAGAAGAAAAGAGGAGAGAGGACGTAGAAGGGACAAAAGAAAGGGCACCAGATGGGGAGAGGACAGGAAAGGAAAGAGGAGATAAAAGAAAAGACAGGAAGGGAAACTAGCTAATGGAGAAGGGAAAGAGAATAAAGGGAGAAGGGAGGAGAATAGCAGAGTGAAGGAAAGAAAGGCTAGAGAGGTGAAGGGACAACAAAAGGGAGAAGAAAGGAGGAAAGGAAGGAGAGAAGAGAAAGGGAGAATGGAGGAGAGAAGAAAAGGCAATGGAAAAGGGGAAGAGAAAGAAAGAAGATAAGAAAGGAGAGAAGGAGAATGTAGAAGTGAAGGAGAGAGAGAAAAAGAGAAAGGAAAAGACAGAAAGAAGAAAAGACAGGGGAGGGATAAGAGAGCAGTGTGGTAGGAGAAGACAGACCCATCACCTAACAAAAGGCAAGAAGGGGCTTGGCTTTGCATCCCAAAGGCAGAAATGAAGGCAGATCCCTAGAAGGAGGTGGGGCAAGAGGACTGGGGAGACAGAGAGAGGCCTTTTAAGATAGAAGCCTCTCAGGATCTATTTCCCCCTGATGTAGGTTGAGTTTTTCCAGAGAAAAGTTCCTGAAGTCTCCCCCGGAGTCCCCGAAACTGCTGATTCCCCTCCCCTTGCCTCATCACCACTGAGTCCACTTCCTTCTCCTTCCTCTTGTTGTTCCTCATTAGCACCCCCCCTCCTCAGCTACCCCCTCCCTCAAAGTGATCCTGCTGGCCAGTTCCTTCTCCATTCACTGGCTCCAGGCAGGGCATCTCCTGGCATTCTCTGTTCTCAGTCCCGGCCCAAGCTGGCTGGGGCTCTTCTAACCACTCCTCTGCCTTTCCCCAGGGTTGAGGTTCTATCTCAGCGGCTGGATGCTGATCTGGGGAGCATCCCCTTATCCTGATTGCCCTCCCCTTGGGTGCTGGCAGGAGATAAATGGAAGCTGAAATGCCAAACGACAGTGGAGATCAGCCCAGTGAGTCATCTCAGCCCAGAGCCCCAGTCATCTAGGCCCCCTAATGGGGTCAGAGGACACCAAGGGCCAGGACTGGAACTGGGCCTGCATTCCACCCTACCACCCAGGGTCTGGCTTCAACCGAAGCAGACCATCCCACCACCCCCAAGTCAGTCTGAGCCACAGTTCTTGCCTAGCTGGGGGCTGCTAGAGTTCAGCAAGAACGGGGGCTGTGGCCGCAGGAGATGGTATGTGGAGCTGCAGTGGGTGGTGCTGGGGCTCTGGGCTGTGCCCAGGTGAGAGAGATAGAAGGAGTTAAAGGGTGGGGACATCCTGAGCCGGGGACATCCTGAGCCGGGGACATCCCACGGGAGTCTCTGTCCCGGACTCCTTAGCTCTGCCTTTCCGATCTTCGCTTCTTATGGCTATTCTGTTACTCACCCCAGGCCTGCCTCAGTTTCCCCACATGGGTGGATCTCTTATTCCTACTTTCTTTTGTGTGTATGGGCTGGGGGGCTGGGGGGGGGGAGACAGGGGAAAGAGGCAGATGCGGTAATGACTAGGTCCTGCCCAGACTCGCCCCCCACCCCAGGCCGCAGCCGCAGCCGCGGTGGTGAGACATCTGGGATGGGCTCCCAGGGTCTCCACTCACCAGGGTCTGCTCGTACTGGAGAGCCCGGGGCTCCATCCCTTCCTCCACGGCCGCCGCCATCTCCTCCACGTAGGACCAAGCCTGGCCTGGGGGTCCGGCTCCAGACAGCTGTGCCTCGGGGTCCCGAGCCCGGGCCCCCCCAGCTTCCCTGCTGCCTGTCCTCCCGGCGCCCCGGTTGGTTCGGCTCGAGCCTGTCCCCGCAGGCTCCCAAGTGCAGCCCGAGGCTGGCGGAGTCGCCCCTACTCCCCTCCGGTCTCCTCCCCTCCCGGGCGGGCCAGGGGCGGTTCCCCAAGAGTCCAGCAGCTGCTCCGCCCGGAGCGGGGCGGCTCGGGACCCCGGAGCCGCTGCGCTGCCCCACCCCCCTTGGCCCCAGCTGGTGCGGGGGGCCCGCGGAGCGCAGGAGAGGGAAGCCCGAGCGGGGGAGACCCCTCCCTGGGACGGCGCCCCCTCCCCTCCCTTGACCCTTCCCACTGGGGCGCTAGCCCCTCCCCTCCGAGGCCCCGCCCGGCCCCAGACTGGCAGGATCGTACCTATTTATTTAGAGGCCGGGGACGTGGGTTCCTGTCCGGCTTTGTGTGACCTTGGAAAAGTTATCAAACCTCAGTTTCCAGAGCTGTAAAGCGAAGGTGGTGTGCAGAGAACGGCTTAAGGTCCCCCCAGCTCTGAGATAGCAGAACATCTGGGATCCCAGGAGCTGGGGGAGCCATCGCGGCCAACGAGGCCAAGCCAGGCACGGGAGTTGGGGTCTTTGCCACAGCAACAGGCTTCTGCCCCCCGAGCTGGGGTCTCTCGTTGCCCTACTCCCTCCATCTTCCCCCAGCCCCATCACTCCAGGACCTAGGGACTTTGGGGGAAGGAAGTTCACTCCGGGGCAAATGGGATTTCTGGTGAGGGACTGATGTGGGGACAGAAGGAGCCACTCCTGCTGCTCTTTCTGGAATTCTAGAAATCTAGAATCTTAGAGGGGACAAGACCCATCCATCCCAGCTCATTCTACAGACCCATGACTCGTTCTAGCTAGCGGAAACAAAGATTCAGGTTCAGGGCTTCTGCCTCCAAATTCAGTCCTCTTTCCCTAGCATCATTCTGAGGGAGGGACCGAGAGGGGATGAGAGTGTCATCAAACAATCAGCCAACCAGGATTAATCATTTACTACATGCCAGTGAGAGTTCCTGTCCTCAAGGAGAGGCCAAGAGGTCAGAGTCATATAGGAGCTACAATAACCAAGAAACATTCTTTAGATGCCAAGTGTTACCCACCCAACTTCCTTTAGATGCCTTAAGTCTCTTTCTACTGGGCCAGATCCCTCATTCATTCCGGTCCTCTCCACCTCTGGCCTGGAGTATACTGGTCTTCCTGCCTCAAATCCCTTTTCAAGCCTTTCTCATAGGGTTACCAAAGCATCTTCTTGCTCCCCTGTTCTAAAACATTTAGTGGCTCCCTATTGCCTTGACTATGAATTTCAAATAGGATTTAAGATCTTCAGTTTGCTTCTTCTGACCTACCTTCCCAAGTTTATTTTCCATTGCTCTGCCTCCATGCACTCTTTCTTCCCCACTGTTTGATAAATTTATTCATTCATATTTATTCATTTATTCAACCAAACTGAATTATTAATTCCCTAAAATCAACATGCAATTTCCTCTCCTGGCCAAAGTATTTGCTCCTTCCCAGAATTTTCCTAGAATCGTTCAAGTCTCTCCTTTGCTCTGATGCACTTTGATCCTTCTTCGCCTCTCTTTGTAGGGCCCAAGCCCACGAAGGGAACGGGCTCTTTTGGTGTTTGTCTGTTCTCTAAATGTTCCTAGAATTCTTTTGCGTGTTATTCTATTAGTAAGAATTGGTTAAATTGATTCCTCAACGGGGGAAGGCCTGTTCAGCGGAGGCCAGGAGAAAAGCTGGGTGGGATTTGGGGGAGAGTCTTCTTGGGGCCAGAATGGCAAGACAGTGGAAGGGACGGGGGCAGCAAGGCTAGGAGCAGCGGATTTCTGGGGGGAGGCGTGGGAGAGTTCCTTTTTCTCTCTCGTGCCTCTCTCCAGTGCTAGCTGGGCCCGGAGAGGAGGCGGGAGACGATCGTGATGGGGCAGGGGAGAACTTTGGAGGGAGTCGCAAAGGCCGCTCCCCGAGACTGGTCCTAACCAGGCAGGGGTGTGGGGGGGCAGAGGTCGCTTTCTCTTGGCAGGGCCCCAGACCCGACACCTGAGGAGCTGCTGACGTGCGAGTCCTGTGGGGGAAGAGGCACCTTGTCCCCGGGCAGGGGAGGCAGGCGGCGGGGGAGGGGGCTGCCAGGGCCAGGTGGGGAGGGGCCGGCCGGGGGCGAGCGCTCAGGTGCCAGGTGCGGGCGGCGCCAGGAGCAGGCGGCCAGGGGGGGCAGCGGGCCGGGACTTGGGGGGGAGCGCTCACCCCAGGACTGGCCGTGCTCACCGCCCCCGGCCGGGCCCCGGGAGGAGGAGGAGGAGAAGGAGGACAAGGGGAGGGAGGCGAGGCCCGCACCAGCCCCCAGGCCCGGCCTGAGTCGGCACAGTCTGTCCCAAACGCGGGGGCGCCCCGTGGACTCTGAGCCCCCAGCTCAAGGTCATGGCCGGGGCGGAGCCGAGCGGGAGGCGGGGCCGCGGCTCTTCTGCGCCCTGAGGGGTCCCAGCGGGTTCGGGGCGGAACCGGATCCAGAGGGCGGGGGGAGGGCGGGGAGGGAGGGGAGGGCGGGGAGGGGAGGGCCCGCCCCGCCCGCCCCGCCCGCCCTCGGCTTCGTCCTAGGCCTGTGCGGGCTGGGGGCGGGGCGGAGTCCAGGAGGCGGGGCACCCGTCCGGCGTTCTTACAGGCCTAGAGGGACTGGGGGCGGGGCGGAGTCCAGGAGGCGGGGCACCCGGCCGGCGTTCTTACAGGCCTAGAGGGACTGGGGGCGGGGCGGGGTCCAGGAGGCGGGGCACCCGGCCGGCGTTCTTACAGGCCTAGAGGGACTGGGGGCGGTCCCAAGGCGGGGCTTGGGGGGAGGCCTCGGAGCTGCCTGGAGGGGCAGGACTGGGGCCCGAGAGGAGGCCGAGCGCGTCGGTCTTTCAGGGTCTCCGGCTTCCGCTGCTCGGGGACACACAGCTGGGCTCACGGACCGAACTAGGAACGGTGTGACGACGCGGGGTGCGGGGAGAGCTCCGAGAAACTGCTGGGGCGGCAGGGGCAGGGGCGGAGCCGGCGCCCGGAGAGCCCCGCGCCGAGCCGGGCCCCGCCCCCGGGGAAGTGCGCATGCTCCGAACGGGGTCGCGCCGAGGCCAGCTGCCTGAGGGGAGGGGCGGGGGCGGGGCCGGAAGCGGGGCCGAGCCCGAGCGGAAGCGGAAGCGCGTCCATGGCCGTCCGCCCCAGGCCGGCGTGCCGCGCTCCTGCGCACGCGTGGGGCCTGCTCTGGCGCGGCAGTCGCTGCGGCCTCCCGCTCGCGGTGCTGCGGCCGCCGTCGCTCCCCGGGGCCGGCCATGGCGGGCATCCTGTTCGAGGACATCTTCGACGTCAAGGACATCGACCCCGAGGGCAAGAAGTTCGACCGAGGTGAGGCGCCCCTCAACTGCCCCCCTCCCTGCCCCCTGGAGCCCCGCCCCCAACCTGCGCTTCTCCCCCCCCTCCCCGTCCGTCCTTCGGATCCGCGAAGCGCCGGGGATGCTGCCCTCGGGGAGCCTCCAGGCCCGGGGGGCTGGGGAGGGGGCGATGTGGCGGGGTCCGGTGCCCCGGGGCGGGGGAGGGGGCTGGAGGCGGGCGGTGGGCTAGGGCGCCCCCCAGACAGGAGGCCCCGAGTCGCCCCGTGACGGGGAAGGGAAGCCTGGCCCTGCTTGTGCCCTCCAGGAGCTGCCCGGTAATGGCAGAGACAGCCGGTGCCCATCCCGGGGGAGGCCCTCCGGAGCTCTGCCCGGCTCCTTCTCTTGTCAGCGTTTATCATCTCCGTTTCGTCCGGGCCCATCCTCCCCGCACTGGCTGCCTGAGACACCTCCTGTGTCTAAAACACCTCACAGCCTTTCCACCCAAAGCTGCCCTTCTTCCACACTTCCACATTGCAGCATTCATTTTTTTTTTTTGGTTTTTTTTTTTGCCAGGCAATGGGGTTAAGTGGCTTGCCCAAGGCCACCCAGCTAGGTAATTATGAAGTGTCTGAGGCTGGATTTGAACTCAGGAACTCCTGACTCCAGGGCCGGTGCTCTATCCACTGCCCCACCTAGCTGCCCCACATATTGCATCATTCTTATTCTCAGCTTTGGCATGATTCTCAATCCTCACGCTTTCTCACTCACCTCACAGATCCAGACTGTTTCCAAATCTCCACTCTTATCTTTTGCCTGAATCTCCTCTGTCAGAAAACCTGTGTTAAGTGGAGTATCTGGGATACAAAAGGAGACAACACCCACTCTTACACAGTCAGGACCAAGTTCAGGCCCTCATCCCCTGCTCTGAACTGATACCAACAGCCTGTTGAGGAGCCTCCTTGCCTTTCTTCTCCATCCTCAGTCTGGCTGCTTGGAATTCCCTAAAGCAGTCACTGCCCCCTTTGCACACTCTGGACTGACTCCCTGATATGTAAATTCTGTTTGGTATTGAAAACTCTTCCCAGCCTGGCCTCCTTTGAGTCTTCTTCCACTTCACTCTTCTCCAGCCCTGCTATCACTTCCTTGCTCTTCACACACAGTCCCCTCTCTTTCACCTCTTGGCCCTCCATCATTCTTGAAATGCTTCCCCCTTTCTACCTCCTTCCAAGATTCAGCCTGAATGTCACCAGTGTCCTGCTGAGGGCTCTTGTTCTCTCAGACACCAGGGCCTTCTCCTCTGAGGTATTTATCTTGTCTCTTTTCCCCTAGTAGACTGTCAGTTCATTGAGGAGAGCTCCTGGGTTGCTTTTACTTTATATCTTCAGCATTTAGCACAGGGCATGTCACATTTACTTAATAAATGTTTGTAGGGTTAGGGTCCAGAAAATACTTTTCCTTCCAGAGGAAACCCCTCTACATACTCATCTTCCCAGGAGGATTTTCCCCCACCAAGTCCTGGGGTGTTTCAACTGCCTCCCCATTGACCTAGGGCATCTTCTTTCTTCTCTTCTTCAGCGGTCCACCTATGCCCAGTATTCACTGACTCTCATTCTTGCCACTTTTCCAAAGGGATTTTCTTTCTGTTGAGATTACTGCCCTCCTTTTTAACCAAACACAAAGACATTTTCTTCATCTCCCACATGGCTTATCTGGTCGAAACACACATATGAGAGAGAGAGAGAGAGAGAGATAGACAGACAGATAGATACTGTCTTCCTTCATCCCAGTTCCTTGACATATATATCTTCTTGTCAGAACTACTTCCACAACCTCCACATCCATTTTCTCTTTCTGGGGAAGATGCCCTCTGCCACTCAGAAAGTGTGAGAATCCTCTAGAGGATGCTCCATGCTTGACCACTGTCATAGCAGCATCTGGAAAGGATCCCAGGGATCATCTCTGTTCATTTTACATATATGGAAACAAGTTTTCTGGGGGGAGAGGAAATGATTTGCCCCAATTCACAGTGTATCAGTGGTAGAAGATGGAACAGAAGCCAGAGGCATGGGTATCCTTAATTATTTCCTCTTACCTTTGTCTTCACAAGCATCTCTCCTGTAACTGTTAATCTCTTGTTAGTGTCCCGCTTGCATTGTGAGAGTGAATCCTTCAAGATGGACCTCATCTTAGATGTTAACATCCAGATCTATCCTGTGGACTTGGGTAAGTATTTGATGAAGGAGATGAGCAGACAGTCTGCCATTTTTCCTGGTCTTGTTGATAACTGCTGTTGAATGAAAATGATTTGTATTCCACACATAGACACTACCAACAAAAACAAATATTTAAGAAACAAAATTAGAAGATAGTACTTAAGACTATAAACATCATTATTTATAATAAAAAAAGAAACACAAAAATGTCCAGTTTGCTTGTGTCATCTTCTGAATCCTTTCTATAGACTTGTTGGAGTTTGTGAAATTCTTAGAAAAAGAAACACACATGGTCAGTAACCACTTCAAACTTTCTGGCCTCTCTCAGCAGAGAAATAGAAAATACAAAAACTAGGGGTGCCACCTTATACCTAGTAATTCAACAAAGAGAGTTACAAATGATCCCCTTTCTTATTGTGGAAGATGTGGTGAAATAGATGTTGGCCCATTGCTTTGGAAAGCAGGGGAGCCAAGTAGAAGAGGCACAGAATTGTTCATATTTTGTGACTGGTGTTTCCAAGGACTGTGTGTTAGAAGGGAGACTTGTAGCACTTAGACGTTCATGGTGGCAGCATTTGTCATAATGAAGAACTGAAGAGAGACTTTATAGACAGCAGTTGGGGAATGGCAAATGAACAGAAGACTTTTGTGCCATCCAAAGTGCTAGATAGGAAGCTTCCAGAGAAATGTAACAAGACTTAGGAAGCAGTGCAATATAATGCAGCCAGGATTCTCTGTGTCAGAGCCTATGGGATACAGAGTCCTGACCTCAAAGAGCTTATCTTCTGGGGGGCGGGGGAGGGAGAAGAAAATAGTGACAGACAGTTATGATAAAAGAACAATGTGATGGATACAAAGGAGAGCTCCAGGTAAAAAGTACTCCAGTAACAATTCAAGAGGAAGAGAATATTTTTAGCTGAGGGTATCCGGGAAGATTTTTGTGGAGGCAGTGGTGGCAGCAGCATCTTGGGTGGAACTTTGAAGAAAAAAAGAATGGGAAAGGAGGAGGAAGAAAAAGCAAAAGTGCATTAAGGGAATGTTGAGGGTGGGCAATGTCAGGTTCTTGAAACAGATAGTCTGGTCTGACAGGAACACAATGAATTGTGGGGGTCAGAAGGGGGAAAGGGAGGTAATGTGAAATAAGGCTGCCAAAGGTAGGCTGGTGCCAAATTGTGACAGACCTTGAAAAGCCTGGGTTTCTCTTTTCAGAATCATTTTTTTGCCTTTTTTTTAATTAAAGATTTTATTTATTTTGAGTCTTACAATTTTCCCCTTAATCTTACCCCCCCACCTCCACAGAAGGTAGTCGGTTAGTCTTTACATTGTTCCCATGTTCTATGTTGATCCAAATTGAATGTGATGAGAGAGAAATCCTATCCTTAAGGATATACTTAAGAAGAAACATAAAGTATAAGAGAAAGCAAGATCAGACAATAAGATAACAGTTTTTTTCCTAAATTAAAGGTAATAGTCCTTGAACTTTGTTCAAACTCCATGGCTCTTTATCTGGATACAGATGGTATCCCTTGGGACAGCCCCAGATTGTCCCTGATTGTTGCACTGATGGAATGAGTGAGTCCATCAAGGTTAATCATCACTCCCATGTTGCTGTTAGGGTGGACAGTGTTTTTCTGGTTCTGCTCATCTCACTCGGTATCAGTTCATGCAAATCCCTCCAGGCTTCCCTGAATTCCCATCCCTCCTGGTTTCTAATAGAACAATAGTGTTCCATGACATACATAGACCACAGTTTGCTAAGCCATTCCCCAATTGAAGGACATTTACTTGATTTCCAATTCTTTGCCACCACGAACAGGGTTGCTATGAATATTTTTGTACAACTGATGTTTTTACCCTTTTTTTTATCATCTCTTCAGGGTATAGACCCAGTAGTGGTATTGCTGGATCAAAGGGTGTGCACATTTTTGTTGCCCTTTGGATGTTGTTCTAAATTTCTCTCCAGAAGGGTTGGATGAATTCACAGCTTCACCAGCAATGTAATAGTGTCCCAGATTTCCCACAGCCCTTCCAACAATGATCTTTTCTGGTCATATTGGCCAGTCTGAGAGGTGTGGGGTGGTATCTCAGAGAAGCTTTAATTTGCATTTCTCTAATAAGTAATGACAGAATCATGTTTTTAGATGGATAAAAATGAAAGGGAAAGTAATGTTGAAAAAGAGTTGTAAATATATATGATAGCCATACATGTGTGTATGTATGTACAGGCATCTACACATATTTAACAATTGACATACCTAGCCCATGTTAAGTCCTGCTGAAAGCCCTAGTGACCTGGTGCAGGGCAGTGGCAAAGAGCATTCGACACCTCAGGTTTGAGAAGAGAAATGCTAACTTGGCATGAGCTAGAGTGGTGGTGTCCTGACAGGGAACTAGCTTTCAGTGAAAAAAGTGAAGAAAACCAAGTAAGGATGACAAAATGTACAGTCTGACTCCCCATAAAATCAGTTATTGATTTTCAGGTGACAAATTCCGACTGGTGATAGCCAGCACCTTGTATGAAGATGGGACTCTGGATGATGGGGAGTATAACCCCACAGATGACCGGCCATCCAGGTGAGGGGTCAGGGAAGAGAAACTGCCCTGCCAGCTTTTTAACTTTAACCTGATTTTTAAGTTACTTCGATGATAGTCTCTGGACAATTAGGTGACCTAGGTCTGAATACTGGGTGCTGAGCAGGACCTGAGGCACCAAAGGGAAACCATGCCTCCTTTGTCTGCTCCATGTAAGGGCTCAGGTCAACAAGCATTTATGGGGTTTCTTCTCTGCCCAACTCTGGAGCTGTTGGCTTCTGCTGATTACCAAACCTGGGGACATATGCTGGGGGAAAGGGACCCCAGCAGTGTCTGCTTTTTACTCCACAGGGCTGACCAGTTTGAGTATGTGATGTATGGGAAAGTGTACAGAATCGAGGGGGATGAGACCTCCACGGAAGCAGCCACTCGTCTGTAAGTACCTTCCCAGCCTGTAAAAGTCCTGATTTTTCTGTTTCCTGGAGAAGAGATGCACTGCCAGACCTTCTGCTTTGGCACAGAGATGGCTGTCCGGTGGGGTGGGGGATAAGGGTGGGCTCTTAATACCTTGAGGTGCTCCATTTATCTCATAACCTGGGATATTCTGGACCAGAGGGTAGGTGTAGCATTTGTGGTATAGACCCTGTCCTGTTCTCCTCGTCTTGGGCCACCTTGGGCTTTGTTTTTGCCTGTTTTGTTACTTGGCCCCAGGCTGGCAAGAAGAATTGTTGAGGTAGAGCTTCTGTGGAGACCAGGCTGACCGGAGTGCCATCTTCTTGCTTTAGTTCTGCCTATGTGTCCTACGGGGGCCTGCTCATGAGACTCCAGGGAGATGCCAACAACTTGCACGGTTTTGAAGTAGACTCAAGAGTGTATCTGCTGATGAAGAAGCTGGCTTTCTGAGCCCGATTGCCTGGGCTCTCTTCTCGCTGCCCATCTTGGGCCTGGCTTGGGGCGTGACTCCAGTGTCGAGGAAGGGCTTTTCTCCCTAGAGGAACAAGTTCTTCCTTCACCTCATAGACTTGGAATCTCTTTGTTGGTCGGAACTAAGTGGAAAAACTGCCTCTTAGCCCTTGCTTGGGACCCCTTTGGAAGAGCTCAAATTGAGCTCTCAGATTCTTTGTGTTCAATTAAACTGTACTTTTTTTGTATTCATTTCTCTTCTGGTTCTACTCTACCCCTGGAAATTGTCTTTTCAGGTTCTACTGAAGCTTTTGATGAAGATGGTGATGATGATGATGATGATGATCTTAGGCTGGGGGGGAGATAATGTGGCTGACTGTTTGGGCTCTTGGTCAGTTAGCCTCTGGATAGACTCTGTGTGTTGTGTGTGTGTGTGTGACCATGACTGGAGGCTCTCAGACACGGTCATGAAGAAGCATGGTTGTGTGTCGGGAGAGTGGGGACGTGAGGGAGGCTTTAGTGGTTGTGTGCAAGGAGGGACCCAGGAGGGAAGGGCAATATCAGTGGGGGGAGGGGGACATCCAGGAGCTGTCCTTTTGAAGCTCATGAGCCCCCTGGAGTTGACCTCCCTTCAGTGCTGCCCAGGGTGTTTCCTTCCCTGCCATTTTCAGGTCTATGAAGAAGGTGTTAAGAATGGGATTTAGGGAAATTAGTTGAAAGTGAATGAGTTATGCAGGAAGAAAGTAAAGAAGCTTCTGTTGGTCTCCCTGGGAGGGAGATGAAAGGGGAGGGCAGTGTGGGAAGGCCTGGGGATGGATGGCTGTGGGAATCTGGACAGCTTGTTGAAGCCTTGAGTTTGGGGGAGGAATGGGAGTGGATTCAGAGTAGATGAAGGGAGAACATGATTTTCTCCAAAAAATTGGAGGTATAGGAAGTCTGACTGTCCCAGGAAAGCAGTTGGACCAATCCACATGAAATATTGATGTCCTGACAGTGAAACTGGGGTCCTGGCCTGTGAGAGGGAAGAAAAGCGCTCCTTTCCTTGGCTTGGCAGGTGTTCAGGAGTGGGCTGGGTTTGGGGACTGGACTAGTTCTGACTAAAAAGATCTTTTTCTTTCCATGAGCCAGGGGGCTATTGGTTCTGAGCTATGTAGGTCAACCTTCACTCACTGCTTGAAACTTTGTGGAGTTTGTGTTCAAATCATCCTGAATCTTGGGGTACCAAAGGCAGAGTTTGTATTTGGGTAGTGGCTCATTTATATGCTATAAAAAGTTTTATTTGACCATTGCCCGTCATCGGGTTTACACAGAAGTAGATGGCAGGAAGCTTCCCTTGCTCGGCCTGGCTAACTTCTGTGCCTGCAAAAGCTCGGTTTTCTGAAATCGGCCCGAAGGTTGATGCCGGGTTTGCCACCTTGGTGGCTTCATGGCTTTGGACCCTCTTTTAAGTTTCAGTATTCTTTTGGGAAGGGAGAGATGGTAGCTCTGAAGCCTCATCTAATGCTTCATTTTTCTCTCAGAATGATTTTCCTTAGCCTGAGACCCTTTGAGGGTGAAATGTCTTCCCATCCCCATTTAGACGGCCCAGGAGGCATTCAGGTGGTGACTGCCATCCTGCATGCTTGTGGTTTGTGGGTTCGTGTTGTTTGACCCCCACCTGCCCCTCATGGAATCCACTCTGGGAGCCCAGAGCCCCTGGCCTCTGATAAGGTCTTATCTTGGGGCAGTCACAGCTTGCTTTTCCTTGGGGAAGATGGGAGAGTCATTCCAGAGGGATTCCACTGGTGAGCTGGGCAGGTCTTGTCCTTGAGAATCTCTCGCCTCCTGGCTGGGCTGCCTGGACTAGTAAGCCCTCACTGCCCAAGACTGTATGATGAAGGACAGAGAGCGCTCTTGGGTCTGAGGAATCTTGTGGGTAGGGGCCAAGGGCAGTAAAATGATTGCCCTAGATCTTGGGCAGCTTGTTATTCTGTGATTCATGGGCAGTTTTCCCATTAAGACCACTGAGCTCCTCACTCAGGGCTTCTGGGAAATAGGGCCTAGACTCTATCTCCTACTGTGGGGAGTGGGCTGGCCGGCTTCCTGCACTTCTCCCCGCCTCCACGGGAGGGAAGCAGGAGCTCGGACCTGGGGAAGTGTCTTCTCCCAGGCAGGCTGTTTGCTCAGCTGTGCTGGCCAGGTCTGGGCTTCCCTGGGGCTGAGGTGTGAGGGGGCCCGGGCTTCCTGTCAGCCTCCTCCTAGAAGGACCCTCTCCTGCAGGGCTTGACTTCACCTCTAACACCTTCAGGGGGGTTTCTCCCCTACTTTTGGAGACCCCTTTGATGTGAGCCCCAGGCAGGTGGGGGGGGGAGTTTGGAGCACCTTGCAGTCAAGTGGGGGGGTGGGGGGAGTGTTTGGAATGCCTTTCAGAAGCCTGCCAGGGTGGGGGACTCCTCTTCATCGTGAGGAATCTCTGAGAGATGATCCCTCTGGCAGAAGGAGACTGGAGGGCTTGGGTCTGGATAAGCTCTAAATGTGGAATGTAGGGACCTGCCTTTTGTATTCCTCTGAGCTCAAAGGCAACCTTGAGGAGAAGCAGAGGGGACTGGGGGAGTTCTGGAAAAATGAACCGAAGGTTCCAGGAGAATCAGTTTTTCTGACAAATATTATTTATCTGCTTAAAAAAATATTTTCTGAAATTATACAGTGAAAAATGTTCCCTTTCCATCTGTCTGGCAAGAGGAGGCTTCCAGGAGGATTGTGGAGAGGCCTCTTGGGCCCTGTTTCCTGGTCTTGGGCTCCAGAGAGTTCTGCAAGGTTGGGCAATGCCTGGAGCAGGCCAGGACTGGGGCGGGGGGTATCCTGGGTATCCTGGCCAACTCCCAGGAGCACCTTCTTTTCAGACTGGGCCCTAGGGAGGTGAAGAGGGGGTGGTGCCCTGAATATCCTGAGCATCCTTAGTCTCATCCTGGGAGTGAAGGCAGCAGCTTGCAGAAGCCCAGTTACCTGGGCTGGTGGCTGAGGGGGACGTCGAAAGGATGGGAGGCCCGGGCGTAGGGGTGACTAGGCTGGCCGAGGGAGGGGAGAGCACATGGTGTCCAGGGGGAAGAATGCTTGGGGAAATAATCCATCCAGGCCAGGGAGTGGGTGACTGGAAGGCAGGGGGCTCCTCTGAGTTTCCCAGTGTTTGGGCTGAGGGTACGGGAGAAATGGCATGGGTGCTGTTGGAGGGCCCAAGAGTCCCATTCAGGTGTGTGGGGCCTTTGTCCTGGGGGCTGGCTGTGTCGTTTAGAGGTCTGAGGGCCCCCTTGGGAGCTTCCAGAGCTCCAGTGGAGCTCCCGGGGCTCCTTTCCAACAAGACAAGGGTCTTGTCTTGGAGGCCGGATGTCCTGCTGGGGGCCACAGAGCCCCTGGCTGGCACTGCTGTGGCTGGCTGGTCCTGCCTGGTGCAGAGGATGGGTCTTGGAGCGTGAAGCAGGAAACGCACCTTTCCTCGGAGGAGCTGCTGGAAGCTCAGGAAGATGGCCGTGGGCTCCCTGTGAGCTGCAGTCTGGCTCTTGGGGAGAGTCTGGAGCAGAGGTGAGGCCCAAGGCCAGAGATCATGTCTCTGGAAAGGGCAGGGGGTCCCTTGGCCTACGGGGGCCCACCCAGCAGTAGACAGTCCCGGGGTCTCTGGAAGGAGCTGGACCAGGGAGGAGGAGGAGGCCTTTGGGTGGGCCTTACCGGACTCCCGAGGAGGCCCTGCAGGGCTCCAAGGAGGACTTGAGTCTGGGCCGAGAGCTGCCCGAGCAGGGAAGAGAGGCAGCTGGGGCTCAGCTGTCTGCGGGCCGAAATCACCCCTTCCAGCAACAAGGTCACAGCTCCTAGAACCTCCTGGCCCTTGGTCTGCTCCTGGAGAGAAAGATCGGGCAGGAAGAGCACAGTGAAGAAACCGAGGGGCGGGCCAGGTCTAGGAAGAGGCCAGATCCAGGAGGCCAACCATCTGGCTCTTGGCTCCCAGCTTGCCCAGTCTGCCCATTGGGATGACACAGGACCTTCTCTGACGGCCCCCACCAAGGCTGAAGCTCACTCCCTGTGGCTCATGGTTGATCTCCTTCCAGGTCAGTCGGTCCCTGACCGTGGGGCCCAAACTGTGCAGTCAGAGTGGAGCTAAGGACATGTCCTTCCTCTCTCAAGGGTGGCCTGGGATGAGATGCTGGTTCTGGTAGCCTCACCGGAGGCAAAGTAGATAAAGCACAGGCCTTGGAGTCAGAAGCTCTGGGTTCACATCCCACCCGGGTCACTTACACACGTAGGACCACAGGCAAGGCATAGTACCTTCTGGGCCTCAGTTTCTCCAGGTGTAAAATGAGCTGGGCCCAGTTGGGATTGTGAAGGCCCCTTCTGGCTCTCAATCCATGATCCTCCAACCAGCCTGGCTGAACTGACAGGGACCCATAACTGGAGGACTGACCACAGAACCCGGCAGTTGGGAGGTCCCTCCCTTTATGAAGGTGTTTCCTAAGAGGGAGGGCCCACAGTCAGTGGATTAACAAGTGCTTTTAAGTGGGCCGGACCCCTGCCCAGGGCCAGGAATACAAGGAAGACCAAAAGCCATCTCTCCCTTCAAGGGGCTTATACTCTAGTGGGGAAGGAAGATGCATAGCCGCTGTATCCCCTTGCTGGCTCACGGAAAGCTTGTGGCCAAACACAATCGGATCTTTTTCATGAGACCGTTTGCCAAAGCAGTGGCAGACGTTCCAAATAAAGTGTGGGGAGGTCCTGTGCTAGGTTTACCCTGTGCTAGCTCACTTGATCCTTGATCCTAGTGTGGGACTCATTCGCCCACATTTTAAATCACTGTGTAAGATGGGGCTCGAGGGGTCCCCTTTGCCTCCTCAGATGAGGTGGGAGGCTTCAGGGAAGCCCCCAACCCTCTACTGGAAGAGTAGCTCTTCCCGTTTCTTAGGCTGATCCAGGTTCTAAGGGATCTGGGGCTGGAGATAGTTAGGAGATGGGAATGAGCCCCGAACTTTGGTTCAAAACTGGGTTGTCCCGTAGGGAGGGGGCCAGCTGTCTGAACTGTATCTATATCTATGTGTGTATACATCTCTCTGTCTGCAGGCCCACATCTGTTTATAGAGTTACATATGCACCCATGTCTACACACGCGCGCACACACACACACACACACACACACACACACACACAGATATCCACCTAAGTCTGTCAACAGAGCTAGACCCTCCCCCCTTTTACCTTCAGTTTCTTTGACTTGCCTTTCTTTTCCCTGAAGCCTCCAGATCCCAAGGCCCTGAAATCAGCCCCAGTTTAGAACTACACGCATATCTACATGTCTCTATAGACACATAGATATCCATACAGGCAGACACACACATGTTTAGTTATACCTATAGCTATGTCTACACACACAGATGTATACACATATGTGAACACATGTATTTAGAACTACATGCATACCTACGTGTCTCTATAGACACAGATAACCATACAGATACACATGGCTAGCTACACTTATAGCTATGTCTACACACACACGGACATCCACACATGTGAACACATGTTTAGAACCGCACGACTATCTGTATGTCCAAATAGACACATCTATCCATAAGGCAGCACACATGTGTTTAGAACCACACAATCTATATGTCTATAGAGACACACAGATATCCATTCAGGCAGACACACGTTTAGTTACACATATCTCTATGTCTCTCCACACATGGATATGGATATCCTTATATGCATACACGTAAAATAAAAATATAGCTGTGTATACATATATAAACATGTGGGTATTCTAATTTTATTTTATCAACAGCTCGCACAAAACAGGATGCTGCTTTTACAATCTCTGAATGACCCAGACGTGGGTCACCCATACAATAGATGTCAGACTACAGAATTCCTTCTTTTAGCAGGTTGCCGTCGTGGGCAGGATGGCCAAGAATTCAGGGCCAAGGGTGAAAGGTTCAGGGCCACAGAATTTGGGGTGAGGGGTGGTCTCTCACCGTCTTGGCTCTCCATTCTCGAAGACTGAAGTCCACAGTGGGCAACAGGACGGGTATGGGCAGGGGATCCAGGTCCGAGCATTGACTCTGTGAATCAGGAGTGTGGGTGTTGAGTGTGAGGGCCCTCTGAGCTCTCCATGGGGGCCTCAGAGGAGGGAAGGCTCCCGGGTACATGGCGGGGAGTAGGGATGATCTTACCAGTCTGCTGTGTAAGGCGGCAGAGTCTCGGAGCAGCTTGTTGAAGAGTCTGGGATCGCAGACGGGAGCAGGGCTAGTCAGGGTGAGGGTTAATCTTGAAGTGAGGAGAAACATGGCCACCACAAGCAGCTCTGGCATGAGGGAGAGAGGCAGATGGTATTAGTTGGAATAAAGGATGTTGTCGTGGAGGCCAGCTTGAGGATGGTAGAAAGACCTGAGTTCAAATCCTTACCCTCCCACCCATTAACTATATGATGTTGGACAAGTTACTTCCCCTGTGTAAACCTCAGTTTCCTCGTCTGTAAAATGAAGATATTCTTTATACTCCCTATATTGAAAGGAAAGTGCTCTGTACATTTTAGAGCACTATAAAAATAGGAGCTATTCTTAGTCTGGAGAGGGTCCAGAAATTCCTCTTCTAAATGCAGGCTGGCTGTCCAGAGACTCCGATGCTCCAAACCCTAATTCTCAGGGGCGACCTTGAAGTGTGATCCCTTTTCCCCCTGCTCCCACTGGGGGTCTCCCCACGCTTGTTCTACTCACCAGGCAGCTCCATGCTGAGCAGGAGGGCTGCTGGGCCGGCTCCCTATGTGGGGCCTGCTCCCCTGGGCTCTGCCTGAGGCCATGGAGGCGGCTGGCACGCTGCACTGCTGGGTGAGGTGGGCAGCTGGTGACTGGGGCACAGGGGCTGGGGTCCCAGAACAGAATACTTCCTGACCAGCTCCAAGCTATGGGGTAATAGAGGCAGTCATTGGGATCTATGTGCTTACTCTAGGGAAGCAACAGCAAGATTGGCAGGGTCAATGTGTAGCATCCCTTCCTGATCCTCCAAGGTTTGACTGGAGGTGAAGATGGCCATGGCCCTAGGGATGGGGGTAGGGGTGGACTGAAAAAGGCAGGGGATCAGCTACTGGCTTAACCTGGGCCCCTAAGCTCTGAGTTTTAGATGGCATGTAGGGTTGGGGGTGATGTGAATGGACAAGGATTTAGGGCTCCCATGGAGGACATCTGGGGGGGGCACCTGGGAGATAGAACTGGGGCTCTGGAGGTGGAGGCCATCAAAAGGGAGATGGAGAGCTTGCCATTAGCTGTTAGCTTTCTTCTTTTCGGTACATTCACCTAAAACCACTTGGCCTCCCTATTCTACTCCCTCCCCCACTTCTCCCCCCCCCACTTGCCTCTTGGAATCTGATTCCTAAGCAGACCAGATTGTGGCTTCAAGCAGAGGAATGGGGATCTTGCCATGACCTGGAGGCTCTTGGCTTCCAGGAATTGACTTTTCATTGGATAGGATCATGTCCCCCTTCTGGGGCTAATTGTGGTCTAGACACTTTCAGGGTTGTTCCTTCCTCCCTGCCCCCAGCAGGCCTCTTCCCATCTCCTCATAGGACCCCCCACATGGCTTCCTTTTTCACAAGTTGTTTTAAGAGGTCTGCACCTGATTCAATATTGGGATTTCCTGTAAGTCTGTCAACAGGGCTAGACCCTCCCCCCCTTTACCTTCAATTTCTCCGACTTGCCTTTCTTTTCCCTCAAGCCTCCAGATCCCAAGGCCCTGAAATCAGCCTCTGATTGGACTGGCACAGTCCAGAAAAGTGATGGGGAGGTTTGCATTCATCCTAAGAAGCCCTTGCCCCCCACTCCCAACATTAGAGTTCACAGGGTTGTGTCAGCCCCGTTTAACCTGTCACCTCCCTTTCCTCTTTTTACCCCTTTATAACTCCCCATCGTGAACTAACTGCCTCATGAACAAGGCCTTCCTTACTCTCCCCCGCACCCCACCCCCTACTCCAGCTCAGGCTCGGGCCTGCTCCTCCCATTCTGGGAAGAGGCTCCAGGCTTCCTGACAAAGGTCAGTGACTGGAGGATCCAGTGTGGCTGCCCTTCCCCCAGCTGGGAGCCCAATGCCTCCTTCCTACCTCTTGTACCCTGAACTAGCCATACCACCTCCCCCCCCCCCAGCCCTCCTACCCATACTCACCAAGTGGAGAAGAGCCCAAGTGTCCAGGTGCTTGGAAGATGGCACAGCAGGAGGCCTAGGGTAGCGGGGCCCAGCCCTTCCAGAGCAGTAGGGTCACTGGCCTGTCCTGGTCACTCCTGCCCAATCAGAGCAGGAAGCCACCCAAGCACTGACTGGGGCCCCCGGATGTGACGCCCTCCTCTTCCCGCCCGCCCACTCTGGACCCACAGCCCCTAGTCTGCACCTTGGTCCACTCACCCAGAGTAGCCCCTCCACAAATCCACAAAAGAGTACGCTCTATTCAATTGAACTTGGGGCCTCCTCTCCAGGAAAGGGCAAATGTGGCACCTGTTCTACAAAGGCGAGGGGGATGGTTGGGAGTTGGAACCCAAGACTTCTCCTGGGATGGTTGTGAAAAGATCTCCCCCACTCTTAGGGTGGGAACTGGACTGAAATCTCACTGATAGAGTTGAGCTCCTCTTCTCAGCTCCGGTCAGCATCCTGACTGGGAAATTCTAGGGAGTACGCAGAAATCAAGGACTTCAGTCTCCCTTAGCTAGCATCAGAGGCAAGACCGGAATCCAGATCCTCTTGTCTGAGGTCAAGTCTATGGAGCGCCCTTCTGCAGTTAGGGCTTGCCTGTCTCTGTCTTTGGCTCTGCCTCTGCCTCTGCCTCTCTCCAGACCACCGCATGCTCTCTTCTCCATGAATGGTGTTTGTTAATGACATCCTTGGATGGAATACTATCCCTGTCCTGGCTTCCCACTCCACTGGTTGTCATTTTTCTTTTTTTACACTCTTCACCAATTGGACGTTTCTTATGATAGAAAACGATCCTACTGGGGACACTGCTGAGGGAAGGCAGTGCAGATGTCTTGGGGGGGGTAGATTAGGAGGGAATGGAGATGTAACCTTTGGTGGGGCCATTACTTCGGGTCACTGGAATTCCCTCCTCTACTCTTCCTCTCCCTTCCCTGTTCTCTGCTGCTCCATTTCTTCCCCTGAGATAACTGGCACCAGTTCTGCTGGCATCCCTTCCAAACTGAGTGTTCTTGGTGTCTCCCCATCAGAATGGAAGCTCCTTTTGGGGAGGGACTGTGTTTGCTTTGCTTTGTCTATCTCCAATGCAAAGTAGCGTCTAACACATAACAACTCGCTGGTGTGACAGAGGAAATGGCCAGCTCTGTGGACTTCTGTTGGAAGGGACTGCTGGGCCTCCTAGTGAATGGCTCCTCCCACTCCCTAGTCTCCTGGAGCCAAATGCCTGACTTCTGAGCCCCGGAGCCGGTCGTTAAATTTTCAGTGTGAGCATTTGCAAAGGGAATCTCGACCTGCTGTTTGGTTGATCATCTAGACCCCAGACAGTGATGGAGGCAGCCTGACTTGTGCAGGGGAAAGCTAAGAGGTGGCGTGGGGGGAGAGCAGGGAGCTGGTTGTTAAACAGTTAGCCAGCGCCCCGTTGGGAACACCCCAACTCCAGGTTGCCGAGGCCCCCTTGGCCTCCTGCACTGTGTCGTTCCCCCAGTTCCTCTCCTTCGCATGTTGTCTCCTCAGGAACAAGGCCTAAATTCTGGAATTTTCCAGTCTAGCCAGACAAGATGGCTTTTCAGATTAGGAAGGGAGGGGTGGTGGGGAGCTGAGGTAGAGGGGGGCATGTGTGTGCGTGTGAGTGTGTGTGTGTGGGGTGTGTGTGTGTGGGGGGTGTGTGTGCAGGTGCTGAGGAGTGAGGCAAACAAGGTCAAGATGGGAGGTCTTGAGAGAGAGTCCAAGGAGTGGGGGGGGGCAGGCCAGGCTTGGCCTGAGAGCTTCAGAGGGGGAAAGCGAGGCAGGCAAGTGCGTTTCCCGGTGGGAGACGAGTCGTGCTCAGCAAACCTGTCCGAGCCGGACGTCTCCGCCCCCCTGGAGTTTGGGGTGCAGAAAGGATCCAGGGAAGGGACTGGACGGAGGGCAAGGCAGACGGATCCGGGTGTGGCGGGAGGCTGGAGCCCCCGGGAGTCTGGAGCGGGAGCAGGGCAGGCGCAGGAGGGGGGAGGGGAGCTAGCCCTCGGAGTTGGACTGAGGCAAGGGGGGCTCTCCCGCCAAGAGACAGGTGTTGGGGGGGGGTCTTCCCTTGGTTCCCCCCCGCGGGGAGGGGGGGTGTCCGGCCGGGCTCCTTCTCCGGGGAGGACCCCGCTTTGTCCCCGGGATGCCCGAGCCCCAGAGGCGCCCCCCCTCCCTTCCAAGGGGTGCCTCCCGCACCTCGCTCCCTCCCCCCCCAGGTGGCGTCCCCTGGAGGGGGGGCTCCCGCCCCGCCCCCGAGTGGGGCCCTTCCCTCCCCTGGCCCCCCTCCAGCCCCTCCCTCCCGCTCTGCCCCTCCCCTCCCCCAGCCGCAGCGGGCCGCGTCTGCAGGGCCGGACCCCCCGGCCTGGGCTCGGCCCGGCCCCTCGCCGTGTCGCCGCCGCCGCCTCCGCCGCCGCCGCCGCCGCCCCGTTTGCTGAGGAGGAGGCCCCCGGCCGGGGCCCAGGGCGGCGGGCATAAAACGGGCCCCGGGCCGGGGCCGGGGAGCCCGCGTCTAGGCTCGGTCCGCCCGGCCTGCCCCGCCCGGCCGCCGCCGCTCTCATGCCCCGGCTCGGCTCGGCCCGGCCCCCGGCCGGCCCGGGAGAGGGCCCGGCCCGGCCCGTCCGCGCCCCGGCCGCCCGGCCGCCGCCTCCCTGGCTGCTCCTCGGGCTCCTGCTGCTGGGGCCCCGGGCCGCCCGCGGCTCCGGCCTCGAGCTCCCCCAGCTGCCCATCCGGCCCGAGAAGGAGCCGCTGCCCGCCCGGGGCGCTGCAGGTAGGTGGCCGCGCGGGGCTGCGGGCACGGGGGCGCAGGTGCCCGACGCCGCCGCGGGCGCGGGGCCGGGGGGCGCGCCTGGCACGAGGCGCGGGGCCCGGGGCGCCGCAGAGGAGGGGGGCGGGCGCGCCAGGGCGGGGGGGGGGGCGCAGGGGCGGCGGCGGCGGCTGCCAGCTGGCTGCCCGTCCCGCAGGCTGCTCCTTCGGGGGGAAGCTCTACGCTCTGGAGGAGACGTGGCACCCGGACCTGGGGGAGCCCTTTGGGGTCATGCGCTGCGTGATCTGCTTCTGCGAGCTGGTGAGTGCTCGCTGCCAAGGGGCCCCCCCGGGGGCCCCGCTTGGGGCACCGACCCTCTGGGCGGCGGGCGGCCGGGGTGGCGGGGGCTGCACGAGGGGGGCGCGCGCGGGCCCCCCGGGCCCCTTTGGGGCGACGGCCTCGGCGGTTGGGTGTGGGAAGCACGGGAGAGGGCAGGCCGTCCGACTTAGCCCTCATCCCAGGGCCCCGGGGTCCCTAATTCCAGACCGCCCTGTCCGCTGACCCTCTTCCTCCTCCCTGGAAGGAGGGCCGCCCCCTGTGCCCCAAAGGGGCCCCTCTCCAGCCAGTCTCTGGGCCGCCCCCCCCCCCCCCCCCCCGTCCTGACCACTCTCCCTTCCTATGTCCACTTTGGCCGCAGCCCTCGTGGGGCCGTCGGGGCAGGGGTCCAGGACGGGTGAGCTGCAAGAACATCAAACCGGAGTGTCCCGTGCTGAACTGCGGGCAACCCCGCCAGCTGCCGGGTCACTGCTGTCAGACTTGCCCCCCTGGTAAGACCCGCCCCCTAGCCCCAGGCTCCGCCTCCGCCCCCCGCTCTTGGTCCGGGATCCCGGCTGCATCCCCTCTCTCCTTCAGCCCCTTGGTTTCCTCGGGGTCACTGAGCTCTTCCTCCGCTTTCCCTGTAGCCCTGCTGGGGTGCAGGGGCAGCAGCCCTTGGGAGGTTGGGAAGGGGCTGGTCCTAGGGGACCCTCCCCCTGCTGCGCCTCCCCGCGTTCGTGGTCCGAGTGAAACTTTCTTGATTCTGTCTCTTGGGCCGCCCTCCACCACTGGCCAGAACGCACCGCTCTCGAAAGGCAGCACTCGGCGGCATCCTTCGAGTACCCTCGGGACCCCGAGCACCGCAGCTACAGCAACCGCGGGGACCCCGCAGCTGAAAAGAGGGCGCGAGAGGACGGGCACACGGGTACAGGAGGGGCAGAGCCAGGGAGGGCGGGCGCACGGGTACAGGAGGGGCAGGGAGGATGGGTATACGGGAGCAAGGAGGATGGGCGCACGGGCACAGGGAGGGGTAAGGGCAGGGAGGGCGGGAGCACGGTTCGGAGGGATAGAGCCAGGGAGCATGGACACACGGGTATGAGATGGATATGGCCAGGGAGGATGGGCGCACGGGTACGGAGGGGTAGGGCCAGGGAGGGTGGGCACACAGGTATAAGGTGGATATGGCCAGGGAGGGCGGGCGCATGGGTATAGGAGGGTAGGGAGGGTGGGTACACCGGAACAGGAGATTAGGGCCAGGAAGGGTGGACTCACGGGTACCAGAGGGGTAGGGGCAGGGAGGATAAGGGACTGGCAAGACCCGGGGCACCTGGTGTGTGCAGGCAGGAACATAGGGGCAGGGGGAGGTGGGGAAATGGGTGTCTAAAGACCGATCCACGGAGAGCACTCCTGGCCCGGGAGCTCGGCTTTGGGGGCCTGGGAGGTTCCTGAGAAGGACTCAGGCTCCTCTCTCCCTGCAGACTTTGTGGCGCTGCTGACTGGTAGGGGGTCGCAGGCAGTAGGCAGATGCCGGGTGCTGCTCTTGCGGTCCACCCTGCGTTTCTCCGTCTCCTACCGAGGGTGAGCTGAGTGGGAGCAGGGTTCAGCAAGACTGGGGTACTAGAGTCCTGGAGAGGTGGGGCCTGAGGGAGGGGCAGAGAGGGATAGGAAGGGAGGGTCCCCAGGAGGGTCCAAACCAGAAAAGGAGCCTGGGGAAAGGGCAGGGAGGGATTGACAAAGGGATGCCCTGGGAGCTCCATGTTCTGGTCCCCGCCTCCTCCCCCTCCGCAGGCTGGATCGTGTCACCCGAGTTCGCTTCACAGACCCAAGTGGCAGCATCCTGTTCGAACACCCTGCTCCCCAAGCCCAGGATGGCTTGGTGAGCCCTTTCCCCAGCCCTGGACGCAGTCTTGGCCCTCCCCCTCCCTGCCTGCTCCCTGGACCAGGCTGCAGGACTGGGGTGAAGGGGGGGGAGCTTGTAGGAGAGCGGGGCTTCGCCCATGTGCTGATCCTTTTGGAGGATCCTAGAGTTAAAGCTCGTGGAGCCCTTCCACACCACCTAGGCCTTGAATTTTGGTGCTAAGGAAGCAGAGGGGCAGGGAAGGAAGTGATTGGCTCAAAGTCACATAGGGTTTTGCCTGAGAAATTCAGGGCTCTTTTCTCTAAAGTCCTCTTCCTGGATGACATCTATTTGTGCTTGGTCCCCACCCAAGTCTTCTTGTTTTGGGTGCTGTCTACTATCTCTGTCTCTATGAATCTGTCTCTTCCCCTGTGTCGTCTTTCTGTCTGTATGTCTGCTTCAGGTCTGTGGGATGTGGCGGGCCCTGCCCCGGCTGTCCCTTCGGCTCCTTCGGGCTGAGCAGCTGCACGTGGTACTGGTGACACCCACTCACCCCTCAGGTGAGGTCTGGGGGGCCCTGATCCGACACCGGGCATTGGCAGCAGGTGAGGACTGACAGGGGGCTTGGGGAACCCGTGAGAAACTGAGCCCTGACTTGGCGCTCTTAATCAATTGCTTCATGACCCCCCCCCCCCCCCCCCCATGATTCCTATGACTTCCCTCACCAAAACACTTCTCTCTGGGCACCTTACCCTGTGTTATTTTCTTCTCTATTAGAATGTAAGCTTTTTGAGGGAGGGAACATTTTGCTTTTTTCTATTTTGCCCTCATCTCTGCAGTATGTGGTCCATCCATCCATCCTTCCATCCATCCATCCATTTATCCATCCACTCTATCCCACCCACCCATCCATCTATCCATCCATCTGTTTGTTCATCTATCCATCTATCCATGTCTATTCATTCCATCCCTCCCTCCATTCCTTCCTCTATCCCTTCATCCATCATCTGTCCATCCTTGCCTCCCTCCCTCTATCCCTCCATTCCTCCATCTACCCATCCATTGATCCATTCAACCATCAGTTTGTCCATCAACCCTCAATTCCTCTCTCCCTCTATCCATTCATCCATCCGTCTGTTAATCCACCCATCCATTCCTTCCATCATTCATTCATCCCTCCCTCCCTCCATCTGTCCATACCTCCCTCCATTTATCCATCTATCTCTCCATTCATCCATCTGTCCATCCAACCCTCCATTCTTCCCTCCCTCTATCCATTCATCCATCTGCCTGCCTGCCCATCCATCCCTCCCTCCTTCTAGCCACCCCTCCATTCCTCTTTGCCCTTCCATCCACCCCTCCATTCACCCTCTCACCCTCCGTCAGTCTGTCCCTCCCTCCATTCCTCACTCCATCTATCCATCTGTCTATCCATCCCTCTATTCCTCCCTCCATCCTTTCCTCTATCTGTCCATCCATCCATCCATCCATCCATCCATCCATCCATCCATCCATCCATCCATCCATAGGAAAGCCCTAGTCTCAGCAGAGGGGGGGATCTTTTGCCACCCCCTTCTTTTGAGTCAGTATTGGGGAGATATGGGTTGGCCTAGGGAAAGGGAGATGCTTTGAAATTCCTTTTCTCCCCCTGTCCCCTTTAGAGACCTTTAGTGCCATCCTGACTGTAGAGGGACCACCCCAAGCCAACACTGGGGGGATTGCCCTACTCACTCTAAGTGACACAGAAGACTCTCTCCACTTCCTCCTACTTTCCCAGGGGCTGTTGGACTCTCAGAATATTGGTGAGTGAGAAGAACTGGGCCAAGGCATTAGTGTGACCTGGCCCTCCCTCCATGAGGCTTTATAGCTTCTTTCAGGGAGCCAGGAGGGAGGAGGGTATAGTGTGTGGGTATCTAACACTGGACAGGGGTGTGCAGAGAAAGTAGACAGGCCTCCCTCCATGTGTTGGCAGGATCTTCCCACACTCCTCTTCAGCTGCAGATTCAACATCAGGACCAGCTCCTCCGAGAGCTCCAGGCCAATGTCTCTGCCCATGTAAGTGCCCATGCCCATGCCCATCCTCTCAACCCTCTCTCTTGAGGCTGAGCCCTGCCCTGCCATGCTCTCCCTTGTTCTCTCTCCAGGAGCCTGGCTTTGCTGAGGTATTGCCTGACCTTACGACCCAGGAGATGCAGTGGCTGGCTCTAGGAGAACTTCAGATATCCTTGGAGAGGAAGGAGGGCCCTGGTCCCCGGATCAGTGGGTACATCACTGCCAGGCAGAGTTGTGACAGTGAGTGGCTGCCCTGGGACCGCCACCCCTAGGGAGGGAGTGCAAATGGGTTTTAATGCCTATAGGAAGTTGAGGAAGGTGGAAGGGACCATCCTAGACCTGGGTGGGGAAAAGGGGTGGGGAGGTATCTCTGAGGTGGCAAGCTTGGGGTAGAGTTCTAAGCCAAAGCTTGGGGTTCATTCAGTAGAAGTGATCACAGTCATGGCCTGAGCCTCCCCCCCCTCCTCTTCAGCTTTATTTGTGTTTCTTCAAAGCCCTGCAAAGTGTCCTCTGTGGTGCAGATGCCTTGGTACCAGTGGAGACTGGCGCTGCAGGCTCAGCCAGTCTCAGACTCCTAGGGAATGGCTCTCTGCTCTACCAGGTTAGGGACTGTCAGGTGGGGTGGGGTGAGAGCTGCTTACAGGGGAGGCTGGGCATCGGAAAGTCTGGGGGCCTCATGCCTTTGACCCTCCCCCTGGTTCCTAGGTTCAGGTAGTTGGCACAGCCAGTGAGGTCATGGCTGTGACCCTGGAGACCAAACCTCGGAGGAGGAACCAGCGCAGTGTCCTGTGTCAAATGACCAGGGGTCAACAAGGAGGGCAGATGGTGAGGGCATCCTGGGGAAGGGTGTTTGGAGGAGGGAGCCCTCCTCTGGGCTGAGGAGGTGGAATGAGGGCTTCATTTAAAAATAAGCTTTTGTTTTATATCACCTAAATCCCCCAATATATTCTTTTTTTTTTTTTAGATTTTTCAAGGCAATGGGGTTAAGTGGCTTGTCCAAGGCCACATGGCTAGGTAAACTAAGTGTCTGAGGTTGGATTTGAACCCAGGTCCTCCTGACTCCAAGGCCAGTGGTCTATCCACTGTGCCACCTAGCCTCCCCTAAAAAATTTCTTTCTTTCTTTCTTTTCTTTTTCTTTTTTTTGCAAGGAAAATGGGGTTAAGTGGCTTGCCCAAGGCCACACAGCTAGGTAATTATTAAGTGTCTGAGACCAGATTTGAACCCAGGTACTCCTGACTCCAGGGTCAGTGCTTTATCCACTGTGCCACCTAGCTGCCCCCAATATATTCTTTTAAAACATTTTTATTTATTTAAGGCAATGCAATTAAGTGACTTGCCCAAGGTCACACAGCTAGGCAATTATTAAGTGTCTGAGGTCGGATTTGAACTCAGGTACTCCTGACTCCAGTGCTCTATCTGGTGTGCCCCCTAGCTGCCCCTCCCCCAATATATTCTTCCCCCTTGCCCTCCTAGAGAGTCATCCTTTGTGAGGAAGAATAAAAAAGAGAAAAAAGAAAAAATAATCAAGACTAAATAGACCATTGAAAAAGTTTGATGTTCTATGTAGTGGATTCACATCCAGAATCCCCCACCTCTTCATAGAAATTGCATATGTGTATGTATGTATGTGCATGTTTTGTGTGTGTGTGTGTGTATGTGTATGTGTGTATGCTTATGTAATACTCAGGTACTAATGGTTCCTCTCCATCACACTCCATGGGCTCCCCCTCTCCCCTGCCTTGCTTTGCCAGATTGTGGGCATGTGTCCAGGTCTAGGTGCCCGAGGAGTCCACATGCTACTCCAGAATGAACTGTTTCTGAATGTGGGCACCAAGGACTTCCCTGAAGGAGAGCTCCGTGGACATGTTGCCACTGTGCCCTATAGTGGATACAGTGCCCGTCAAGATGGTGAGTACTTTCAGCCCATTGCAACTTTGCCCCCGAGAACCTATGGACAGGAGGATGAAATGGCTGACTTTCAAGGCATGTGGGTGGCATCGTGGGGCAGGATCTCCCTGGAGAAGGCAGGTTGAGTTTGGTGCTCTCTGTTGTGGAAGCTCCTCTCCTTACCTTGTGCCCCCCCTTTCTAGTGCTTCCTGTGCCCCTAGCAGGAGCTCTGGCCCTGCCCCCCATACGGAGCCAGGCTGCAGGGCATGCCTGGCTTTTCCTGGATGGGCACTGCCACCTGCATTATGAGGTCCTGCTGGCCGGGCTCAGTGGTTCTGAGCAGGGCACTGTTACTGTTCACCTCATTGGCCCCCCTGGCCTCCCAGGGCCCCAACGTCTGCTGAAGGGATTCTATGGTCCTGAGGTGAGTGAACTTGCTGGGCATCAGTGGGGAGCATTGTGTGGGCAAATAAGGAATGGCCCATGGCCCTCCAGGGAGTGAGGAGAAGGAGTTCATTCATTCTACACTAGCTGGACTCCTCCTGGGGAAGATGGAGGCTGGTGGCCCAGGTGCAATAGGAAGAGCCATGGATGTACTCACAGCTCCAAGTCTGGCTTTGGCTGGCGCTTGTGGTGACCCTCCCGCCTTGGGAACGCCCCTTCCTCTCAGCTTATGTTTCCTCTGGGTCATCAGAGGGTTGTTCTCCGTGCTCAGTTGATGGTTCTAGAGTTCTAGAGGCTTGGGAAGATACGCCAAGGTTAAGCTTACTCCATTCTGTGTGCTATTGCACGCCTCGGACTTGGAGGCAGAGCTCCACGTGCCGTAGGCGTCTCCTCGGGCAAGTCACTTTCTTTCTGCCTCAGTTTCCTTATCTGTAAAATATGGAGTCAGACTTGATGGCCCCTGAGGTTCCTTCCAGCTCTAAATCAGGTCTTTGATTGGGTGTTCCTGTGTCTGTAGGCCCAGGGGATCGTGAAGGACCTGGGATCTGAGTTACTGCAGCACCTCTCCCAAGGCCTGGCCTTCCTATTAGTCAGCACCAAGAGCAGCCCCCGTGGGGAACTTCGGGGAAGGGTAAGCTTCCTGGGATCCCTGGGAGAGGTGGATGGGAAGGTCTGAACCATCCTAAGGAACTTTGGGCATGGGTAGGCTTCCTGGAAGCCCTGGGAGAGGCGGATGGGAGGGATCAAGGGAGGGAGCTAGGCCCGGATCTAGCCACTGTCCCTTCCTACCCAATCAGGTACACATCCCCAATCAGTGTGAGGTGGGCAGCCTTCGGTTGGCAGCACCTCTGCCTGAAAGGACAGCTCCTGCCCTGCCTGGGGCTGCAGCGCCTGTGAGATTCCTCAACTCTGAAGCACCAGATATGGCAACGCCTGTGACCCCCGAGACTGTGGATCCAGCGGTTCCCCAGCCCATGCCAGGAGCTTCTGCTCCAGCAGTCTCTAAAGTGGGTGGGGGTGGACACCTGCATGATGCCAACACTTGTTTCTTTGAGGGGCAGCAGCGCCCCCATGGAGCTCGCTGGGCTCCCAACTATGACCCAATCTGTTCTCTTTGCACCTGTCAGGTAAGAAGGAGCTTGGGAAGGAGTTAAAGGAGGGACTTGATATTAGTGGGGGCCAGGAACACCACCCCTCACGCCCCCTTTGCCGTCTTTTCTGACAGAGAAGAACAGTGATCTGTGACCCCGTGGTGTGTCCACCCTCGAATTGCCCTCACCCTGTGCAGGCTCCAGGCCAATGCTGTCCCGTTTGTCCCAGTAACCAAACAGGGATGGGGGGAGGAGGGGGACAGAGGAGAGGAGAGGAGCGGGGCGCGGGAAGGGGGCAGCTCGGGGGCGCGGGAAAATTGACCCTCCACTCCCACCTCTTTGACTGCAGAAAAATTGGACACTGGAGACAGGCAGGGGCTGGATCGGAGTCGGGACCCAGGAGAAGGTGATGGAGGAAGGAGGGTTTGGAGGGAAAGAGGGAGCTCCTGGGGGGGGGGTGGCTCTAGGAGATAGGAGGGCAGGAGAAAAGGGGGGTATGAGAGCACTGAGTGTGAAAATTCCTCATTAAAGTCTTGAATCTGCTGCCCTCCTTCTACCTCCCCCAGCCCTTCCCCTTGGGCAGGTCCTAATCATCTCTTCCCTGGACTGTGGCTAACTGGCTTCTGACTGGGCACCTTCAAACTATTGCATTTAAAGCAACATTTATAAAACATCTAGTATGAGCAAGGCACTGACAGTGTACAAACAAAAATCTAATGGCTTTGCCTGCCTTCAAATAGCTTCCATTCTACCAGAGGGGTAGAGGCAGACAGATAGATAACTAAGTCTATCCGGAGCAGTCCCAAAGAAATGCAAAGCAAGTCATTGTTTTAAATTCAAATTTTGACTCTTTTATTTTTGTAGAACTAACATTACTCCGTGGTATGGGTATTGCACCCAGAGAGCCTTTCTTTAAGACAGAGTAAAAAAAAAGAGAAAACAAAAAACCAGGTTGGCAAACCCAACCAACACAATGGAAGCATCTGATATTATCTGAGAAAGTTAGGTGCTACAGTGGCCTGGAGGCAGGGAGATCTGAGTTCAAGTCTGGCCTCAGACACTTACTAGCTGTGTGACCCTGGGCAAGTCACTTAATCTCTGTTTGCCTCAGTTTTCTCCACTGTAAAATGGGCACAATAAAGCACATAGTGGTTATGAGGCTCAGCTGTGATAATAACTTAGCACAATACTTGGAACAAAAATGCTATATAAGTATTAGTCCATATTATTATGATAATTATCTGCAGTGTTGTTCATTTACATTCTCCCAACTTAACAATGAAGTGAAAGAGGTGCCTTCTCATGGTGCTTCTCTGGGGCCTAGTTTGGTATTTATAATTTCACCATGTTGGGTTTCAATTATCCCGTTATCTGTCTTTCCATTATCTTGTGGTCAAATATTGTTTTCCTGGTTCTGTTGACTTCATTCTGTTTCAGTGTCCAGAAATCTTCTGAGGCTTCTCTGTTGTCATTATCTTTATCTTCATCATTTCTTACAGCACAATGTTATTCCATTCTATTCATGCATCACAGCTTGCTTAGGCATTTTCCAATTCATGAGTATCTAAAGAGAGAAAGAGACATACATACACACACACAGACAGAGGGAGAGAGAGAGACAGACAGAGAAAGACAGAGAGATACAGACACACACACACACACACACACACACACACACACATATATATATATATATATATATATATATAGAGAGAGAGAGAGAGAGAGAGAGAGAGACAGAGACAGAGACAGAGACAGAGAGACAGAAAGACAGAGAGATAGAGAGAGACAGAGACAGACAGGGAGACAGAGACAGAGACAGAGACAAAGACAGAGACAGAGGGATCCTTAACAGCTGGCAAGCTGTTCCTCTTGGGCAGATCCTAACCATCTCTTCCCTGGACTATGGCTAACTGGCTTCTGACTGGGCACCTTCAAACTGTTGCATTTAAAGTAACATTTATAAAACATCTAGTATGAGCAAGGTACTGACAGTGTACGAACAAAAATCTAATGGTTTTGCCTGCCTTCAAATAGCTTCCATTCTACCAGAGGGGTAGAGGCAGACAGATAGATAAGAGGTAAGAGGTCGCACAGGACCTGTGCTTTCAAGGAATTGAGAGAGTCTCCAGGAAGGCAGAAGTGAGGAAGAAATACATTTTGAATATGAGGACTGAATATGGGAGTGAAGAGGGAAGACAAGGATGATTGCAAAAATTCAAACATGGGCCACTGGAAGGATGAGGGTACCCTCCACAGGAATCAGTTATCTTGGAGGAGGAAAAAGTTTTGGAGAAAAATAAATTCTCTTTGTCTCTATTGAGTTTGACATGCCCATGAGATGTCTTCAGTTTCCCCAGTGTAAAATGAGAGAGCTAGACTAGATGGGTCTGAAATCCCTTTCAGTTGAGTGCTGATGCTATGATGCTGTCTCTCTCTTCCCCATTCCATCTTTTATCGGATATCCAAATCACCTTCTTAAGGCACACATCTGATCATATCATTCCTCCACTCAAAAGCCTTTCCTGACTTTTCTCTCATGAGAAAATCTAACCTCTTGAGCTTAGCATTTAAGACTTTCTATTGTCTGGCCCATATTTTCCCTTTCCACATGGGTGGTGCTAGGTGGTGCAGTGGATAAAAACTGGCCTTAGAGTCAGGATAGGAGTTCAAATCTGGCCTCTGACACTTGATTCTCCCTAGCTGTGTGACCTTGGGCAAGTCACATAACCCTGATTACCTCACATCCAGGGCTATCTCCAGTCATCCTGATTCATATCTGGCCATTGGACCCAGATGGTTCTAGAGGGGAAAGTGAGGCTGGGGCCTGAGCACAGCATTCCATCACTCAAATCCCATTTATGTGCTTTCCATGGCATCACCTCCCTGATGTTGTGGTCTTCCCTTTCCTCATTACATCCCAGCCAAGCTGAAGTGTTTCCCAATCTCTTCTTGTCCACCCTCTCTTACCTCCTGGCTTTCACATGTGCAGTCCTTTCTATTTCATTGCTGAAGCCCCTCCCTTCTTTCAGTACTGAACTCCCATGCTACCCCTTCCAAGAAGCCATTTCTAGTCTCCCCAGCTGAAAGCAATCTTTCTCTCTTCAGATTTCTCCTAATTCTTTCTCTAGCCCTCCCTTCTGTACTCACTACATTCTACCTTGTCTTATTAATTTTTGCCCCTTTCTCCCCCACTGATGACTCGAAGTTCCTTGAAGGAATGGTCTATTTTTTTTTCTCTTTGTATTCAATTAATCAATGATACAATGGAGATCAATTAAACTCCTATTTGTGCTAGGAGCTGGGGCTAGATATGTGGGGATAGGAGCTGCCAAGAATAAAATCACACACTCTCAAGGAGCTTATTCCAGGACCTTGGACAGTGCCTGGGCACCTAGTAGGTTCTTACCCATGTTTCTAGAATTGAAATTTGACTCTTGCCTCCAGGATTGAAGATAAAATACTTTGGCATTTAAAATTCTTCATCTCCCAAGCTTTCCTCAGCTTTTGACACTTTATTCAGTGAACTCGACAGCTCAGTGATAAGGGCCTCCTGGCTGTTCCAAGTATGACAGTCCTCCTCCCGACTGTGTGCCATGTCATCTTGGCCTCCTGGCTCAAGCTCTGCCTTCTTCAGGGGACCTCTCTTGGTTTTTCCCATTGCTAGTGCTTTCCCACTGGGATTTCCTCTCATTTATATTGCATGTGCATAGATATTTCTATGTTGTCATTGTTTAGAATGTCAGATTCTTGCGTCCCATGGTGCCTGATACATAGTAAGTAATGCTTAACAATTGCTTCTTGACTGGTTGACCTTGGTCTAGACTCTGTGATTTGACCTTAGACCTTGTTTTCTCTCCCCAGGCTGCTACTTTGATGGTGACCGGAGCTGGCGTGCGGCAGGTACCCGTTGGCATCCTGTGGTGCCCCCCTTTGGGCTCATCAAGTGTGCCATCTGCACTTGCAAGGTATGACCATACTCCCAAACTGGTCTCTAGACCTGTGACCTTCGGGTCTCCCATCCCTCTGGGGGCCTCAGCATGAGTCAGTTATGGAGCACAGCCTCCAGAGAAGCTGCTTTGATCAAGAGAGGGCTGGCCTCCAAGAACAAGGGGTGACAGTCCTGCCGGGCTCTGCCCTGCTCTGCCCACATCTGGCCTATTGTATTCAGTTCTGTGTGGCACAACTTATGGGCATTCACAAGCTGGAGTGTGAAGAGAAGGGCAGCCAGTGTGGTGAAGGGCCAGAGTCTGTGTCAGAGGAAAATTGGTGGAAGGGACAGAGGATGTTTAGACTAGAGAAGAGAGAACAGGGACTCAGGTGGGGAGGGGTGGGTGTGGGTGGGAGAGCCTGGATGATTTTTTTGCTTTGGTATCCCCATCATCTAGTGCCATTGCCAGTACATGGTAGGTACTTAAAGAATGTTTATTGCTTTGTATTAAGATGAAAAATATAGGGGGTGGCTAGGTGGCACAATGGTTAGAGCACCGGCCCTAAGTCAGGAGGACCTGAGTTCAAATCCAGCCTCAGACACTTAATCATGACCTAGCTGTGTGGCCTTGGGCAAGTCACTTAACCCCATTGCCTTGCCAAAAAAAAAAAAAAAGATGAACTATATGGGTGGATGGGGCAAGTGGGATGGCTGGCCCCTTTCATTCTCCCTGTCCCCTCCACCCTGCTGATTCCCCTTACAGGGAGCAACAGGGGAAGTCCACTGTGAGAAGGTTCAATGTCCCCGACTGACCTGTGCCCAGCCTATCCGTGTCAACCCCACTGACTGCTGCAAGCAGTGCCCAGGTGAGGGAGTCAATCGTAGCCCAATTCCTGGAAGGAGAGGTGTTCTCTGCCCCAAGGAATATCTGGCCTTCATCTTGAGCAACCTGGCTGAAAGGGGAAGGGGGTCTCTGCTTACTCCTCAAGCCTCCTCCTTCCTTGTCTCCCACAGCAGGCTCTGGATCTCGGGCCTGGCTGGGGGACCCCATGCAGGCGGACGGACCGAGAGGCTGCCGCTTTGGGGGTCAGTGGTTCCCTGAGAGTCAGCGGTGGCACCCGTCAGTGCCCCCCTTTGGAGAAATGACCTGCATTACCTGCAGGTGTGGGGTGAGTAGGATGAATGTGAATACGGGAGGGGGTCATAGTGGAAAACACATGGAAGGGAGGCCTCGAGGGGGGGACGAGTAGGGGATACATACGGGCAGACACAAGATGGGGAGAAAAGGCATTGGAAGAGACACGAGGAGCCCAGATGTGTGCGAGGAACCAACTTGCCCACTGAGTGACCCGTCTTGTCCTGCCCTTAGGCTGGGGTGCCTCATTGTGAAAGGGATGACTGTCCCCCTGCCTTGGCCTGTGGCTCTGGGAAGGAAAATCGGTGTTGCTCCCACTGCTCATCGGGAGGTAAGTGTGGGATCCCCGAGGGCTTCATGTTGACTTGGAGAGATTCAGGGGGAGCCGAGGAGCCAGGGACTTGGGAGGGGAAGAGCTCTGCCCCACCCCCTCTCCTTGTGTCTCCTGAAGCCTCTGAGACCAGGATGGAACCAGAGCTGGACAAAGGAGCTGGGGACTCTTAAGTGATTCATCAAACAAAGCATGTACAAGAAGACCCAGGGGGCGAAGGGAGTAGGAGGCTGGACTGAGAGAGAGGTGCATGGGGAAAATCCTTTCGTCTACGGGAAAACCGATGCCAGCAGAGTCCTTGTCTCTCCCACCCTAAGCTCCCTTCTCTATTTGGGACCGATGTCCCGAACTGGAGCCAGTATCAGGCCCCGACACTGCATTGCCTGCTCCGCCTCTTCCCATCCCCCCGACTTGTGCCCCGCCCCAAGTGCCTAAAAGGCCCCTTCCCTGGCCTTTGGGTCCCTTTGTCCCTCTCTCCTCCCTAACCCCCTGTATATAGTGCCACTAGCTTTTTGGGATTTTTAATTTATCCTCACTCAGCACAAAGGCTCCTTCCCCCCTCTCCTCCAACCTCACTGTCCTTGCCCTGAGCTGAGCAGAGTCATTACTGGAAATATGTATATTTATTAAAAAACTTTTTTTTCCAATTCATCATTCTGATGTTGTCTTTTGGTTGAGGGGGAAGGAAGAGCCATGGGCATGGGGTAGGAGCTCAGGGAGGCAGGTCACTTGTCAGGGGATGAGGTCCCCTGACTTGTGAGGGGCTGGTGGCGCTTCCCGTTTACTGTCGTCCAAAGAAAGAGGGAGGAGGCCCAGTTTAGAAAGCAATTGTGCCTGGCCTGGCTTTGGGGGCTGTCAAGCCTGGGAGCAGGACAGGCCATTGCCCATGCTGCCAGGAGAGGCACCTGTCTCTCATCTCTGCTGTCACTGGTTCTGTCTCCCCGGGGCCTGCCCTGGGCTCTCTGCCTCACTTCTGGCAGCTGGGTCAGTGATGGAAGTCCTCGGGCATGTTGGGCGGGCCCATGAGTAAGAATTTGGCAAAAAGCCTGGCTAACCTGCCGGCTCTGCCAAGACCCAGACAGACAGCGAATGCTTCTCACTCCGACCTGTTTTGGTACAAAACGGGAGCCAGAAGCCTCCTAAGCTACAACTTTCCAAAAGGCTGGAGAGAGATGAAGCTGTCTGGCCTTGTCTCTTTCCTGGAAGCCAGTCTCGTCCTGGTCAGGGAGGGTAGCTCTATGCCAGCCTGGGCCTAGAATCCACCCTGGCCCAGACTGGGCCCTCAAGGAATCTTGGACTAGTCACTTGTACACAAGTGACGCTTAACTCCAATCTAGTCCAACAAACATTTATTAAGCCCCTACTGTAGGCTTATCACTCTACTAAGAGCTGAAGATACAATTAATAAAAAAAGAATGATGGTCTCTATCCTGAAGGAGTTTTACAAACAACACACAAGAGGAGGCTTGAAAACTGACCCCTGGACCGATGCCATTAGTCCCAGGGCATGAATGACTTGAAATGTGATGGGCTGCCATGAAGCAAGAGAGAGGCCAGGCCAGGCACCAGTTATAAGGGCAGGCCTAGATCACTCCAGGGACAGGAAGACAGCTGGGCAAACACCTCAAAAAGCAAGAGGTCATTTATATTGGGGGTAGTTAGGTCTGCAGTGAATAGGGAGAGAAATGAGTTTTGTCCTTGCCTTTTTTTTTTAAGGTTTTTGCAAGGCAGGGGGGTTAAGTGACTTGCCCAAGGCCACACAGCTAGGTAATTAAGTGTCTGAGGCCGGATTTGAACTCAGGGACTCCTGACTCCAGGGCCGGTGCTCTATCCACTGCGCCACCTAGCCGCCCCTGTCTTGGCCTTTAAATAAAATTTATAATTATTTTTATTGACAACCTTTTTCATCATCTTCCTTTCCCAATATGTTGCTATTTGTTGCTGTTCTATCATGTCCTTCATGTCCAACTCTTTGTGGCCCCAAATGAGGTTTTCTTGGAAAAAAATTCTTTTTTTTTTTCCCCCAAGGCAATGGGATTAAATGACTTGCCCAAGATCTCACAGCTAGGTAATTAATAAGTGTCTGAAATGAATTTGAACTCAGATCCTCCTGATTCCAGGGTCAGTGCTCTATCCATTGCACCACCTAGCTGCCTCTCTTGGCAAAAGTTCTAAAATGGTTTGCTCTTTCCTTCTCCAGTTCATTTGACAAATGAAGAAACCGAGGTAAGTGAGGTTAAGAGACTTGCCTAAGGTCACATGACTAGGCTGGATTTGAATTCAGGTTTTCCTGTCTCTAGGCCCAGTGCTGTATTCACCTAGTAGTCTCTTTCTCAATATATTTCCCACTTTAAAAGTAGTTTTACTGATTCATGTCCTTCCCATCTCCCCTTTCTATTCCCTATTTTAACTAGTGCAATATTATGATGATACTCTCGGTCTCAGTCTACCACATGCAATAGCAATCTTCCTGATTCTTTTAGAACAAGATCTTGGGGCGGCTAGGTGGCATAGTGGATAAAGCACCGGCCCTGGAGTCAGGAGGACCTGGGTTCAAATCCGGTCTCAGACACTTAATGATTACCTAGCTGTGTGGCCTTGGGCAAGCCACTTAACCCCGTTTGCCTTGCAAAAAAAAAACCTAAAAAAAAAAAAAAAGAACAAGATCTCAATAGAGACCGAAATGGCTCATGCTTTTCAAGGAAACATAAAAATAATTATGAAGAAGAGAGCTGTGTATCCTGAGAAAACTGAATGGTGGCACAGAGTTTCAAGAATTGAAGAAGGGGAAGATGGTGCAGTAAATAGAGCACTGGCCCTGGAGTCGGGAGTACCTGGGTTCAAATCCGGCCTCAGACACTTAGTAATGACCTAGCTGTGTGGCCTTGGGCAAGCCACTCAACCCCATTGCCTTGCAAAAACTAAAAAGAAAAAAAAGAATTGAAGAAGAAATGGTAAAGATGAATTGAGTATGAGCTTTCTCAAATTGGACATAACTGGAAATCATTATTTATTTTGTTTTGTATCCTAGTAATAAGCAACATAGTCAGGAATGATGTTAGTCAGGTTGAAGTTTGAGGAATTAGGGCGTTTGACAAAATGAGCAGATAGGATAATGGAATCACACATTTAGAACTGAGCACGTCCAAACTTCTCATTTTACAGAAGAGTAAACTGAGGTTTAGAGAAGTTCAATGACTTCTGGGAAGAGAAGTTTCTTTCATTTACCAAAAAGGTAACAGTTTACCAAATTATTAAATGAATTGTATTTAGTAAACTGTGATGGGCCTCAGAACTAACTCATTAGTGAGAGATGTCATTTTTAGTAATTAACATAAACATATTCCATACCACCATGATTACTTTAGAAACCGGGAGGAGAATAAATAAAGAAAGTGTACTAGTAATACGTAAAGAGAAAGCCAGGGTTATATTAGAGCAGCTACATGGCACAGTAGATAGAGCACTGGCCTTGGAGTCAGGAGGAAGTGAGTTCAAAGCCACTGTTAGACACTTGACAGTAGCTGTGTGACCTTGGACAAATTACTTCACCCTGATCGCTTCACATCTAGGACCATCTGCAGATGTCCTGACTCCTATCAGGCCACTGGACTCAGATGGCTCTGGAGGAGAAAGTGAGGCTGGGGACTTAGTCCAGTAACCATCTCACTCAACTCCCATTTGTGTCCTTGTCATGGCATCACTTTCCTGATATCATGGTCTTCGAAAATGAAAACCAAAGCATCCTATATGAAGGCTGTCCCTAAAACATGATAGCAAGTCTTGATTTTTATCCTTTTTGCTTCTATGAAAATGAGTTAAGCATTCTATGTTGTCAAATGGAGCATGTATGAGCTACTCTAATGTTTCATGTCCAATATATCTGGGGGAGGGAGGAGCAACTGAAATGTGTCACAGTTGGGCATATCATCTATGAAGATATATTCAGGGCTTTACAGATTCAACTATTAAATCCACTTTATAGAAATAAAACAAGACAAATAAGAGATGGAGAGATATTGGTTAGAGCTCTGTTGTTGCACTATGCGATAGGATGATGATACTGCCAAATCATTTTACAGGTTTAATGCCATATTAATAATGGATATCAGAAAATGAAATTCCTGAAGTGGCAGAAAACAAACATCAACAGTTCAGTTAGGGTTTTTGACTTACCAAAAAGAATACCAACAATGTTAATAAAGGTGTCCCCTTGGAAGAAGATCTCCCTTCTCAGAATGAATCCAGTTGCCTCTTTTGGTTAGGTCATCATGAAATTCTCTTAATTGGATCCCAGAGAAATGAAGGAAAATCATTTTTCCTGGTTTGGTTAATTAAAGGATATTCCTTCTTGACCTAGATCAACAATACACTCCCTCTATGGACTTAGTCACCAGCAATTAAGATCTTTTCTTTAATTGAATGAATCGTCTATTTGGGGAGATGGAGGCAAAGGATACCAGACCAAGGATATTCATTCTTTGCTTTTATAATTCTTGAGACCTTAATGCTGTTGACTTCTATAGTGAATGGGATGGTCTTTCTGGGAAGCTGCCGTATTTCAATTGACCACCAGAGGGCACTTAGTCTACGAGTTCCAAGTCTGTTGGAACATCCTACCCATGACTTCATTGGATACTCAACTTACAAGACTAGCCCTTCTAGTCTAACCTCATTATTTTGCAGCTGAGGAAACTGAGACCTGAGGACATTAAGTGACTTATCCGATCACGCAGGTAGTAAATAACAGAAGTGGGATGTGAAATCTTGCACTAGCAGCAGGAACTGTCCAAGTCATGCCTTAGGAACTCCTCTTGGTCTGTCGAATGTCTGTCTGTCTGTCTTTCTCTCTGAAACAGGGCATAGCAGGCAGGGTGGGTAGAAGAGAAAGAGAAAGGGTGCCAATTGGACATCACAAAGTACAGATCGTATTTTCCAGTCTCCTTATATGGGGCTTCTGCTCAGTTGCAAGTGATGAAAGGAGAAGAGCCATCACTCAGAGACAGCCCGAGAGTTACCTTGTGCTAGGATCATGAGACACCCTTCAGTCATTCTACCATAAGCTGTGGTGCCAGTCAATAGAGCCCCAGCTTCTATGCAATCAGGAAGACCTGCAATTAAATCTAGCTTCAGATACTACAAACTGTATGACTCTGGGCAAGTCACTTAACCTCGAATTTGTTTGTGGTCCTAAAATCTATAAGCATTAGATGGAGGAATCAAATCCAGGTCTTCCTGCCTCCAACTCTGATACTATATCCACATACTATGTACTCCAGATGCCATCTAGAGGGCGATCTTTCTCTCACAAATGGTTAATTAAATCGTTGCCAGATGTCAGGAAAAACAAAGGGAGAAGATAATAAGGAAAGGGAGGAATGGAAGGGGAAGGAAGTGGTGATAGGAGAATAGGGAAAAAAAGAATGTTGTTATTGCTATGCAGCCTATGACCCTAAAACCAAATCTGCCTGGTGATGAAGGCCTAGGGAATAAGAATATTTGTGTGCCGATTGTGTGGAAGGTGATAGAGTTTGTTTCCCAGCAGTTTTGTTGTTTGTCCTTGAAGAGATCCAAAAGACTTCACTATGTTGGGGTCAAAGTTCTCTGTATCTGACTGTGGCTGATCAGACCAACATAAATACATAACACTCTACCACAGGTCACGGACAGAATATTCTGTTTGAACATTTGAGATGGAGATGTCTCTAGATTTGTCTATCTTACATTTCTTTCGAGCTTCTGAAATTCTGTTTGGCTCATGGAGCCCAATGCCCTCTTTGATGTGGGCACATCATTCTGGATGGTTTTGTGCCAGGGTGTCCCATGTTGCACAACTCATTCCAAAGCCCTTCAGAAAGACCTTGAGACTGTCCTTGTGTCACTTCTTCTGATCTCCATGTGAACATTTGCCTTGTGTAAGTTCTCTGTGAGATAATCTTTTAGGTAAACATATGTTTGGCATTTGAACCACATGACTAACCCATTAGAGTTGAGCTCTCTGCAGTAGAGTTTAAAAGCTTGGCAGTTCAGCCTGAGAAAGGACCTCAGTGTCTGGCACCTTATCCTGCCAGGTAATCTTCAGAATCTTCCTGAAGCAATTCACATGGAAGCAGTTCAATTATGAAATATGGAATGAGAAGCAGTTTAGTAAGAACCTCGGTTTTGTACAGTCTATTCCTCCCAGCCTCTCCAGGCCTAGAGTATCAGGAGCGTGGGGGCTAGAGAGGGCAACTCAGCTGGCAGGACTGGGAAGGGGCAAAAGAACCAGGGACACTAGTAGAACTGAGGGGAGAGCTCATGTCAATGCCCTCCAAGGATGGCCAGGTGGTGGCATCTTTCCTTCAACTGTGACAGTCCAGTCTTTAGAAGCAGATGGGGCAATTTATCCTGGAACTGATAATTATGATGAGTTCAGTCTTCTGAGTGGCCAGGATGGGCAAGTTCCAAGCCAGACGTTCTTTCTCTTTGGGAACAATCCCACTCAGAGTTTGTGCTTCTTAGTCTATTCTTGGAACTGAGTTCCTATGGCCTCATTCATGGGACCTCTGGTTCCTGGTTCTGTTTTCTTCCTTTTTTGGTATTATGAGATGCCAGCATGCCTGATGATGACTCTTGGTTGTCCATGGGGCTAGTTGCAGCAGATCTCTAATCAAAGGTCTGGTGAAGGCTACCGTCTACATAGCTGTCATCATAGATGAACTCTCCTATCTACCAGCATCAAATAGATTAGCAATCATGGTCTAGAAAGAACCTAGGTGGCAATTCTTGTAAAACAACACCTGGCAGCATGTGACCATGTATGGTTTCTTTATCATCAGTGGTCTGGTGGACGTAGTGATTTGGGGCTGGTTAACCAGGTGACAGATAAAATTGGAGCAAACTTCCCTGGCATTGACCTTTCAAGGGACTGCCCTGCTCATCATCACTCTCTTGCTGGTGTTGCTCAACATTCTGATTGTACTGGTGATGACTGGTGATGAACCAACCTGTGCTTTGGGTATTCAAGCTTGGCTTATGGTTTGCCCACTTGGGAGCTTTTCTATTATCCAATTACTGGCCATCCTTGGAGGACAGGTAAACCTGAGATGTCATGTTCCTCATCACCTTCTTCTTCTGGTACCTACTGATCCCGAGACTGCTCTGCTGGTGATTGGCATCTATGATCCCTGTAGCATCTGGCACTATTGGTCCTCATATCAGTAGAGGGCAGAGAGCGTTAGGTACCAGTTGTGCCCCAGAGATTCCATTCCAGAGGAGCTAAAGAAGCTGATGACTGGAGATGAATCAGGATGATGGTAGGATCTAGGGTGTGAGATAGTTATACGTTATGCCTCCTCTTCATCATGGAAGCATTCCTAGAACATCTACTCCTACTACTACCATTGGTCCTACTAATACTATTGTTAATACTGCTGCAGCTGCTGCTAGTACCACCATCACTGCTGCCGCCACTACCGCCACTACTCCCAGCTCTCATTTAAATCATGTTTATTAAATATCATCTCATATAATCCTTATAACAGTCCTGGAAAGTAGCTGGTACCTTCTGTTATCTCCATTTTACAGATGAGGAACCTGAGGGAAAATAGAGGTGAAATGACTTGCCTTAGAGTCCCACAATTAGTGTCTGAGTTTAGATTTGGACTCTCATCTTTCTGACTTCAATCCTTCAACCATTATGCCACTTGTTCCTATACTAGAAACAGACCATGGTAGAGTATCTTTCCCCTGCCAAGAAATATGTTTTTTTTCCCCATTTAATAAAAAAAAGCAGCTCTGATCAAAGCTTCATGCTGTGTCTGTATTTTGTCTTCTGTCTGGTTGTTTGATCTTAGGTGAACATTTCCTCTTCCTAGGCCTCAATCATTTCATTGATATACAGGGAAGTATTATAGTGTTGAACTGGATAACCTCTAAGTTTCTATCTAGCTTAAAGTCTATCAGATCCTAAGTTTATCATGCATAATTGAATTCTTTCAAGGACTGTCTCTACGTTTGACTTTAACTGTCATCTCCTTCATGGGCTGGAGAAAGAAAAATATGTAGGCCACATCCAGGATCCTGGGCTAGAGATCTCTAATACAGAATCATGTTGAAATCTCACATATTCACATGGGAGAACAATGATATTAAGATACTCATGTTCTCAGGAATTCCCTCTTTACATGACTAACAGGTATAGAATGAATTTAGATATTTCCCTAGGCTGTATGTCTTCCCTCACTTCTGATAGTTCCTTCTGAAAGTACAGCACTTCAGTTCCACCATCTGTTCTGCCCACTCCTCTGCAGCTCTGACATTCCAGCCTCAAATGGTATCAATGCTGAAGGTTTCTCCTTTGACCCTCACATGGATGGTGGCATGTGTTGGAATCTTGACATAGGATGCCTATCTCCTCAGACCCAGATGAAGTGGGGGGGGGGAATCCCTTTCACTGTTGTTGCTGGCAAACCATTCAGTCATGTCAGACTCCTCAAAATCCCATGGACCAAAGCACAACAGACCCTTCTATTCTCTACTGTCTCTCAAAGTCTGTCCCAAGTTCATGTTCATTGTTTCCATGATACTCTCAATCCATCTTATCCTCTGCCATCCCCTTTTCCTTTTGCCTTCATTCTTTCCCAACAACAGGGTCTATTCTAATGAGTCTATCTTCACATTATGTGGTTAAAGTATTTAAGTTTCAGCTTCAGTCTTTGACTTGTCAGTGAATAGCCTGACTTAATTTCCTTAAGTAGTGACTGATTTGATCTTCTTGTCCAAGGAACTTTCAAAAACCTTCTGCAGCACCACAAAAGAATCAAATCTTTAGTGCTCAGTTTTCCTTATAGTCCAATTCTCACATAGTCCAATTCTCACAGCCATATGCTGCTATTGAAAAAAACCATAGCTTTGACTGTTATAGACTTTTGTTGGCAAGGCAATGTTTCTTCTTTTTAGTATGTTGTCTGGTTTTGTCATAGCTTTCCTTCCAAGCAAACACCTTTTAATTTCATAGCTCCAATCACTGTCTGCAGTGATCTCTGAGCCTAGGGATATAAAATTTGACTCTGCTTCCATTTCATCTCTCTCTCTATTTTCCAGATGATGGAACCAGTTGCCATGATTTTAATTTTTTAAATGTTGAGCTTTAAGCCAATTTTTATACTCCCCTCTTTTACTTTTATCGAAAGATTTCTTAATTCTTCTCTACTTTCTGCCATCAGAGTTGAATTATCTCTATATCTGAGGTTGTTGATATTTCTCCCAGCATACTTAATTCTGGCTTTCAATTCATCCAACCTGGAATTTCACATGATGTACTTTGCATATAAATTAAATAAATAAGGTGACAACCTTATTCATTTACATACATTTACATTTATTTCAATAAATAAGGCCTTATCATAGTCCTTTTCCAATCTTAAACCAATCAGCTGTTCCATGTTTGTTTCTATTGCCTTTTTTTTTTAGGTTTTTGCAAGGCAAATGGGATTAAGTGGCTTGCCCAAGGCCACACGGCTAGGTAATTATTAAGTGTCTGAGACCGGATTTGAACCCAGGTACTCCCGACTCCAGGGACGGTGCTTTATCCACTGCGCCACCTAGCCGCCCCATTTCTATTGCTTCTTGACTCACATATAGGTTCCACAAGAGACAAGTAGGATGACCTGATTTGCCACATTTTGTTGTGACTGTCCCAGTCAAAAGCTTTAGTGGAGCCAATGAAGCAAAAGTAGATATTTTTCTGGAACTCTCTTGCTTTTTTTCAAAATCCGACCAATGTTGGCAATTTGGTCTCTAGTTCCTCTGCCTCTTTGAAAACCAACTTCCTCTTTTGGTAATCCTCACTTCACATATTACTAAAGTTTAGATTTCAGAATATTAAATCTAACCTTTCCAGAATGTGAGATGAACACAAAATCTAATATTAAATATCTTATCTGAATATACTTTGGGATTGCCCTTTTTTAGGATCATATTTTTTTCCAATCCAGTGGTCATTGTGAGTTTTCCAAATTCATTGTTATATTGAGTGTAGTACTTTAACAGTATCATCTTTTAGGAATTTAAATAGTTCAGCTGGAATTTTGTCACCTACATTAGGTGTTAGGGATATTTCCTAACTTTATTCTCCAGGATATCTGACTCTAGACCAGTGACCACACTATCATGTTATCAGTGATGTTAAAGTCTTTCTTGTATAGTTCTTCTGGATATTCTTGCTACCTCTTCCTAATCTCTTCTGCTCTGTTAAGTTCCTACCATTTTTGTCTCTTATCATGCCCATTTAGAAATATTGTTTTTTCCCTAATTAATGTAAAAACAATATTTAACATTTGTTCATTTTAAAATTTTCATTTCCAAATTCTATTCCTCTCTTCTTTTCCTCTTCCCTCCCTGAGATGTAAACAATCTGATTTAAGTTATATATGTATAATTATATAAAATTATATGTAATTATATATATATATATATGATACTTTCATATTAGCCATTTTTATAAGAGTTTTTTTGTTCAAAAAAAAGAAAGAAAGGAAAAGACAAATAGTATACTTCAGTTTGTAGTCAGTCAATAGCAGTTATTTCTTTGGAGGAGGAGACCATTTTTCATCTCCAGTCCTTTGGAATCATCTTTAAACATTATATTTCTGAAAACAGCCAAGACATTCACAGTTCTTCATTATTCAACATTACTGTTACCAAGTACAATGTTCTCCTGGTTCTGCTCACTTGCCTTTGTATTGGTTCAGGTATGACTTCCAAGGTTTTTCTGAAATAATCCTACTTGTCAATTCTTATAACACAATATTCTACTACAATCTTATACCACAGACTTGTTCAGCCATTCCCCAATTAATAGGTATTCCTTCATTTCTAATTCTTAGCTATCATAGGAAGAGCTGCAATAAATATTTTTGGTTGAACAGGTCCTCCCCATCTCCCTCCTTTTTGATCTCTTTGGGATACAGACTTAGCAATGGTATTTCTGGATCAAAGATATGTCCTTGGGCATAGTTCCAAATTACTCTCCAGAATGGAGTTCGCAAGTAATGCATTAGTGTTCCAGTTTTCCCACATCCACTCCAACATTATTGGTCATATCAACCAATCTGAGGTGTGAGGTGGTATATCAGAGTTGTTTTAATTTGCATTTCTTTAATTATTAGAGATTTAGAGTATTTTTTCACATGACTATAGGTAGTCATATTGGTATTCTTTGAAAACTTCCTTTTCATATCTTTTGACCATTTATCAGTTGGAAGATTTTATAAATTTGGCTCAGTACTCTATATATTTGAAATATTATAAAATTTTCCCCTAATTTTCTGCTTTTCATCTAATTTTGGTTGCTTTAGTTTTGTTTGTGCAAAAGTTTTTTAATTTTAGATAACCAAAATAATCCATTTTGTATTGCTCTCTCTATATATTGTCTAGCCCTAAAATTCTTCCCTAATCCAATCACTCCCATTTTTGCAGGAAAAATTCCCTTGATATCTCTAATTTGCTTGAAGAGATCTCTTGTCTTTCCTATTCTATTTACTTTTTTTCTATTTCTTTCCATTGTTAATTTAAGAAAACCTTATTTCTCCTTGTTATTCTATATTCAATTAGGTATCTTTCCTTTTTTATTTTCCCTTTTGCTTTCCTTCTTTGCTCAGCTATTTGTAAAACTCTATCAGTTAACAATTTTGCTTTCTTATTCTTCTTCTTTTGCTTTAGAATTTATTTTTTAAAAAAATTTCCATTGATATTTTATTTTTCCAAATACATGTTATGAAAATTTTTAGCATTCATTCATATGCATATGCATAATTTTAAATTATAAAATTTCCTTCCACCCTCCCTTTCCACCTCCCTCTCCTCAGCTATGAAGTTAGATTAGTATTGTACATGCACATTTGTTTATTTATTTCTTTTGAATTTTACAATTTTTTCCCCTAATCATGCTTCTCTCCCCCCCACCCCCCACAGAAGGCAGTCTGTTAGTCTTTCCATTGTTTCCATGGTATACATTGATCTAAGTTGAATGTGATGAGAGAGAAATCATATTCTTAAGGAAAAAACATGAAGCATAAGAGATAGCAAGATTATATAATAAGATAATGGTTTCTTAAAAAATATTAAAGATAATAGTCTTTGGTCTTTGTTCAAAATCCACAGTTCTTTCTCTGGATATAGATGGTATTCTCCATCACAGATACCCCAAAATTGTGCCTGATTGTTGCACTGATGGAATGAGCAAGTGCATCAAGGTTGATCATCACTCCCATGTTGTTGTTAGGGTGTACAGTGTTCTTCTGGTTCTGCTCATCTCACTCAGCATCAGTTCATGCAAATCCTTCCAGGCTTCCCTGAATTCCCATCCCTCCTGGTTTCTAATACAACAACAGTGTTCCATGACATACATATACCACAGTTTGATAAGCCACTCCCCAATTGATGGACATTCACTCAATTTCCAATTCTTTGCCACCACAAACAGGGCTGCTATGAATATTTTTTTGTACAAGTCATGTTTTTACCCTTTATCATAGTCTCTTCAGGGTATAGACCCAGTAGTGGTATTGCTGGATCAAAGGGGAGGCACATTTTTGCTGCTCTTTGAGCATAATTCCAAATTGCTCTCCAGAAAGGTTGGATGAGTTTGCGGCTCTACCCACAATGTACTAGTGTCCCAGATTTCCCACATCCCTTCCAACATTGATCATTGTCCTTTCTGGTCATATTGGTCAGTCTGAGATGTGTGGGGTGGTACCTCAGAGAGTACATGAACATATGTGTTAAACATGTTTACAGAGTAGTCATTTTCAGGATGAGGAATTAGGATTAAGGGAAAGAAATGCATAAGAGATATATATTTTTAAAAAGTGAATGTAGTGATTCTGAATGGTTTTTTTGTTTTGTTTTCTTCCTCTCTATGGGGATAGCATTGTCCCTAGCTGATCTAATAGGGTTGTCCTAGCTCTTTGAACAGCTGAGAGGAGCTACTTCCAATTAAGGTTGATCATCTCACGATGCACTCTGGGCTCTGCTCCCTTCACTCTGTGTCAGATCCTGTAATTCATTCCATGCTTCTCTAGAATCTGACCCTTTATGGTTTCTTGTAGAGCAATAGTATTCCATAATATTCATATGCCATAATTTGTTCAACCATTCCCCAATGGATGGGCATCCCCTCAATTTCCAAATCTTTGCCACTACAAAAAGAGCTGCTATGAATATTTTGGAACATGTGGGACTTTTCCCATTTTTTTAATGATTTCTTCTGGATATAGGCCTAGAATTGGAAGTGCTCAAAGGGTATGAACAGTTTTATTGCTCTTTTGGCGTAGATCCATATTGCTCTCCGGAATGGTTGGATCATTCACAACTTTACCAACAATGTCTTAGTGTCTCAATCCTCCCACAACCTCTCCAACATTGATCGTTTTCCCTTTTGGTCACCTTAGCCAATCTGCTAAGTGTGAGATGATACCACAGAGTTGCTTTAGTTTGCATTTCTCTAATCAATAATAATTTGGGACATTTTTTTCATATGATTATATATAGCCTCAATGTCTTCATTTGAAAACTGACTCTTCATATCCTTTGACCATTTATCAATTAGGGAATTGCTTTGGGATTTTGTTGTTGTCTCCTGTACAATGAGCAGCGAGGTGGTGCCGTGAATAATACTGGGTCTGGGATCAGGAAGACCTGAATTGAAGATATCTCCTCTTTGAACCACCAACTACTCTTTTTGATAAATGACTGTGTGACTGGAGAGGTCACTTGACCCTGTTTGTCTCAGTTTCCTTATCTGTAAAATAAGCTGGAGAAGGACATGGCAAAGCATTTTAGTATCTTTGCCAAGAAAAGCCCAAATAGGATCATGATGCTTCAGATAAGACTGAAGTGACTGAACACCAGCAGCAATCTATACGATATTGTAAACCTCTGTCCATAGCTGTTATTCCATTTACCAGAGCTAACCCCATGTATTCATTTTCTCCTCTTCATATTCATAGGGGACATTAAGTTATACCTTAGAATGGTCTGGTGGTTCTCCCCTCCTTTCTTCAGTTTAAGTCTAAATTTTACAGCAAGTAACTCAAGATGTGATTTACAGTCAGCCCCAGCTCTTGTTTAAACTGACTGTAAAGAGCTTTTTCCACTTTTGAATACAAAGTGTATAATCAGTCTGATTTCCATATTGACCCTCAGGTGATGTCTATGTAGAGAGTTGCCTTTTGGGTTATCGAAAGTCTTTGGTATGATCAGCGAGTTATCTTAGTATTAGTATTTGCCCTGCTTTATTTTGTACTCCGAGATCAAACTCTCATTCCAATTATCTTTTGATTTTCTACTTTAGCAATGCCCTATGATGAGGCAACTTCATTTTTTGGATGTTATTTCTTTTTTTGTCTTTTATTAAAGATTTTATTTGAGTTTTACAATTTCCCCCCAATCTTACTCCCCCCCCCCCCCACGGAAAGCAATCTGCCAGTCGTTACTTTGTTTCCATGTTGTACATTGATTGGATGTTATTTCCTTTTTTTTTGGCAAGGCAAACAGGGTTAAGTGACTTGCCCAAGGCCACACAGCTAGGTCATTGTTAAGTGTCTGAGGCTGGATTTGAACTAAGGTACTCCTGACTCCAGGGCCAGTGCTCTATCCACTGCACCACCTAGCTGCCCCTTGGATGTTATTTCTAAAAGATGTAGTAGATCTTCATAAAACTGGTCAACTTTGGCCTTTTTGGCATCAGTGGTTGAAGCCTGGACTTTTATTACTGTGATGTTCAAAGTCTTACCTTGGATTAGAACAGACATCACTCTGTCATTTTTGATAATATATTCTTTTATTACCCAAGAGGGCTACTCCATTTCTTCTAAGGGATTCTTGCCCATAGTAGTGGATGTAATGATCACCTGAATTAAATTGACCCATTCTCTCCCATTTAAGTTCATTGACACCCAAGATATCAAGGTTTAATTTTTCCATCTTCTGTTTGACCATCTACAGATTTTGGTTCATAGATCACATTCCAGATTCCTATACAATATTGATCTTTACAGCATTGAATTTTCCTTCATCAACAGACACATATACAACCTTAGTGAGAGGGTATGAATGACCCTGGCTCTCCCTCTTAATCATGGCTGCAGTTCTGAAAACCAACAATAAAACCAAGGTCTTTTTCCATTATTCCTAGATGGGTATCCAGGTGACTCAGACCTGCTCTGAATTTTTTCCAAGTAAATTTTTTGACCTCAAGGGACACTCAGCTAAATGTGTTAAGGGGGTGCTGAGAGACTGGGACTGGGATAGGAGATGACTTGTCTCACATTGGACTGCCAACCCAGTTGGACTGACCAGAGAGAAAGCATTTGCTAAGAATGTTTTCATTTATCAAGAATAGTAGTTGGTGGGTCAAAGAGGACCAGATACCTTCATAGTTTTGACCATAAATGATGTCAACTAGTGATATATTGGCATTATTTCCATGACCTGATGGGCAACTTCTGGGAAACCAAAGTATTTGGTTTCCAGAGGGAGTATGCAGCATACTAATGATTAGACCATCGAGAGACAGATTTAGTATATCCAGGTTTTCAACAATTTGTTGCCAAGAAATCATATACTGGGTCTGGGGTCTGGAAGACCTGAGTTGAAGGTATCTCCTCTTTGAACCACTAGCTACTTTTCTTGATAAATGACTGTGTGACCCTGGCATTGTTGTAGCGCCATGCCTCAATGATGTGGAAGGGATCCACAAACATAAAGCCAAGGACTCCCACAGCATCCAGGCCATTATCAGAAGTCCTGTTTCCTATAAAGTCAGGCCACAGAGTGAAAAGGATTCTTGAAAAGGCAGTGAGGAGGATGTCTTTGCACAACATCCCCCTCATTATAATCAACATAATGTGTATGGCATGTCATTATTCATTGATGTCATGGTCTTCCTAGAAAGAACAACAATCAATCACACAAGTGAACTTCTTTTCAACTTTGACTCAGCCACTTCTTTAGTTCAGGAGTTATTTGTAGTTATCCTCTGCTCTTCCCCAGTAGCCTACTGAATACTTTTCAACCTGAAGGGCTTATCTTCTGATATTGCCTCTTTAATCATTTTCCTACCATGGGGTATTTCTTGGCAAAGAACCTGGAGTGGTTTCCATTTCCTTCTCCAGTGGATCACCTTTTGTCACAACTCTCCACTATAACCTGTCTGTTTTGGATAAATCTTTAGGGCATTGCTCATAGTTTCATTGAACTACGCCAATCTCTCTGCCACAATAAGACAATGAACCAAGAGGGAATCTTTCACCTGGAATCACCAGAAGCAGTTTGTTGTATAAGAGCCATGGTTCCTTTGCTCCTAAAGAAAACAGAGACTAGGCAGCCATTTGTTAGATCTGTTATAGTGATGATTCTTTTGGAGTATGGGTTGGCTTCAATGACTGCTAAGCCTCCAATTCTCAACTTCTTGCAAGGAAGGGAGAAACTTTGTCCATCATCTCTATCAATGTTGGAAGAGAATTTGGGTAGGTCAAATGTTTTATAGTAACTGCTTGCAGTTTGAGTCAGTCACCCCAGGGACCAAGGAGCTCTGGAGTAGGATGTGTCCCTTATTCAGGGGAATATACTTCCATTCTTGTAAATATTTCTTTTGAAAAACTTATCTGATGTTAATCTGTAAAGTGATATGAGAGTGCCAATCCATGACATTGATGATATGGAGGAGATATTGACTGGGTGATTGGCAATATGGAACACTCTGGTATGGGACTTTTATCTGATAGTGGTAAAAAGTCATCTTGGGGGCAGCTAGAGGGTGAAGTAGATAGAGCACCAGCCCTGGAGTCAGGAGTATCTGAGTTCACATCTGACCTCAGACACTTAATAACTGCCTAGCTGTGTGACTTTGGGCAAGTCACTCTTTTATTTTATTTTATTTTTATTTTTTGCAAGGCAATGGGGTTAAGTGACTTGCCCAAGTTCCACGCAGCTAGGTAATTATTAAGTGTCTGAGGCCGGATTTGAACTCCTGACTCCAAGGCTGGTGTTCCATCCACTGCCACCTAGCTGCCCCCCCCCCCCCCCCCCCCGCACCACCTAGCTGCCCCTGGGCAAGTCACTCTTAAACCCATTGCCTAAAATAAAAAAAAAAGTAGTCCTAATTCCTCAGTTATACCTATAGTGGTAAAAAGTCATCTTGGGGGCAGCTAGATGGTGAAGTAGATAGAGCACCGGCTCTGGAGTCAGGAGGACCTGAGTTCAAATCTGACCTCAGACACTTATTATTTACTATCTGTGTGACTGACCACAGGCAAGTCACTTAACTCCATTTCCTAGCTGTGTGGAAGCAAGATTAGACATAAGGACGATTTTAGAAGGTCCTATCAGAAAAGATGGTGAAATAGATTATCAAGTAATTGGGAAACTGTAAGGTGGCTTTAGTGGAGCAGCTCTGAGAAATGTTTGTGCTTAAATAGGCGTGTTTGTAATTCGTGCTGACCATGATTTTGTAGTGCAGAAGATTTCATGAAAACAGTCAGAAAAGTGGTTGTTTCTAAGAAGCCAAAATCTAAACTAGACTATAAACCGGTTTAAGTTTTATTTCTTAAAATACATTAGTATAACATAAAAATAAAATAGAATAAAATTATGTATGTTATATAATCTCATTAAAATATATTTCATATACATATACAGTACTGGCACAAAAGATTATACATTTGTCATGGCTGCATTTAAATTCAATGAGATGAGTTTAAGGATTTTTGAAATAGTTACTCTGTGAGCAATTTCCAAAATATTGAAATGACTTGAGGTATTAGTTTATAGGAGCATTTCTTAAATAGTAATTTGTTTTAGCTTTTTTCAGTTTTCTTCATTCCAAAGAGTTAAGTAAAATTTGTTTGTTTCAAAGAACAGCACCTATATCCAGGGTTTTTGTGAAGGCAAAGTGAGCTAATATTTATAAAGTACGTTATAAACCTTCTAGATCTATGTGAAGGCTATGATATATGATAATGATGATGATGATGATGAAGATAACAATGATATTATCCTAAGTCCCATGCACAGTTGGATTCATATAAGCATGTTGTTGACAAGTTTGACTATATAACTTTGTATTCTTTCTGAGGATGGAATCTATAGACCATGGCCACTTGGGTGACTAGGATCTAAGCTGGAGATCTCCAGAACAAAGGCACATGGAAAGCTCATATCTTAACATGAGAGAAAGATGACGTCCATCTGGTCCCACTTGTTGAGGAGTTCCCACACTAGTTCTCTTGTCCCTGTGTTACCTGAGGCAGCATATTCTCTAAAAGGGTTTCTTTCTGGACTCCTCTATAGCCTGGGCGCAGTCTCTGGGAAATCAATACCTCCAGAGGGAGAATCAGATTTATCTCTCAGTCTCTTCTCTCTTCATGCCCTCACCTCAGGGAAGCAGAGAGAAATCTCTGAAATTAAGATTAAGAATGGCTCCTGTCCAGTCTTCCCAAAAGGAATGATCAAGGTACCTTTTGGAAATTACTCACCTGGGCAGCTAGGTGGCGCAGTGGATAGAGCAACAGCCCTGGGATCAGGAGGACCTGAGTTCAAGTTTGACCCCAGACATTTAATAATTACCTAGCTGCATGACTTTGGGCAAGTCACTTACTCCCATTGCTTTGAAAAAAAAAACCAAACAAACCAAAAAAAAGTTACTCACTGTACAAAATAAAATCCATGTTTAAGCCTCATAAAAACATACTTTTGCATCTGCTTAAAACAAAAACTAAGAAACATCTTCTCTATTATGCTTTTTCTAGGGATAATACTCTCCAGGTGAGGGACCATTGAATAGATATTTCCATTTGGCTCAAATCTGTACTCTTGGAGCCCCAGCTCCTAGTCTAACCTCATGGTCAGTCAGGTCTACCTGGTTCTTCTTTCAGTGGTCACCCTTCTCAAGAGCCACATCCTGCTGAGCAAGCACAAACTGATTCAAAGACTCCACACTTTTTGATCTCAAGAGGTAGGTTCCAAGGCAGGAAAAGTTTATCCTTTAGAATGGCTCCTTGCTTACCTATTATCAGGGAAAGAAATCCAAAACAGAAGGAGTAGCTGGAGAATTGAGAACCAGTTTCACACAGGTATGGCCTCTTGGCCATGTACACAAAGCTGCCATGGTTGCTTCTGGGATCTGAAGGGGAGAGCATCACTCCTTTCCCACTAGATATTCAAAGGAGAGCTAATTTATACTATGCCTGCACAACTTGGAAGAGACAATTCCCCCCCCCCCCCCTTTTATTTAGCCCACTGAGAAGCTGCTTCTTCCTGGCTCAGTCATCTATTCCTCTTTGGCCCCCTTACCCCAAATGCAGAATGATAGGAAGAGGAGATGGTGTCTTCCTCCACCAGTTTTGGAGATTCAGATGGATGGAATGGTCTAGAGGCATATAAAGCTACCTCTTTTCCCTGATCTTATGTGGCTAGCAATTTTGTGTGACTAGGGATATTGGAGAGAAGAAACCAAGGGTCTTTCTTGTATTGTCCCTGTGTGGAACTGCCATTAAGTTGGGGCTCTTCTCTTCCCTTTCACTCTCCCTTGCTGTCCTCACTTCCTGTCTCCTTTCTCCTGCCTTCCTTCCCTGGTCTGTAAAAACCTAAGCAGCTACTCCATCAGCAAGAAGAAGTCTGAGCTGTTCATTTAAGGCAGGGACAGGAAACACCTGGCCTACAGGCTGTCTGAGATCCGCAAAATCATTTAATCTGGCACTGCCAAGGCAACTAAAGGTAGGATTCAAAATTCAATAAATCTTGGATGGTTTTCAAGGTGAATTAGTGAAATGATCGACCAAATAGAGCAGGCTACTTTTTAAGTTCATAGTTTTGTGTAGCTTGTGAATGATGTTATAAATATCCAAATGGCCCTCAGCAGAAAAAAGGTTCCCCACCCCTGCTCTAAGGGGAGGGAGATAATTCTTATTTAGCCTCTACTTGACATATAAAAGTTTAGCAAAAGGACAGTGGTGATCAAGAGCAAAAACTCATGTGTCTTCTGGTCCCAGGGAATTTCACTTGCTTGGGGGCCTAAGGGGCTACTGAGCTCTTGCTGAATTTTCAATCTGGTCATTGGGAAAGGCATAAAGGAATGACTTATCATTTTCAACTCTGAAGTGTGTCCAGCTTAATTAAATAGATTTAATTGAATTTTCGTGATTGACAAGAACATATTGCTTTTTAAACTTCAAACCTGCGTACCAGGTTAAACCTAATATATCTACTGAATAAACCTAAAATCTAGAGAAGAGGAAGGAAAATATAGCTATACATGATCACTGAATAGTTTTTTTCCCCCCATGGCAATGGGTTGAGTGACTTGCCCAAGATTACACAGTTAGGTAATTACTAAATGACTGAGTTCAGATTTGAACTCAGGTCCTCCTGACTCCAAGTGACTCCAGGCAACACCTAGCTGACCCCACTGAATAGTTTTAAAGTGGAATATTAGCTATGAGAGTACAGCTCGATACGTTCTCTCTTCCCCTTTCTTTGCTCAACCATTTATACTTATGCTCCTTCTTCCAGTCACACGCAACTATCCTATATTTTTAAATTAGCAACTTTTGCTTTGCATCATGTTCATTTCCTTTTCCCTCTCCCACACAGAGAAGCATTCTTATGATCAACAATAAAATAAGAAAGAGAAAAAAAAGCTGTTCAACAAAACTAACCAAGTCATCAATGGAGTCTGACAACCTCATTGCCTTTGAGAAGAAGGGAGGACCAACCACTTTTTCATCTCTTCTTATCCCTTTTCATGTATTTATTAACATGAGCAGATATGACATATTTTACAAAGTTGTACTCCGTGAATTTTCGTTATTTTAAAAAGATGGACATTTGTCCAAATATTGAATTAATAAAAAATATTTTCCATTCATCAAAATAAACTAAACTTAGTTTTTAAATAAAGGAGCAACTACATTTTCCTTGAAAATGAAAAGCAAAATATGAAATTTTTGCTTTAGTAATAACCAGAAATATGCAAAGATGTTGTCAGATTTCATGATCTTCATCTGTCATCAGATAATGACATGAATAGATGAAGGCTTTTTCATCTTCCTATTCTGGAGAATGAGGTGCTGTTTGCCAGATTTATTTGACTGAAATTTCTCACTTGTGTCATTGTAATGAACTACAGAGGTGAGACCAATTATTGTTCAGTGGCCCAAACTCTAAATGAGTCAAAGTGCTATTGGAACTTTCTATTTCTTAGGCAGTTTTTAAGACATGCTAATTAAGAAAAACTTCTTCTGGAAGAATAGACAAGATTGCAAAGTATCAAAAGCTCTATAAAGTGCCTGGAATGTGAAAGACTGCTCCATTTCCTATAGCCCATCAAGTTATCTTTTGTTATAGCCATGAAATATCTCCTAAATCAGTTTCTAGCTCATTCCAGAACACTTGAGATTGGTTAGCAATGGTTGTCATACTTCTTTGGCCTGTATCTCAGTTCAGCTGTTTTCCCTTTGCAGTCATCATTTTACAGGTCCCCTAATCAATTAGTTGGTCAATGCCAGAAATCATTAATCTTGGAATGCATAAAACTGCATTCATGCTCCTCTTTTGTTATTATTTTTTAGATTTTTTTTTGCAAGGCAATGGGGTTAAGTGACTTGCCCAAGGTCACACAGCTAGGTAATTATTAAGTGTCTGAGGTCGGATTTGAACTCAGGTTCTCCTGTCTCCAGGACCAGTGCTCTATCCACTGCACCACCTAGCCGCCCCTGATAAGACCCTTTAAAAAAAATTTAAGGTAATAGACTTTGGACTATGTTTAAACTCCATAGTTCTTTCTCTGGATCCAGATTGGTATTCTCCATCACAGGTGATCTAAAATTGTCCCTTATTATTGCACTGATGGAATGAGCAAGTCCATCAAGGTTGATCATCACTCCCATGTTGCTGTTAGGATGTACAGTGTTTTTCTGGTTCTGCTCATCTCTCTCAGCATCAGTTCATGCAAATCCCTCCAGGCTTCCCTGAATTCCCACCCTCTTGGTTTCTAATAGAACAATAGTGCAAGAAACCCTTTTTGAATAAAATAAAATACACATTTAGGTCACTTCTCATTGTATCCAAAGGGTAGTACAAGTTATTTGTTTCTGAAATTGCATTAGGTAAGCTGAGATGAAGAGTTTGAAAAGTCAGGATCTATTTTGCCATCATATAGAGAACTGGGAGCAACAACAGACAGTTGAAAATGCATCTCAGGGGACAGAGCCAAGATGACAGAAAGAAGAATTTTCTTAAAATCTTCTGGGTTTTCCTCAGAAATAACATTAATCAAGCCTCTGAATAGATTCTAGCATGGCAGAACCCACAAAAGAACAGAATGGAGCATTTTCTAGCAAGGGCTCTCTTGATTGGAGCTGAAGTGTACATAGGGCAGGGAACTGAAACCAGTGTGCACCCACCCATGGATGGGGCATAGAGGGGACAGCTAGAATTTGTTTGCTATAGGAGAGATCTAGAGCTTAGTCCAGTGGCACAACAGGCCAACTGGGAGGGATCCAAAACAAATATCCCAGACCCCCCTATTCAACCAGATGGGCTAGATGCTCCAGTCTTGGCAGCAAGTTGGTAGTGTTCCTATCCTGGAAGGTCTCAGCCTAGTGAGCAAGCTAATGGGGTTCTCAATTTGGATGACCAATCCAGAGAGCAAGCTGATAAAATTCTCAATACAGATGGCCCAGCCAATTGAGCAAGTCTCTAGGGTTCTTAAAGCAGAAAGTCTGCCATCAGGCCCATTCCCCATCACAAGAAGTTTAGGACAGCACTCAAACAAAACTCAGAACGAGTAAGAATAGTCAGAGAAAACTGGGAACCTTAGAAAGTTACCTTGGAGAAAAGGACAAGCAAAACATCATCTCAGAAGAGGATAGTAGAAAAAAGTACTACATATGAAGCTGAAGATGAGAATATAAATTGGACTCCAGCCCTAAAAATTTCTTGGAAGATCTCAAAAAGCATTTTAAAAATCAAGTAGAAAAATTGGGAAAAGAAATGTGGGAGAAATATATAACCAACAGCAGAAGCACAAAAATTGACTGAAGAAAATAAATCTTTTAAACTTATAATTTGACAATTGCAGAAAGAAAATAATTCCTCTAAATTGGGCAAATTGGGCAAATTGGGCAAATGAAAAAGTAATGACTTTTTCCAAAAATAAAATTTACCAAATGGAAAAGGAGATTCAAAATCTTACTGAAGAAGATAATTCATTGAAGAGTAGACTGGGCCTAGTGGAGGCTAATGACTCTATGAGACATCAAAAATCAGTCAAGAAAAAAATTTAAAAAATGAAAAAAATAGAAGTAAATGTAAAATATCCCATTGGAAAAGCAACTATCCTGGAAAACAGATCCAGGAGAAATAAATTTAAGAGTTATTAGGCTACCTGAATCCACAATTAAAAAAAAAAGACCCTGGACAATGGTTTCAATAAATTATCAAGAAAAGCTACTCAGATATCCTAGAACATAAGGGTAAAATAGACATTGAAAGAATCCACTGATTACTTACTGAAAGAAATCTAAAACTGAAAATGCCAAGGAATATTGTAGCTAAATTCCAGAATTATCAGATCAAGAAGAAAATTCTGCAGTCAACCAGAAGGAAGGCATTCAAATACCAAGGAGCTTCAATCAGGATTATTCAGAACTTGGCAGCATCAACATTAAAGGATCAAAAAGTCTAGAAAATGATATTCTACAGGGCAAAGGAGATTGGATCACAACCAAGAATCAACTATCCAACAAAACTGAGCATATTCTTTCAGGGGAAAAAGATGGATATTTAAGGAAATAGGTGACTTTGAAACTTTCCTGATGATAAAACCAAAGCTGAGCAGAAAATTTGATCTTCAAATATGCAGGAGATATATAAAAAGAGAAGCATAAACTGCGTAAAAGAAAAAGACTGTTATTCAATGAGATTAAACTGGTTACATCCGTACATGGGAGGATGATATTCATAACACTTGAGAATTGTGTCTTAATAGAGGGAGGATTCTTAGACTGAAGGTATGGACATAAGTTGATTTTGATGAGAAATTAAGACATTAAAAAAGTGATTTTAATGAGATGGGAGGATAGAGAGATTCAGAAGGCTTTTTACAGGAGAGGAAAAGAAGGAAGGGGTGAGAATTACTTGAATTGCATTCTCATTAGGTTTGGCTCAAAAAGGTAATGACACAGGCCACTCAGTTGGTTTTAGAAATTTATTTTATTCTAGGTGCAGCTGGGTACACAGTGGATAGAGCACCAGCTCTGGAGTCAGGAGGACCTGAGTTCAAATCTGAATTCAGACACTTAATAATTACCTAGCTGTGTGACCTTGGGCAAATCACTTAATTGCATTGCCTTGCAAAAAAAAATAAAAAATAAATTTAACTTATCCTTCAGGCAATAGGAAGGGAAAATGGGCGAAGGGAATGATTACTGATAAAAAAGAAGGAAGGAAGGAAGGAGGGGAAAAGTTAAAGGGGAAAGGGGAAAGAAAAGTGAAGGGGGCTGATAGAAGCAGGACAGATTGAGGGAGGGAGTATTCAGAAGCCAAACACTGGTGAGGAGGGATAGGGTGAAAGGAGAAAGGAAAGTACAAACTGAGGGGAGATAAGATGGTAGGTCATAAAGTGTTAGTAATTATAACTTTGAATGCGACTGGGATGAACTCTCCCATAAAACAAGTGGATGGCAGTGTGGATTAAAAACCAAAGTCCTACAATATATTATTTACAAGAAACACATTTAAAGCAGAGAGATACACATAGAGTAAATGTAAAATATTGGAGCAGAATATATTATGTTTTAACTGAAATGAAAAGAGCAAGGGTAGCAATCAGCCAGAACAAAAGCAAAACTAGATGTCATTAAAAGGAATAAGGAAAGGAACTACATTTTCCAAAAAGGTACTATAGACAATGAAGTAATATCAATACAAAACATGTATGTATCAAGTAGTATAAAATCCAGATTCTTAGATGAGAAGCTAAATGATTTACAGGAAGATATAGAGAGCAAAACTAAACTGGTGGGTGACCTCAACCTCCCTTTTTTAATACTAGATAAATCTAACCATAATAAGCAAGGAAGAAGTTAAGGAGATGAATAAAATGTTAAAAAATAGATTTTCAAGTAAATGTCCTTCAATTGGGGAATGGTTTAGCAAACTGTGGTATAGATATGTCATAGAACACTATTGTTCTGTTAGAAACCAGGAGGGATGGAAATTCAGGGAAGCCTGGAAAGATTTGCATGAACTGAGGCTGAGTGACATGAGCAGAACCAGAAAAACACTGAACACCCTAACAGCAACATGAGGGTGATGATCAAACTTGATGGATTGCTCATTCCATCAGTGCAACAATCAGGGACAATTTGGGGCTGTCTGTGATGGAGAATGCCATCTGTTTCCAGAGAAAGAACCATGGAGTTTGAACAAAGACCAAGGACTATTAAATTTAATTTAGAAAAAAAACTCTGATATCTTATTGTCTGATCTTGCTATCTCTTATACTTCATGTTTCTTCCTTAAGGATATGATTTCTCTCTCATCAAATTTAATTTGGATCAATGTATACCATGGAAACAATGTAAAGACTGGCAAATTGACTTCTGTGGGGGGGGGGAGGGGAAGGGAAGTAAGATTAGGGGAAAATTGCAAACATAAAAATAAATAAAATCTTTAAAAAATTTTATATATGATAGCTCTCTGGATAAAACTGAATGGGGACAGAAAGGAATATATCTTTTTCACAGTGGTACACCAACACAAAAACTGACTATGTATTAGGGCATAAAACTCCTCACTTTCAGTTGTAGAAAGGCAGAAATATTAAAAGCATAATTTTCAGATCGTGCTGCAATAAAAATAATGTGTAATTAAGGATCATAGAAAGACTCAAAAATTAATTGGAAACTAAATAACCTAATTTTAAAGAACAAGTGGATCAAACAAGTCATAGAAATAATTAATAATTTCATCCAGGAAAATGACAACAATGAGACAACATACCAAAACTTATGGAATACAGATAAAGTAGTTGTTTTGTTTTTAGGTTTTTGCATGACAATGTGGTTAAGTGGCTCGCTCAAGGCCACACAGCTAGGTAATTATTAAGTGTCTGAGACCAGATTTGAACTCAGGTACTCCTGACTCCAGGGCCAGTGTTCTGTCCACTGTGCCACCTAGCCACCCCAGTTAAAGTAGTTGTAAGGGGAAATTTTTATGTCTAAATGCTTACATGAATAAAATAGAGAAAAAGGAGGTCAATGAATTAGGCATGCAACTAAAAAAGCTAGAAAAAAAAGAGCAAATTAGAAATTCCCAATTAAATATTAAATTAGAAGTTCTTAAAAATCAAAGGAGAGATTAATAAAATTGAAAGGAAAAAACTATTGAACTAATAAATAAAACAAACAGTTGGTTTTTATGAACCCCCCCCCCCAATAAAATAGATAAACCTTTGACTAAATTTATTTGAAAAAAGAAGAAAACTAGGGGCGACTAGGTGGCACAGTGGGTAGAGCACCGGCCCTGGAGTCAGGAGTACCTGAGCTCAAATCCGGCCTCAGACACTTAATAATCACCTAGCTGTGTGACCTTGGGCAAGCCACTTAACCCCATTGCCTTGCAAAAACCTAAAAAAAAAAAAGAAAGGAAAAGAAAAAAAAGAAGAAAACTAAATTACCCCTATCAAAAATGAAACGGGTGAATTCACTACAAATGTGGAGGAAATTAAAGTAATAATTTGGATCCATTTTGTTCAATTGTATACCAATAAATTTGATAAGCTAAGTGAAATGAATGAATATTTACAAAAAAATGTAAACTGCCCAGATTAGCAGAAGAAGAAATAAAATGCTTGATCTCATATTAGAAAAAGAAATTGAAGAAGCCATCAATGAATTTTCTAAGAAAAAAAAGTCTCCTGGGCCAGATTAATTGACAAGTGAATTCTACTACACATTTAAAGAATTAATCCCAATTCTACACGAACTATTTGAGAACATAGGTGAAGAAGGATTTCTGCTAGATTTCTCCCATGACATCAATATAATGCTGATACAAAAGCAGGAAAAGTCAAGACAGAGGAAAATATAGACTAATTTCCCTAGTGAATATTGGTAAAATATTTGAAATAAAACATTAACAAAGTGATTACAAGAAGTTATCCCTAGGATAATACACTGTGATCAGGTAGAATTTATACCAAGAATGCAGAAGTGGTTTAATATTAGGAAAGCTATCAGGATATCATTATCCATATCCAAAGCAAAAGTAACAGAAATCACCTGATTAGTTCAATAGATACTGAATAAGTTTTTGCCAAAATACAAGATCAATTCCTCTTAAAAACATCAGAGAGAAAAGGAATAAATGAAGCTTTTCTTAAAATAATAATCAGTATCTATCTGAAGTCATTAGAAAGCTTTATATGTAATGGGGATAAGCTAGAAGCATTCTCAACAAGATCTGAGGTGAAATTAGGATGCCTCTTATCACCACTATTATTCAGTATTGACTTGGAAATGTTAACTTTAGCAATAAGAGAAGAAAAGGAAAATGAAGAAATTAAAATAGGTGAGGAGGAAATGAAACTCTCACTCTTTGCATATGATAGGAAAATTGGTTAGTTAGAGAGTCCCAGAAAATCAGTTAAAGAACTACTTGAAAAGATTAGCAAATTTAGCAAAGTTGCAGGATATAAAATAAACCCACATTAATCACCTGCATTTCTATATATTACCAACACAACACAGGGACAGGAGATAGAAAGAGGTATTCCATTTAAAGTAACTGTAGACAGCATAAAATATTGAGAGTCTGCCAGACAAACTCAGAAACTATATGAGAACAATTACACAACACTTTTTGTGCAAATAAAATTATATATAAACAAATGAACAAATGTCAATTGCTCATAGGTAGCTTGAGCTAATATAATAAAAATGATAATTTTACCTAAATTAAATTATTCATTCAATATCATCCCAATCAAACTGCTAAAATTATTTTATTGAGCTAGAAAAATAGTAATGAAACTCATATAGTAGGACAAAAGATGAAGATAACAAGGGAATTAAATTAAAAAACTGCAAAAGAAGGTTGTCAAGCCATAGCAGATCTAAAATTATACTATAAAGCAGCAATTATCAAAACTCTTTGGTGCAGGCTAAGAAATTAAGTGGTCAATCAGTGGAATAGATAATATACAAAAGAAGCAGTAGTAAATGACTATAGTAATGTGCTATTTGATAAACCAAAAGACTATAGCTTCTGGGATAAGAACTCATTCTTTAACAAAAACTGTTGGAAAAACTGGGAGATAGCATGACAGAAGCCAGGCATAGATCAACATCTCACACCCTACTCCAACATAAGGTTAAGATGGGCACAAGATGTACATGTAAAAAGTGATATAAGCTAATTAAGAGAAAAAGGAATAGTTTATCTATGAGATCAATGAAAGGGGAGAAGTTTATGACCAAAGAAGAGATAGAGAACATTATAAAATGCAAAATGGATCACATTGATCACATTAAATTGAAAAGATTTGCACAAATAAAATCAATACAACCAAGAGTAAAAGGAATGCAGTGAATTGGGAAGCAATTTTTGCAATTAATGTTTATGATAAAGGATTCATTTCTAAAATATATAGAGAACTGAGTCAAATTTTCAGAATTGCTAAATGGTCAAAGAATATGAAAAGTCAGTTCTCAGATGAAGAAATTAAAGTTATTTATAGCCATATGAAAAAATGCTCTGAATCATTACTGGTTAGAGAAACATGAATTAAAATAACTCTGAGGTACCACCTCACACCTATCATATTGGCCAATATGACAAAAAATGGAAACGATCAATTTTGGAGGGGATGTAGGAAAGCTGGGACATTAATGCATTTTTAGTGGAGTTATGAACTGATCCAACCTTTCTGGAGAGCAATTTGGAACTATACCTAAAGAGCAATAAAACTGTTCATATCCTTTGATCCAACAATACCACTACAAGATCTGTATCCCAAAGAGATCACAAAAAAGGTAAAAAACACACATATATAAATATTTATAGCAGTTCTTTTTGTAGTGATAAGGAATTGGAAATAGGAGATGCCCATCAATTGGGGAATGGCTGAATAAATTATAGTGTATGAATGTGATAGAGTTGTCTTGTAAGAAATCATGAGGTGCAAGACTTCATGAAAGCATGGAAACACTCTCATGAACTGATAGTGAGTAAAATGAGCAGAACCAGAAGAATACAGTTCACATTAACAACCGTATTGTGTGATGATCAACTATGATGGACTTGCTCGTCTCAGCAGTGCAATAATCAAAGATAATTCTAAAGGACTTGTGATGGAAAATGTCATCCATATCAGAGAGAGAATTGAGTCTGAATGCAGTCCAAAGCTTACTAATTTCAATTTTTAAAATTTTTTATGTTTTATATTTTTTCCTTCTTGTGGTTTTCCCTTCCTTTTTGTTCTAATTCTTTTTTTCACAACAAGATTAATATGGAAATAATTTTAACATAGTTATATATGTATAGCCTATATTAGATTGTTCTGTATTAGGGGGAAAGGGGAAGGGAGGGAGGGTGGGAGAAAAATGTGAAACTCAAAATCTTATAAAAATGATTCTTTAAAACTATCTTTGCATATAGTTGTACAAATAAATAAATTAATTATTAAAAAAAGAAAATTGATCTGAATGAATTTACTTCCTTCTCCTCATTTTTAATTTTGTAATCAATAAAGTGAATATTATTAGTGATCTTTTGTTCACATGTTTTTCAGTCATGCCTGACTCTCCATGACCCCATTTGTCAAAAAATCCTGAAGCAGTTTCCATTTCCTTCTCCTTTTGTCAGAACTCTTCTATGACCTGTAATCCTGTAGGGCAGTACTCCTAGGTTTCCTTGAGCTATACAAGCCCTTCTGCCCCACAGCAGGGGGGAATCTCCCCCCTGGAGCCACTAGAAGTAATTAGCTGACTAAGAATCAAGGTAAACTCCTAAAGAAAACAGAGGTTGGGTGACCTAAGCAGAGGTTAGGGTCTGTTATAGTGAGGATTCTTTTGGACTATGGGTTAGTTTTTGTGGCTGCTGAGCCCCAACCCTCTGATTCCATTTATCCTCTTTGTGATTTTCCACCATTGCACCCATTTCTGCCCTCTGGTACAAAGATCAAAGCTAATCCCATTTCCAGATTTCACCTGTCAAAATACTTAAATGAAAGTCAAAATGAATTTAAACCAGTTACGTGATTGACTTTTCCTAAACAGGAATAGTGCTGATTCAAGTCCTGTTCTTCAAACTAGATTTATAAAATGAGATCCATGTGACTGTAGAACAAAGAAATGTCAGTGAAGTGATGGGGAGGGCTGGGGACTCCTTAGATGAAAGATGAAATGTTCAGAGCCTAGAGCTGTGGGCTGGGACCTTCACTTTTGGTTGGAATGGAGGCTGGAGGAAGGTTATATGCCATAGAGATGACTGGAAAGTGGTATGGAAAGCCTGAGATTCAATAAGAAAAGATGAAATACTCCCCTCTCAGAGACTAGGGATGTAGGGCTAGGGCCATCTGTTCCAAAAGAAGAGCTATCATAATTCTGCTAAGACAGAGGAACACTAAGACTTTAGACATTATATAGTCTAAAGTGACTTGGACCCGATTACCAGTTATCCAATGGATTTTTATCTGATTACATAATGGGGTACTGACCAAAAAGAGCTCAATTTGGGAAGCATGGATTTGTTTGCTTGTTTATTGGAATACCCAACAGAAGACCTTGCTCTCTACTTCAGAGCATGCACAGGTGTTCCATAACTGTTTCTGATGGCTTCACTTTGTGTTTTTTTGATTGACTGCTGAGTCAGAAATGAGTGTGCATACAACATGGGGCAACTCAGTACTCTGGCTGCAAGTAAGAAGGCAATAATTGCTGTAAGCCTCACCTGTGTCCTTCTCTCTCCTTCCCTCCCTCAGGTTGACATGAAAACATAGGCATATGGTCCTGCTCTTGTTCTGTTCCTGTCTTTTTTGCTATAAGTTTTAGAGATGGAGAGACCAAGCTAGGATTCCATGAGCTTCGAAGGTCGGGAAAGAACCAGAATTTTGGGAACTGGAGTCATATTAGAGTTTGAGGACAGCCAGAACTAATAAGAAGAATAGCCTGAAATTACCTCCTTGACCCAGCCCAGTACAGTGACCAGGAGCTGATTCCTACAAGTAAGAGAGAAACTTTGCCCATCAGTTCTGTTGTCTTGGTAGGCCAAATGCTTTTTTTTTTTGCAAGGTAAATGGGGTTAAGTGGCTTGCCCAAGGCCACACAGCTAGGTAATTATTTAGTGTCTGAGATCGGATTTGAACCCAGGTACTGCTGACTCCAGGGCCGGTGCTTTATCCACTGTGCCACCTAGCTGCCCCCAGCCAAATGCTTTGTAGTAACTACTTTCAGTTTGAGACAATTCCTCTAGGCACCAATGAGGTCAGCAGGTAGAATGTGCCCTTGGTTCAAGGGAAGGTGTCTGTACTTTAATTCTTGTAAATATTCCTTTTGTCAGACCTATTTCATACAGAATGTTATACAGAATTATAAGGAAGTGCCAATCAATGGGTATTGATGAAAACTGAAGAAACATTGACTGAGTGATTGGCATTATTGAACACTGGTATATGCATTGATCTGATAGTTGTAGAAAATCATCCTAACTCCTCAGGCATATCCTAGAATTAAAGAGGGAGATGGAGGCAGGAACTCTCTGGAAATCCAACTTATTGGTGTGAGTGTGAGTTGGGATAAGGCTCCCCAAATCCAACAGGCTACACTTCTATTATTACCTGGACTGTGTAGAGGACTTAAGAGTTTACAAAGTATTTTTTGGGGGGGCTTTTGCAAGGCAATGGGGTTAAATGATTTGTCCAAGGTCATGCAGTTAGCTAATTATTAAGTGTCTGAGGTGCATTTGAACTCAGGTCCTCCTGACTCCAGGGCCAGTGCTCTATCTACTGCATCACCTAGCTGCCCCCTGCAAAGTACTTTCTAATCTTTCCCTTATTTGAGGCTCCCAATGTCAAGGTAGGCTGCAAGGCCCTGTTATCTTCATTCTTTATTTCAAAGATGAGGAAAGAGAATTAGAGAGATCACGGATGCTTGTGGCTAAGATCTTATTCAAGACCACCCAGTTAGCCCCTCGCCCAGAAAGGAGCTCAATAGTTGATTTTTACCTTCAGGCCCAATTCCATGCACTTTGTTATAGTCCCTTGTGCCTACTGACCTTGTGCCACAATGCAAGGGCACCTACTGGCATTGGTCAGAGGGTGCCACATGGGGGAGGAGAAAAGAGAGAGGAGTAGAGAAGAGATGGGGGGAAAAAGAATGTGTGAGGAATCAGAGGAAAAGGAGGTATGTGAGATCATAAGATGGGATAGAAGGGGGACTTCTCAATTCCAAAGGAAAATACGGATGATCAATGACTAATGATTAGACAGATGCTGAACAGGAAGTTGGGCAAGGATGTGGTACTTGTGGGACATGCTGAGACATGATTGTTCTGGTCTTAGTTCTTGGTGTTGCATAAGGAACCCTTTTAAGGACTTGCAAATAAATTCAGTCCTTTCTCTTCAAGGCCAGAGGGACTGAAGGTTAAGAGTTAGAGTAGGCCCCTTAAATGGCAGGATCTGGAAACATGGAGAAGGGCCAGGACTATTTGCAGAACCAAGGGAAGAGTTGCCTTAGCAAGGGAGATGGCCAAAGAGGATGGAGTCCTTCCTTGAACTTTTATAGTGTTACTCTTGGGAGTCATCCAGGAAGTGGAGTCCTAAGAAGTATGGAGTCAACTTAAGGAAGCAGAGCACTGAGCGGGCAGGATGGGTGGGGTCTTTCTCCCTCTGACACAGTCGACTTTTCCTTGGGAGCAATAGCTCAGAATTTGTGCTCCTCAGCTTTGTCCTTGGCATTGGGGCTTTAATGGGGAACTTGGTAGGACATGTTATCCCAGGACTGATTATCGTTTTTTTCTGGACTCTACTATACTAGTTGACACTCCTGAGGTGGCAATCCTGATTCCACCATTTCCTGCCTGGGACAAGAGACCACAGAACTGGCTACAGCAGCTCTCCATTGAGGGTTTTCTGAAGATTGTTGGCTCCATCTTTTGTTTACTAGGTAAGTTCTTCTATCCATCGGGATAAAACAGGCTTGCCATTATATATTGGGAAGCCCCTGGGAGGCCACTTTGGCATCCCAACATCTGGCATCATGTGACCATGTGTGGATTATTTATCATCAGTGGTCTGGTGGACATAGTAAGTCAGGGCTGGCTGGCCAGGAGGCAGATAAAGTGGGAGCAGGCTGCCCCTGCCTTTCCAAGTGACTATTCTGCTACTCATCTCCCACATTCAGGGCAAGGATGTTCTGGAAGTCCATGGCCACCTCTTGCTATTGTTGCCCATTGTGCTGATTGTTCTGGTAATGGTGATGGAACTTTGATTTCCTGACCCGCATGTACTTTGGGTGTTAAAGCTATGGATAATTTTTTGGTTAGGTTCATGGCTTGTTCAGTTGGGGAGCTTTCTCTATTATCCAATTACTGGTCATCTGTGGAGGGCAGATAAACCTGGAGATATCATCTTCTTCACCACCTCCTTCTGCTGGCACCTCATCCTGACTGCTCTGCTGATGGTTGATGCCTCTGGCATCATTGGTACTCACATCAGCAAAAGGTTATGAGTACTGGGTACCACTGTGCCTCACAGATTCCAGCCCACAGGAGTGAAGGAAGCTGGTGATGGAGGTGAATCAGAAGGATGGTAGAATCTAGGATGTGAGACAGTTATGTGTTGTGCCTCTATTCCATCGTGGAATGAGAATTGCAAGAACATTGGGTGCAGAACATAGCAGAGAACCTTTCCCCAATCAGGAAGGATTGGTTTTTCTTCAATAAAAAGGATAACCCTGATCAAAGCTTCTTGTTTTTCTATTTTTATGTGAGTACAGGTTCTTGGCTCTTTTGTGGGGATTTCTGAAAACAGGGTGACCAAGGAGTAGGGGTTAGTAATGTCCTCTGGAAGCTTGAGCTCTTTGGCCAGAGGAGATGGCAAAGATGGCTTCCCCTAAGGCAGAGGAGAACAGGCTCCAAATCTCATCACTCACACTTCACTGCCTGTGTAACTTTGGGTAAGTCACTTAACTTGTCCAAGACTTAGTTTCTCTAGCTTAAACATGGAGTTGTCCCTAGGACCTATAGCTCAGGTTGTTTGAGAGACAGTTTGAGAGTAGTTTTTTGTAGAGTGCTTTGTCCACTGACGTGTCAGTCATGTCCATATGGATTATTGGGCACAAGTGAATACTGGTACTTTGGGGGCCCTGCTTAGCTATTTCTATCATGTCGAGTCCGGAGGAGGGAACCCAGGCTGACATCAATATGATGCATAAGCTGGTTCGTTTATTGATCACAGGATACATACTTTTATACTCTACATTTACGTAACCAATTACATAAGCATTTTAGTAAGCATTTTTTTCACATGCATACCTTGTGTATGTCTTAGGTGATTGTTTTGAGAACCAAACAGTGATTTGATAAACAAAGTGCAGAAGGTAATTATCTCAGAATGTGCTATCTATCTGAGCCTGGGAATATACCTCCTTAGCTCAGACATGCAGCTACTCCCTTATCTAAGCTCTGAAGTACATCTTGCTGGTTAAAGCACATAACTATTTCTGTGTTAACCCTTCATAGCTCTTAGCCTGGAATACATATGACACAACATCTCCCCCTTTTCGTTTAAAGGCCTGGGAGAGCATGTTTTCTAGAGATCTCTGACAACACAAAAGTATGCATGGTCCAAACAACAAGAATATAACAAGTATTAAGCAAATTACAATTATAGATTTAACAATTGCCAAAAGCCAAGCAGGTAATCCTAAAGATTTTAACCAATCCTTAAAGAAATCTTAATGTACAGCTATTTTATCAAGATTTTCTTGTAACTTTTTGATTTTAGCATAGACTGAAGCACTATTATCTGAAATATTAAAGCAACACATGCCTTCAAATTCCTCACAACCATGATTATGTAATAAAAGCAAGAAATCTATTGCAGCTCTATTTTTGTAGTGTAGCCTTGCAAATGCTCTGTACATCCGTAATTATATCCATCAAAGTCATGGATGTAATGTCAGCCTGAGCTTTTGCCCAACATGCAAGTTTTTTCAAGGTATTATAATTAATGGATGCCATTACCCCTGGTGTGAAAAAGGATGTGGCTACTGTTTCTGATACTGATAGAAATTTAACATTATTATTACAGTTGGAAGCCAGGGGAATGCTCCTTGTTTTCCTAGGGCTTCTGGAGAAATTAAGGTATGGTGTGGACACTAGTGCTAATTGGCCTAGGTAACAAGGTCCTCTTATAGGACGCCATGGGATAGAGCTGTATGCCTTGTCTTCACATATCAAGAATACTCCAGGGGGTAATGACTTCGCTCCCTCAATTTGTACTTCAAGGAGCCCCCGTTCTGTTTTTGATAAATTCCAATGATGAAAATGCCCTGATACATTAGTGAATCGTTCCCACTTAGGGGAATCTCAAGGTGTGTTTTCTTTAAAATACTCTAAACCTCCAAATATAAAAACTCCTGTAGCATTATAAAGTTGTGGGGAGTTCACAAGACTACAATGTGGGAGATGAGTGATATTCTCTTTTATTCCAGGGGGAATACTCCACAAGAAATTTATTTCCTGTGGTTCCTGTGTAGTTGGTTTATTTAAAGCCTTTAATATAGCTCTTAATCTACAACTATTTTTCAGGGATGGCCAGGTATAATTTTGCTGCTTATCACACATACATGCACAAGAACTATACTGCTGAAAACTCCTACATGTTTCCTTTAACTGTCCATAGTACCCTTTCAGTCTCTGTTTAATGTTCTCTGGGTCCGGGGGGATCCCTATGAAGCATGTCTTGAAGGGATCACCAGCTGATTTCAGGGAGATACACATTTGATGCTGTAGATACTTAGGAATCAGATGAGTCACAAGAGCCATAGCGGGCAGGATGCAAGTGCCAGCAGAAGAAGTATCATTTTTCAGGTGAGGTTTTACCCACTTCACAGGAACCCACTGTAGTTTCGATGAACCTGAAACAACACACGCATACCCTCGTCCCCAGGTTAGTAACCGATAGGAATTGTCCCATTGGACAGTCTTAGGATCAAAAACAGAGACAGAAATGTCAACACGGGCAAAGTGTGCCACGTTCTTTGAAAAGTGAAAGTAAAGAGGCTTGTTATCTGAGATGGAGTGCTTAGGGTTAAGCCAGTTCAAAACATAAATCACTTTGCTCACTATGTTATGCGGTGATCCCCCAACCTCCCCCTTTTCTTTTAAAGACAAGGCTAAGTAGTTCTTAGCATCCTGACGAGCCCTGTCAGTGGCAGTCCTGCCAGGCAGACTGAGGCGAATGAGATGCGGACATGAAGCGGGGTGGGAGGGGGTTAAATCCTCCTCCTTCCTCTGCCAGCCTAGGGATGATTCACGGTGGCTGCAAGTCAAGTCCTCATTAAGCAGGAGAGTCGTTGTACTGCAGTCAGGGCAGGAGGCAACAATCATTCTAGTCTGTGTCAGGGGCAGGTTGAAGGTTTTCACCAAAGCCTTGGCTGAGATGAGCAGGATGCAGCAGGGGGAGAGAGCGGAAGCGCGGTAGTGGTTGGACTAACGGAGTGGAGGGGGGAACAGGATCGGCTTTCCTCCCCTTGGTCAGCCCCCGCCCAGGCCACAGAGTGCAGGCGGAGTGCTGGTGGCCCGGGGCCCCTGATCTGAAAAGCCTGCGAGAGACAAAGGCAGCAGCGGGAAGGCTCTGAGGCGGCGCACCCGCCCGCCCTCTTCCCGGCCAGGTGGCGGCCGGGATTAATTAACACTTTTTCTGCTAGAGGAGGCACATCCGAACTTCCTCCAATAACGGTTCTTTCAGCATCAGTCACAGCGGGGCAAGCCCACAAACTTTCAAAGTCATCATAGACAATTTTGCACAGTGTGCCATACGGTTCTGCCAGTCTCTGGGCTTCCTTGTTCTTAGTTTGGACTGCTTCCCATAAGCTTTTTCCCAGCTTATCCCATTTTTCCAAGGAGAAGAGTTCTTCAGTCTTAGTAATTATGCCCTTATCTCTTCCGCAGTGTAGCACCCAGGAAATTTCTGATCTCTTAACAGGCAGGTCATATTTTTTCAATACGTCCTCTAAGGTATTGAGCGCAGTGCGCTCCGTGGCTGATGCAGCCATTCCCATCCCAAATTCCCTGACTCACCGGTCAGTCGTGGCCACTTAAATCCGCTTTTCTTCTAGCGCTGAGTGAGGGGGTGTTTGGCACTTCCCTACCAACTCAAACTGGGATGTCTTCTCCCCATTCGACTCACTTCCCTCACGTCGGGGTCACCATATGTCGAGTCTGGAGGAGGGAACCCAGGCTGACATCAATATGATGCATAAGCTGGTTCGTTTATTGATCACAGGATACATACTTTTACACTCTACATTTACGTAACCAATTACATAAGCATTTTAGCAAGCATTTTTTTCACATGCATACCTTGTGTATGTCTTAGGTGATTGTTTTGAGAACCAAACAGTGTTCTGTTAAACAGAGAGAAGATTGTTTTGAGAACCAAACAGTGATTTGATAAACAAAGTGCAGAAGGTAATTATCTCAGAATGTGCTATCTATCTGAGCCTGGGAATGTACCTCCTTAGCTCAGACATGCAGCTACTCCCTTATCTAAGCTCTGAAGTACATCTTGCTGGTTAAAGCACATAACTATTTCTGTGTTAACCCTTCATAGCTCTTAGCCTGGAATACATATGACACAACACTATCAGAATGAAATTGAAATGCTGTCTCCTACCAATTGGGACACAAGGGAGGCAGAAGATCTTTCTTCCAGGAAGCATTAACACAATGAACAATTGTTGTCTTTCTAGTCAGGACTTGAAGGAGGCTGGGGCATTTACCTCTCTTTCTGATGAAAGACATCTCTCCAACCAGATTCCCCCAGCCTTAGTTCTTTTCCTGGAAGATCTGTTCTGTCCACTGGACTCCATAATCCAAGCATTCCTTCAGTTGCCCAGGTTCTACTCACAATCTGTATTCTTTTTCTACATGGTCCAGTGGCTGCTAGGGAAAATCTAGGCAGGGAGAAGCAGAAATGAGACAAATCAAGTGGGAAATGAGGAAGAGGGAGAGAGAAAGAAAAAGGGATGGGAAAAGAGCTGAAGGAGACAGGAATAGAGAAAGCAGATGATCTGTCATGAAGAAAAAGATGGGGGAGAATCAGGAATGGCAAGTGAAGAGGCCTGGGAGTCAAAACCTAGAAGAATAAAGTCAAGTCTGGAACCAAACCAGGAAATTGCCAGGCAGGAGTTTATGGGGAACTGTAGTAATGAATTTGGAATCAGATGGATTGAGTTTGAATATGACTTTGAGTCATTGGTCATGAAGTAATTTCCTTTTTCTGAGTGAAGACTCATTTGCTATGTTTCTAGAACTGTTCTAGGTGCTAGATGGACTTCATGATATTCTAGCGAGGTTATAGCCTCAGTCATCCATGTCCTTCCTGGAACAAGTAACTCCCATTTGCAGCTTAATGAAGTGTTACCTTTATGACTGCATTCTGGGTGCTTTATTTCTATCCATTAGGGCTGAACAGTCTTGCCCATTTGACCTGTGATGAACCCTTGGGTCAATTTCTATTTGAAAAATTCTCCTCCCTGCCCTATCCTTGATTTTTGGTTTTCAAAATTATGTCACCACACAGGTTATCTTCATTCCACACTCTTCTGTCCCTTTTTGTGTATTGTCTCCTTGCTTTACACTGCATCTCTTTATCTTTCTCTGTATCTCTCTCACATTCTGTCCCTTTTGTACACTGTCTTCTTCTTTTAGTCTGTAAGGTCTTTGAGGAAAGGTCAGCTCCCAGCAGTTACCCACATGAAGATCACAGAGGATCAAAGTGATGACCTTTGAATGGTCAAAGAACTATTCCAGCTTCAAATCTTTGATCCTCAGTGTGCAAAATAATATATTCTTTACTGATTACCAGACATTAAAATTGTATTCAATAAAGTGAATTGGAAGCATGTCAAATGCTGCTAACAGAGCCTTGGCACTATAATAAACATGGTACTTCTTAAATTAATTCACAGATTTAATGTGATGCCAATTCAGTTAGCTAGGAACCACTTTCAAGATCTAGATGAAATAATAACAATGTTCATCCAGATCTTTATACTATAGAAGGTCAAGAACCCTAAGGGAAATAATGGAAAAAGAATAGGAGAAAAGGGAACCTAGCAGTACCAGCTGCCAATGTGTATTATAAAGTTGTAATCACCAAACCTGGTTACAAAATACAAAAGATTAACAGTGAAACAGATTAGGTAAAAAGACTGAGAAACAACTGAACATAGTAGCCTAGTATTAGCCAAAGGACAAGACGTACCCGGTTAAGAAATCCTGTTCAAAGAAAAACATCTGGGAAGAGTGGAAAGTAGTCTGACGGAAATTAGATGTAGCTCAGTATCTTACACCACATGCTGCAATAAGTTCCAAACAGACATTTGACTTCATTATAAAAAGTCTTATAAACAAATTTGAGAAGGCACACAAAACTTCCTCTTTTATGGATAGAGGAGTAATTCCAAACTAAACAAGGGACAGAAATAATCATAAATGATAAAATATAAGATTTCTTTGTATAAAACTGAAAAACTTTTGCACTAGTGAAAACAATGAAGCCAAAATTAGAAGAGAAACAGTTAATGGAGGAAAACATTATGGTAATAAATTTCTCTCATGAAGGTCTTATATTCAAGATATAGAGGAAATTGAAGGAAATATATAAGAAGAGCTTACTCAGGAGACAATGATTAAAAGATATAAATAAACAATTTTCTTTCTATTTTTTTACATTGAAATTTTAAAATTTTTTAATTTTTAATTTTTTTGCAAGACAATGGGGTTAAGTAGCTTGCCCAAGGCCACACTGCTAGGTAATAATTAAGTGTCCCAGGTACTCCAGGGCCAGTGCTCTATCCACTGTGCCACCTAGCCACCCCCTCACATTGAATTTAATAAACACACAAAATTAGGCATTTCTATAAACACAGCCAAACAGATAAAAACATATTAAACTGTAAAATCTCTATTATGCAAAACTTAACTTTTCTTTTAAATATATGATCAATTTAACATGTAGCATTCAAAACTGTTCTATTTGTCTGTGATCTTTCTGGCCCTTCTACTCTCCTTTGTGAATTTTAACAAATGCTTCAAAGACCCTTTTTTCTCCTTTTCCTCCTCCTCCTCCTCCTTCTTTGTCTTCATCTTCATCTTCATTTTCCTCCTCCTCCTCTTCCTTCTCTACCTCCTTCTCTTTTTCTTCTTTATTTTCCTTTTCTTCTTTCTTCTTCTTCATCAAAGTCAAGGACAGGTTGCTAGAATCCAGAATTAGAGCCCTTGAGAGCTTAGGCAAATGAAAATTCCTACTTAAATGTGGGAGAGAATAGAGACTGGTGGAGCTTGTTTGTGAAAAGCTCTTAGCTGAGGGGAAAAGTTCAACCAGTTCTTGCATATGTGATAATAAATATAGGAAAATGTTGAGGGTTCCTTATCTCCATGTGAACTAGGTGGGTGGGGTTGAACTGGAGATTCTTCTCTTTACTTCAGAGGTTTCAATATCTCCTTGTGGACATCTTCAATGTGTGGGCTCTTCAATCTGTCCTGATCATTGTTTGAGCATCTCCTGATCATGTGGTTACTCCTGAATGTCACCTGCTCCTTGGGGAAAATCTTGATTCTTGGTGAACTGTATGCTATGGTGGTCTCCTTGGTCCTGCTGAAGGGACAGTAGCTCCTAAGTCTCCCCTAGTCCCCCTCTGGACAAGAGAGCACAGGGTTGACTATTGCACCACCCCAATGGTGGTGCTTGTTGACTCCATGTATTGAAACTTAAGTGGATTTTTCTATCTACTAGGGTCAAACACATTTATCCTTATGGACAGGAAGACCCTAGGCATTAGTTCTTGTGTCACAACTCCTGGCAACATATGTTCATGTATGGCTTCTTTTTCATCAGTGATCTGGTAGACATTGTAAGTCAAGGCTGGCTGGCAAGGTAGCAGATGAAGCTGGAGCAGGCTACCCTCATCTTGCCTTGCAAAGGAACATGCTATTACTCATTTCCCACATTCAGGGCAAGAATACTCTGGGAGCAAAACAAAAACAAAAACACAAAACCAAAGCACACAACAAAAGAATACTCTGGGAGTCCATGCCCACTTCTTGCTGGTACTATCCAACATGCTGATCCTTCTGGTATTGATATTTGGTTCTCTGACTAACCTGTTTTGGGTACTCAAGATAAGGATGTTTCTACTGTTTGACTCATAGTTTATACACTGAGATAACTCACTCTATTTTACAATTACTGGCTATCAGGAGATGTCATGTTTCTCACCACCTTATTCTCCTGACACCTGGTCCTGACCGCAAGTAACAAAGATTGCTGGTGCCAGCTATGCCTTACAGATTCTACCTGAGGAGCTAAAGAAGCTGATAATTGAAATGAATCAGGAAGAGGGCAGGATCCTTTGGCTATGCAATTTCTCCAACATGGAACTAATATTCCCAGAACATATGTTTCCCATACAGATCTTTTCACTTGATCAAAATTAGGATTGTTTTTTATAATTATAATCCTCCAGATGCTTAGCACTAACTGAGACATGTTCTTGTGTCTAGTCATTCTGTAGAGACTTCTGAGACTGGTGGCAGAAGGGAAGGCAGAAGAGCTGATTCTCTGGTCATTGACTGGAGGCACAACAGCAAGGTGGGTTCAATGTTTGTCTCTTAACTTTTCATAGTTTTGTGAAAATCATTGAGTTGTTCAGTTTCCTCATTTGCAAAATGGGGATAGGTCCTTCCTCCTAGCTTTTTGTGAGGTTCAAATGAGATGATGCATGTAGGATATAGTAGAAAGAGAGTTACTGATTTTATTGATATAAGGAACTCTTGATTGATGAAATGCCCTCTAACAATGCAGGTTGCTACCACAATTGTGGTAGGCATGGCTGCTCAGTGTCATCCCAATCTGTAATGGCAAGCCTGTTTGCTTCGAATGGATAGAACTCACCTAGAGAGATAGGGAGAGCCTGAAGGACAAAGACATTAAGGACCTTGCCCAGCAATGTTTTTCTTGAGTCAGGAAAACCTGAGTTTGAATCCAAACTTAGACATTACTAGCTGCTTGGCTTTGATCAAGTCACTTTATCTTTCTTAGTCTCAGTTCTCTTGTCTCTGAAATAGAGATAAGAATAGTGCTATCTATAGCCAGTCATTGTAAAGACAAAAATGAGACATTTGTAAAGTGTTTTACAACCTTATAGCTCTATATGAAGTTTGTGATAATGATGATGACAATGACAATGAACATGATGATGACACTGATACCCTAAGACTCAAGTATAGTTTGTTTCGCATAAGGATGTTGATAAGTTTGGCTGTGTAGCTTTATCTGTCTTCTCCTTCTTTTGTAGGATGGAGGATAGAAACCAGGACCACCATGAGTAGCTTCCAAGCTAGAGATTTCCAGAATAAAGGCTTATGGAAAGCTCATGTCTTAATATTGAAGACAAATGGTGTCTACCCAGTGCCACTCATTGCTGAGGAGTTTTCACTCCAATTCTCTGTGTTACTTGAGGCTCTGGGGAAGTCTTGTTTCTGCAAGGGTCTCAGTTGTAGACTCCCCTTTAATCTGAGAGAAACTTTTGAAATAAAGATTAAGTATAGTTACTGTCCAAGTTCTCCCTCCCCCCAAATGATTAAGATGTCTTTTAGAAGTTACTCACTGTACAAAACAAAATAAATGCTTAAAACTTAGGACTCAGGGTGGCTAGGTGGTGCAGTAGGGGTGGCTAGGTGGCACAGTGGATAGAGCAACAGCCCTGGAGTCAGGAGGACCTGAGTTCAAATTTGACCTCAGATACTTAATAATGACCTAGCTGTGTGGCCTTGGGCAAGCCACTTAACCCCATTGCCTTACAAAAAACCCCCTAAAAAAAAAAACCAAAAACAAAAACTTAGGACTCATTCCCTAACTGGTAAATGGTCAAAGGATATGAACAGACAGTTTTTAAATGAAGAAATTAAAGCTGTATATAAGCATATGAAAAAATGCTCCAAATCACTATTGATTATATAAATGCAAATTAAAAAAACAATGAGGCATCATCTCACACTTATAGATTAGCCCAAATGAGAAAAAGGGAAGATGATCAATGTTGGAGAGGTTGTGGGGGGATTGGGACATTGATGCATTGCTGGTGGAGTAGTGAATGGATCCAACCTTCCTGGAGAGCAATATGGAACTCTGCCCAAAGAGCAATAAAAATGGTCATGCCCTTTGACCCATCAATTCCAGTTCCAGGACTATATCCAGAAGAAATTGCAAAAAATGGAAGAAGTCCACATGTTCCAAAATATTTATAGCAGCCCTTTCTGTGGTGGCAAAGAATGGGAAATTGAGGGGATGTCCATCCATTGAGGAATGGCTAAGCAAGTTATGGTACATGAATGCTGTGGAATATTATTGTTCTCTAGAGAAGCATAGAAGGACTTAGCTGGGTGAAGGGAGCAGAGCCAAGAGAACAATTTACACATCAACATTATGAGATGAACAACCTTGATGGAAGCAACTTCTCGGCAGTCCAGAGAGCTAGGACGACCGTGTTTGTCAGATTATGGACTACGTTATGCCCAACCAGAGGAAGAAAAAACTAAGCAAAGAAAATGCACAGAAAAAAAGACACCCCTACTGAATCTGATGAACTGAATCTTATAAAAATGATCTTGTATGTATCTCTTTCCCTTAATCCTAATTCCTCATGCCAAAAACTACTAATTTGTAAATGTGTTTAACAAAATATGTAGGTAAAATGCTAACCTGACTGTTCCCAACCGAGGGGAGGAGGGTGGGAAGGAAGGGTGGAGGGAAACTTTGTACCTTGGAAATATGCATGTACAAATGGATGAAAATAAATAAAAAAATAAAGCTTCAGATTCACAAAGACATACTTCAGCATATGCTTAAAACATATCCCTTGAGACATCATCTCTATCATGCTTTCTCTAGGGATAGTTCTTCCCAGGGAGCATGAGGGGAGTTGAACTGGAATAGCTATTTCTATTTGGCTCAGATCGGGACTATTGGAGCAGCGGCTTCAAGCTCACACCTTGTGGCCAGTCAGGTACGTCTGCTCTTCTTCTTGCAGTGGTTAGAAGTTCATCCTGCTAGGTAAGTACAAGCTGATTCAGTCTCCTTGATCTCATGAGAGGGGCCCAAAGGCTGGGAAAAGCCATTTCTTCAGAATGACTGTTTGCTTACCTGCTGTCAGGGAAAGAAATCCAAAGTAGAAGGGGCAGCTGGCGAATTCAGAACCAATCTCACATAAGCGTGGCCTCTTGGCCATGGGTATAAAACTACCAGTTACTTCTGGGAAGTAGAACGGAGAGCAAGTCACTCCTTCCTCCAACAGACATTTAAGGGAGAGCTGGCCTAGACCGGGCCTGGACAGAGACCACTTGGAAGACAGTTCTTGGTTTCCCCTACTGAGAAGCTGATTCTTAATGACTCTTTCCTCTTAGGCACCTTTAAAACAATACAGAATGATAGAAAGAAGGGATAGCATCTTCCTTTTCCAGTGTTGGAGATCCAGATAGACGTAATACTGCAGAGGTCTATGAAACTAGGCCTCTCTGTTGGAGCAGCTGCCCTGATTTTATGTGGCTAGCAAACAGGAATGCTCTAGAGACCACTGGGGCATTTCTGAAGTCAGGATTGTGTTGTGCCCTCTGTGGGGCTGTCAAAAGTTGGGGCCTTTCCCTTTTCTTGGTCCTCTCACTTCCTGACTCCTTTCTCCTCCCTTCCCTACCTTCCTCCCCTCTTTCTCATACCCCAGGCAGCTTCTCTAGCAGCAAAAGGACTTCTGTCTGGTTGCTTCCTTGAAGGGATAGGAAATAATTCTGGTTAAACCTCTACTAGACCTATTAAAGGTTTAGAAAAAGGACAGTGTTGATCAGAGAACAAAATTTCAAATTTTTCCTGCTTCCAGAGAACTCCACCAGTCTGGGTATACATGGGCAACTGAGTTCTTACTCTCTATGGACACGCTTTCTTGAATTTTCTGATGTGGTCATTGGGAAAGGCAAAAAAGAATAACTTTTATCCTTTTCAACTCTGAAGGGCATCCTTTTACAGCCTACTTATTGAAGTTGGTTTTAATTGGATTTTTGTGATCTATAAGATTGCTTTTTTTCTTTGCAAGGCAGTGGGGTTAAGTGACTTGCCCAAGGCCACACAGAGGCTGGATTTGAATTCAGGTCCTCCTGACTCCAGGGCCAGTGTTCTATCCACTGTGCCACCTAGCTGCCCCCCTTATTGCTTTTTAAATTTCAAACCTGAGTAGTAGATTAAGCCTTCAATACATTTGCTGAATAAGTCTAGAGAAGGAGAAGGAAGGTACAGCCATACAGGTTCACTGAATGGTGTTAGGAGGGGATGTTACCTATGAGAGTACAGCTCCCTGTTTTTTTCTCTTCCTGTTTCTCCTCTCAACTATTCACACTTATCTTTCTTTGGTCAGTCACACCTATCTACCCTATAATATTTTTGACTGTGCTCAGGACTTTCTTAAAACAATTATTGACAATTTTTGTTTTTGTATCATTTTCCTTTTCTTCTCCCCCTCCCCCCCCCCCAACAGAGAAACATTCTTGGGACCAACAGTGAAATAAGAAAGAGTTAAAAAAAGACTGTTCAGCCAAACTAACCAAGTCATCAGTCCAGTCTGACAGTAAATGCAAGTGTCTCAGATTCATTGACTTTGAGAACAAGGAAGGGCCAATCTCTCTCTATCTCTTCTTAGCCCTAGTGTAGTCATTAACATGAGCAGGTGTGGCGTTTTGCTAACCTACGCTGCAGATGTTTTCATTTTTATTTTAAAAAAGGTGACCATTTAAAAAAATTCAATTACTAAAGGATATTTTTCAATCATTAAAATATAGAAATTAAATTGAATTTTAAAACAGACATCTATATTTTACTAAAAATAAGATGGAAAATGAAAATTTTGTTGTAGCAATAATCAAGAATGTGTGAAGATGCTGTCAGATTTTATGATCTTCATCTTTAATTAGATAATGGCATGAATCAGACTAAAACTCTTTGATCTTTCTACTCTGGAAAATGAGGAGCTATTTGCCTGGTGTTATGGATGGAAATTTCACAAGTATGTCATTTTAAATTAACTGCAGAGGTGAGGCCAATTATTGTCCAATGGCCCAAATTCTTTTTTTTTTTTTTAGGTTTTTTGCAAGGCAATGGGGTTAAGAGGCTTGCCCAAGGCCACACAGCTAGGTCATCATTAAGTGTCTGAGGTCGGATTTGAACTCAGGTCCTTCTGATTCCAGGGCCGGTGCTTTATCCACTGCGCCACCTAGCTGCCCCTGCAATAGCCCAAATTCTAAGTGAGTCAAAGTGCTTTTTCTTAGATTGTTTTCAAGACATGCTAATGAAGAAAAAGTTCTTTCTGTAGAATTGACACGATTGCAAAGCATCAAGAGTTCTATAAAATGTCTGGAATGTGAAAGACTCATCTGTTTCCTGTAGATCATCACATTACCTTCTGTTGGCATCTGCTGTAACCATGAAGCATATCCTCCATAAGTCTCCAATTTATTCTAGGACTCTCGAGAATGACTGGCAACAGTCGTCATACTGCTTCTGCCTGTGTATAAGATCAGCTGTTTTCCCATTGAAGTCATCATTTTATAAGTGCCCTAATCAAAATGCTGGTCAATGTCAGAAATCATAGAATCTTGGAATGCATAAAAATGAAGTTCTCTCACTCTCCTCTTTTACTGGAATTCATACACATTATACAGAGAAATAAATGTTATTCTTCTCTTAAATGAAGGGAATTGAGGTTTTATTTTTTATTTCCATTTTCCCTCTGTCATAAAAATTAGTCATGCCCAAACTGGACCTAGAATCATGTCGATCACAAATTACTTCTTTGGGGAAAAATAGGTGCTAGATATGACCCTGAATCATTGCACCTGAAGTCCCATGCTTTAGTCCCCTAATGGGTGCTAATATATCTACCAGCTTGGAGAATGCATAGGAACATAAGTGTTCTAAACTCAGATGGGTATGTCCTTCCCTCTGGAAGTACTCTCCCCACTGTCAAGAAGCATCAGCAGGATTTACATGCCCTTCCTCGCTTGTCTTCTAAGAGACAGTGGCTGTGATTCATCGTCTGTGAGATTTCAAGAAACCACACCTGAATCAAATAAAATACACATTCTTGTATCCAATTTATCCAAAGAATTATAAAAGGTACTTGTTCCTGACTTTGCAATAAGTGAGTTGAGTTGGAAAGCTTGCTAAGTCTTGATCTTTTTGTCATCTCTGGGGAACATGAAGCATCACTGAAAGATTGTACTTGTAGTTGAATGAATTTTGTTCCTGGTTCTTGTTTTTCTTTTGGAATCAGTAGGGTGAATAGAGTTGGCAACCACTTGTTTGGGCATTTTTCGGTCATGTCTAATTTTCCATGACCCAATTTGACAAAGATACTGGAGTGATTTCCATTTCCTTCTCCAGTGGATCACCTTTTGTCAGAACTCCTCACTATGTCCTGTGTGACTTGGTTAATTCTGTAGGGTATTGGTCCTGGTTGCCTTGAGCTATACAAGCCCCTCCACCACAATGAGATAATGATGCAGTAGGGCACCTTTCCTCTGCAACCACCAGAAATATAGTTAGCTGTATTAGAGTCAAGGTTCCTTTGCTTCTAAAGAAAACAGGATTCTTTTGGAGCATTGGTTGGTCTTGATGACTACTGTTGATTTGAGTCCTGTTCTTCAAGTTAGAATTAGAAAGTGAGACCAGAGGGTCCTTGCTCCATGTGATTGTAGAGCAAGGAGATGTCGAAGAATTAGTGTGAAGGTCTTGAGGCTCCTTGTGGATATGATGAAATGGTCAGAACTCAGGCTGGAGACTGAGATCTTCAATTTTGGATGGAAGAGGGTTCTGGAGGGAGACAACATCCTATAGAGATGGATGAAAAATGGTATGGAGAGCTTGAGACTCACTAAGAAAAGAGAAATGCTCCCCTCTCAGAGACTAGGGCTACAGGACTGGGACCTTCAGTTTCAGAAGAAGGCAGAACTATCATAATCTTGCTAAGATGGAGGGATCATAATATTTATTCTAAAGTGTCCTGGACCCGATCACCAGTTATCTGATGGATTTTGTCTGATTATTTATTGGAGTACTGATCCATAAGAGCCCAATCTGGGGAGCATGGATGTGTTTTTGTGAATCTGTTTATTGGAATACATAACAGAAGACCTTGCTCTCTACTTCAGAGCATATACAGATATTCTATAACTGTTTCTGTTCTGATAACTTTGTGGCTTTTTGATTGGTTGCTGAGTCAGAATGGAGTATGCATTCCCATGAGGCAACTCAGACTTTCTACTCCCTGACTGTGAGTAAAAAGGCAATAATAGCTGTAAGCCTTACCTGTGTCCCTGTGTCCTTCTCTTCTGTTCCCCCCCCACCCCAGGTTGACATGAAAGTATGAGCACATGGTCCTCTTCTTGCTTCTGTCCCTGTCTTTTTTCTCTAAGTGTTGGACATGGAAAGGATGAGGCTGGGACCATGTGAGTTTTCAAAGATCAGGAGAGAATCAGAGGTTTGGGAACTGGAGTCCACATCAGAGTTTGAGGACAGCTAGAACCAATGAGAAGGGTGGCCTGAAGTGGCCTCCCAGATCCAGCCCAGCACCACCCAACTGGTTCCTGCAAGTAAGAAACTGTCCATCACTTCTGCCATCTTTTGAAAAGAACTTGGTAGAGCAAATGCTTTGTGATAACATCTTTCCATTTGAGTCAATCCCTTCAGGGACCAAGAAAGTCTACAGATTTTGCCCCTGGCTCAAGGAAAGGTGTTTTTATTTCATTCCTTGTCAATATACCTTTTTCAAAATCTATTTGATGTTAATTTGTAAAATAATATGGGAGTGCCAATCCATGGTATTGATCTTACTGAGAAGATATTGATTGTATGATCAACGTTATGGAACCCTGGAATGGGGAATTGATCTAATAGTGGTATCCTAATTTCTCAGGTGATCTCCTAGCGCTAAAAGGGGGAAATGTAGCCAGGAGTCCTCAACTTATTAGTGTGAGTGTGATTTGCAATAAAACTCTTCCAAGTCCAACATTATAATTCTTATTACAATAATAACAGCTGGGCTGTTTAGAAGGCTTGCAAAGAACTTTCTAAACATTCCTACCTTGCCATTCAGAACTCCTCACTATGTCCTGTGTGACTTGATTAATTCTGTAGGGCATTGGTCCTGGTTTCCTGGAGCTATACAAGCCCCTCCACCACAATGAGATAATGATGCAGTAGGGGACCTTTCCCTTGCAACCACCAGAAATACAGTTAGCTATACTAGAGTTAAGGTTCCTTTGCTTCTAAAGAAAACAGAGGATATAGTGAGGAGTTCCAATGACAAGATAGACTGTACCTTCCTTCTTCATTTCAAAGCTGAAAAAAGAGAATCAGAGAGCTCATATATCTTTAAGCATAAGACCTTGTTAAGACCACCCAGTTAGCCCAAGAAGGAGTTGAATCACTGATCCTTACCTTCAAACCCAGCTCCATCACTTTGTCACAGTTTCTTGTGGTGAGAGGGCTGCCTGTGCCTCAGTGACGGGGAATCTACTAATATTGGTCAGAGGGAGCTATATGGGGGGGGGGAGAAAAGAGGAAGAGAAGAGATGGGGGGGAAAAGAGAATATGTGAGGAATCAGAAGAAAAGAAGGCATGTGAGTTCTTGAAAGAGGATAGAAGGGAGATTGATTCAAAAGGAAAATACAGAAAAGCTATGACTAATGATCAGACAATTGCTGACCAGAAGGTTGGCAAGAATGCCAGAACTGGTGGTGATGAAACATGATTGAAAATATTATTCTGGTCTCAGTTCTATTTGGTATTATAAGGAAATGTTAAATTCTTTTAGGAATTCTCAGCAATTCAGTTCTGTCTCTTTAGGGCTAGAGAGGAAAGAAATTAGGGTAATTAGCTAGAGTAGGCAGCTTAACTGGCAGTATATGGGAGCATGGAGAAGAGCCAGGGTTGCTGGCAGAATCAAGAGGAGGGTTCATGTCAATGGCTTGGCAAGGGATGATAGCCTAAATTATGGAGTCCTTCCTTGAACTCTTACAGTACTACCCTGGGGAGTTTTCCAGGAAGTTCAGGTGTATTAAGAAATGTGCAGTCAACTTAGAGATGCATATCATGCAGTGGGCAGGATGGGTGGTGTCTTTCTCCCTCTGACACAGTCAGCTTCTCCTTGGGACTGGTGGCTTAGAATTTGTGCTCCTTAACTGTGTCCTTGGCTTTGGGGCTTCCATGGGTAACTTCCCAGGCCACATCATCCCTGGATTAATTTTCTTTTTCTTTGGACTCTATTATGCTGTACTGATATCATTGGTACTCCTGAGGGGGCAACAGTTCCTGTTTTCATCACTTCCTCCCTGGGATAAAGGACCACAGAGCTGGAGACAGAAGTTCCCCATTGAGGGTTTGCTGAAGGTTGTCGGCTGTATCCCTAGCTTCCTAGGTGAGTTCTTCTATCCATTTGGAGCAAACAGGCTTGCCATTATAGATTGGGATGACCCTGAGCGGCCATTCCTACATCACAGCATCTGGCAACATGCAACCATGTATACCTTCTTTATCATCAGTGGTCTGGTGGACATAGTGAGTCAGGGCTGGCTGGCCAAGAGGCAGATCAAGCTGGAACAGGCGGCTCTGACATTGGCCTTCTTTGGGACTGCCCTGCTCCTCACCTCTCACATTCAGGGCAAGGATGCCCTGGAAGTCCAGGGCCACCTCTTGTTGGTGTTACCCAACATACTGATTGTTCTGGTGATGGTGATAGAACTTTGGTTTCCTGCCCAGGCTGTGCTTTGGATCTTCAAGATATGGATGGTTCTCCTGTTTGGTTCATGGCTTATTCATTTGGGATTCATCATCTATTATCCAATTACTGGCCATCCTTGGAGGGCAGATAAACCTGGAGATATCATGTTCCTCACCACATTCTTCTGCTGGCACCTCATCCTGACTGCTCTGCTGGTGGCTGGTGTCTATGGGCTTTGTAGCCTCTGGCATCATTGGTACCCACATCAGCAAAAGGTTATGAGTACCGGGTACCAGCTGTGCCCCACAGATTCCAGCCCAGAGGAGCGAAAGAAGCTGATGGTGGAGGTGAATTAGAAGGATGGTAGAATCTAGGATGTGAGAAGCTTATGTGTTGTGCCTCCATCATGGAACATGAATTGCAAGAACATTGAATGTAGAACATAGCAGAGAACCTCTCACCAACCAGGAAGGGTAGTTTTTCTTTAATAAAAAGGATAACCCTGATTAAAGCTTCTTGTTTTTTCTGTTTTTATGAGAGTACAGGTACTTGACTGTCTTGGGGGGATTTGAGAAACTAAGATGACCAAGGAGTAGGGGTTAGTAATGTCCTCTGACAGCTTGAGCTCTTTGGGTAGAGGGAGTCACAGTGCAGTAGAAAAGGTGGTAGGGATGGCTTTCCCTGAGGCAGAGGAGAACAGGCTCCAAATCCCATCTCCCATACTTCACTGACTGTAACTTTGGGTAAGTCACTTAACTTGTCCAAGACTCAGTTTCTCTAGCTTAAACATGGAGTTGTCCCTAGGACCAATTATTGCTCAGGTCGTTTGAGAGACAGTTTGAGAGTAGTTTTATGTAGAGTGCTTTGCCCACTGATGTGTCAGTCAGTCATATCCATATGGATTGATGGGCACAAGTGAATACTGGTGCTCTGGGGGCCCTGCTTAGCTATTTCTATCAGAGTAAAATTGAAATGCTGTCTCCTACCAATTGGGACACCAGGGAGAGAGGAGATATCTCTTCCAGGAAGCATTAACACAATGAACAATTGTTATTTTCTAGTCAAGACTTGAAGGATGAAGAAAGATCCACCTCCCTTACTGATGAAAGACATCCCTTCAACCAGATTTCCCCAGCCTGAGTCCTTCCCCTGGAAGATCTGACTTGTCCACTCGACTCCATAAGCCAAGGATTCCCTGGGTTGCCCATGTTCTACCCACTGTCTATACTCTTTTTCTTCATGGTACAGTGGTTGTCAGGGAGAGTCTAGGCAGGGAGAAGCAGAAACAAGACAAGACAAAAGTGAACTGTGGAAGAGGGGGGGAGAGAGAGAGAGAAAGAAAAAGGGAAAAAGAAAGGGCAAAGAGATGAAGGAGACAGGAACAGAGAAAGCAGATGACCTGTCATGTAGAAAAGATGGGGGAGAATCAGGAATGGCAAGTGAAGAATCCTGGGATTCAAAACATAAAAGATTGGCAAGTCTAGAACTAAGGGTGGAGGTTGCCAAGCAGGTAATTTGGGAAGAAGGCCTTATTAAATTTTGTGGGGAACTATAGCAATGAATTTGGAATCAAATGGACTGAGTTTGAATATGTCTTTGAGTCATTGATCATGAAGTAATTTCCTTTTTCTAATTGAAGACTCACTTGCTATGTTTCCAGAACTGTTCTAGGAGCTAGGTGGACTTCACAATATTCTATTTATGTCATGGCAGCAGTCATCCATTTTCTTCCTAGAGCAAGTAATTCCCATTTGTAGGTTGGTGAAGTGTTCCCCTGATGCCTGCATTCTGGGTGCTTACTTCTATCCATTAGGGCTGAACAGTCTTGCCATTGTGGCCTGTGAAGAACCCTCAGGACAATTTGTATTTGAAAATTTCTCCTTCCTGCCCCATTCTTGATTTTCTGGTTTTCAAAATGTCACTACACAGGTTATCTTCTTCCCTTTCCCTGTATCTCTCCCGCCTTCTTTAGTCCCTTTTGTGTTTTGTCTTCTTCCTTTAGAAACTCTTGGAGGACAGGTCAGCTCCCAGCAGTAGCCCACACTAGGATCACATTAGATAAGTGACCTTTGATCCTCCATGAGTGAAATAATATAGATATTTTTTACTGACTGCCAGTCAGTAAATTATATTCATTATATTCACCTTATTTCAATAGGGTGAAATGGAGGCATGTCAAATGCTGCTAACAGAGCCTTGGCACTATAATAAACATGGTACTTCTTAAATTAATTCACAGATTTAATGTGATGCCAATTCGGTTAGCAAGGAACCACTTTCAAGAACTAGATGAAATAATAACAAAGTTCATATACTATAGAAGGTCAAGAATCCTAAAGGAAATAATAAAAAAAGAATAGGAGAAAAGGGAACCTAGCAGTACCAGCTGCCAATGTGTATTATAAAGTTGTAATCATGAAACCGGGTTACAAAATACAAAAGTTTAACAGTGAAACAGATTAGGTAAAAATATTGAGAAACAACTGAACATAGTAGCCTAGTATTAGCCAAAGGACAAGACGTACCCGGTTAAGAAATCCTGTTCAAAGAAAAACATCTGGGAAGAGTGGAAAGTAGTCTGACGGAAATTAGGTGTAGCTCAGTATCTCACACCACATACTGCAATAAGTTCCAAACAGACATTTGACTTCATTATAAAAATTCTTATAAACAAATTTGAGAAGGGGCACAAAACTTCCTCTTTTATGGATAGAGGAGTAATTCCAAACTAAACAAGAGACAGAAATGATCATAAATGTATAAAACTGAAAAACTTTTGCGCTAGTGAAAACAATGAAGCCAAAATTAGAAGAGAAACAATTAACTGAGGACCACACCCTGGCAATAAATTTCTCTCATAAAAGTCTTATATTCACGATGTAGAGGAAATTGAAGCACACATATAAGAAGAGCTTATTTGAAAGACAATGATCAAAAGATTTAAACAAGCAATTTTCTTTCTTTCTAATATTTTTGCACTGAACTTAATAAACACACAAAATGGGTGTTTCAATAAACAGTAGAACAGAAAAAGCTTATTAAACTGCAAACTCTCTATTATGCAAAACTTAACTCTTCTTTTAAATATATGATCAATTTAACATGTAACTTTCAAAACTGGTCTACTTGTCTGTGTTCTTTCTGGCCTTCTATTCTCTTTTGTGAATTTTAACAAATGGTTCAAGGACCCTATTTTCTCCTCCTCCTCCTCTTCTTCTTCTTCTTCTTCCTCTTCTTCTTCTTCTTCTCTTTCTCCTCCTCCTCCTTCTTCTTCCTTCTTTTTCTTCTTCTTCCTTTTTCTTCTTTTTTTCCTTCTCCTCCTTTTCCTCCTTCTCCTCCTCCTCCTTATTTTCCTGCTCCTCTTCCTTCTCCTTCTTCATTAAAGGCAATGACAGATTCCTAGAGTTCAGAACTAGAGCCCTTGAGAGCTGAGGTGAATGGGAGTTCCTACTTAAACCTGGGAGAGAACTGAGACTGGTGGAGCTCGTTTGTGAAAGCTCTTAGCTGAGGGAAAAGCTCAGCCAGTTCCTACACACATGATAACAAATATGGGAAAATGCTGCAGGTTTGCTTATCTCTGTGAGGGCTGGGTGGGTGAGGGTGACCTGGTGATTCTTCTCTTTATTTCAGAGGTTTCAATATCTCCTCATGGGCATCTTCAATGTGTGGGCTCTTCAATCTGTCCTGGTCTTTGTTTGAGCATCTTCTGATCATGTGGTTACTTCTGGATGCCACCTACTCCCTGGGGAAAATCTTGATTCTTGGTGGACTCTGTGCTGTGCTGGTATCTTTCTTCCTGCTGAAGGGACTAGTGGTTCCTAATTCTCCCCCATCTCCCCTGAACAAGAGAGCACAGGGTTGACTATTGCAATTCCCCATTGAAAACCTGGTGGTGCTTATTTGTTCCATGTCTTGAAACTTAAGTGAATTTTTCTAATTACTGGGGTCAAACAGATTTGTCCTTATGTCCAGAAAGACCATAGGCATTAGTTCTTGTGTCACAACTTCTGGCAACATATGTTCATGTATGACTTCTTCCTCATTAGTGGTCTGGTAGACAATCTAAGTAAAGGCTGGCTGGCAAGGTAGCAGATGAAGCTGGAGCAGGCTATCTCAATTGGCCTTGCAAGGGATCATGCTATTCCTCATTTCTCACATTCAGAGCGAGAATACTCTGGGAGTCCATGCCCATCTCTTTATTTTCTTGGCTAGCAAAATAGTTTATTTCTCCTTAAAGTACCTCAAACAATTTACTTGGGCATATTAGTTACAATGAACGTAAATTAGGAAAATATATTCCCAATCTTATTTCCAAATACTAGTTTAAAATAAGGATTTATTCAAGTTATTAATTATGTAATTTTAATCAAGACCTACCTCTTAAATTCCCCCTAAATCCTGCTTTTATGAATTTACTAAGTGGGGTTACAATATGTGCAACATGGATGCAGGTTCATAGGAGGAAAATAAGTACGGACAGTGGAGGTGCAGAGACCTTTCAATTATACCATCTGCAACAGTGTTCAGTTGTGCTTTGCCTACTCCAATGGTTTTTAACCTGGAGTCCATGAACTTAAAAACATTTTTTGAGAAATATATTTTAAAATAATTGCTGTCCTTTACAATCTTAAATATTTTATTTGATGCATCAAAAAAATTCATCTGAGAAGGGCTCCATAGCTTCAGCAGCCTGCCAAAAGGGTCTGTGACACAACAATATTAACAACCCTTACTCTCATCATGAAAATAACTTTTTTTCTAAAGGGAATCATTTCTGTCTTTCATTACAGTGAATTTTAAAGATCTAAGCTGAAACTTTAATGAATGATTGTGTGGAAATTATACCCTTTCTCACATTCTAACTTCAGGAATCACAAAGAATAGAAATTTTTTGGTTACAATTTTTGAAATCTTAATTTCATCTTCTTAGCTCCTCACTAATATTATTTCCACTCTCTGGGGGGAGGGGGGAGTCAAAGATTTACATTTACTCACTTGGTGAAAAGGTTAATTTTCCTCAGAAAATAAAATGACCCTTCCTGTAACTCCCACCAAAAGCCATCAGATGGTTAATTGTTGCCTTTATGATTAATTTCCTAATTCAACTCATAATCATTTCTAGGAGTGTATTAATAGTTGATGGTCTGAAGAACCAAGTAGAGCCCAAACTGCTTATCAGTCCGAGATGGTACAAGGTAGGGAAAAGCAACCCCTCGCCCCATCTAGGCTTCTGCATATTTCACAGTGCTTTGGCATCTTGAGGCTGCTGCTGTTGCTGCTTAAGTTGCATGCTCTGTCGAGGTGGTGCTGCCAGTTCCTCAAATTCTGTATTAAGTCTATTGATCACCCATTCCAAGGCATCTCGACCCTTCCTTGCATTGGATGATATGGTATTTGCCATTAGGCTTTCCAAGTAGCTGCCTAAGCTAAATCCCTTCACAGTGATGACTGCTTCATGTGTCAGTACTGTCATTTCAGGATTATCAGGATGAGGTATGTACACCAACCTCTCATTCACCAACACCAAATTTGTGAGTGTGATCACTTTCACAAGAGTTGGGAGTCCCCACTCAGTGCTGAGAAGATGATGGCTATGTAACCGGCCTCTATTATCAAGGCTCCTATTTAACACATCCACTCCTACTACACAAGGGTTCATTGGATTTGGATATTTTCTCATAGAAGCTTTGATGACAGTGTCCCATGGGTGGCCAAACATGTGCTTGGAGCCCCAGATCTTCATCTTGCCCCCGTGGCAGATGCAGGGCCAGAGGCGCCCCGCAGCCTCTACTGGCCAGTGCCTTGGAGGCCCAGGACCCGCAGGACTGTGTGGGGCTCCCTACTCTCCACATGCCACTATCCCGCACTGGGCCCTGCAGTCCTCGCCACTCATTAGGATACTCAGGCCCAAGGGGCCGTCATGGCATCTGTGTCATGAGCACCGTTTCTGAGTATCCCCGGGTGTTTGTGGGGCCCCGGGGAGGCACCCCACTCTGGCAGCTGCCAGTCCTGGAGCAGAGACGAGTCTGGACTCCCAATCGCACTCTCTTCTTCCCCATGCCCATCTCTTGCTGCTACGTTCCAATATGTTGATCCTTCTGATACTGATCTTTGGTTCTCTGACCAACCTATGTTTTGGGTATTCAAGATAAGGATATTTCTTCTTTTTGATTCATAGTTTATATACTGAAATAACTTACTCTATTGCTCAATTACTGGCTATCAGGAGATGTCATGTTCCTCACCACCTTCTTCTTCTGACACCTGGTCCTGAGTGCTTTGATGATAGCTGGCACCTATGGACTCTGTAGATTCTGGTCCCCATCGCAACCTACCTCAGCAGGTGACAAAGAGTGCTGGTGCCAGCTATGCCTCACAGATTCTAACACTGAGGAGCTAAAGAAGCTGATCATTGAAATGAATCAAGAAGATGGTAGTTTCACTTTTCTGTGCATTTTCTCCATCATCAAGCCAACTGTTTTTACTATTAGGATTCTCAGATAAAATGGTTAGTACTAATTGAGGCATGCTCTTGTCTGTCCATCTTGTAGATAGAAGGTAAAGACCCTAACTCAGAGAGACCTAGAGTCTCTTAGGAGAATATGATTTGATCTCCAGCACTGAAAGACTTCCTTGAAGAAATCAGGAAGGAGTTTCAAAATCAACTGGAAAATTTGGGAAAAGAAACCTAAGAGAAGATTAACACCTTGCAACAAGAAAACAAATCCTTGGAAAATACAATTGGATGAATGCAAAAAGAAAATATTCTCTCAAAATCTCAATTGGTCAAATGGAAAATCCTTACAGAAATAGAACTGACCAACTGGAAAAGGAGTTGCAAAAGGTAAATGAAGAAAATTCTTCTCTGAAAAAAGAATGGAGTCTCTGGAAACCAATGACTTCATGAGACAACAAGAATCTGTTAAATAAAACCAAAAAATCAAAAAAAATAGTAGAAAATGCAAAATACCTCATCCACAAAACCACTGACCTCGAGAACAGGTCAAGAAGAGATTAGCTAAGAATTATTGGTCTTTCTGAAAACATTGAAGAGACTAAAACCTGGACTCAATATTACAGGATTTGGTGATGGAAAACTGGCCTGATATCATGGAACCAGAGGGCAAAATGGTTATTGAAAGAATAAATCTATTCCACTCCTGAAAGAGATCCCAAAATGAAAACGCCAAGGAATATTGTGGCCAAATTCCAGAACTCCCAGATAAAGAGAAAATCCTGCAAGCAGCCAGAAAGAAACAATTTAGATACCAAGGAGCAACAGTAAGGATTACACAGGACCTGACTACATCAACATTAAGGCATCAAAGGACCTGGAATGCAATATTCTGAAAAGCAAGGGAGCTTGGAATGCAGCCAAGAATTCATTATCTGGCAAAACTGAGCCTTCTCTTCCAGGGCAAAAGATGGACATTTAATGAAATAGGAGATTTCCAACTTTTCCAGATGAAAAGACCAGAGCTAAATAGAAAATTTGAATTTCAAACAGGAGACTCAAGAGACACATGAAAAGGTAAAAAAGGGAAAAGAAAAAAAATTGCTATCCAATAAGATGAAACTGCTATATCCCCACCTGGGAGAAAGATTCTCATAACTCTTGAGAACTGTAACTCTATTAGAGAGAATATACTTAGCCAGAAGTAATGGACACTCATGACTTCTCTGTGATTCAGATAGAATGATTTAAAAACAATACCTCCTTAAAAAAAGGGGGACAGTAAAGAGATGGGGGGATGGAGAAGATTCAGTGGGGATAAATCTCATTACATTAAGAGGTACAAAGAACTTATTGCAATAGAGGGGAAGAAGGGAGGAGGTGAGACACAGCTGAATCTTACTCTCATCAGATTGGCTTAAAGTTAACATACATAAACTCAGTTAAGAAATTTATCTTACCTTTAAAGTGTGAAAAGGGAAAAAGGGGAGGGGGAAAGGGGGGATGAACAGAAGGAAAGAAAGGAAGAAGGGAAAAGGGAAAAGTGGAAAAGGGGAGGGGATGTTGGATATAAGAGAGTAAACACACTGAAGGTTGTGGTATTCAGAAACAAAATACTGGGGAATATGGATGAAGGGGAAAAATACAAACAGAGGGAAAATAGCATGGAGGGCAATAAAGAGTTAGTAATTATAACTTTGAATGTGAATGGGATGAACTCTCCCCTAAAACATAAGCAAATAGCAGCATAGATTAAACACCAGAATCCTACAATATGCTGCTTACAGGAAGTTCATTTGAAGCAGAGAGTAAATGTAAAAGGTTGGAGCAAAATATATTTTGTTTCAACTGAAGTGAAAAAAGAAGGGGTAGCAATCTTTATCTCAGACAAAGCAGCCACAAAAATAGATAGCTTTAAAAAGAGATAAAGAAGGAAACTATATCCTCCTAAAAGGTACCAAAGACAATAAAGTGATTTCAATACTAAATATGTATGCACCCAATCGTATGGCATCCAAATTCTTAGAGGAGAAGTTGAAGGAGTTACAGGAAGACATAGATAGCAAAGCTCTACTAATAGGAGACCTCAGCCTCCCACTCTCAGATTTAGATAAATCTAACCATAAAATAAAAAATAAGGAAGTTAAGGAGGTAAATAGATTCTTAGAAAACCTAGACATGATAGACTTATGTAGGAATGGGGATAAAAAGGAATATACTTTCTTTTCTGCAGTACATAGCACTTACACAAAAATTGACCTTGTACTAGGGCATAAAAATCTAATAATCAATTGCAGAAAGGCAGAGTGATTACATCTTTCTCAGATCATAATACAATAAAAATCATATGCGATATTGGATGGGGGTTGGTGGTGGCTAGGTGATGCATTGAATAGAGCACTGGCCCTGGAGTCAGGTAGAGTTCAAATCTGACCTCAGACACTTAATAATTACCTAGCTATGTGGCATTGGGTAAGCCACATAACTCCCTTTGCCTTGCAAAAACCTAAAGAAAAAATATTGGACCAGGGAGATATAGAACCAAAACTAATTGGAAACTAAATAACTAAATAAAGAATGAGTGGATCAAACAACAAATTATGGAAAGAATTAATTATTTTTTTCCTCGATAATGACAATAATGAAACAACATACCAAAACCTATGGGATACCCTCAAGGTGGCTGTCAGGGGATATATTATATCTTTAAATGCTTATATGAATAAATTAGAGAAAGAGGAAATCAATGAACTAAGCATGCAACTAAAAAAATTAGAAAAAGAACAAATTACAGTTATTACTATTATTTTTTAATTTTAATTTTAGTTTCTTTTCTCTCCCTTTTACTTTATCACTCAAGCGAGTCTATATTTATGGGGGAGGGGTATTTTGTTTACTCTTAAACAAGAATATTTTATCAATGTATAAAAAATTATTTGTACAAAATGAGAATAAATATTAAAAAAATTAAAAGAAAAAGAACAAATTAAATCCCCAATACAAAATTAGAAATTCTAAAAATTAAAGGAGAAATTAATAAAATCAAAAGCAAGAAAACTATTGAACTAATAAATAAAACCAAGAGTGGGTTTTATGAAACAACCCCCCAATAAAATTGATAAATCTCTGGTCAATTTGATTTAAAAAAAAAGAAATCCTAATTGCTAGTATCATAAATGAAAAAGGTGAACTCACCACCAATGAGGAGGAAATTAAAGTAATAATTTGGAATTATTTTGCCCAACTCTATGCCATTAAATTTGATAATCTAAGTGAAATGGATGAATATTTACAAAAATATAAGTTGCCCAGGTTAAATGAAGAGGAGATTAAATAGCTAAACCACCCTATCTCAGAAAAACAAATTCAACAAGCCATCATTGAACTCCCTAAGAAAAAAATCTCTAGGGCCTGATGGATTCACAAGTGAATTCTACCAAACATTTAAGGAACAATTGATTCCAATTCTGTATAAACTCTTTGGGAAAACAGGGGAAGGTGGAACTCTGCCTAACTCTTTCTATGACACCAATATGGTGCTGATACCTAAACCAGGAAGAATTAAAACAGAGAAAGAAAATTATAGACCTATCTCCCTGATGAATATAGATGCAAAAATCTTAAATAAAATCTTAGCAAAATGATTATAACAAGTTATCACTAAGATAATACATTTTGATCAAGTAGGATTCATTCCAGGAATGCAGGGCTGGTTCAATATTAGGAAAACTGTTAGTATAATCAATTATATCAACATCAAACCTATCAGAAATTGCAGGATAAAAATTTTTTTTAAATTATATGATCATATCAATAGATGCTGAAAGAGCTTTTGACAAAATACAGCACCAATTCCTACTAAAAACACTAGAGAGTGTAGGAATAAATGGACTTTTCCTTAGAATAAGTAGCAGTATCTATCTGAAACCATCAACAAGCATTATATTAAATGGGGAGAGGCTAGAAGCATATCCAATATCCCAAGATCAGGGTTGAAACAAGGATGCCCATTATCACCACTACTATTCAATATTGTATTAGAAATGTTAGCTTTGGCAATAAGAGAAGAAAAAGAAATTGAAGGAATTAGAATTGGGAAGGAAGAGACAAAACTCTCACTCTTTGGAGATGACATGATGGTATACCTAGAGAATCCCCCCCCCCCCATAAATCATGTAAAAAACTACTAGAAATTATTAGCAGCTTTAGCAAAGTCTCAGGATATAAATAAATCCTCATACATCCTCAACATTTCTATATATGACTAGCAAGATACAGCAGAAAGAGCTAGAAAGAGAAATCTCATTCGAAGTAACCAAAATACCTGGGAGTCTCCTCGCCAAGGCAGACTCAGAAACTTTTTGAAAACAATTGCAAAGCACTTCTCACAAATAAAATCATATTTAAATAACTGGACAAATAACAACTACTCATGATAGGCTGAGCAACTATAACGACAATTCTACCAAAACTAAACTGCCTGTTTAGCGCCCTACCAACCAAAATTCCAAAGAATTACTTTAATGAGTTAGAAAAAATTGTAAGCAAATTCATATGGAGAAATAAAAAATTGTGAATCTCCAAGGATTTAATAAAAAAAAAAAAGTTCAAAAGAAGGGCTTAACCCTACCAGATCTAAAATTATATTATAAAGCATCCGTCATTAAAACTGTCTGGTATTGGCTAAGAAATAGAATGGTGGACCAGTGGAATAGACTAGGTGTAATAGCAGGAATTGATTATAGTAATCTGCTGTTTGATAAAAACCAAAGAGTCCAGCTATTGGGATAAAAACTCTCTCTCTTTGATAAGACTTGCTGAGAAAATTGGAAGTCACTATGGCAGAAATTTGGATTAGAGCAACACCTCACACCCTATACCAAGATAAGATAAAAATGGATACAGGATCTAAACATAAAAAATAATATAAGCAAACTAGGAGATCAAGGAATAGTTTACACCCTCAGATATATGGAAAGGGAACCAGTTTATGACCAAGGAAAAGATGAATAACATCATTAAAAACAAACAAGACAATTTTGATTACATTAAATTAAAAAGATTTTTGCACCAACAAAACCACTGTAGCCAAGAGCAAAAGAAATGTAGTAAATTGGAAAACAATTTTTACAACTAGTATTTATGACACAGGACTAATTTCTAAGATATATAGAGAACTGAGTCAATTTTTTTTTTAAAAAAAAAAGACAACCCAGGCAGCCCAGGCCCCACCGGCCTGGCCGGGAACAAAAAAGACAATCCATTCCCCAATTGACAAATGGTCAAAGGATATGCAAAGGCAATTTACAGATGAGGAAATCAAAGCAATCTATAGTCATATGAAAAATTGCTCTAAATTAGTACTTATTAGAGAAATGCAAATTATAGCTTCTCTGTGGTACCACCTCACACCTCTCAGACTAGCCAATATGACCAGAAAGGACAATGATCAATGTTGGAAGGGATGTGGGAAATCTGGGACACTGATACATTGTTTGTGGAGTTGTGAACTTATCCAACGTTTCTGGAGAGCAATTTGGAATTATTCCCAAAGGGCAATAAAAATGTGCATACCCTTTGATCTAGCAGCCCTATTTGTGGTGACAAAGAATTGGAAATTGAGTGAATGCCCATCAGTTGGGGAATGGCTTAATAAACTGTGGTATATGTATGTGATGGAACACTATTGTTCTATTAGAAACCAGGAGATACAGGATTTCAAGCAAACCTGGAAGGATTTGCATGAACTGATGCTGAGCAAGATGAGCAGAACCAGAAAAACACTGTACACCCTAACAGCAACATGGGGGTGATGGTCAACCTTAATGGATTTGCTCATTCCAACAGCGCAACAATAAGGCACAATTTTAAGTTATCTGTGAGAGAGAATACCATCTGTATCCAGAGAAAGAATTGTGGACTTTGAATAAAGACCAAAGACTATTGCCTTTAATTTTTAAAAAAAGTTATCTTATTATGTAATTTTGCTATATCTCATACTTCATGTTTCTTCCTTAAGGATATGATTTCTCTTTCATCACATCCAATGTAGATCAATGCATACCATGGAAACAATGTAAAGACTAACTTCTGTGGGGGATGGGGGAGGGATGCAAGATTAGGGGGAAAACTGTAAAATTCGAAAATAAATAAAATCTTTCTTAAAAACATCCAAATACAGGATGATAGAAAGAAGGGATAGCATCTTCCTTGACCAGTTTTGGAGATCCAGATAGATGGAATGGTCCAGAGGTCTGTGAAACTATGTCTTTTCCATGAATGATTCTGGACAAGCTGCTCTGACTTTATGTGGCTAGCAAACAGGAATGCTCTAGAGAAGACTAGGGCATTTCTGAGGTCAGGATTGTGTTGTTCCCCTCAGTGGGACTGTCAAAAGTTATGGCCTTTCCTCTCTTTTTACCCCTTTTCTTATCCTCTTTCTTCCTGACTCCTTTGTCTTTTCTTCCCTACCTTCTCCCCTTCTTCATACCACAGGCAGCTTCTCTAGTAGCAAAAGGAAGAAATCTGATTGCTTTCTTCAAAGGACAGGAGATAATTCTGATTAAACTTCGACTTGATATATTAAAGGTTTAGAAAAAGGACAGTGGTGATCAGAGAACAAAAATTCAGATTTTTCCTGCTCCTTGAGAGTCCACTAGCCTAGGTGTACATGGGTTACTGAGCTCCTGCACTCTTGAATTTTCAGATCTGGTCATTGCGAAAGGCAATGGATTAACTTTTATCCTTTTCATCCCTGAAGTGTGATCTTTTAACGCCTTCTTATGTTGATTTTGATGGGGTTTTTGTGATCTAAATGCTTATTTTGTGATTTTAATGCTTATTGCTTTTTAAACTTCAAACCTGAGTAGTAGATTAAGCCTTCAAGACATTTGCTGAATAAATCTAGAGAAGGGGAAGGAAGGTTCATCCATGCAGATTCACTGAATAGTGCTGGGAGGGGATGTTACCTATGAGAGTACAGCTCCCTGTTTTTTCTCTTCCCCTTTCTCCTCTCAACCATTCATACTTATCTTCCTTCGGTCAGTAGCTACCCTATTATCTTTTGGCTGTGCTAGGGGTATGGGGGTGACTTCCTTAAAACAATTATTGACAACTTTTGCTTTTGTATCAGTTTCCTTTCCTTCTCCTTCCCCCACACAGAGAACCATTCCTTGGGACCAACAATGAAATAAGAAAGAATTAAAAAAGACTGCTCAGCCAAACTAATCAAATCATTAGTCCAGTCTGACAGTAAATACATCTGTTCCCCAATTCATTGACTGAAAGGAAGGGAGGGCCGGTGACTCATCTCTTCTCAGCCTTTGTCCAGTCATTAACATGAGATGTGACACATTTTGCTAAGCTGCATCTCAGGCTTTTTCATTTTTAATTAAAAAAAGTGAACATTTATCAAAAATTAAATTAATAAAGGATAATTTTCATTAATTAAAGTATAGAGATTAAACTGAATTTTAAAATAAATGGACAGCCACATTTTACTAAAAATGAGATGGAAAAAATAAAATTTTTGTTGTCTCAATAACCAGGAATATGCAAAGATGTCAGATTTCATGATCTTCATCTTTAATTAGATAATGACATGAATCAGACTAAAGTTATTGGATTTTTTCTATTCTGAAGAATGAGGAGTTATTTCTCCTGTGTTATGGATGGAAATTTCACAATTATGTCATTTTAATGAACAGAGGTGAGAGGCCAATTATTGTCCAATGGTCCAAATTCTAAGTGAGTCAAAGTGCTGTTAAAATTTTCTATTTCTTAGGTTGTTTTCAAGACATGATAATGAAGAAAAAGTTCTTTCTGAAGAATAGATAAGTTTGCAAATCATCAAAAATTCTATAAAATGTCTGGAATCTGAAAGACTCATCTGTTTCCTATAGATCATCATGTTGCCTTCTCTTGGTATCTGCTGTAACCATGAAGCATATCTTCCATAAGTCTCCAATTCATTCCAGGACCCTTGAGAATGACTAGCAACAGTCATCATACTGCCTCTGCCTGTGTATAAGATCAGCTGTTTTCCCACTGTAGTCATCATTATACAAGTACTCTAATTAAATAGCTGGTCAATGTCAGAAATCACAGAATCTTGAAATGTGTAAAAATGAAGTTTTCTCATGCTTCTTTTTTGGTGGAATTCATATGGATTGCCCATAGAAATCAATGTTATTCTCCTCTTAAATGAGGGGATTTGAGGTTTTATTCTTTATATACATTTTTCCATTGTCATAAATCAAACTGGACCTAGAATCATGTAGATCGCAAATTATTTCTTTGGGGAAAAATAGAAAGGTGTTAGATATGACCCTGAATCATTGAAGCTGAAGTCCCATGCTTTAGTCCCCTTGTGGGTGCTAGTCTACCTGCTTGGAGAATGCATAGGAACTGAAGTGTTCTAAACTCAGATGGGTATGTCCTTCCCTCTGGATTCACTCTCTCCACACTCAGGAAGCATCAGCAGGATTCACATGCTTTTTCCTTGCTTGTCTTTTTTTTCTTTAGGTTTTTTTTTGCAAGGCAAATGGGGTTAAGTGGCTTGCCCAAGGCCACACAGCTAGGCAATTATTCAGTGTCTGAGGCCGGATTTGAACTCAGGTACTCCTGACTCCGGGGCCAGTACTCTATCTGCTGTGCTGTCTAGCCAACCCTTCTTGCTTGTCTTCTAAGAGACAGTTGACTGTGATTCATCTTCTCCAAGAATCTATAGTTTTCAAGAAACCATACCTGAATCAAACAAAATACATATACTTGTTTCCATTTTATCCAAAGAATTAGACAAGTTACTTGTTTCTGACTTTGCATTAGATGAGTTGAGTTGGGAAGCTTGAAAAGTCTTGATCTTTTTGCCAGTATCTAGAGAGCAGGAAGCATCAATGAAAGATTGAAACTGTAGTTGAATGAATTTTGTTCCTGATTCCTGGTTTTTATTTTGGAATCAATAGGGTGAACAGTGATTGCAATTATCTGCTTAGGCATTTTTCAGTCATGTCTAATTCTCCATGACCCCATTTGGCAAAGATACTGGAATGGTTTCCATTCCCTTTTCTAGTGGATCACCTTTTGTCCGAATTCCCCGCTATGACCTGTGTGCCTTGGGTAACCTATAGGGCATTGTTCCCACTTATCTTGAGCTATACAAGCCTCTCTGCCACAGTGAGATAGTGATCCAGTAGGGGATCTTTCCCCTGCAACTCCCGGAAGTAGTTAGCTGTGTAATAGTCAAAGTTCTGGGGCAGCTAGGTGGTGCAGTGGATAAAGCACCGGCCCCGGAGTCAGGAGTACCTGGGTTCAAATCCGGCCTCAGACACTGAATAATTGCCTAGCTGTGTGGCCTTGGGCAAGCCACTTAACCCCATTTGCCTTGCAAAAAAAGAAAAAGAGTCAAAGTTCCTTTGTTTCTAAAGAAAAAAGAGTTTGGGTCTGTTATGGTGAGGATTCTTTTGGAGCATGGATTGATCTTGATGACTCCTGAGCCCCAATGTCTCAGCTACTACTCTGGACTTTCCTCCATAGCACCTAGTTTTCCCCTCTGTCAAAATGCTTTAAGAATGAAAGTATTAAAAGGCCTTTATCAAGTCCTTTTATGATCTGGCAACTGGGCCAAAGTGCTGGGGATATTGATAGAAACGAAAAAGGTAGTTCTTGCCTTCAAGGAGATTTTATGTGGGAGGAGTGTTTAAGCCAGAAAATGATTGACTTGCCTAATGAGGAATGGTGTTGCTGATTTGAGGCCTGTTCTTCAAGTCAGAGCTATAAAGTAAGATCAGATTGTCCTTGCTCCTTAGAGCAAGGAGATGTCGAAGAAGTGGTGTAAGGGACTTGAGACTCCTTGGTTTGAGATGACAGAATGGTCAGAACTCGGGCTATAGACTGAGACCTTCAGTTTGGGATGGAAGAGGAAGTTGGAGGGAGACAACATGCCATAGAGATGGCCAAAAAGTGGTATGGAGAGCTTGAGACTCAATAAGAAAAGAGAAATGCTCCCCTCTCAGAGACCAGGGCTACAAGACTAGGACCATCATTTTCAGGAGGAGATATCATAATCTTGCTAAGATACAGGCACCACATTATTTAGACTATCATCAGTTATCCAATAGATTTTGTCTGATTTTGTAATGGAGTTCTGACCCATAAGAGCCCAATCTGGAGAGTATAGGTATGTCTGGTGAGTCTGTTTATTGGAATACACAACAGAAGACTTTGCTCTCTATTTCAGAGCATGTGCAGATAGTCTATAATTGTTTCTGGTATATTTATTTTTCTCTTTTTGATAGGTTGTTGAGTCAGAAATGAGTGTGAACTCAAAAGACTCCCATGTTGCAACACTGCCTTTCTACTCCCTGGCTGTAAATAAGAGGGTAATAATAGCTGTAAGCCTCACCTGTGTCCTTCTTTCCCCTTCCTTCCCCCAGGTTGACATGAAAGTCTGAGCACATGGTCCCTTTCTTGCTTCTGTCCTTATCTTTTTGCTCTAAGTGTTAGGGATGGAAAGGATGAGGCTGGGACCATGTGAGCTTCAAAGGACAGGAGAGAATCAGAGGTTTGGGAACTGGAGTCACTACCAGAGTTTGTTGATCACCAGAACCAATAAGAAGGGTGGCCTGAAGTGATCTCCCAAGTGATCAGCCCAGCACCACCCAACTGGTTCCTGCAAGTAAGAAACTATCCATCAGTTCTGCTAACTCTAAAAAAGAACTTGGTAGGTCAAATGCTTTGCAGTTTGAGTCTTTCCATTTGAGTCAATCCCTCCAGGGACCAAGGAGGTCTACAGACTTTGCCCCTGGTTCAGGGAAAGGTATTTTTACTTCAGTCCTTGTCAATGTACCTTTTGCAAAACCCATTTGATGTTAATATGTAAAATAATATGGGAGTGCCAATCCATGTTATTGATATTATTGAGAAGAGATTGATTTTGTGATTGACATTATGGAACACTCTGGAAAAGGGGCGTTGATCTAACAGTGGTATCCAAACTCCTCAGGTGTTCCCCTAAAAAACAGGGAGATGTAGGCAGGGAGATGTTTCTCAGGGAACCCAACTTATCAATATGAGCTCTTCCAAGGCCAACATTATAATTGTAATAACACCTGAGTATTTTAGTGGGCTTGAAAGTTTGCAAAGTATTTTCTAAACATTTTCTCATTTGAGGTTTCCAATGGCAAGGTAGGCTGTAAGGCATTAATGCCTTTCTTCTTCATTTCAAAGATGAAGAAGAACATTAGAGAGATCCTATATCTTTAAAGTTAAGACCTTTTTGAAGACCACCAAGTTTTCCCAAGATGTTGAATCATTGATCCATATCTTGAAATCCAGCTCCATCACTTTGCAACAGTCCCTTGTGGTGAGAGGGCTGCCTGTGCCACAGTGTCGGGCAGAGGGAGCTATATGTGGGGGACAAAAGAGGAAGAAGGGAAGAGATGGGAAAAGAGAATATGTGAGGAATCAGAGAAAAGAAGGCATGTGACAGCTGGAAAAGGGATAGAAGGGATATTGATTGATTCAAAAGGAAAATACAGAAAAATACAGAGTAATGATCAGATAGGTGCTGACTGGAAGGTTGGCAGGAATTCCATAACTGGTGGTGATGAAACATGATTGCAAATATATTCTGGTCTCAGTTCCTTTTGGTGTTTTATGGAAGTGCAAAATTCTTTTAGAAATTCCCAATCAATTCAGCTCTATCTCTTTGGGGCTAGAGGGGAAGGAAAATAGTGGGTAGACCAGGTAGCTTAACTGGCAGGATCTGGGAACATGGAGAAGAGCCAGGGTTACTGGTACAATTAAGAGGAGGGCCCACGTCAATGCCTTGGTGAGGGAGGATAACCCAGATTATAGATTATGGAGTTCTTCCCTGAACTTTTGCAGTGCTACCCTGGGGAGTTATCCAGGAAGTGCAGGTATATTAAGAAGTGTGCAATCAATTTAGAGATCCTTATCATGGAATGGGCAGGATGGGTGGTGTATTTCTCTCTCTGACAGCCAGTTTCTCCTTGGGAGCAGTGGCTCAGAATTTGTGCTCCTCAGCTTTGTCCTTGACTTTGGAGCTTTGATGGCTACCTTCATGGGCCATTTAATCCCTGGATAGATCTTTTTCTTTGGACTCTATTATTCTGCACTGATATCATTGGCACTCCTGAGGAAGCAGCAGTTCCTGATTTCACCACTTCCTTCCTGTGATAAGGGACCACAGGCAGATAAACCTGGAGATATCATGTTCCTCACCACCTTCTTCTGCTGGCACCTCATCCTGACTGCTCTGCTGATGGTTGGTGTCTATGGGCTCTGTAGTCTCTGGCATCATCGGTACTCAGAACAGCAGAAGGCTATGAGTACTGGGTACCAGCTGTGTCCTACAAATTCCACCACTGAGGAGTGAATGAGGAGAATGGGAGGATCTAGGGTTTGAGACAGTTATGTGTTGTGCCTTTACTCTATCTTGGACTGAGAATTTCAAGAACATTGGGTGCAGAGCCTAGCAGAGAACCTTTCTCCAGTTAGGAAGGATGGTTTTTCTTTAATAAAAAGGACAGCCCTGACCAAAACGTTTTTTTCCCCCCGTCTTCATGTGGGTGTAGTTTCTTGGCTCTCATGTGAATTTTTGAAAACATGGTGACCAAGAAGAAGGGTCAGAGCTGTCCTCTGACAGCTTGAGTTATTTAGCCAGAAGTCACAATATGGTAGAGAAGATGGCAGGGATGCCCTCCCCTAAGGTAGAGGAGAACAGACTCCAAATCCCATTTCTCACACTTTACTGCCTGTATATCCTTGGGTAAGTCCCTTAGCTTCTCTAAGACCCAGTTTCTTCATCTTGAAAATGGAGCTAACCTTCATAGCACCTACTGCTCAGGATGGTTGAGTGGCCCAAAGAACAGCCTCATGTACAGTTTTTTGCCACATCGAAATATCACTATCATCCATATGGATTGATGGGTAGAAGTGAGGTCTAATGCTCTGGGGCTCCTGCTTAACTCTTTCCACAGTAGAAATTGAAATCCATTCCCCTACAAGTTAGATTACCAGGGAGGTAGGGAATCTTTCTTCCAGGCAACATTAACACAATGAACAATTGTCAATTCTGCCACCTATGTACCTGAGATGGAAATGAAAATGAGACCTTAGATCATGACTGTGTAATAGATCTGGATGCTTTACCTCCCCCTCCCTCCCCCAGAGGACTTAAAGAAAATTCCTAAAAAAAAAAAAAGAAAATTCCTTTAGAAGGAGGGACTTTGATTGTTATACTGATGGGCTGCCTCAGAAATGAGAGAGGAGACTTGATTTTAGGTTATGACATCAGCACCTCCACAGAAGTGGTTGAAGCTTCATCTTTACCTGATGTAGATAGCAGACATTTTTTACATTCAGAGTGGCTCATGATTTTAGAATGTTATGGAAATATTGGGACTTCCTTACCTACTCAGGATAGACCATTAAAAAAATCAGAAAAAGATTTCCCATCTCTTAAACTGTGCACAATTTCTTCAGGCTAAATCAGTAAATAAAATTGCAGGGCACAGTCCAGAAAATAGTAATAATGTCCGTGGAAATGACTTGGCTGACCAAGTAGCTAGAATCATAGTATTAGCCCCTCAAATTCCTGAGGAAGTTGTCCCTGAGGTAAAAGTTCCCAGAAGTATGGCCATATTCACCTAGCCTTGAAGCCAAGACTAGTGCTCGATCCACTCACTGCACCACCTATCTGCCCCAATACCCATTTCACAGGAGCTTTATTAACTAAGTTGCTTTCATTCTGGCCTATTAACCCAATCCTCAGGAATAGCTGAAAGAGTTAATGTAATATTTAAGACTCCCTTGCTAAATTCTCCAAACTAGATATCCCTGGCCCAAAGCTCTTTCTTTAGCTTTGTGAGCCTTAGATCTAGAGCATTTGGTTCTCATAAGCTCAGTCCCTATGAGATAGTAACAGGATGCCCAACATCCCTGTACTTGTAGGTAGTGAGCATAATTGCTAAGGCTCCCTCCTGCAGTACTGTATTGGGTTGGCACAGAAAATGTTAGAGACTTCCCAACTGGTCTCAGGTCCATTCTTTAGCAAGCCCAACTGAGACTCAGCCCCCTGATCCAACACAGGGTGAGTCTACTGGAAAAGGCATCTCCTAAAACATTCCTTGGATCCACAATAGAAAGGTCCTTTTGAAATTCTGCTTACCGCTTTCATTGCTACCAAGCTCTAGGCCGTAGAGACCTGAATCCACTTGACAGCTTAAAGTGGCCATATGGTCCACTTGGATTGTAAAGCCCACAAGTGACCTGACCTTGAAAATCAAACAGGGACTGAAGCAGCTGACAGCTGAGACTGCAGTTCTCAAAACCACTAGGCTAAGAAGAAGCTACCATCATGGACCACCTGCTTCCTGGGTCAATTTTCATTTTCTTTGGACTCTATTATGCTGGTTGGTATGGTTGACCCTTCTGAGGGGGCAGCACCTCCTGATTCTACTACTTCCACTCCAAGAGAAGAGACCACAGGGTTGGCTACAGCAGCTCCCCACTGAAGATTTGCTGAAGGTTGTTGGCTTTATTCCTAGCTCCCTAGGGGTATCTTCTTCTACCAATTAGGGTAAAACAGGATTGCCATTATGGAATGGAAAGACCCTGAGGGCTGTTATGGAAACTCCTGGCAACATGTGACTATGAATAGTTTTTTTTTTTCTCACTGGTGGACATAGTGAGTTGGGGTTAGCTGACCAGGCAGCAGATGAAGCTGGAGCACATTGCCCTGGCATTAGCTTTCCAAGGGATTGTTTTGTTCCTCATCTTCCAAATTCAGGGTAAGGATACCCTGGAAATCCATGGCCACCTCTTATGGATGTTGCCCAGCATAATTATTTTGAATGATTTGTAAATACTTATTCCAGGTTGATCAAAATGTTTTTTATTTTTATTAAGACAACTTAATGGCACACCTCTCTCAAGGTGGGAGAGGGGCGAGGAATCCAGGAAATGTTAGCTTTCATGCACTTTGAAAGGCTTTGTTCCTGCCCCTTCATACCAATCATTGACTGGGGTCACAAATCAATTGAGTCATTGGTCCCCATATGTTTTCCCCACCCTGCTCATTATACTAATGAGCAAGAACAGCTACCTCCTTGAGCATGTGCAAAGAATAAGGATGCAGACCCTAGGTTAACTTAGAACTAGGTGGGACAGACCTAGCTTTTTGTTAACAGGTGAGTCTAAGTCTTTTGTCTTAACTCACACACTTGCTCATAGGTAATGACACAGGCAGACCCCAGTCTTTAATGTAAATGAACAATTCTCCCTTCACAGTCTTGTGGAACCTAAACACCCTCATATTTCTCACATTTCTCCCTTTTTTTTTACTTAATAAGAATTCGGGTTCCACATCTTATTAATGATTTCTTTCTTAGATCACAATCCTAGTTATTGAAATAACTACTGACTTTTTCTTCGATCAATATTTTTAGTTCCTCCTTGGCAGAGACATGGACCCATCCTATTTTCCAGGTTTATGCAAGGAGCTCATGCCACCTTTCTGAGGTCTTTTGCCTATTGATATCTGTCTTTTGGCAGCAACTTGATAGACTCAGTTTACCACAGACTCCTCCTTCTCCAATCAACAGATTGTCTAATACAGCTCTTTGTTGAATAACTCTCTTGTTTGCATGGCCTTAGCCAGCCAGCAAGTCCAGGGTCCTAGCTGTCTAATTGGTAATTGTTTCCACTACAGTTTAGAATCTAATCAGGATATAAATTGGGGCTCCATAGCTCCAACTCCCATCCTGTGCCCAGGTAGCAGGCCCTTATGTCTGGATAATAACTCCTGACCAATACTTGGCAGATGGTATATGCAATAATAATCATAATTTTCTTTACTGTAATGAATCCTGACAAGGGGTCCAGCTACCATCATTACATATCACATAAGCCTCAGTCCATTTGTCTCTTTAAGTTGTACAGTTCAGAATATGTGTTCCTGCTTCTGGACATAAATCCACAGATATTTGCTACTCCCCAGGAAATATTCTGTCCACACTGGTATATGCAATATTCACCCTGAACTGACTCAGTCATGTGCCAGTAGTGTTTCTCTCCGCTGGACAGAATCCTGTGCCACAGTGCACCTTAGGCCAGACCCATGGCAGGCAAGGCCAATTCTCAAATTGCTGTGTACCACCACAAGTCCAACAGTTAGCCACACCAAAAGACTGGGCAATGACTTCTGTCAGCTAGATTCTCCTCTCACCATTACTAATACCCCTTTCTCTAAATCAGAGAAGGACTCTCCCTGGATAGGATATGCAGACTCATATAGGATATAATCACACCACCCAATAATTTTGACCTTCATTTCTCTCAATGGAAAACATCTTCACCCTGCCTCTCCTCCCCCTTTTCCATAAGAAGAGGGGCATAAGTAGGGATATCACTTACAGAATCAAGGGGAAGATATAAGTATCAAAAGGGACAGATTCCCTGACTAAACAATGTACACATAGGTGAGGAACAGTGGAGATGAATTGGTCCATTGTCCCTCCTTCTCTCTTCTCTTCTCCCTTGAAGACATCTGAATCAGTTCCAAAAAGTCCTCTCCAGTTCAGGTGACTTGTTGAGACTTTGTCTTCTGGTAAAGAAACTGCTTAATATTTTACTCAGAATAAAATACATGTTTTCATCATAAGACAATGAGATTCTGGAACTTATTACAATTTACATTTTGCCTTACTCACTGTCATTATGGACATACATACTTCAACATAATAAACTTCCATAAGTGTTTCACTACATGAGTAATCTCCACTGAGAATTATATTAACTTAAGTTTGTAGCATATACATTTCTTAAATTTTTGCTCTCATTATAATAATGACTTAAATATCCTTAATTCAAAATGAAATATTTTTCCAAAATATTCCCAAATATGCCATAGATTTTCCTTTTTCTGGATGTACTTATCTGACTCACATTCCTTTCCTTAAACTAGTCCTTGAAACTGTAATTATCCTAAAAATCTCCCATTCTTCTTACCTAAATATTCCCTCTAAAATAAAAATTAATGAATCTTAATTCCTATCTAAACTCGCAACTGATTGCAGGGGTCAGAGCCACATACCTTAACCTATCTGACTATTAAATCAAATTGATCTAAAACTTTTTACTATAAAGATCCAAGACATCAAAGGAAAATTCCTTTATAGATACAAATTTTGAATGTCAGTGTTCAGGCAGAGGTCATATGGTTACTCAAATGTCTTAGGCCAGATTTCTTCTACCAGGTGAGACATTATCCAAATGTCATTTGGGGTGGAAAACAAGTCAAAAGGGTCCAACCTTAGGCCGCCCTGAAAAAACACCTTTTGACTGTATATCCCTGTCACCTTAATATTCAGCTCATTGGCTTCCTTGGTTCCAAGATCACCACAATAACCCAATAATACATCCTTTTTGCTGATCATCCTGATATCTGACATAAAAAAAGAAAATTGATTAAAAGTTCGATCATCTAACATAGTAATTTTACCTAATAGAATTTCAAGTGAGTCTAATTCACTAAATTCCAATTATAGTCTTAATGGGGTCCCAATTAATGAATCTCCTATCTAAAGCTCTGAGTATCCTTCCTGGGTCCTTGCTAAAACCAGGAATTCTAATTATTACTGGCCTTACAGGTCTCATCTCTTACCTCTTACTAGAGGCCTCTGATCTCCAGACCCACCTCCCTTTGTCTGAAATCATATCTACTCCGTCTCTATATAAAGTTGATGTATCAGACTCCCTTTGGCTAGAGAACCCTCCATCCACTCTGTTGTATTTTACAACAAATAAACACTTCCTTTGACCAGGAGACTGCCTATCATTTCCCAAATTCTCATATAGCAATTAAGTTAAATATTGTCACAGTAAAATCTCAAATTATCTTTCTTGTGTTTATCTTTCTCATATTACGTAGATGCTTTTACTTCAAATCAAACAAATACATACACACATACACACCACACACACACACACACACACACATACATACATATATATATCAAAAATAGTCCCAGTTTACATACATAACTGAAAATTTTCTATAAACTTCTTTAAATATTGGTCATCCTTAACTTTCAAATCATTACTTTCAGAGTTCTTTCAAACCATTAGAACAAGATGACTTTAAATTTGTGAACATGTGTTATTAGTTCCAATATAACAAATCAACAGTAAGAATATTACATGAATTTCTAGATTGTACAAAACAGTCTTTGCATTATATTATATGTGAACCCACAGATCTACCACAGAAGAGGTCATAATTTTTGGTATTTCCCCTTCAGAGCAGTCACATGCTAATTCAAGCTTTTACATTACAGTATTTAAATAGCTTATATGTTCACAAGAGACAATATAATCTCTCTGCAGTTACAAAAGAATATCACATAACTGATAAATAAATATATCTTACACACCAAGAAGTTACCTTACAGTGGGTTCACACAATTCCTATTTGTTCAGTCATCAATCAGAGCCCCTCACATCAGCTGTATCCAGATCCTCCAAGAATCCAATCTCACATATATATCTGTATAATACATTTAAAACCTCAATGCAATTCTTATTTGTGCCATTGTTAATCTGATAGCAAAAGACTAAACCATTAGATGAAACCTCACTTCATCTAGTTTACTATCAAGATACAATTTTCACTTCCCAACAGTTTAGTTTGATAAAATCTTTAGAGTACTTTGTACAGAGAATCCAGGACTCACATTCCAAAAATCTCCATCCAAAATAAAAATGCAATTGTTATCATTAGGCTTAACATTAAAATGAATTAGAGCTTTTTCACAAAAGAAATCAGTAAATATCCCTGATAACAATTATGTGTTTTTCTTCTTAGTAACACAATACTACTCTCCTTTAATTCAAAGATGTTAGAATAAAGTTAAAAATCCCAAACCACTCTAATAATCTAGGTTATTTAATTGTACAAATTTTGCTAGAATATAGCAACACTAATACCCCTCTTTTAAAATCCTCAGAGTGCTTCCCAAACTCTAGTTCAGATAGGGGTCATCACTTTTTAGGTCATGTGGCCAGAGCAGAGCCATTCATTAAACATTATTTCCTTTCAATAAACGTGTCTTCTTCCTTTAATTTCACCTGTGACTGGGTATTTCCCTTCAAGGTTTAAGCACTTTAAGTCTCCTGTCCCTAGCCCCCTCCATGGGTGGGGCACTCCTCAGGTGAACTCATTTTAGAGTTGGCAGATGGGATCAAGACCACCACATATCCAACCCACCACCCCCTTCCCCCAACCCAGGGAGAAAACATGGGGCCTTTCATAGACAGTCATAAGAATAAGAAATTTTCCCTCCTATAATTTCTCAATCTTGATCTTTCCCTTAAAAGTTCATTCTCTCCTAAACTCTCCTAGATCCACAGCTTTTTCTCTTTAAGAGTGGTCCCCCTCTAACTCCACATACCAGCAGAACTACCATGGCTCAGTGAGGGAGGGGCTGATCTCCATGAAGGGGACACTGCAGAGGGGGACACTCCTCCCACATCCCAAAACTCCTCAGCCCAACTCCCAGCTCCCCCAGTTTAAAATTTAGAGAGAGTCATAATGAAACAACATACCAAAACCTATGGGATTCAATCAAAGTGGCTGTCAGGGGATATATTATATCTTTAAAAGCTTATATGAATAAATTAGAGAAAGAGGAAATCAATGAACTAAATATGCAACTAAAAAAATTAGAGAAAAAACAAATTAAAAATCCTCAATTAAATACCAAATTAGAAATTCTAAAAATTAAATGAGAAATTAATAAAATTGAAAGCAAAAATTCCTATTGAATTAATAAATAAAACTAAAAGTTGGTTTATGAAAAAACTAAAAAAAAATTGATAAACCTCTGGTCAATTTGATTAAAAAAAGAAAGAAGAAAACCAAATTGCTAGTCTCATAAATGAGAAAGGTGAACTCACCACCAATGAGGAAGAAATTAAAGTAATAATTCATTGCCCAACTTCATGCCAAATAAATTTGGCAATCTAAGTGAAATGGATGAATATTTACAAAAATTTAAGTTTCCCAGGTTAAATGAAGAGGAGATTAAATAGCTAAACCACCCTATCTCAGAAAAACAAATTCAACAAACCATCATTGAACTCTCTAAGAAAAACATCTCTAGGGCCTGATGGATTCACAAGTGAATTCTACCAAACATTTAAGGAACGATTGGTTCCAATTCTACATAAACTCTTTGGAAAAATAGGGGAAGATGGAACTCTGCCTAACTCTTTCTATGACACCAATATGGTGCTGATACCTAAACCAGGAAGAGTTAAAACAGAGAAAGAAAATTATAGACCTATCTCCGTGATGAATATAGATGCAAAAATCTTAAATAAAATCTTAGCAAAATGATTATAACAAGTTATCACTAGGATAATACATTTCAATCAAGTAGGATTCATTCCAGGAATGCAGGGCTGGTTCAATATTAGGAAAACTGTTATTATAATCAATTATATCAACATCAAACCTATCAGAAATTATATGATCTAAAAAAATTAAAAATTATATGATCATATCAATAGATGCTGCAAAAGCTTTTGACAAAATACAGCACCAATTCCTACTAAAAACACTAGAGTGTAGGAATAAATGGACTATTTCTTAGAATAATAAGCAGTACCTATCTGAAACCATCAACAAGCATTATATTCAACAGGGATAGGCTAGAGGCATTCCCAATAAGATCAGGGGTGAACTAAGGGTGCTCATTACACCACTACTATTCAAGGTTGAATTAGAAATGTTAGCTTCAGCAATTAGAGAAGAAAAAGAAATTGAAGGAATTAGAATTGGGAAGGAAGACACAAAACTCTCACTCTTCACAGATGACCTGATGGTATACCTCGAGAATTCCAAGAAATCATCCAAAAAAAAACCTACTGGAAACAATTAGCATCTTTATTAGAGTTGCAGGATATAAAATAAACCCTCATAAATTCTCAACTTTCCTATATATGACTAGGAAGTTCAAGCTAGAAAGAGAAATCCCATTCAAAGTAACCTCAGACAATATAAAATACCTGGGAATCTATTTGCCAAGGCAGATTCAGAAACTTTTTGAAAACAATTATAAAACACTTCTCACACAAATTAAATCAGATTTAAATAACTGGGCAAATATCAACTGCTCATGGATAGGTAGAGCTAATATAATAAAAACGACAATTCTACCAAAACTAAACTACCTGTTTAGTGCCCTACCAATCAAAATTCCAAAGAATTACTTTAGTGAGTTAGAAAAAGTTGTAAGTAAATTCATATGGAGAAATAAAAAGTCAAGAATTTCCAGGGATTTAATGAAAAAAAGTACAAAAGAAGGTGGCTTAGCCCTACCTGATCTAAAATTCTATTATAAAGCATCAGTCATCAAAACTGTCTGATATTGGCTAAGAAATAGAGTGGTGGACCAGTCAAATAGACTAGGTGCAATAGCAAGAAACAATTATAGTAATCTGCTGTTTGATAAACCCAAAGAGTCTAGCTATTGGGATAAAAACTCTCTTTGATAAAAACTGTGGGGAAAATTGGAAGTTAGTATGGAAGAAACTTAGATTAGACCAACACCTCACACCCTATACCAAGATAAGATCCAAATGGATACAGGATTTAGACATAAAAAACAATATTATAAGCAAACTAGAAGATCAAACACTAGTTTACCTGTCAGATCTATGGAAAGGGATACAGTTTATGACTAAGGAAGAGATGGAGAACATTACTAAAAACAAACTAGATGATTTTGATTACATTAAATTAAAAAGATTTTGCACAGACAAAACCATTGTAACCAAGATCAAAAGAAATGTAGTAAATTGGGAAACAATTTTTATAACTAGTATTTCTGACAAAGGACTCATTTCTAAAATATACAGAGAACTGAGTCAAACTTTTAAAAAAAAAGCCATTCCCAATTGACAAATGGTAGAAGGATATACAAAGACAATTTACAGATGAGGAGATCAAAGTGATCTAGTCATATAAAAATTTTCTCTAAATCATTACTTATTAGAGAAATGCAAATTAAAGCATCTCTGAGGTACCACACCTCACACCTCTCAGACTAGCCAATATGACCAGAAAGGACAATGATCATTGTTGGAAGGAATGTGGGAAATCTAGGACACTAATACATTGTTGATGGAGTTGTGAACTCAATCCAGCCTCTTTGGAGAGCAGTTTGGAACTATGCCCAAAGGGCAACAAAAATGTGCATACCCTTTGATCTAGGAATACCACTACTGGGTCTATACCCTGAAGAGATGATGAAAAAAGGTAAAAAAAATGACTTGTACAAAAATATTCATAGCAGCCCTGTTTGTGGTGTCAAAAATTAGAAATTAAGTGAACGTCCTTCAATTGGAGAATGGCTTAGCAAACTGTGGTCTATGTATGTCATGGAACACTATTGTTCTATTAGAAACCAGGAGAGATGGGAATTCAGGGAAGCCTGGAGGGATTTGCATAACTAATGGTGAGTGAGATGAGCAGAACCAGAAAAACACTGTACATCCTAACAGCAACATGGGTGTGATGATCAACCTTGATGGACTTGCTCATTCCATTTGTGCAACAACTAGGGACAATTTGGGACTGTCTGCGATGGAGAATACCATCTGCATCCAGAGAAAGAACTGTGGAGTTTGAACAAAGACCAAGGACTATTACCTTTAATTTAGGAAAAAAAAACCTGATACCTTATTGTCTGATCTTGCTATTTCTTATACTTTATGTTTCTTCTTTAAGGATATGATTTCTCTCTCATCATATTCAATTTGAATCAATGTATACCATGGAAACAATGTAAAGACTGGCAAATTGTCTTCTCTGGGGGAGGGAAGTAAGATTAAGGGAAAAATTGTAAAACTCAAAATAAATAAAATCTTTTAAAATGTTTTGGAAAATATTTTAAGGTAGTCTGATTTTGAATTCAAATGTGAAGAATTCATGAAAGTACCAGTTCTGACTCATATATATTTAGAGACAAAAAGGTTTATTTAATTATTGCTGTGGATAACAGAAACTAAGGGAAAGAAAGAATAAAGCCAGTTAGAAGCCATTGATTCTCTAAGGGGATCAGCAGCAAGAGCTAGTCCATTAGTAATAGCAGCAGCAGCAGCAGCAGCAGCAGTTGCAGCACCAACATCAGGAACATAAAGCTTCCATGACAGAATAAACATGAAGGAAAGGTATAAGAGTATCAGAGATTACCTGAGGGATCACACTCCAGAAAAGCAAGCTAACTTCATGAGAAGATGAATACCTCAACTGAATAGAGGGGTGAGCTTTTAAAATGGTTTTTAGGGAAACATACAGCTAGGTGACAGGATGGATAGCTCAGAAAGCAAGAGATGAGGTATTCAGGGATTTGTTGATGAAGGGTAGAAGCTCAAAGACTTAAACCTTTCAGGCTAAGCCAGGGATCCATTGTTTTGTTGACAGGGACTTGTCCTTGCTAGGGAGAGGCAAAGCACTTTATCAAAAAGCCAAAAATTATTATAGACCTCATCTCAATAACTTGAACAATGGGATGGGGGTAGGAGCATATATTGCCTTCAGCAATGTTCAATGAAAGATACATAAATGCAAAGGGAACAGTTTAATTATAAAATATATTTTTCTGTTCAATATTTCCTCTACTTCAGGGCTCAAACCAGATAGAGAAGTCCAAATGAGCAGCCTTATGTAGAGTCCTTTGCCTCACAGAAGTGTCACTAGTATTGATATGGATTAAGGGGCAGAAATGGGGCTAGTGCTCTAATGGACTTGCTTAGCTGTTTTCAGCAGAGGGAAAGGGAAATAATCTCCTTTGGGTTGGCTCACCACAGAGGTAGTAAATCTTTCTTCCAGGCAATATTAACACAATGAACAATTATCTATCTTTCTAGCCAGGATCTGAAACAAGAAGAAAGATCCACTTCTCTATCTGATGAAGAACATCCCTTCTACCAGATTTCTCTACCTCAGTCCCTTGCCCTGGGAGGTCTGTCCTGTTTGCTGACCTCCACAATCCAGACATTTCCTGAGTTGCCCATGTTCTGGCACTCTTTTTCTAAGTGGGTCCAGTGGTTTCCAGGGACAGTCAAGGCAGGGAGAAGCAGAAAAGAGACAATGAAAGTAGAAAACAAGGAAGATATAAGAGAGAAAGAAGAAAGGATGGGTAAAAGAGATGAAGGAGACAGGAAAGGAGAAAGTGCATGACTAGTTATGAAGGAAGAGATGAGGGAGAAGCAGGAATGGGAAGTGAAGAAGCTTGGGAGTCCAGTAATAGAGGAGTTAAGTAAAGCTTAGAATCTAGCCAGAGAGGGCTGCCAGGTAAGGTGCTTTGGGCAGAGGGCTTTCTTGTATTTTATGGGATACTGTAGTAATGCATTTGGAATCAGAAGGACTGAGTTTGAATATGGTTTTGTGTCACTGAACATAAAGTAATTTTTTTTAAGGAAAGATTTTATTTATTTTGAGTTTTACAATTTTCCTCCTATTCTTGCTTCCTTGCCCCTGTGCCCCACAGAAGGCAGTCTGTTAGTCTTTACACTGTTTCCATGGTATATGAACACAAAGTAATTTCCTTTTTCTGAGTGAAGAAGCACTTGCTATGTTTCCCCTTCACTTCTTTTTTTTTTCATGATCGCTTTGGAATATAGACCTAGTAGTGATAATAACTGAGTCTAGAAAATCTATAAAGATGACACTACTCCATAGAATTAATGTGATACTAATCCAGTTACCCAGGGCCTACTTTCAAAAACTAGTTAAAATAATATCAAAGTTCATCCAGATCTTTATTCTATAGAAGTTTCTGGGAAAGAATCAAGTATTTTGCCTTCAAAAGGGTGAGAAAGGGTATTGCCAGAGTCTCACAGATGTCTGTGAGGTTGATACATTACAAAAGCCAGGATACCTGGTCTTTGTGGAAACCCAAGAGATGCCAACCTGTTTACAGGGAGGAGAGAGTTGGAGAAAGGGAAAAGGTGCAATAACTTTGCAGGCTGAATGCAAGTCTGTGCTACTGTCCTATGCACCTGGTCAAGAAGGTAGTTGTTTTTACTCATTAGCATAATGAACAGGGTGGGGCCAAATGTATCAATTAGATTGTGACTCCTGCCCATGATTGGTAAGAAGGGGGAGGACTTTTTTTGTTTTTAGGTTTTTGCAAGGCAAATGGGGTTAAGTGGCTTGCCCAAGGCCACACAGCTAGGTCATTATTAAGTGTCTGAGACCAGATTTGAACCCAGCTACTCCTGACTCCAAGGCTGGTACTTTATCCACTGCGCCACCTAGCTGCCCCTTGGGGAGGACTTTCAAAGTGCATATAAGACCTAGTGTTTGTGGTTTTCAGTGCCCCTCTCCCCCTTAAGAGAGAGGTGGTCCTTCTTCCCAAAGATGTATTAATCACTCTGGACTAAGTATTCTCAAGTCATTTATAACAAAGGTCAAGTATCCTAAAGGAAATAATGAAAAAGGATTAGTAATGAAGGGAACCTAGTGGTACCAATTCTCAAAATATTTTATAAAGGAGTAATCTTCCAACTTATTTGGTCCTAATTACAAAATAGAAAAATTTAACAGGGAAGCAGATGAGGGAAAGAAGATTGAGAAGCAACTGTTAGTGTTATATAGTGTTAGCCAAGGGACATGACATATCAGGTTAAGAACTCCTATACAATGAAAAAAATGTCTGGAAAGACGGGAAAGTATTCTAGCAGAAAGTAGGTGTAGCTCAAAATCTCCCAAGCACAAAATGCAATAAATTCCAAATAGAAATGTGACTTAAATATAGAAAGTCTCATAAACAGATTTGAGGAGAAGAGGAAAAAGTGTCTTTCTCAGCTATGAGTATAAATTAAACAAGGGATAGAAGTAATCCTAAAAGATACAAGGATACATTGCATTGTATGAGATGGAAAATCTTCTGCATTAACAAAATAAATGAAGGTACAATTAGGAGAAAACAGTTAACTGAGGAAAACATATTGGCAGTAAATTTCTCTGATAAAGGTCTGCTATCCAAGATGGAGAGGAAATTGATGTAAATATATAAGAATAGCTTTCTTAAAATATAATGATCAAAAGATATAAACAAGCAATTTATTTTCTTTCTAAATTTTTTTTTGCATTGAATTTAACAAACATCCAAGAAAATGGGCATTTCAATAAACATAGACCAGAATATGTGTATATATCTAAAACTGCAAAAATCTCTGTTCCATACGGCTTGATTTTCTTTTAAATATATAATCAATCTAACATGTAACTTTCAAAGCTGTGATTCCTTTTGAGCTCCCTCCCACTGCTTTGTGTTTTTTAAAAAAAATGCTTCAGTGACTCTCTTAAACCTTTTCCTCCTCCTTTTTTTCTTCACGCTCATGGCTATAAACAGACCAGATACACTGAATCCTGCTTTGTTGCATCCAGGAAGATTAGATAGGAAAAAAAAAAACCACATATCGATTTGCCAAAAGGACAAATAAGATTAGATGTAGCAAAGATTCATAAAAGTCCCATCATAAAAGATGGTGCAATAGATTTTGAAGCTGTTGCAGACTTCTCAGAGAGCTTTAATGGAGCAGGTATATTTCATGCTGATTGTGCTTTTGTAGTGCAGAAGATTTCATGAAAGCAGTCAGAAAAGTGGTGGATTCCAAGAAGTTAGAATTTAAACTAGACTATTTAAGCCTTAATTACACTTCATGAAATACGTTAGCATAATACGAAAATAAAGTTGAGGGGGAAAAATGTATATATTGGATATGATCTCATTAAAAGCATATAATATATAAAATGACAATTCCATACAAAAAGACTATACATTTATCTATGTTTCGTTTAATGCAACAAATTAATGGAGGTGAATTGGATAAGGATTTTTGAAATAGTTACTTTGTGAGCAAATTGCTCACAAAATATTGAAATGACTTGAGGTATCAATTTTATTTTATTTTTTTTTGCAAGGCAAATGGGGCTTTCTCAAGGCTGTTACACAGCTAGGTAATTACTAAGTGTCTGAGGCCGGATTTGAACTCATGTATTTCTGACTCCAGGGCCAGTGCTCTATCCACTGCCCCACCTAGCTGTGTTATTTTACTTGTTTTCTTCATCCCAAGGAATTGAATAAAATTTGTTTAATTAAGAAATAATAGGGGGATAAAGTACCGGCCCTGGAGTCAGGAGCACCTGGGTTCAAATCCGGTCTCAGACACTTAATAATTACCTAGCTGTGTGGCCTTGGGCAAGCCACTTAACCCCGTTTGCCTTGCAAAAACCTAAAAAAAAAAAAGAAGAAAAAAAAAAAAAGAAATTATAGCGCCCATATCCAGGGTTGTTGTGACGATAAAATGAGATAATATTTGTGAAGTGCTTTAGAAACTTTAAAGTTCCATATGAAAGCAATGATGATGATGATGATGATGTGATGGGGAAGGCAATGATGACAACAACCACAAAGGTAGCCTAAGTCCCATGCATGGTTTGATTCCCATAAAGTTGTTGTCAACCTATTCGGCTGTATAATTTTATCTGTTTCCTCATTTCTCAGGATGAAGGATATAGACCATGACCACTGGTGGTATGACTAAGGATCTAAGCTAGAGAATTCTGGAATAAAGGTACATTGAAAACTCATATCTTAACATAGGGGGCAGATGGTGTCAACCCAGTCGCACTTCAGGTCCCTGTTTATCTGGGTTACCTAAGGCCCTGGGGCAGCCTCTTCTCTGAAAGGACTTCTCTTCTGGAATCTTCTGGAACCTGAACTCAGTCTTTGGGAAGTCAGCATCTCTAGAGGGAGGAATAGGCTTGTCTCACAGTCTCACATTCCTCATGCTCTTTCACCTCAAAGAGAACCAAGGAAAAATTTCTGAAATAAAGATTAAGTATGGATTCTGTCCAGGGTCTTCCCCCAAAAGAATGATCAAATCAGAAGGGGTGGCTGGAAAATTGATATCCAGTCTCACAGAAACATGGTTTCTTGGCCGTGTGCATGAAACTGCCAGTTATTTCTGGCAAGTGGAAGGGAAAACTATCCACTCCTTCCTCCTTGCCTGCACAGAAAGGCAATTTGGAAGGGAATTTTTGTTTTCCTTATTTAACTATTGGGAAGTTGCTTCTTCCTGATTCAGTTATCTTTCCTTTTTGGCACCTTTACCCCAAAGGCAGGATGATAGGAAGAGGGAATGATGTCTTCTATCAGTTTTGGAGAGCCAGATAGATGGAATGACCCAGAGATATTGAAGGCTATTTCTTTGTCATGAATGATTTCATTGGAGAAGCTGCCCTGACTTTATGTAGCTAACAAGCAGGAATGCCAGGAGAGAAGAAGCCTGGGGCATTTTTGAGGGTGGGGTTGTGTTGTCACCTCTGTGAGGCTTCAGTAAGTTGGACCCTTTCTCCATCTTTTCCCTTTCCCTTCAGGCCTCACTTGCTGTTTCCTTTCTCTTCCCTTTCCTGCCTTCTTCCCTCTTAGTCACACCAAAGGCTTCTACTCCAGTAGCAAAAAGAAGATATATGGTCTGTTCCTTGAAGGAATAGAGAGATAATCCGATCTGCTCATTGGGAAAGGCAAAAAGGAATAACTTTTCCTTTTCAACTATGAAATGTGTCCTTTTAAAACTTAGTTAAGTTTGTTTTACTTAAATTTTTGTGATCTAAAAGTGCTTATTACTTAATAAACTTCAAACCTGAATAGTAGGTTAAACCTACACTATATCTGCTGAATAAACCTAAACTCTAGAAAAGGGTAAGGAAAGTATACCCAGACAGGTTCATTGAATAGTTTTAGAATGGGATGTTACCCATGAGTGTATAGCTCCCTGTTTTCTCTCTTTCCCTTCTCTCAATATTCACATTTTTCCTCCTTCTTCCAGTCTCCACATGTACCCCCCCTTTTTTTTTGGCAAAAGTGTGAGGTGGCTTTCCTTTTTTAAAAAACTAATTAATTAATTAATTTTGAATTTTACAATTTTTCCCCTAATCTTGCTTCCCTACCCCCCCAAAAAGCAGTCTGTTAGTCTTTACATTGTTTCCATGGTATGTATTGATCTCAGTTGAATGTGCTGAGAGAGAAATCATATCCTTAAGGAAGAAAAACAAAGTATAAAAGATAGCAAAATTACAGAATAAGATAACGGGTTTTTTTGAATTAAAGGTAATAGCCTTTGGGTTTTTGTTTAAACTCCACAATTCTTTCTCTAGATATAGATGGTATTCTCCATTGCAGACAGCCCAAAATTGTGCCTGATTGTTGCACTGAATGAGCAAGTCCATTAAGGTTGATCATCACCCCCATGTTCCTGTTAGGGTGTACAATGTTCTTCTGGTTCTGCTCATCTCACTCAGCATCAGTTCATGCAAATCCTTCCAGGCTTCCCTGAATTCCCATCCCTCCTCCTTTCTAATGGAACAATAGTGTTCCATGATATACATAGACCACAATTTGTTCAACCATTCTCCAATTGATGGACAATTTCCAATTCTTTGCTATCACAAACAGGGCTGGTAGAAATATTTTTGTTCAGGTGATGTTTTTACCCCTTTTCATCATCTCTTCAGGGTATAGACCCAGTAGAGGTATGACTGGATCAAAGGGTATGCACATTTTTGTTGCTCTTTGGGTATAATTCCAAATTGCTCTACAGAAAGGTTGGATGAATTCACAGCTCCACCAACAATGTATTAGTGTCCCAGATTTCCCACATCCCTTCCAACATTGATCATTGTCCTTTCTGGCCATATTGACCAGTCTGAGAGGTGTGAGGTGGTACCTCAGAGATGCTTAAATTTGTATTTCTCTAATAAGTAGTGATTTAGAACAATTTTTCATATGACTATGGATCGCTTTCATCTCTTCATCTGTAAATTGCCTTTGCATATCCTTTGACCGTTTGTCAATGGGGAATGACTTGTTATTTCAAAATTTTGATTCAGTTCTCTGTATATTTTAGAAATTTGTCCTTTGTCAGAAATACTAGTTGTAAAAATTGTTTCCCAATTGACTACATTTCTTTTGATCTTGTTACAGTGGTTTTGTCTGTGCAAAAGCTTTTTAATTTAATTTAATTGAAATTATCTAGTTTGTTTTTAATGATGTTTTCCATCTCTTCCTTGGTTATAAATTGCTTCCCTTTCCATAGATCTGACAGGTAAACTCTTCTAATTTGCTTATAGTATTGTTTTTTTATGTCTAAATCCTGTATCCATTTGGATCTTATCTTGGTATAGGGTGTGAAGTGTTGGTCTAATTTAAGTCTCTTCCATACTAACTTCTAATTTTCCCCACAGTTTTTTATCAAAGAGGGAGTTTTTATCCCAATAGCTGGACTCTTTGGGTTTATCAAACACCAGATTATTATAATCGTTTCTTGCTATTGTACCTAGTCTATTCCACTGGTCCACCACTCTATTTCTTAGCCAATACCAGACAGTTTTGATAACTGATGTTTTATAATAGAATTTTAGATCTGGTAGGGCTAAGGTGAGGTGACTTTCTTAAAAAATATTGACACCTTTACCTTTCCTTCTCTCTCCCCCACACAGAGAAGCATTAATTGTGATCAGTAGTAGAACAAGAAAGATTTACAAAAAAAGCTGTTAAGCAAAACTAATAAAATCATCAGTGGAGTCTGACAATAAATACAAATGTTCCAGATTCATTGCTTCTGAGAAGGGAGAACTGGTCACTTTCTCATCTCTTCTAGGACTGTATGTAGTCATGAGCAGATGTGACGTATTTTGCTAAGAAATAGCCTAGGCCTTTTCATTTTTATTTTAATAAAACATCTATTAAATATTTAAAACATATTAAATAGTTAATTAAATATTTGTTTTAATAAAACATTTATCAAATATTAAATTAATAAAGGATATTTTTTCATTCATCAAAGTGTAAAAACTGAACTCAATTTTAAAATAAATGAACAACTTTATTTTGCTTAAAACTGAGATGCAAATTATTAAATTTATGCTGTAGCAATAACCAAGAATGTGCAAAGATGTTGTGAGATTTCATGATCTTGATCTTTACTCAGATAATGAATCAACCGAAGGTTTTTTTCATCTTCCTATTCTGGAGAATGAGATATTATTTGCCAGATGTTATGTGCTGAAATTTCTCAATCATGTCATTGTAATTAACTGCAGAGGTGAAGTCAATTATTGTTCATTGACCCAAATTCTAAGTGAGTCGAAGTACTGTTGGGATTTTCTATTTCTGAGGTTGTTTTCAAGACATGCTAATTAAGAAAAATCTCTTTTTCAAGAATAGGCAAGATTGCAAAACATCAAAAGCCCTGAAAAGTGCTTGGAATGTGAAAATGGAGCCCCATTTCCTTTAGCCCTTCTGCTGATATCTGCCTAACCCAAAGGGCAGTTAAGTAACACCGAGGATACAGCACTGGCCTTGGAGTCAGAAGGATGGGAGTTTGAATTCAGCCTCAGACACTTGACACCAACTAGGTGTATCATTTTGGACAAGTTACTTAACCCTGATTGCCTTACATCCAGGCCATCTCCAATCATCTTGATTCATATCTGACCATTGGGCCAGATGACTCTGGAGGAGAAAGTGAGGCTGGGGAGTTAGCATAGCCCCCACTCCCACTCAAGTCCACATCACATGCATGTCATGGCATCACCTCCTTGTTGTCATGGTCTTCTTTGAGAATGAAGGACAAAAATCATCAGTCATAACCATGAAATATATTCTACATCAGTTTTCAATTCATTCCAGGACCCTTGAGATTGGCTAACAATGGTTGTCATACTTCCTCTGCCTGTGTCCAAGTTTAGCTATTTTTCCATTGTAGTCATCATTTTACAAGTTCCCTACAGAAATAGTAGGCCAATGCCAGAAATCATTGAATTTCGGAATGCATAAAAATGAAGTTCTCTTATGCTGCTCTTTTGTTGAGATTCACTCACAATATCTATAGAAATCAATGTTTTTCTCTTTTTTTAAGTGTGGGGGAATTGAGAGATTATTCTCTATACACATTTTCACTGTGATAAAAAATTGTCTTGCCTCTAAATGGAATTGACCCAGAACTGTTACACCTCTAGAGCCCAAATTCTTTATATGAGGAAAGATAGAAAGGTGTTATATGATCTTGAATCATCACAGTTGAAATTTCATGCTTTGATTCTCTAATGGGCACTGATATTTCTTTCTGTTTGGGGAAGGCAGAGAAACAAAATTGCTCCAAATTTGGATGGGCATGTCCTTTTCTCTAGAAGCACTCTTCCCTCCCTTAGGAGGCATCAGCAGTAGGCACATGCCCTTCCCTTGCTTGTCTTCTAGGTGACTGTGATTCATCTGCAAGAACATATAGCCTTCCAGAAACCCCACCTGAATCGAATAAAATATACTTTCTAGGTCGCTTCTCATTGTATCCAAAGAGTAAAACAATTATTTATTCCTGACGGGTGAATTAACATGGAGAGTGTGAAGAACTTTAATCCTTTTTGTCATCATTTGGGGAATAGGGGCAGCAATAGGGGCGGCTAGGTGATGCAGTGGATAGAGCATTGACCCTGGAGTCAGGAGGACCTGAGTTCAACTTAATAATAACCTAGCTGTGTGGCCTTGGGCAAGCCACTTAACCCCATTGCCTTGCCAAAAAAAAAAAAACCAAACCCCAAAACGCAGCTGAATGAATTTAATTCATGGTTCCTGGATTGTATTTTGAAATTAATAAAATGAATAGTGTTGGTGATCCCTTGTTCAGTCATTTTTCTGTCCTGTCTGCCTCTCTGTGACTCTATTTGACAAAGATACTGGAGGGGTTGGCCATTTCCTTCTCCAACTCATTTTACAGATGAAGAAGCTGAAGGTAATAGAGTTAAGTGACATGCTCAAGGTCACACAGTGTCTGAGACCAGATTTAAACTCATGACTTTCAATATTCCTGATTCCAAGTCCAGTGCTTTGTTGATTCTGCCTCCTATCTGCTGATCTCTTGCCCAGGAGGTAAAATGATGAAGTAATTGTGTGTTATCACTCTACTGCCCTGTTTGTCTTTGGCAATGACCTCAAGATCTGCAATGTACAGAGGCATTTCTTATATTTCTATGGCACATCACTAATGACCCCCTTGTATGAAGGCATAAAGACTGTATCACACACACACACACACACACACACACACACACACCACACCACACAGACAATTTGGTTTGGCTTACTCAAAGGGGTCACAAAACCATCAAGATCAGGCTCAAATAGGACTTATAGCAATGTATATAGAATACTTCATAGTTATTTAGCATCTCTTTTGAGCTTCTATGATACATTCATATTTAAAAGGTAAGTGACAGACATCATTGATAATAAGTCGATTTTAGCGATGCCAAGGATGCTATTTATCTGGTCAACAGTAGACTGGGCTCCAATTATTGGTAAGACTCTGAACTAATATAAAATGTTCTACTGAACTGTGCTTTTTTAATGTTCATAATGCCCAGTTAGCAGTGATATTAAGTTATTGAACTCATTTTTCCATAGAGTGAAGATACAATTTTACGTTGTACACATTTTGACCATATGAATTTCCCATATATTTGCCTCACTATCAGTTTAAATTTGTGCACATTCATCATAAGGATGGCGTGTGTATTGGAATGGTATGCCCCTGAGACAGGGAGAAATGTGCAAATGCTGTTCTTACCGTGCTATCTCAATTGAGTTAATTGTACCAACTAGCAGATCTTTCAAAGGGAAGTGCCCCAGTGGAGGCTTCTAGACTTTAATTTTAGGAGAGTAGACCCACAGAGAACTTTGAACCTGGGGTGTTCAAACTGTGAGTATAATTTCAAGGGATAACCCTTAGATGGGGTGGTGTAGTGTGTTGTCTTTGACTGGATTTCATTGGTTCCCTTACAGATTTGTAGGGACCCAGTGAAGAGATTGTCTATTTTGTACTTTTCTTGGCAGACTTCATAGTTCAATCAATCGGTCAATCAACATCACTCAGTAAACATCTTTTAAAAGTCTACCATGTACCAGAACTGTGCTCAGCCCTGGGAATTTCAGGGATCCCTTGCTAAGAAAAGTATTTTTTCTTTCTTTTTTTTTGTTTTAGATTGGATAGTCAGTTTTCTTAAACTGTTTAAGACAAGTCAGTTTCTTTGACAGAACTTTTGTAGGATTGAGTGATTAAATAATGATTTCTCTTGTATTACAACATCCATCAAGAATACAAAAAATTGTTACCAATTATGGATGTTGCATCCCTAGAATACTGGATGTTTAGCAATTTGGTTGTTTCCTTCCTTTTTTTTCTTTTTCCTTTTCTTTTTTTTTTTTTGCAAGACAATGGGGTTAAGTGGCTTGCCCAAGGCCACACAGCTAGGTAATTATTAAGTGTCTGAGACCGGATTTGGACCCAGATACTCCTGACTCCAGGGCAGGTGCTTTATCCACTGCGCCACCTAGCCGTCCCTGTTTCCTTCCTTTCTTCTGATAATGACAAGATATACTGCTTATGGAAAATCTTAATGGTCTGGCTTTTGAATATTTCTGGGACTTGCATAAGGGGAAACAACCCTAAATTTATTTACTTAAGAATGAACAGATCAAATTGGATTATTTTATGGTCCTCACCAAATAGCAATTGTGTTCCCGTCTGAGTTTGAAAAAAGCCTTCAGCCATTCATAGGTCCTTCCAGGACCTCAAGCAGAGATGATTGAAATTTGATAATGTAGTCTGTCCACACTGTACTTGACAGTACAGGCCAAGGAACCAGGTTTATTAATTTATTAAGTACCTACCATGTTCCAGATACTGGAATCACAAAACAAAGAGAAAGAAAGGAGCAATATGGATCTCTAGAACATGTTATATACTATATCCTTAATATATTTTATATATTATACATGTTTTAGATAAAAGAAATACTGATTATTAAGTATGCATACATTTATATATGTATGTCTACATATACTCCCTCCCCCCCCCACTTACACACAAAGTAAGGTTTTTAGGGAGGGAATACTGGAGACTGAGGTTATCTTACAGAAGGAAGTGTCCATTGAACTGAGCTTCAAAAGAAGTAATAAAGATGAGAAAGTACCAGTTCTGGGAGACAGGAGATTGAATGTCACATATGAGTTCTCTCCATTATCTCTGAGGCAGGACTGAATCAGAGATCTAGTATGGAGAGTAATGCACAAAAAGTGTTAAAAAGAAAAGTTGGGGGGTGGCTAGGTGGCATTGGGGTGGCTAGGTGGTGCTGGGGTGGCTAGGTGGCACAGTGGATAGAGTACTGGCCCTGGAGTAAGGAGGACCTGAGTTCAAATACAGCCTCAGACACTTAGTAATTGTCTAACTGTGAGACCTTGGGCAAGTCACTTCACTCCATTTCCTTGAAAAAAACAAAAAAGAAAAGAAAAGTTGGGACCTCATTGTGAAGTGTCAAGTTTAAATGTCAAATGAAGGACAAATCCAATAATAATTAGAAATGGGAGTGGTTTGAAAAGACAATGGGAATTAGCAGAGATCTCATCATTAATTTTGATTTTTAAAAAGACACAAACAGAAGACGTAAGTAGGGTAGGTAAAAGTGAATAAGTGAATATGAAGAAGTTTTAATATGTTGTTTAGAAACATTGTTTAACACAGTTGTACATGTACCACCTTTACTAGATTGGCTGATGCCCTGGGGAGGAGGTTGGGAAAGGGGGGGGGTAGATAAATGTGAAACTCATAAACTTGAAAATGGATGATTTAAAAATTCTCTTTGCATGGAATTGGGAAAAAAATGAAATCTAAATGTAAAAAATGTTGTTTAGGTTTCTTTTGACTTCTTGCAAGGACGAAGCAACACGCTTGGCGTGCTGTCAACACCCTGAGTCCCTTGTGGTTTCTTCTTGCTCTTTTGGCGATGTTCCCTCTGTTTAGGAGGGCTTTGAGCCGCTTCTCGGTTCGCAGCTTTCAGCAAACTGTTGAGAGGCAGAACCACCAGGACAGGCTGCCTAATTTTCATGATAAGTATGGCACCCCAATATTGCTAAGTGGAGCCACTTTCTGTCTTGTCATTTGGGCATATGTGGCAACACAGATTGGAATCGAGTGGAACCTGTCCCCTGTTGGCAGAGTTGTCCCTAAAGATTGGAGAAGCCAGTAAAGGAGAAATTCCTTTTCCTCAGAGCTGTCAGAAATGGCACCATTCTGGATTATTCCAAAATTAACATACAAAGTAAAGGTAGTCTGTTTTCAATTGTAACATCACATTAATGTAATAAAATGGATTTCAAATCTTTGTTGTGTAGATTTTGTTCATTTCCCATATAAAAAAGCCTGTGCTTCATGGTCTTGTGAATGTATTAGTATTAATATTAATATTAAGGAGCACTGTTGCATTTCTACATTAGCTTTTCCCCTTCCCAACAAAATGAAGATTTGGATATCACAGAGAAGCTAACTTTGCAGTAGTTTTAACTTATAAATCAGAAATGGTATTGAGGTCCAAAACTATGTCCCATGCTATTTGAATTCCCTAGCTTGCTATTGAAGTGACCACCGAATTGCCATTATCTATTGCACTTCTGCTTTTATCTTCTGTTTAGTCGATCGAGTTGTCATTGAGACCTAAAGGGAAAGATATCCCCTTCAAGAGGTCACAGAATCAATGAGAAATGGCCTCCATCCTGTCTAACCCATACCTGACCATACATTTGCTGTCAAATAAGTCATCCAGTCTCTGTTTAAAGACCTGCAGTGAGGGAATCCACTATTTTTCAAGACAGCCCCTTCCTTGTCAAAGCTAAATTTGCTTCTTTTATGACTTCCATCCCTAATTCTGCCCTCTGGGGCTAATCAGAATTTTTCTAATCCCTCTTCAGATAACTCTTCAAATACTAAAACATGCTTAGTTTGGTCTGTGTATGGAATGATCTGTTCACTAGTTTGAATCTAGATTTTATGACTGTCTTCATGTAAATGTCTTACATTCTCATTTTCAGATGTAAACATTTTGTAATCTTGCTAGTTAATGAAAACTGCCTTCTATCCCACCCCCTCATTTGAAAAAGAAGATCCTTATAACAAATAATGTATAATCAAGTCAAATTCTTGGATTGACCACATCCAAAAAATTTTTGTCTTGTTTTGTACTACCCTGATTCCATCACCTCTTTTGTCAAGGAGGTTGGTCTTATATGTCATTATGAATCTATTGAAATTGTGGTTGGTCATCACATTGATCAGAGTACTTAGGTCTTTCAAAGACATTTAAAATGTTACTGAATAACTTGTTTTTTTCTGCATCTACTCACCTCATTCTGCATGAACTCAATAAGTCTTCCCATGTTTCTTAATAGTGTAGTAGTACTCCATAACATTCATATAACATATGTTCAGCCATTCCTCAAGTGATGAGTATGCCCTTTCCAGTTCTTTGTCACCACAAAAAAGACTTGTTATGGATATTTTTATTCATAAGGGTCTTTTTTTCTTTGATCTCTTTGAAGGAATAATCTTACTAATGGTATGATTGCTGGGTCAAAGGATCTGTGCAGTTGAATAATTTTTTTCACATTGTTCAAAATTGCTTTCTACAATGGCTGGGCCAGATCACAGTTATACCAACTGTTCATGACCAGATCCACTTTTCCACAGCCCCTCTGGCATTTGTCTTTTTCCTTTTTTGTCAACTTTTCTAGTCTGCTTTGAGATATAATTTTCATTTTTCTAATGATTTGGAGTATTTTTTCCTCTGTATTGAAAGCTTGGTTTTTCTTTGAAAACTGCATTTTCAGATCAGTTGGAGAATGGCTTTTGCTTGCTCTTATTAATATGAATGAATATCCTCTGTCTTATTAGAGAAACTTACTGCAAAAATTGTCCGGTTACTTGCTTCTCTTCTAATTTTATCTGCATTTGGTTGCGCCAAAACTAATTTTATGTGATCAAAATTGTCCATTTTAGTCTTAAATTGGCTTTTGCTAGATAATGCAACATGGGGGGGGGTATATGTTATGTGCTTTGCCAAGTGTTTAAAAATGTTGTGCTTGATGTGCAAAATAAAATTTCATTGAAACAAAAAAAATGTTGTTTAAAGAATGCTTTGGGATAGTCTAGTTTCAGGTTTGAATGTGACAAATTCATGAAAGCATCAGTTCTGACCTAGTTGTATTTTAGGGACAAAAAGGTTTATTCAAATATTACTATGGTTAGCAGAAACTAAAGGAGAGAGGAGCTAGAGTAAGTAAAGGCAACTGGGAACAACTGATCCCTAAGAGGATGAGCAGCAGGACAATCAGACAATTAGAAGGACCAGCAGGAGCAGAAGCAGCCACCACCATAAGTGGCCATAAGTATAGAGGGGGAGTAGTATAAGGGAAAGAGATTAGGGAAAGTTGCAAGTACAACTGAGCCAGTATCAGCATCAATCCATCAGTAAAGGCAGGGTTTATACAGAGGAACAGGGCATGGTGTACATGCTGGGGAAAGTGAGAAAAGGATAGGGGAGGATTTGGAGAAAGATGGTTGAGGCAATTTCCATCTTCTCAGTGAATTTACATCTCAGAAGGGGTTGAGGTGATTCCACCATATCTCAAGTGAATGTGGGATGGAAACATAAAACATAAACATAAAACGTAAAACATAAAATGTAAAACAGAGGCAGAGCCAAAATGGCATAATGGAGGCAGGAACTTCCATAAACTCTCCCCCAAACTACTCAAAATACCTTTAAATGATGACTAACCATATTCTAGAATGACAGAACCACAAAAAGACTGAGTGAAACATTTTTCCAGCTCAAGACAACTTGAAAGATCTGCAGGAAAGGTCTGTACAGTAGGGTTAGAAAGGGCCTGCAGCACAGCCTGGCTACACTGGAGCAAACTAGCTCCAATTATCCAGAAATAGTCTGCTAGGTGCCTGGATCCTTGGGGGCACCTGGGTCTATAGAAGTGGCGTTGGTTTCCAGACCTCTCAACCCAGGGATTGCCTAGGAAAACTTGGAAGGTCAGTAGGAAAATTCTGCCACACCCAAGTGAGAGGGCAGCTCATTACTCACAGGCCTCAGGAACCAGGAGCAGACCTGGGGAGCCACCTGGCAGGGAGCCATCCAGCAGTGGCTTCCAGAGTGTTCAGTCCACAGGCAGTAAGGGGGGTTGGGGAAGATTGAAGAGGTCTCTCCAATATCTCCGAGGCAGGACTGTGTTGCTTTGCCCATACTCAGAACCAGGTTACAATCTGGGGCCCCTATTTCAGGAAAAGGAACTTTAATAGTGAAGTAGGCACTCTCCTCATTATTCCATGGCAGAAAGGAGTGTTTGTGGTTATCCACAGACCAGAGCACAGACCAGGATAACAATCAGAGCCTCTCATAATTCCCTGGAGGAATTGAGGTCCCTGGGGGAGTTACCCTGAAAACAACTGCAAAAACCCTCAAAAGTTGGGGCAGTGTGTCCTCCATCTGGGAAGCAGAACACCACCTTAACAAAAAAGCTAAAATCGGATCATAGGTTGGAGACATGAGCAAACAACAGAAGAAGAAAAATTCTGACTATAGACAATTACTTTGGTCCTATGGAGAATCAAAATATTCACCCAGAAGATGACAAAGTCAAAGTTTCTGTATCCAAAGCCTCCAAGAAAAATATGAATTGGTCTCAGGTTATGGAAAAGCTCAAAAAAGATTTTTAAAATCAAGCAATGGAGGTAGAGGAAAGAGTGGGAAGAGCTGAATATTAAAGTATAATATATTATAAAGATAGAGTCAATGGGTGAAAAAGGAACGTACTGGGAGAAAGGGAAAGGAGAGGTAGAATGGGTTAAGATATTTCACATAAAAGAGTCAATAGCTTTTGCAATAGAATGGAAAGGGTGGAAGGTAAGGGGAAGAGAGTCAGCCTTTACTCTCATCAGAAGTAGTTCAGAGAAAAATCACATACATATATACTCAAATGGGTATAGAAATCTATCTTACTCTATAGGAAAATAGGAGAGAAAAAGGATTGGAGAAGGGGGATGGGGGAGGGGAGGGGGTCATAGAAGGGGTGTGATAGAAGAGAGGGAAGATCATGGGAGAGGATGGTCAGACACAACACACTTTTGAGCAGGGACAGGGTGAAAAGAGAGAGAGAGAATAGAATAAATGGGGATGGGGGAACTAGGATGGAGGGGAAATACAGCTAGCAAAAGCAACTTGGAAAAAATATTGACGCAATTTCTCTGGTGGACTTAGAATAAAGAATACTATCCATCCCAAAGAAAGAGATGATGGTGCCTGAATACAGACTGAAGCACACCCTTCCCTCCCCATACTTTATTTTAGTTTATTAGTTTCTCTTTCTTTGTGGTGTGTTTCAAGGCTACACATTTTAGAAAGGGCCTGCAGCACAGCCTGGCTACACTGGAGCAAACTAGCTTGCTCAATGGGGGGAGTGTGGTGGTAAGAAGGGAGAGAAATTTGAAACTTAAGGTTTTGGAAGTAAATGTTGAGACTTGCCTTTGTAAGTAGCTGGAGTAAAAAAAATAAAAATAAAAAAGTAAAACTATACATGCTTAAAAGAAAAAAATAAATAATTATGATGATGAAAAGAAAATACAATGAACCCCCAAGGCATATCTATTAAAAATTTTTAAAAATAAACTAAAAACAGCCAAGATATTTATATTTCAGTAGGGTCTTTGAGTAGATGAGTTTTGGAAAGAAACCAAGACTTTTACATTTTAGGAGGGCCTTTGTGGCCCACAGTGGGGTCATCTATCCACATAACAATGGAATGGAAATCAAGATGCCCAAAGGTGAACATGATAATATGTTTTCTTAAATTTCTCTCTCATTAGATGAATCCAAAAAAGTTATGGAATAGTTGGTTGGTTGGTTCTTGTCCTTCATTATTGAAGAAGATGTAATAGTATTAGATGTGTAGAAGCTCAGAATGATCTGAGACTACTAAGGAAAATGAAGTCTAACAGAAATGGAGGGGGCATATTTTAAAAAAGGTTCTATTGAGGAAAAGAGAGGATGACAAAAGAATGGACAAGATCATTGCTCAGGTTGAATGGGACAATAATTGCCAACAGATAGAAGGTAGAGACCAACTCAATCCTTCTTTTGCTTTTGTTTACTCTAGTAATGAGAGTAACCTTTGGAATGGAAAAGACAAAACAAAAAATGGCCAGTGGAGTGCTGAATTCTAATATAGATAATCAAAAGAGCACCCATAGCCCCTTCCAGTTTCCTGACCCAAATGGATGCTGTTTTTTTGCTATGGTAAGACCTGGCAGATGTAATTATTGAAGAGCAAGTGCTGTCCTGATTTTCAAAAAAAAAAAAAAAAAAAGGAAGATTACAGTCTGCAAGCCAGAGGCCAGTGAGCCTGCCTTAAGTTTCTGCCCAAATTCTAGGACATGTTATTATTGGCTATAAATTTCCCAAGAGTCAGGATTATTCTATTTGTGGTATATATATATATATTCTTCACATGGTATGTAGTAGGTGCTTAATAAATGCTTCTTAATTGATATTGAAGCGGTTAATGAACAGATAAGAAAGGAAACAATAATCATAAAGAGTCTACATGGCTTCATCCAGAAGCGATCACACTAAATTAACATTCCTTCCTTCCTCCCTCCCTTCCTCCCTCCCTCCTTCCTTCCTTCCTTCCTTCCTTCCTTCCTTCCTTCCTTCCTTCCTTCCTTCCTTCCTTCCTTCCTTCCTTCCTTTTAACAAAGTTAGCCAAAGGGTATCCAGGTAGACAGAATGGAGAATGGCCTTAAGTCCATACCTTAAGAAAACTGGTTGAAGCAACTGGAGATGTTTACCCCAAAGAAAAGAAATCTCAAAAGAGATGTGACTGTAGTCTTCAAGGATCTAAACAGTAATTAGATTCATAATAAAGAATAATTAGATTCATTTTAATTGGTCTCAAAGGGCAAAACTTGGAGCAATGGGTGGAATCGACAAAGAAACAAATCTAGGCTTGAGTCAGGAAAAATGGCCTAATGATGAAAAAATGGGAACAGAGTGCTGGGTAGGTAACCCCTCATGGGAGAACTTCAAACCACAAGTCAGATATATTATAACATGGATTCCTAGTGGGGATGAGGGGGTGGGGTCTACATTCAGACCAGATGGCTACTGTCATCCCTTCCAACTCCAAAGATTAAGATCTGTGTAAATTCCAAAGGGCTTATATTGAAAATCACTATCTACCTCCAAAGAGAGACCTAGTAAGCTCCTGAGTGCAGAATGAATATTTTTTTTCACCCATCTTTATTTTTCTTACTTTTTTGGGAGGGGGGCAGCATGGCTAATGTGGAGATATGTTTTGCAAGACTTAACTTGTGCAGTCATAGTGCATTTTATTGTGTTTCACAGATAATGCATTTTTTTTATTAAAGGTTTGATACTAGCCATGACGAGCAATTCCATCAGCATCATTTTTCCAATAACACGCTCACATCGTATTTCTGTGTCACATTTTGGTAATTCAATGTTTATATTTTTCATTATTATTGTATCTATTATGGTGATCTGTCATCAGTGATTTTTGATATTTCTATGGTAACTGTTTGGGGCAACACAAACCTTGCCCATATAAGACAGTGAATGTAATCAAGAAATCTCCTGAGTATTCTGACTGTGCTCCACCAGTCCACCCTTCTTGTTCCTCTCCCTCTTCTTGAATTTCCCTATTTCCTAAGCTACAACAATATTGATTTCAATTAATAGCACTACAATGGCCCTAAACTGTTCAAGTTGAAGGAACAGTAGATTGATGGGACAAGTTTCATTGTTGTCTCATTTGCCACAGTCTCTACCACCTCAGCAACTTTGACTACTCTGATCAATCAACAATCCGTCAACATTGAGGCAACACCCTCCATCAGCAAGGCTGAAGCTTCAGATAATGGTTAACAATTTTTAGCAATAGAGAATTTTTAAAATTAAGATATGTACTTTTTTGACATAGTTCTATTGCATACATAATGAACTATGGTATAGAGCAAGCATAACTTTTATATGCACTGGGAGACAAAATAACTTATGTGCTTGACTTTATTGCAATATTTGTTTTATTGCAGTGGTCTGGAACTGAACCTGCAATATCTCCAAGGTATGCCTGTATAATGGGAATCATATTGCTTACCCTCTCAATGTGTGTGGGAGAGCCTAGAGGGAGGGTAAGAATTTTGGAACTCAAATTTTCAAAATAAATGTTGAAATAAAAATAAGAAATAATTTTTTAGAAACCATGTAATTGATACCATTCCTAAAAGTAGACCTTCCCTTTATCTGTGGCCTTGCTCTCAGATAGCCTTGTATTTACGTACTTTGTGTTTGCATTCATCATTTCATTCTCTTCTTCAAAGTCACAATGTAGGTGTCACTTGGAATCTTTCCAGGTCCCAACAGTCAGAGAGGAACCTGACCTGGTCTTTTAGTTCCATTTGACCTACCATGCCTCCTACTTGAGTACATTTCTCTATTGTGTGTGTGTCTGTGTGTGTGTGTGTGTGTGTGTGTGTGTCTACATATGTATGATATTTGATATTTTTCCTGGAGGATTCTGTACTCTGTATAGAGACTATATTGTTTTTCATCTTAAGAAACAGTGAGGTGTAATGAGATGGCACTGGATCTGGAGCTGGGAAACGGGTTCAAATCTAACATTTTCTAACATTATGACTATGTCACTTCCCTTCCTTAACCCTCAATCTATAAATTGAGATTTGTAACACCTATTCTATCTACCTCACAAGATTGTTCCTTGGGAAATGCTTTGTAAAATGTTGCTAAGGAAAAGGGAATCTTTTTTTAAATTGGTATTTCTAGCCCCTGGTTAGAGACACTGGGAATGTGTACCAGTGAGACTTTGTAAACTAGATGCTCAATTATTTTCTTGACTGCTTTCAGATTAGCTTAAGAGAAGTCAGAGGTGGAAGTAAACTTGGGAGCCATGTTGTCTAGCCCTCTTACTTTCCAAATGGAAAGACAGCTCACTCAGTCTATCCATGCAACTTGTTAGAAGGTGACCAAAAAAAGGTTTGAAATCATCTTCTAAGTCTAAGTCTACAAGACTATTTTGCTGATTTGCTCCTTTCATTCTCATCTCTATAGATGGTGTCCTCACCCATCTATGGATCAATCCTATGTCCAGAATGTAGCATATGTGTTTAGGGATTCACACCAGATATCCCAAATTCTAGTGAAGCAGCAGGCAACTCTGGGATGCAAATGAACAGTTTTGGCTCATCATTCTGGCTCTGATCTGCTTCTCCTGAGGAAGAGGAGGAATTTAAACTCCTGTGGAAGAGAGATAAAGGATTCAGAAGAGAGTCTGGAAGCTGGAGAAGGGAAGTTAGGGTTGTCCAGACTTCTTGGACTAAGCCAGAATTGTGTTCAAAGTTGAATTTGATAATTGGAAGGAATCTCCAAGGCCATCCGGCCTAGACCTGTCTAAAGTATGATTGTCCTACAGAGTCAGACTCTCTCGGTGTTCTGTTTCCAAGACTGCTTGAATCATAAACCAGGAATAACCATCTTTGTTCTCACTGGAATAAGGTAATATTGTTTAATGTTGAATAAAATTTTATTAATAAATTTCATATTAAATAAATATTAAATAATACAAATCATGTAATCAGCTTGTGTGTTTATGATTCTTTATGTATATTTTGGGTCATATCAATATATATGTGACTTTTTTGCATGTACATCAGAGGTTCTGGCCCTCTGTGGCTGTCCGGTGAAGGAGTTCCTTCCTCTTAAGATGTATTGCTGGTGTTTCCTGTTCCCTTCCTCCACTATCAGTGGCCTTGCCCTCAGAGAGCCTTGTATTTACCTACTTTGTGTTTGTATTCATTATTTCTTGTTGATGCTGCTCTTTTCTGATCGCTCTTACTTCCTACACCTTCCCCTTTAGAATATGAGCTCCTTATGAGAGGGGAGCCTTTCATTCTTTGAACTTGGATACTCAGTGCTCACTATGGAGCTTCAGTTACATTAGGCCAGCAGTAAAACCTTGCTAACTACTGTAATCTATGGGAAACATAGAGCCTCAAAGATAAAACAGCAACAGTAGAACATATCAATATTGTTATGTAGGCTTAAGTTTTGTAAATATGTTGGTGTGAGTGTGTGTGTGTGTGTGTGTGTGTGTGTGTGTGTGTGTGTTTTGTTAATATGGGCAAATGTGTGTGTATATGAAAGCGTATTGTATGTGGGTATATGTGCATGTGGGTGTATAAAGAAGAGTTTTTATGTGAAAACATGAATAAAAAAATGGAAGAGACAGGTAGGAATTGAAGTGTGTGTTGGGAGATTGGAGAGTTCCAAGATGTCATACCGAGGATGAAGGGAAGAAGGACTTTAGAAAAAGATTCTCTTCCTGAAGAGAAGGGAGCTGGATGTTTGGAGGAGACAGGAATGATAATATGGGTACCCAGGATTCTCTATGAGGGTCAGGGAAGGAAGAGACACATGGTGGTGGTTAGTGCTTCTCTGCCGAGGCACCTATTTATCTGGTTCATAAGAGAGGGAAGCTAGGTGGCATGGTGGATAGAGCATTGGGCCTGAAGTCAGGAAGCTTCCTCTTCATGAGTACAAATCTGGCTTCAGCCACTAGCTGTGTGACCTGGGCAAGTCCTATAACCTTGTTTGCCTCAGTTTCCACAGCTGGAGAAGAAAATGGCAAAACCACTACAGTAGCTCTGCCAACAAAACTCCTAAAGAGCTGTAAAGTATCAGACGTGACTGAAACAACTCAACAATAGTGATAAAAGAGAGGTATGCTCTCTTCCTGGGCATACACCCAAGATAGAAACAAAAAGCCTCTCCAAACCTGTCAGACCTGGTGTTGGTGACTATGTGAATCACCACTCCCAATGAGTCATATGAGGATAAATGATCCTGTGAGAAGAGCTTAGCCCTGCCAAGGATAAGGACAAGAACACAAAATACCAGTGATATATTTATTATTGGTGCTGTTAAGGGAAAGACTGCAGGAGAGAAATGCAAAGTTGGCTAAGAAAATGATATATGGAGAATGGAGTTGGCATTGAAAAAACCACTTAACAGACCACAATTTGGCAGCAAGTTGAATTTTTTGGAGGAGAAAGACTAAATTTCATATTGCTTTATCCAGTCATAATCTTTGATCTTACACAACTCCTATTTCTGTTCTTCATCTTCACCTCAACCTCCAGTCCCTCTCCCTAAGCTCTTTCCCAGCTCATCACCCAAACACTGGCTATACTCTCCTCTTTCCTTATCCTATCTCAAACATTTGGTGGACCACCTCAACTCTGCACCAACTCTACAATAAATTCTTTGCCCTCTTGTCTTATTGTGGATGACGCCTTCCTCGAATCCCATTTTGGACTGCTCTCACCATCTGCTTTTCCTCCTGTTTACATACTACTTGCTGATTGAAACTGGGGACACTCGTGAACCAAGCTGATTGAATCCACCACAAATTTTTGTTATAAAATCTCAACAGTGCCCTTAAGACCACAAGATAATTCTTTTACAGAGGTAAAGGTTTCCTAATTATTTGACTAACCTATTTGTCCGAGCATTTAATCCAATCTCTTTTATCTTTCCTTAAACCCTCCATGGTATTCTCTTTTCCATCATCTCAGCAGATGATCTCACCTCATTCATCACCAAAATATTGAGATCATTTGCTGAGAGCCCTTTCCTTCATCCCACACCATTCAAACATTTTTCCACACTGTCTCCTCCCTTACTTCTGATTTTAATAAAGAGATGACCCTTCTTTTGTCAAGGCAAAACCTTCCATTTGCATTCTTGTTTCCATCTTCTTCTGTTTCTTCCAGTGAATTGTCCGCATTCTGTAATATTCAGTTTCTCCCTATTTACTGACTCCTTCAGTACAGCCAACAAAAATGCTTACATAGCCTTCATTTCTCAAAAAAAATTCTTCTCTGGGTCTGGCCATTCTGGCTAGCCATTATTCTAGATTTCGTCTCCCTATCCTGACTAAATTTGGAAAGCCATTTATACTTAGTCCTTCCTCCACCTCTCTTCTTACGCCCTTCCAAACTATCTGCAAACTTAATTCCCACATCACTATTCAACTAAAACTGCTCTCTCCGAAGTTACCAATGAACTCTTTTCTTTTTGCAAGGCAGTGGGGTTAAGTGGCTTGCCCAGGGCCACACAGCTAGGTAATTATTGAGTGTCTGAGGTTAGATTTGAACTCACGTCCTCTTGACTCCAGGGCTGGTGCTCTATCTACTGAGCCACCTAGCTGCCCCCAGTGAACTCTTTTTTTTTTTTTAGGTTTTTGCAAGGCAATGGGGTTAAGTGGCTTTCCCAAGGCCACACAGCTAGATAATTATTAAGTGTCTGAGGCTGGATTTGAACTCAGGTACTCCTGACTCCAGGGCCGTGCTTTATCCACTGTGCCACCTAGCCGCCCCCCAATGAACTCTTAATCAAATTTAATGACCATTTCCCAACCCTTGTTTCTTCTAGACCTCTCTGTAGCCTGGATCCTGTTGCTCTGTCTCTCCTCTAGGCTTTTGGCATTTCTCTCTCTTCATTCTCTTCCTCCACTATTTCCCAGTCTTCTTTACTGGATCTCCTTCTAAGTCACATGTTAGAAATTCCAAAACTGCGGCGGCTAGGTGGCGCAATGGATAAAGCACCGGCCCTGGAGTAGGGAGTACCTGGGTTCAAATCTGCTCTCAGACACTTATAATTACCTAGCTGTGTGGCCTTGGGCAAGCCACTTAACCCCATTTGCCTTGCAAAAACCTAAAAAAAAAAAAAAAAGAAATTCCAAAACTACCCCAAGATTTTTTCTATCTCACTCAGCAATCTCAGCATGTCCCAGGGGTTCTGCCATCATCTCTGTAGATGATTCATTGGTCCTATATTCAATTCTAGCCTCTCTCCTAAACTGGAGTTCCAAAGCACTATCTGCCCAATGAATATCTTGAATGAGATGTTCTGTTGGCATCTCCCACTCAACCTGACCAAAACAGAACTCAACATTTTGCCCCCAAAACTCTCTTCCCCACAAATTTCTCATTTTTATTGAAGACGTCATGAATCTCACAGTCACCAGTCCATGTAATTTCAGTGTCGCCACCTACTCAAGCCCATTTCTTTCATATATGCAATCATACAGCCATGTCTGGAGCTTTGAACCATCTCTTGATTTTGACTCCTTTTTTTTTTTAAAAAAAATGCTATTTTAATTGTTTTCCAATTACATACAATAGTAGTTTCTGCCTATCATTTTCTGTAAGGTTTTGAATTTTACAATTTTTCCTCCACCCTCCCTTCCCTCCCCCATCCCCCCACAGAAGGCAGTCTGATAGTCTTTCCATTGTTTCATACTATACATTGTTTGAAATTGAATGTGTTGGGAGAGAAATCATATGGTTGAGGAGCAAAATTATGTTGTGCATAAGACACTTTAAAAAAAATTGAAGGTAATAGACTTTGGTCTTTGTTTAAACTCCATAGTTCTTTCTCTGGGTATAGATGGTATTCTCCATTGCAGATGCTCTAAAATTTTGACTCTTTTTCTTTACTCAAATAGGTCCAATCTTATGTCACTTTTCACCTGGATTTATAATCTGCCTCTGGTTGATCTCTCTCCCTTAAGTCCCAATGCACTCCAATATACCCCCTATGTATTTGCCCAATTGACCATGGCAATCCCCCCTCCCACACCACACACACACCACACACACACACACACACACAAACACCACTTCCTAAATCAATAAACTTAATTAGTTCTTTATTTCCTCTGAGATCAAACTTCCTGGTTTCCTTCAAGAGTCATCTCAAACTCCACTTTCTGAAGTATCTTTGCTAGGATCCCTCTACCTCCATTAGTGCATTTCCCCCTTGAGATTGCTTTCCATTGCCACCAGACATAACTTGCATATGCATCATTTAATTACATAATTTCTCCCCTTAACTCTTTGAAGGTGGGGACTGTGACTTTATTCATTTATTTATTTGGCATCTCTAGCTTAGCATAGCTTCTGGTCTGCTAACTAAAGACTTATTGATTAATTATTTGTTGGACAGAGAACTTTTTTCGAATCATAGAATCCCAATCAGTGGGTTGGACACTCAGTTGCCACCAGGTCCTACCTACACTTGAACAAGGGTCTCCTGGCCCTCACTTTGACACTTAGGATGAAGAGACACCCACTACCACCTGGGGTATCAATCTGAATTTTGAGGAACTCTAATTATTAGGAAGTTATTCCTTCTATCTAGACTATATTATCCTCTGTGCAATGTCAACATGTTGTTCCTAGGTTTGTCCTCTGGAACCAAACATGGAAAGCTCAATTCTTCTAGCACATGGCAACGTGAAGATCACCATTACATTCCCAGCTCCTTCTCCCCTCACATGGTCCTTCCTGACTCTAGTTGCACCCCTCGGAGACACTTTCTGCTGGCGGGAAGACATCTCAAAAGATTGGTGAGTGGGGTGGGCCCCCACAGGGAGAATTAGCGGATGTCATCATTAACAGGAATCAGTTAGAACATCAAGACTTCCAAGGAAGTTAATGTGATTTCAGGAGTAAGAGACTCACAATTTACAGTTCTACTGTCTTCTCCCTTTGTCAGACTACGTTTCTGGAATTTTCCAGAATTTTCCAAATAATATGTCCAATTATGGACACTACACTTCATGTAAGACCAGTGTAACTTGTAACTTGTGTCTGTTATTGTTGTTGTTGCTGTTCAGACAGAGGAGCAACCAGCACAGTTAAGGGCCTCTAGATCATGCCATGGGTGGAAGACCTGGGAATATTGAACTTGGAGAAGAGAAGATACAGGGGAGAGAAAATAACTTATTGTTCAGTCATCTCAGTTGTGTCTGATCTTTTGTGACCTAATTTGAAGTTTTCTTGGCAAAGACACTGAAATGGTTTGTCATTTCCTTCCTCGACTCATTTTATAGATGAGGAAGTTAGGTGACTTACCCAGAGTCACACAGCTAATAAGTGTCTGAGGCCAGATTGGAACACATGAAGAGGAGTCTTCCTGACTTCAGTCTTAGCGCTCTATCCACTGTAGCACCTAACTGCCCAGGGAGGCATTAGGGTCAATAATGAAAGGTCTTAGTGTGGCACTTTGAGACGAGGAAGTAAACCTCTTATTGGTCACAGGGAATGATGAGTCACTGACTCCGAAGACCTTTACAAAGAAGAAATCCCACCTGTTAGTTGTCTCTATTCTTTTAATACTTCAGGAAGTGTCTTATAATTCTGAGACTTCTTACGGTGGACAGTTTTTCGGGTCTTCTATGTAAAATGTAAATGAAGTCTATGATTCTTCAGAACTGAAATGTACTTCTAACTAAGCACAAAATGTGGAAGCCAGGGAACTGTCCCTGACTGGGTCAATGATAGTTCTTTGCTGAATATTTCTTACATGCTAGTTGGTTGATGTTATTCTTCATTTTGGAAGAGGACAAAATGACACCACTAATGCTAGTGTCAACTTACAGTATATCCAACTCAACTGTGGGTGATCAGACCAATATGATTGCAGAATGCTCTATCACAGGTCATGCAGAAATAGGTCATGTGAAGATTTGGGGTGGATTCTCTAAATCTGAACATCTCACGTTTCTTTTGAACTACTTCAATTCTACATTGCTCATAGAGCACAGCACCCTCTGATGAAGGCACACCATGATGGGCAGTTCTGTGCTAATGTTTCCCATGTCACAAATCAGTTCCATAGTTTCTAAGAGAGACCTTGAGAATGTCCTTGTTTTGCTTTTTCTGACTATCCCTGTGAGCACTTGCCCTGTATAATTTTCCATAAAATAATCTTTTTTGCAAACATATGTTTACCATTCAAGTAATGTGGACAACCCACAACCCGGGTTGTGTTCTCTATAGTAGAAGTTGAATGCTTAGCAGTTTACTTTGAGAAGGCATCTTGGAATCCGGTATCTTATTTTGCCAGGTGATCTTCAGAATCTTCATAAGACAATCCAAACAGAAGTGATTCAGTTTCTTGCCAGAGAGCTGGTATACTGTTTCACAGGCATACATCAATGAGGATTCAGTAGGCCTTAAGTTTGGTAGTAGGTTTAATACCTCTTCTCTCCCACGATTTCCTTCAAATCCTCCAAAACTTTGGAGCTAGTTCTGGAACTAGCTCTGGCAATGTATGTGTCAACCTCATTATCAAGGTATGTGAACTTATCCACAGCAGTCAAACTTTCTCCATTTCTGTAACAGATGGTTCTACATATAGATGATGGGAGGTTGGCTAGTGGAGAACCTGGGTTTTCTTGGTGTTAATTTTTTAAAATAGTATTTTAACTTTTTTTCCCAATTACATATTGTGGAAATTTTAACATTCACTTTTACAAGATTTTGACTTTCAAATTTTACTTCCTCCCTCCCTCATCTCCCCTCTTCTGAAAATAGTAGGCAGTTTGCTATAGTTTATATATGTGCTATCATGTAAACCATATTTCCATATTAGTCTCAGTTGTGGAAGAAGAAACAGATCAAAAGGAAAAATTAACCCTGAGAAAGGGAAAAGGTAATTGAGAAAATATACTTCCATCTGCATTCAGTTCTTTATCTGATTGTAGATGGTATTTTCCTTCATGAATCCATTGTATGTGCCTTGAATCACTGTGGTGCTGAGAAAAGCTGGATCATTCATAGTTGATAATCCACGGTGTTGCTGATGCTGTGCACTGTTTTTCTGGTTTTGCTCATTTCACTTTGTATCTGTTGTACATGTCTTTCCAGGTTTTTCTGAAATCTACCTTTATCATTTCTTTTTTTAAGTTTTATAATGATATTTATTTCATAAATGTAGTTATGTCATTTCTAATTGTACAGTAGTTTCATTCCATTACGATCAATGCCACAGTTTGTTCACCCATTCTCCAATTTTTGAACATTCCCTCAATTTTCAATAATTTGCTGCCATGAAAAGAGTTGTATAAATAGTTTTGCACACATGGGTTTTTTTCCCTTTTTATGATCTCTTTGAGATAAAGACCTAGTAGTAAGTTGTGTTGCAGAATCAAAGGGTATGCACAGTTTGGTTGCCCTTTGGGGAATAGCTCCAAATTGCTCTCTAGAATGACTGGATCAGTTCAGAATTCAAATTTTTCACATCTCCCACATATATCATTTTCCTTTTATGTCATATTAGTTAATGTGATCAGTGAGAGGTGGTGTCTCAAAGTTGTTTTAATTCAAATTTCCCTAATTAAAAGTGATTTGGGGGCAGCTAGGTGGCGCAGTGGATAAAGCCCTGGCCCTGGAGTCAGCAGTACCTGGGTTCAAATCTGGTCTCAGACATTTAATAATTACCTAGCTGTGTGGCCTTGGGCAAGCCACTTAACCCCATTTGCCTTACAAAAACCTAAAAAAAAAAAACCCAAGTCAAAAGTCATTTGGAACTTTTCTTCATATGTCTATATATAGTTTTGATTTCATCTGAAAATTGCCTGTTCATATCCTTTAATCATTTATCACATTTATCATGTGGCTATGGCTTTAATTCTTATAAATTTGACTCAGTCCTCTCTCTCTCTCTCTCTCTCTCTCTCTCTCTCTCTCTCTCTCTCTGTATATATATGTTTAATTTAATTTGACCAAAGTTACCTATTTTATATTTCATAATGTTCTCTGTCTTTTATTTGATAATGAATTTTTCTCTCTGCCATAGATCTGAGATAGACTGTTCTTTGCTCTTCTAAATTGCTTATAGGTGTCAGCCTTTATGTTTCAATCATGCACCCATTTTGACCTTACCTTGGTCCACGATGTGAAATGTTGGTCTATACTTAGTTTGTGTCCTGTTGTTTTCTAGTTTTCCCCGAAGCATTTGTCATCTAGCGAGTTCTTCTCCCCAAAGCTGGGGCCTTTGGATTTATCAGACACTAGGTTACTATGGTTACTTACTACTGTGTCTTGAGTATCTAATCTGTTCCATTTCATAGTTAACACTAGATAGTTTGGGTGATTACTGCTTTATAATACAGTTTGAAATCTGGTGTTGCTAGACCACTTTCTTTTGTAATTTTTTCTCCCAAGTGAATTTTGTTGTTATTTTTTCGAGCTCTACCAAATAATGTTTTGGTCATTTTTCTTTGGCATAATTGTCATTTTTATTACTTTGACTCAGTCTAATCAAAAGCCATTGATATTTTTATAGTTGTCTAGATCTGACTTTCTTTGTGTGAAAAGTGTTTTGTAATTGTATTCATGCAGTCCTTGGGTTTGTATCGGCACGGAGACTCAAGTATTTTATCTTTGCCTACAGTAACTTTAAATGGAATTTCTCTTTCTATTAATGTCATATAAAGAAATGCTTCATATGGGTTTACGTGGATTTATTTTATATCCTACAATTTTGCTGAAGTTGTTAATTATTTCAAGTTTAGTTGATTCTTGTTGGTTGTTAGGTCAAAATTAGCACAGATGACAGGATTGCATCCTTGCCTTGTTGCATCTTAGCTTCAAGGGCTGAACTGAATGCATAATCCTTTGCAGACAAAAACGCATCAACACTCCTTTTGCTGAAGTCTTTGCTTATAACCTTTTCATGTTGACAATTTTATCGTCACTGAGGTAGCTAAACCTGATGTCCTTTTGGTCTTCGTTGAAAATATTTGACAACAGAGCAGGAACATGGCCCCGGCGGCGGAGCGGCCGGAGGACTCGGGCTCAAGGAGGGCATTGGCAGGGGCAGGGGCAGGGGCAGGGGCAACAGCAGCGGCGGACAAGGCGGCCGAACTCGTGGAATGTTTTCTCTGGCAGCGTCCGCGAGGGACAAGGATTTGCATTTCAGAGAAAGCAAAAAATTCAACAAGACTACAAGAAATTGCTAAGGAAAGGAAAAAAAGGCACAAATTTCACAAGAATCTCAGTTTACAGAACGCGATCCAGAGCATTTGAAACATGTGTATTTAGCTGAAGAAGAAATGCTCAGGAGACAACATACAAAAGAAAAACAACATTTGCCAGAAGAAGAATGTAGCTCAACAGTGAATCCAATTGCCACTCCAAAAAGAAGTAAGAAAAAGACATCAAGCCAAAAGGCAAAAGAAGAGTATGAATGGGAACAAGCTAAACGTGCTGCTAAGAAACAGGAGTCTGAGAAAAGAAAGAAAGAAAAGAATCACAACCGCTCTACAAAAAAGAGAAAATGGAAGCATATAAAATATTGAGCAAAAGAACTAAAAAAGGCCAACCAAATCTGAACTGACAAATGGAGTATCTTCTAAAGAAAATACAAGAAAAAACATAAACACTTACTTTGATGTATATTAAAATATCTTTTTATATTGCCTGGATTCTTTTGAATCAACTAACATACTTCTTTGCTATTCATAATTCTGTGCTTATTGGAACAACAGACCAAGTCAAACATATTGGAGATGTTTTTATTTTTGCAGAAAACATTTTTAAATGCTATAAATAAATGGGTTTTTAATTGTTTAGTGGTTACTTCCTAAAGAAGATTGATCTATTAAATTAAAACATTCCATTTAGATGAATTGCTTAAGCTATATTTTTGTCTAAATGAGAACTTTAATAGACAAAACTAAGTTGTTTTATTTTTTTAAAAAACAGCTTTGGGGTATTTAACTCCTAATAAAATATTTAGGCAGTTATAATTCTTTCTGGTATTAAAAACTGTTGTTTTTTAAAAAAAGAAAATATTTGACAACATGGCTGAAAACATCATCTTAAAAAGCATGGGAACAAGAACACAGCCTTGTTTCACTCCATTGCTGACTGACAAAGCCTCCTTCTATGCTATTGTTAAGTTGGCCTCCATTTGTTAAATATAAGAAAATCTATGTGTCCCATTTTGTTCCAATCCTGGGCCTGGACTCCCATTCTGGTCTAGGCCAGAGAATTTACATTTCTGCAGAAGAATCCATGAACTTAATAATAGAGAGAAAGAAGGGAGGGGAATGAAACTGAAATAGTCTTAATAGCCTGGGAGAATTGGGGAGTGAAGAACAGGTTTAGGTGGAGTTAGGCTGTGGGAGTGCCAAGAAGGAAGGACATGATTAAAAAGGGGAAATTCATAGATTAATAGTTCAAATTCATCTTGAAGAGAAGTAGTTTAAATGATATCAAGATCAAAGGTGACAATCACATTTGTGGTTATCTGAAATAAGAATAGAAATAGAAGTCAGGGTGTGAGGAACTAAATAGCCAGAGTTTTGAAGGAGTTATAAACATCTATACTGAATTCCCAAGAGATAGATTGCATACTGGACATTTTTAAATGTCTTATAGGCATCTGAAATTCAACACATCTAGGGGCAGCTAGGTGGCTTAGTGGATAGAACACCACCCTGGAGTCAGGAATACCTGAGTTCAAATCCAGCCTCAGACACTTAATAATTACCTAGCTGTGTGGCCTTGGGCAAGCCACTTAACCCCATTGCCTTGGAAGAACCTAAAAAAAATACAGTAGTTGTAAAAAAAATTCAATACATCTAAAACAAAAGTCATTTACTTCTCCCTCAATTCCCAAACCCTCCTCTCTGCCATGTATTCAAAAGATTACTGGTTAGGGCAGGGTTGTCAAGTTTTTTAACTCTTCTGGGCATAGCCCACCAAAAACCCTTCATGGGTTGTAGAAAGAATTAATCTCCATTCATGAAATACAATGCAATAACCCTCACCACCACTACCAATAAATGCAATATGAGCCTGCAATAATGGAGTAGGAGGGCCAATACTGCCCACAGTCTGCAGGTTAGACACATCTGGCTAGGGCATCATCATTCTTTTAGTCAAGCAGACCCCCTTAGAAACAAAAGCTTTTGAATGGATTGGTGAGTAGCCCTTGCATCCACTAATGTGGACAAATTGGGGAGACTTAGTCAAAAGAAAGAAAGGATGGAAGGAAGGAAGGAAAGAAGGAAGGAAGGAAAAGAGGGAGAAAATAGAGAAAGAGGAGGAGAGAGAGAGGGAGGGAGAGAGAGAGAGAGAGAGAAGCTAATTTATTGGGAAATGGCTAAACAAATTATGGCATGTTAAAAATATAATTAAATATTATCATGTCATAGGAAATATATCTCATGAATGTGTATGCAAAATGAAGTAAACAGAACTAAGAAAATTGTGCAACTATGTAAATTGAAATTATAAAGAATAAATTTGATCCCAAAGAAGAGATATGAAAAGACAGAACACATTACTCCTTTGCAGTTAAGTACCCTTGGATGCAGAACACTGGATATTGTCAAATTATAATTTTGTCAAAAACTATATTCCTGGTCAAAGGTTGATTTTTCTTATTGTGAGGAATGAAAGATGCCCTCCTTAGACTTTGAAAGGAATACTTGTTCTGTCCTCCTTGGACTTCAATCCAGGAAAGATAACTTTATATAACGATCTTGTGAATAGATTTTGTACAATTTAATAGAATGGCTTCCAGGAAGGTTTAATGTCTTGTCTGCTCTTGTTTATGCATATCCTAGTGGCGGCTGCGTAAACATTCTCATCTCCCTCTTCTCATGGTGGTCATTAGCAAAGGGGCTTTCACCTGTGGGTTTTGTAAATCCCAGAGAGTAAAACTTCATGTTTAACCTATATTTTCTGTCATTTTATTTTAACTCTATATTTTAAGGTTTACAATATGAAGTGTGATTTTTTCGATTAGATTTTTTTAAGATTTCTTCCAACATAATAAACTTTTTAAATTCAGTTTTTCAATTTGGTTGACTAGTTTGTTTTTTCCTCTTTTCCTCTTAAAAAAATTCTTCACTATAAAGGAATTGCTCTCTGAGACAAGAGGGACTCTGGATAATGTCAAACAAGAATATAAATAAAATCTATTGAAATGTTTGTAAGTTGATTGGTTGTTGGGGTTACCTTCCTCAGAGGTCTTTGAAGAGAAGTTAAACAACACTTATTCTGACATGGGAATAAGAACACAGCCTTGTATAATATAATGGGAATTTCTTTCATGTATAGATTAAACTAGAAGCTTGTAGAGGCCCCTTCCAGCTCTCAAACTCTGCCATTCAATGAATGCCATTACCCTATCTGCCACCTTCTAGGGTAGCTAGGTAGTGAAGTGGATAGAACACCAGTCTCCTGGAGACAGGAGGATTTGAGTTCAAATCTGGCCTCAGATATGTGACATGACCTTGGGCAAATCACTTAACCCTGATGATCTCTCATCCAGGGCCATCTCTAGTCATCCTGATTCATATCTGGCCACTGGACCCAGATGACTCTGGAGGCTGATGTCATAACACAACACCCCCTCGCTCAAATACAATTCATGTGTTTATCATGGCATCACCTCCCTGATGTCATGGTCTTCTTCAAGAATAAAGGATAAAATCATCATCACCATCATCGTCTTGGTGGAGGCTTCAGACCCTACTAGGACTAGACACACCACCAGTATGAAGAGAAAGAAACCAACAACATTTAAATAATGATGGTGTTGCTGAAGAGATCAATGAATTTTTGAAGGCTGGACCTCTTTCCCTCCATTCCATCTGGCTTAAGGCAGGAGAGCCCCTTCCCAAGGCCTTGCTCAGATGACCAGGTAGGACTGGGACAAACCACTTCACTTTTTTACTATGTTTCTGGACTACTCAAATTCAAAATACTTTTTTCATATTAGCACTCTGTTATCCAGTGAGGTAGTTATCCCTCCTAACTGTATACAATCCTCAAAAATTCCACTGATGATAATAACTAGCATTTATGTAGTAATTTAAGGTACATAAAATTTCTTGCAAATATTCCTCATTTTGTCACAACAGCTCCAAGAGGTACTATTATCTCCTAAGGCAGCTATGTAGCCTTAGTGGATAGATTAGCAGGCCTGGAGTTAGAAAGATTCACCTCACAAGATCAAATCTCAGGGACTTCCAGCCAAGATGGCAGAGACAAAGCAGGCACTGTCCTAAGATCTCCTGGCTTTCCCTCAAAACTAATATAAATCAAGCCTCTTAATAGAATTCAAATCCACAAAATCCAGAAAGAGAAAAGGTGAAGAATGTCTACCAACAAAATCTGTCTCAGGGGAAGTGGGTGAGTCAGGGGCAGAGTGCAAAGAGCCAGAGCAGGGGTGGTGGAGTGAGATCCAGAACTAATCTCAGAACAGCCATGGATGCTTTTTACTTTGTGGGCGAGCAGGAGAACTCCAGTGAGGTTGGAAGGAAAACTCCAGCACAGCAGCTAGACGTCAATCTGGTCAGCTCCACTGGCCTGGAAGATGAGGGCCGTGTACCCCATATTTTCAGTGGAGTCTACATGTTTCCAGTTGAGCACCACCGCCCCCTCCCAATCCCTGTGAGAGAAAGAGACTCTTTCCAGAGCAAACACAGTAACAACCTCCCCCCCTCCAGGCTCAGGTGTGGTTATTAGAACTCTCTCAGTACTAAGTGAATAATAAGGAGATTAAGTATATAGCCCAAGGGCCCAGTACACATTGTTTAAGAACAATTCAGACCTTGCTGCTGCCCTCACCCCTGGGCTAGGGAGTGGGCCACAAATGAAGGTCATAGACACTCCAGAGAAAGCCTCTTGTACCCTCTACTGGTTGGCTCACTTAGAGTTACTAAGCCCAGTGGGCAAAGCCTCTAGGGTTTTCAAAACCAAAGGTCTATGAACCAGCTCCTCCCCAGCACAAGATCCTAGGAAAAATGAAGAAAGACCAGTGAGAGGGTGGACCATTGAAAGCTACCTCAAAGACAAAGACCCTAACTCAGAGAAAGCTAGAACTTCTGAGGAGAATATGAATTTGTAACCAACCCAGAAAGACTTCTTAGAAGAGATCATGAAGGAATTTAAAAATTGATTAGAAAAATAGGGAAAAGAAACCCAAGAGAAAATTAACACCTTGAAATAAGAAAAAAAAATCCTTGGAAAACACAATTGGAAAAGTGCAAAAAATAAAATGTTTTATCAAAACCACAATTGGACAAATGGCAAACTCCTTAAAAAATAGAAATGACCAATTGCAAAAGGAATTGCAAAAGGTAAGTGAAGAATATTCTTCTCTTAAAAAAATGAATGGAATTTGTGGAAACTAATGACTTCATGAGACTACAAGAATCTATTAAACAGAACCAAAAAATAAAAAAATGTAAAATTCCTCATCAGCAAAACTGCCCACTTAGATAATAGATCCAGAAGAAACAACTTAAGAATTATTGGGTTTTCTGAAGAATTGAGGATTTAACAAAAGCCTGGACTCAACATTTCAGGATTTTTGAAGGAAAACTGCCCTGCTATCATGGAACCAGAGGGCAAAATAGTTATTGAAAGAATACATCAATCCCCTACTGAAAGGGTCCCCAAATGAAAGCACCAAGGGATATTGTGGCCAAATCCCCAAACTATCAGATAAAAAAGAAAATCCTGCAAGCAACCAGAAAGGGATCGAAGGGTCTGGGATACAATATTCCAAAGAGCATGGAAACTTGGAATACAGCCAAGAATTCACTATCCTACAAAATTGAGCCTTCTTTTCCAGGGGAAAAGATGGACATTTAATGAAATAGGAGACTTCCAACTTTTCCTGATGAAAAGACCGGAGCTAAATAGAAAATTTGAATTTCAAATAGGAGACTCAAGAGACACATGAAAAGGTAAAAAAGAGAAAAGAAAAAATTGCTATCCAATAAGATGAAACTGACTATCCAATAAGATGAAACACCCTAAGAAAAAATCTCCTGCGCCAGATGGATTCACAAGTGAATTCTACCAAACATCTAAGGAACAATTGGTTCCAATTCTTTATAAACTCTTTGGAAAAATAGGTGAAGATGGAACTCTACCTAACTCCTACTTGACATCATTATAGTGCTGATACCTAAATCAGGAAGAGTCAAAACAGAGAAAGAAAATTATAGACCAATTTCCTTAATGAATATGGATGCAAAAGTATCAAATAAAATCTTAGCAAAGCAATTGCAAGTTATCACTAGGATAATACACTATGACCAAGCAAAATTTATCCCAAGAATACAGAGTTGGTTCAATATTAGGAAAACTGTTAGTATAATTGACTATATCAATAACAAACCTAACAGAAATGTTATGATTATCTCAATAGATGCTGGACAAGCCTTTGAGAAAATACAATATCCATTCCTACTGAAAACACTTGAGAACATAGGAATAAATGGATTGTTCCTTAGAATGTTAAGCAGTATTTATCTGAAACCATCAACAAGCATTATATACAATGGGGATAAGCTAGAGGCATTCTCAATAAGATCAGGGGGTGAAACAAGGATGCCTGTTATTGTCACTACTATTCAATATTGTATTAGAAATGATAGCTTCAGCAATAGAGAAGAAAAAGAAATCTTTAAAATCTGCATTTCCCCAATTGAGGAAGTCAGAGTCGGCTTGGGCTGTATGCCTGTTTCATCGCCAGCTCTATGTTGGAGTGGTCACTTCTTCTAGCTTTCCTATTATCCTTCTAGTGTCAGCTTATCCCTCTTAGTGAGAATCAGATTCAGAAGAGGTTCCTCCAGTTACTTCACCAGTTGAAGAATGAAATGATCTGTTTCCTCCATGAAAATGTGAATTCCTGAGTACACGGATTGTCTTAATATTCTATTTTCATTCCTGGTGCCTAGTAACAAAAATTGGCACATTATGAACATTTCATAAATGCTTTTTTATTCACTCATTCACCACTCAATCGTTTCTCTATTAAGGCAAGAGAAGAAGATAATGACTTCATCGGAGCAAATGTTGAAATAACTGAAGTCTCACATCACTACTGTGATTTGTTTCTCAAACTCTTCAGGTGATCTGTACTCCAAAGACAAAATCACTTGCTTTTACCTCCATCATCAAATTTCATCTAATTTCTCTCTTCCATGCTTTCTTCCTCTGGTTCTTCAAATTTCCTTACCTGAGTATGGCTCTATCACATACAATGCTGTACCACCTTTTCACCTCTCTTGTTTTTATTTGTTTGTTTGGTGAGGCAATGAGATTAAGTGACTTGCCCAAGGTCACACAACTAGTCCTCCTGACTTCAGGGCTGGTGCTTTATCTACTGGATCACCTAGCTGCACCCTGCCATCCTATTTTTTTCTTTCCTTTTTTTCCCAAATGATACTTTATTTTTTCCAATTATATGTTATGAAAGTTTTTCAACATTCACCCATATATATATATATATATATATATATATATATATACATATTTATGCCACATAATTTCCTTCCACCATCCCTTCAAACCTCTCTCCCTTCAATGGTGAATAATCTGGTGTACATTGTACATATATATTTGTGTTTAACATGTTTACACATTCATCATTTTCTTTATGAGAAATTTATGTTTTTTTTTTCAAAGAAAGCATCCCTATCCTCAGCCATGGACCAAATAATGGGCTCATTGTACCATTCTGCAGGGATACTCAAGAGATCAATTTTTTCCTCCTTGCAATCAGTACTTTTGTCTCCCCACTCCCCATCTCTATCTCTATCTCTTAGTTTTTGTCTGTCTGTCTGTCTCTATCTCTCTGTCTTTGTCTCTCATCCTAACTCACTCTCTCTCTCTCTCTCTCTCTCTCTCTCTCTCTCTCTCTCTCTCTGTCTCTCTCTTGTCTCTCTCTGTCTCTCTTCTTTCTCTTCTAAATTTTGACCATTTGTGTACAAACATTTGAGATCATGGGTCTTAGCACTGGCTCCTCTCTTGGATTTTGTCTCCAGACAAATAAATTTAGGAATCTAGGCATCTCAACTGTTCTTTTTCTTCTTTTGTGGTTATTCTCTATGGTATCTGATTTAGGGAATATTATCTATAAGTCTATATGTCTATAATTCTATATAATTATCTATAAGTCTATATTTCTGCATTCTATATAATCTACATCCATCTGTATGTAGATATGCTTTTTATATAATCATGTATACATGCTATAGAATCTATACATATATGCATGCATTCTGTACAAAATATGCACAAATATACATATAGAGCTTATATAGCCTCTATGCACAAAATTATTCTATATAATCTATATGTATCTAAGTATGTATGTTGTTGAATTGTTGCAGTTGTGTCCAACTTTTCTTGACTCTGTTTAGGATTTTCTTGGCAAAAAAGCAAATTTCCTTCTCCAACTCATTTTACAGATGAGGAAACTGAGGACAACAGGATTAAATAAGTCTTCCTGACTACAGACCCAGCATTCCATTCACTGTGCCATTTAGTTGTCCAGTAAGTAAATAAATAGAGCATGTAATCCATAAGCACACATACATTAGGTATAAATCTACATGTATATATGTATTTATGACAATAGGCATGATCTATAGGTACGCATGTTCTATAATGCCACATGTACTCATGTACATCTAAATTTGGTGATATGTTGTACACTATATGAATAGATTATATCCTCTAAGTTGTTACAGTTCCCCTCAAAAAGCTGGACTAACTGCCTCTGTTGGAAACACTAATCACTAAAGGCTCCAAGAGTTATTATTTTCCTCCAAGTTGAGAAGGGGATTTTTAGCTCAGGATCAGGATAAGGGGGTGAAATTTCTAGTAATGGGTGAGATTGAAAAACTCTTGGAAGAAGGACAAAAGCTTAATTGGGGAGAAATGAGCTGTAGATGGCAGAGTAACTTTCCTTGGTTCTGATCTGTCTCATTGAGTTGGCTCAATAAATGATTCAGGAGACAGTGATTCTAGGGCTACTCTGTTGATACTTGAATGAATGAATGGCATTAGCCCTCCCTGCAAAGCAGTATTTCCTGCTTGGATATCCTGAGTTTGGGAACCCTTCTTTCCATGGTCTCTCATTCTCTGGAAATCTCTTGTTAGGTACCATATATACCACCTATAGCTTTCCTACTCCTAAAATCTCTGTGCCAATGATCCTTAGTCCTGATCTGGTCAGTTCATTACAGAATCATATCTTTTCCATCTGGGAAGCCTTATGGGTCAACTAGTCTGCCTGTTATTTTACAAAGAAGAAAACTGAGACCCAGAGAGAAGAGACTTTCTTGAGGTCACCCAACTAGTGACTGGCCAAACTAGAATATAACTTCATGACCTCTGACTTTAACATTGTTGTCCCTTTCCACTATCCTCTGCTACCTATCCAGCCCAGAAGAGGGTCTAGAACTGTAAGGGGATAAAGGGCCTCTTCCAGGATGAAATCTAGAGCTAGAAAAAGACAGGGAGCCAAGAGGAACACCAACACCATTGAAATACCAAATCACAGTATTTATAATATGATATAAATACCAACACCCCCATAAAGACAAATACTGGGCAAGACTACAATAATATTTGCTTCTGCTATAAAGTTTAACCCAGCCTCAGATGAAACATCTTCATTATATTTAATTGCCTTGTACTTAGACATGTAGACAACAAACCAAAGGTTCACTTAGAAAACTCAGTTGTTTGGAATTCAGAATATACTTGTCATAAAATTGGATGTGGTAGCAGGGTTCCCAGGCCCGCCCTAGGAAGCCCATGCCATCCAGGTTGTATAGTTATTGCATAGATGTTGCTAAAGCTTTGCTCTCTGGGCTGTCAAATATATCTATGAGGAAATGCAGAGTTCCATGTAATATTCCACCAAGAGCACAGAATTGACCAAATGGAAAAAAAGGTACAAAACATAATAAAGAAAGTAATTCCTCATAAAATAGATTTGGCTAAGGGGAAGCTAATAATTCTGTGAAACATCAAGGAACAAATAAGTCAAAAGAATGAAACAAATAGAATATGTAAAATATCTCATCTGCAAAACAACAAACCTGGAAAATAGATCAAGAAGAGATAATTTAAGAATTACTGGACCATCTGAAAGTTATTATAAAAAATATCCAATACATTAGAGTTTAAGAAATTATAAAAAAAACTTCATTGATAGCTTAGATTCAGAAAGTAAAATAGAATTTGAAAGAATCCACCAATCACCTGCTGAAAGAGATCCTAAATGAAAATTCCCAGAAATATTATAGCCAAATTCTAGAGCTCTCAGGTCAAAGAGAAAATATTGCTAGCCTTTAGGAAGAAATACCAAATATCTTAGAGTCATAATCAGTATCACAGAAGATTTAGTAGCTTCCATTTTGAAGGAGTAGAGGACTTGAAACATGACATTCCAGAAGGCAAAGAAGGTAAAACTACAAACAAGAATAACCTACCCAGCAAAATGAAGTATAATCCTTTTTTTTTTTTTGCAAGGCAATGGGGTTAAGTGGCTTGCCCAAGGCCACACGGCTAGGTAATTATTAAGTGTCTGAGGCTGGATTTGAACTCAAGTACTCCTGACTCCAGGGCCAGTTCTCTATCCACTGCGCCACCTAGCTGCCCCTAGTATAAGCCTTCAAGGGAAAATGGGTATTTAATGAAATGGAGGACTTTCAAGCATTCCTAAGGAAAAGACCAGAGCTGAACAGAAAATATGACATTTAAACACAGTAATCAAGAGAAGGATAAAAAGATGAACATGAAAATGAAATAATAAGGGATTCAATAAGGTTAAACTCTTTATATTCCTATGGCAAGATGCTACATGTAACTCCCAATGACTTTATCATTATAAGGGCAGTAAGGAGACAACATAGATGTACAGTATATATTGATTATGTTGAGAAGATTAAAAAATGAAGGAGTAAGAAAGAGGGTTGCACTGGGAGTATAGAGAAGGGAGAAGAATGGAGAAAATTTTCTCATATAAAAGAGGAGTGGTAGTGGGCATTGCTTAAACCTCATTCTCAAGAGAATTAGTTCAGAGAGGGAAGAAAATATATATGCATACATATACACATACACACACACACACACACACACACACACACACACACACACTCAATTAGACTGGTCACATTGTTCAGATGAGAAACATATACTTGCCCAAAAGACTATTTTATGGAGAACTCACAGAGCTAGTGCTCACATGGTGGTCAGAAAAAATGATACAAGGATACTCTCAGGGTCTGCCTTAAGAATTTTGGAATTGAATATTCAACATCGGAGGCAATGACATAGGACTGCCCAGCATGGTATGCCCTTATCAGAGGGGGTACTGTGCTCTATGAGCAAAGGAGAATTGTAGTAACTCAAAAGAAATGTGAGATACACAAATTTAGAGAATCCACCCAAAATATTCCCATGGCATTTTGTGCCCAATCTGAAGTAGAGCAATCTATACTCCCAATGATTTGATCAGTCACAATTGGAAATGCTGTAACTTGACTCCAACATAATGTTATCATTTTGAGCCTTTCCTAGAATGAAGGACAATAACCAACCAACCAACCAACCAACCAATCCTGTTGGGAAGTAGAAGGGGAAAGGGATAAGAAAAAGGGGGTGATGATAAAAAAGAAGGTAGATTAAAGGAGGCAATGATCAGCAGCAAAATAGACCTTTGAAGAGGGACAGGGAAAAGGGGGATTAGAGAAGAGAGAGAAAAAAAGAGAAAGAGAAATATAAGAAAATAGAAAGGAGGAAAATACACAGCAAGTATTCAAAATTTTGAATGTAAATGGGATCAACTCATCCATAAAGCAAAGGTGGGTTGCAGAATGGATTACAAAGAATCCAACTCTATGTTGTTTATAAGAGAAGCACTTGAAACAGAAAGACACATACACAGAGTTAAAATAAGGATTTGGATCAGACTCTGTCATGATTCAGTTAGAGTGAAAAAAAGCAAGGTGGAAATCATGATCTTGTACAAAGCAAAAAGCAAAAGTAGATCTAATTAAAGGAAATAAGTGGAGAAACTACATTTTACTAAAAGGTACCATAGACAAGGAAGTAATATAAAAAAATTATGGCAGTTTTCTCTAATAAAGGTCTCATTTCTCAAACATATAGGGAATAGAGGCAAATTTATAAATCTCTAAAAATAAGAACCATTCCCCAACTGATAAATGGTCAAAGCACAGGAACAGGCAGTTTTCAGATGAAAAAAAAAATCAAAGCTATAATCATATTAAAAATGCTCTAGGGGCAGCTAGGTGGCACAGTGGATAGAGCACCCCCTGGAGTCAGGTGGATCTGAGTTCAAATGTGACCTCAGACACTTAATAATTGTCTAGCTGTGTGTCCTTGGGCAAGCTATGTAACCCCATTTGCCTCACAAAAACCTAATAAACAATAAACAAACAAACAAACAAATGAATGAATGAATGAATGAATACATAGATAGATAAATGAATGAATGAATGGATAGATAGATAAATAAACAAATAAATGAATAAACAAACAAATTAAATAGAAAAATAAATTTTAAAAAATGCTCTAAATCACTATCGATTAGTGAAATGTAAATGAACACAATCCTGAGGTACTACTTCACCTATCAGAATAGTTAACATGGCAGAAAAAATGATAAAATCTGGAGGTAATGTGGAAAATAGATATAATAATGCTCTATTGGTGGAGTTGTGAATAGGTCCAAGTATTCTAGAAAACAATTTGGAAGAGTATTTAAAAGGCCATAAAACTCTTCATATCTTTTGACCTAGCAATACTCCTTCTAGGTCCATATGTAAAAGTTTTTTTTTTTTTAAAGAAAAGGACCTATATCTACAAAAATATTCATCTTTTTGTGGTGGCAAAGAATTGGAAATTGAGGGGATGCTCAATAACAAGCAAATAGGTGAAAAAATTGTACATATGATTGTGATTAGAAAACTTTGATGCTATAAGAAAAAACTAGAGTTTCAGAAAAACCCGGAAAGGCCTGTAGCAAGTGATAGCGAGTGGAGCGAGTAGAACCAGGAGACCATTGCACATAATAACAGCAATTTTGCATTGACAATAAACTGTGAAAAACTTAGCTATTCTGATCAATGTAATAATCCAAGACAATTCCAAAGATACTGATGAAAAATGCTCTTACCTCTAGATAGAGAGAGAGCTGATGAATTCTGAGTGCAAATTGAAGTATAACTTTTTTCCTCTTTTTTTGCAACATGACTAATGTGGAAATATGTTTTGTAAGATTCCACATGCATAATTGATATCATATTGCTTGCCTTCTTAATGGGCTGGAAGGAAGGAGAGAATTTGGAACTCAAAGTTTTTTTTAAAGGAATGTTATAAATAAATTAAAAATTTGAAAAAAGATTATTCTTCATGGGCAAAGTATTTTTGTTTATTCTCAATCCAGATCTGTCAGGAAGGTGATCAGCATTTTGGCACTTGCATTCCACCCAGAAGGACTAATAGGGTGGTTGGCATTGCAAAGGGTTTGCCTGAATGCCATTACTGAAATTTATCTTTTTCTTTCCACATTTACTCAGGAGATTAAGTATCTTACTGAGGAATTTTAATGAATTTGTTCTTAAGTAATAATTATAGCTGCTGCTATACAAGAGATGTATGTCTTTATAAATGTCATCTCAAATCCAACTCATCTGAATTTTCTTTTTCAGCAGCACTAACACCTCATCTGTGGTATGAAATTATGAAGTGGCTTTTTCTCATTTATACATTTATAAATCACAGGGTAAAGCCAAAGTCTGACATGCATATATAATTAATTCTTCAGTAAAAGATTACTGACACATTCTCACAGCAGAAACACTACTGAATTTCTAATACAGAACATGCTGAAGTTGCACCAACACTTTGATCTTAAAAGGGTGACATCCTTAACTGTGGATTTTATATGCCATATTTGTTATGGTATATTTATATTATGTAATTTATATGTGTCATATATGTTATGAGATACTGATAGGTCATCTTCTTTATTTAATTGGAAGAGAGGTAAGAGGAGAAGGAGGCTGATAGCCCTATTGACAAATTGAAAGCAACTGGAAGGAAGTTCAGAAGGAAGCATGGAAAAGCAGGATGTTTCTGAAAGTAAAGTCAAAGGAATTTATATATATATATATCTACATAAACACATAATATAAAAAGTAAATTGTATGAAATGGAGATTCACCATTTCATCCTCTTTTGTCTTCCACTGTGTTCATGGAAATGCTGTTCATTTTGGTCCTTAAGTACAGAATAAAAAAATAGAAAAAAATACTGGAGTTCTTTCAGTCATATGCCTCTTCAACTAGCAAAAATGGCAATTATTGGAAGGGTTGTGGAAGGTGGGTGTACTGACACATTGTTCTAGGAGTTGTGCACTGATCCATACATTCTAAGAAGCATTTTGGAACTCTTTTTGAAAGCTCCAAAAGATACTTCTAAATATAACCCTTTGAACTACCCTATTGCTCTACTGGTTCCATATCTGAAAGAGATCAAAGAAGGAAAATACCCATAGGTACAAAAAAAATGAAACTTTTTTATGGTGTCAAAGAACTGGGAACCAAAGAGGTACTCATCATTTGGAAGCTTGCTGAATAGTTTATGATATAAATAATAAAATATTGTAATCTATAAAAAACTATGAAAGGGATAGTTTCAGAAAAATCTGGGAAGACCCTGTGACAACTGATACAGAGTGAGGTGAGCAGGGTGAATGAAGAGGACAATTTATACAGTATCAACATTGTAAAGAGAAACAACTTTGAAAATCTCTGGTTAATGCAATGACCAGTCAAGATCCCAGAAGACTGATGAAGAAGGATGGATATATTTGTACAAGGAGACATATATTTTTGGGCATAGTATATGTGTGATTTTGATTGCTTATGATTACTTGTTACAATGATTCCAGAGAAGCAACAGTAAAGAAATGAACCAAAATGTGAAGCAGAGAAAAAGCTTGAGATCATAGCCTCTTTTTTTGCCTTTTTTGGGAGGGCCAAGTTTCAGCAGTCCAGTCACAATGGTAGATGATGCCACATCTTTTCTATTCCTGGTGTGTCTCCTAATGCAAGGCAGTGGTGATGAATCTGAGGAATGCCAAGAGCATCAGCTAAGAAGTATGAGAAATTCTGGGAATATCAGGGCTATAGACACTTCTATATAGCACAGACACTTCTAAAAGAGTCAACAATCTTTCATCATCCATCAAGGATATGTGTAGAGAAGTGGAGAAACAGTCATGAGCCCTGAATGATAAGGTGATATGGAGACTCTCTTTGTATGCCACTCACTCAGCATTTCCTGACCCAATCTCTTCTTCCCTGGGTGGGGGGGCACATCAGGGGAATGATATCAAATTTTTTTCTCCTTTGATTTCTGGGAAAGCTGCCAACTTTCAGAAAGGCTGAATAAGGACTTTCTCCCTCTTCCCAATTCAGTGACTCAGAATTACACAGTCACCTAAGGGATTACCTTTCTTTTTAAATAAATACACACCCATCATTGTTATAGGGTTGGGGTGGAGGGCAGTCAGGTAGCAATTCTCACTCAAATCCAATTCATGTGCTTGTCATAGCATCATCTCCCTGATATCATGATCTTATTCAAGAATGAAGGGCAAACATCATCATCAGTAGATAGAGTGGTAGATCTGGAGTTAGGAAGACCTGAGTTCAAATTTGGTCTTAGATATTTATTGTCTGTGTGACAAATCACTGTAACCCATTTGCCTCAATTTCTTCATCTGAAAAATGATCTGGAGAAGAAAATGATAAATCACTCTAGTATCCTTGCCTAGAATACCCCAAATGGGGACATACAGAGTTAGACATGACTGAAATGACTGAATGACAGTTATATGGCAATAGTTTCCCCTTCCCCATGCTATTAGAAAACAAAGTATCTCTCAATAATATCACCCCTTGGTTTCCCCAAGCCCTTTCTGGGAAGGAGTTGTTCATATTTTCCCAGAAGAAAAGAGCCCTTCCAGTTGAGGGGGACCTGAAGTGGTATGGACCCCTCTGAGAAGGCAAGGCAACTTTGCACTGGGGTTGGAATAAAGAAAAGTCTGCTGGAACTATGTCCAAAAATTATCTATTCTTATCAGTAAGTCTTCCTAGAGATTAGATTCTCCTGAACTGGAGAGCCTTCCCTTGCCTGGAGTATCACTGATTTGTCACAGACATGGCTTCTGGGAGACTTGATGTAAAGAAATACAATTTTGGGGGCAGCTAGGTGGCACAGTGGATAGAGCACCAGCCCTGGAATCAGCAGCACCTGAGTTCAAATCTGGTCTCAGACACTTGATAATTGCCTAGCTGTGTGGCCTTGGGCAAGTTATTTAACCCCATTGCCCTAAATTTAAAAAAAAATTAAGAAAAAAAGAAATATAATTTTGTAAGACTTAGGATCAATGTAGTGACTAACTATGATCAATAACCAGGATGATCATATGCATGACAATGCCACTGCTAATCAGCAAGGGACCAAATCTCTTACTCTGAGATAGGAGAGCACCATTTTGTCTGTTGGCTAATTGGCTAAGGACCACTTTGGGTTAAGTGGGTGCTCTGCTTGGCAGAGGGAGCCCAGTTGAGCAGGAATAGTTTATTTGTCCTTTCTTAGAAGGACCATATGGTTTTGTGCTGGCACAACATAACTTTAACATACCAATGTCCAAATTGGCACTGGACATCCTCTCCCCCTCAACATCTTTTATTTTTGTAACAACTCCAAGCTGATTATTTAACACATAATGTCTTTGATGGGTGCTGACATGTCCTACAAATAACTGCATAAGGGGAGGCATCAGCAAAATTCCTTCAGTGGTCTTGACTCCAAAGGATTTGGTCTTTGATTGTCCAATTCAGGTCCCATAACACTTGACAGATTTATGGATCTAGTGTAGGTAAGGGATTCCCCATCCCTCAAGTTTCTCTTACATGCCAACCTAATAGCTTGCAGTTTAGCCTACTGGAAGGACTTGTTAGGACCCTCATTACCTAGAGAATCCTCTGTACACAGATTAGTGGCCCATGTTTCTAGAGGTCTCCGTCCATAAAGACCAGGCTGAGTGGGGCCATTGGTAGAAGACAAGAGGCAGCTAGAATAAACTTAAGTGTCTAGATTATTGATGGTTTTTGTTCTTATATAATCATCATATCCCATGTATCCTTTGTCCTTCCCCTCCCTGAGAGCCCTCCCATTTGACAAATAGTAAATTTTTTAAGAGAGGAAAAAAAATCAACTCAGTTGATCGATACATTGAGAAATTCTGAAAACCTGTGGAATATGTAGCACCTGTAGACATTCCACCTACCAAGAGGTAGGTTGGGATAAATTTTCTTTTCTCCATTTGAGTTCAATTTGACATTTATAATTTTGTTACATTTACTTTTGATTTTTTTTTAGGTTTTTTTTTTTTTTGCAAGGCAAATGGGGTTAAGTGGCTTGCCCAAGGCCACACAGCTAGGTAATTATTAAGTGTCTGAGACCAGATTTGAACCCAGGTGCTCCTGACTCCAAGGCTGGTGCTTTATCCACTACGCCACCTAGCTGCCCCTTACTTTTGATTTTTTTTGTTGTGTTTCATTGTTCTGAACATTTAGATTGCTGCAGTTACCATGTATGTTGTTTTCTTGGCTCTGCTGACTTCACTCAGCATTGGTTCTATCAGATCTATAGATCCAGGCATGGCCCTCTTTACTTATCACATGTAGCATTTCTTCCTGTGCCATCAATTATAATTTGTTTAGCCATTCCCCAATGACTGGGCATCTACTTGGTTCCTAATTCTTAGCCAGCACAATAAGTGCTGCTATTAATAATTTGATATATGTGGGTACTTGTAATCTTATCAGTGATTTCCATGGGATAAAATCCTATCCATGGAGTCTCTGGTTCAAAGTGCATGGACATTTTAATCACTTTATTTGTATAATTCCAAATTACTTTCCAAATTGGTTGTAGCATTTTGCAGCTCTACCACCAATGGATTAGTGTATCTGTTTTCTCACATGTCCTCCAATATTGACTGTTGACATTTTTTTTTCATTTTTGCCAACTTAAAGGTTGTGAAATAAGTTTGGGGGGGTTGTTTTCATTTGCAATTTTGTTATCATTAGTGATTTGGAACATTTTTTCATATGAACTTTGCAGTTCTTTTTTGAGATCTGTCTGTTCCAATCCTTTGACAATTTACCTATTAGAGAATAACTATTAACCAAACCTTGACTTCTATCTCCCCTCAGATCCTGGTGGAGGCTGCTTGGGGATACTGTGCTCCGGGATCTTAGGATTAGTGGCATTTCCCAGGCTACTGACTTTCACACTTGACTTATGCTGCCATGGGGGTATTCCACTATCTGATCAGCTCTGAATCGATGATCTTACCTTACCCTAGAGACAAGAGAAGTGTCTGTTGGTACATTGACTAGATGGGAACTGGAAAGAAGTATTGCAGAAGATAAGGGTGTGGGGAAATCAGAAAATGTGGAAATGATATCTGATTTTAAGGTCCAGTGGTCCACCCAGTTCTATCCATAATACATGTGGGTGTATTAGAAACTGCTCCTCCCACGATCACTCTTTCTTCCTTAGACTCTGTTCCAAATACTGCCAGCTCTAGCAGGGGCCAACTCTTATCTCAGCCTCCCACCATGACCTCACTTCTGCTGCAATGGGTGACTTCCTAGGACATCTGCTCCCAGAACTGACCCTCCTTGTATCAGTCACCTCTGTCTCCTCTGGCACTTCTCCAAGGACAACAGCAACAGTTTCTTATAATCTCTCTCCAAGAGAAAGACATTCAAGGTTGACTGAATAAGACTCTCCTTTGTCAATAATTTATCTTTACCGAGATTTTGAATAAAGAGAACAAGGGAACAAAATGAAATTTCTGGACTAGGGGATGCTAAGTTGAAGTTTCTTTACCCTAATGAATAGCAATGGTAATTGTGTGACTTGCTTGGCTCAGTGATGAATGTCAATGGAGCAGGCATTCTTCTCAACCACCCTCTATATCAGGGGTGGGCAACCTCCAGCCTGTGGGGCATATTGGTCTGGCATTGCCAAGGCAACCACAGACAGGGCTCACAATTCAATATATCTAGTCAGCTTTTTAGGAATGAATTTATTAAATGTTTGACCCCATATAGTCCATAAATGATGTTATAAATATCCAAATGACTTTTGGCAGAGAAAAGTTTCCCTACCCCGCTTTATGTGTTCCTATTGCTATTGTTTTCACATTCCCCAGGCAAGGATCTCCTGGAGAACTAGGTGCACAACTACCTGAGCTGGCCCCCAAGGTAATAATTCTGGTGGTGACAGCTGAACTGCGGTCCTCTAGCCAATTCTGGTTGGTCAAGCATGACTCTGCATGGCAGATGGAACATGATACATCCTGGCAAGTTTCATCCTTTGTTGCCCACTTAATGGACACCCCTGGCTTAGGAAAATGATGCTGATCTCATATTCATCACCACTATCTTCTGTATTGGCATCATGTCATGGATGCTGCTCTGATGACTGCTGTCTATGACCTCAAGAAGCTACTGTGCCAACATTACCGATCTTGAACTGAGGTCAAAGATGTCATTGATGCCAAGGGGAGCATGGCTTACAGAGTTGTCAGAGTAATACCACACATCCAAAGAAAGGAAATTAGATTTTTTAAAAGGAGAGGCCTGGCATGGTCATAGTCATTCATGAGAATTGAATGATCCTTCACCCCATATTACCTCACCCACACAATTCTCTCTGTCTTGGGTACTTCATTGTTTTGTTCCTCTATAAACATCTTTGTTTTATTGAAGAGGTTATTGGTTATGATCTTTCTTTCTGTCTGTCTAAGACCTATCCCTGGGTGGCTGCACCTCATTATGTAATAAAAAGGAATTGTTTCTGGTAATAAAATAACAATAATATAGATTTCTATATTGAGGCAAGGTTCACATACTACTTCCTTCCTTGAACCTTGAAAAGTAGGCAGTAAAAAAATATTTTTTGCTATTTTCAATAAAGATGAATTGAGTCATAGAAATTAAATACCTTGCATTCATCAAATTAGCAAGAAATAGATTTGGAACTCAAGTCCAGGTCTCCTGGTTCTGAACTATGACGTCAATATTTATTTTAAAAAAATTTTATTTCTAAGTTCCCTCCCTACTTCCTTGAGATGGTAAGCAATTTGATATAATATATATATTATATATAATATATATGAGATCATGCAAAACATATTTCCATCTTACTGAGTTGTGTCTTAAGTAAAGAGGAGAAAAATGAAAAGGACTTTTGTTGTGGTGATAAAGAACTGAAAATTTAGGTGATGTCCATTAATTGGGGAATGGTTGAGCAAGTAGTTGTCTATAATTGTATGAAAAACTAATGTGTGCTAAGAAATGATGAACAATATGCTTTCAGAAAATCCTGGAATGGTTCATATTAACTGAAGCAAAATGAAGCAAGCAGAACCAAGAGAACATTGAACACAGTAACAGCAATATTGTAACAGTTATCAAACTGTAAAAGATTTAATCATTCTGATCAAGACAATGATCCATTCTGAAGGATTTATGATGAAAAATGCTATTCATTTTTCCAATGGATATTTTATTTATTTGTTTGTTATTTTATTTATTTGTTATTGATTATCGATTTATTTATTTATTATTTATTTCCAGTTACATGTTATGAAAGTTTTTTGATCCTCATCCACATGCATACACATATTTTTAAGTTATGTCATTTCCTTCAACCCTCCCTTCCCAATTCCTTCCCTCAGCGGCAAATATTGTACATACACATTTGTTTTTAACATGTTTACAGATTAGTAATTTTTGGTATGAGGAATTAGGATTAAGAGGAAAGAAAGAAAACCATGAGATAGGAAAGAAACATATACAAGTAATTTTTAAAAAGTAAATATGTTCATTCAGATTTTGAAAGGTTGTTGTGGTTTTGTTTTGTTTTTCTTCTTCTGGATGGAGATAGCATTGTGCATAGCCAGTCTCCTCAGGTTGTCCTAGCTCTCTGAACAGCTGAGAGATGCTGCATCCATCAAGGGTGATCAACTCACAATGTTATTGTTAACAGTACAATGTTCTCTTGGTTCTGCTTCCTTCACTCAATTGTTATTCATTTTCAGAAAAAGAAATGACTAAGTGATTGTACCCATATAAGCTATATCAGATTGCCTACCATCCCAGGGAGGAGAGGGAAGGAGGAATGGAATTTGAACTCTAAACTTAAAAAAAATCTTAAAATCATTTTTACATATAATTGGGGGAAAATAAAATATTATTAAAGAGAAATTTTTTTTAAAAAAGAACAGATAAAGTCTGAGTATGGATTGAAGCATAATTTTTCACTTTATTTTTCTTCCTTTTTTCAAAACATGGCTAACTCAGAAATATGTTTTGCAGGATTTCACATAGATAATTGATATCACATTGCTTGGGAGAAAGAGGGGCACGAGGAAGGGAAAGAGGACACAGAACTCAAAATTTTTAAAAAGAATGCTAAAGGGGTAGCCAGGTGGCACAGTGGATAGAGCACCAGCCCTGGAGTCAGGAGTACCTGAGTTCAAATCCAGCCTCAGACACTTAATAATTGCCTAGCTATGTGACCTCGGGCCAGTCACTTTAACCCCATTGACAAGTTAAAAAAAAGAAGGACCCTCTAAAGAGGAGATTGGAAGGGAACACATTCTGGTCATATGGTATAGCCAGAGCAGTCACAGAGACACTATAATCCAATGAACCTCCTCTTGTATGATCTCATTTTTCTCTAGTTTGCTCTCTTGATTTTCCTCCTACCTCTCTGACTGCTACTTCTCAATATTCTTTCCTGAATCATTATCCATTGTTTTTCTCCTAACTATGAGTTAGAATGAAATGTGCTGGTTTTTTCTTCTTTCTCTAGGTTACACTCTCTCTTATTGATTTCCCTTCTCTATGCAAATGGCTTCCATACCTCCTTATCTATCCCCAGCCTCTTTCCTGATCTTTCAGCACCTCTTGCCTACTGCACATACATAACTACCTGCATGTCCTCGAACACTTCAATTTCACCCTTTCCATGATGAAGCTCATTTTCTTGATGGTGGCAGTTGGCTGACACAGTGAAGTCTGCAAGTCAAAAAGCATTTATGCAGCAGTTATTGAAGATCACTCTCTTCGGCTAAGCACTAAAAATAAAAATTTAAACTTAAAATGCTTTTTTTAAAAAAAGAGACAGTCATTCCTTCCCTCAAAGAGCTTACATTCTATTGAGAGAAAATGACATAATCAAAGAACTAAAAAGGGAGGGGGAAGAGATGAAAGTCCTGGGCATGGGAGATTTGTAAAGAAAGTCTGTGATAGTCAGGGGGGGAAGCCTATAGAGAAAAGAAAATAGGGGGTGGAGCCAAGATGGCAGCGAGGGGGCAGGAATTCCCAGAAACTCTTGCCCAGAAATCCCCAAATGCCATAAAATGATGATACTATCCAAATTCTAGAGTGGCAGAACCCACAGAAAGACTGAGTGAAACAATTTTCCAGCCCAAGACAACTTGGTAGAGCAGAGGAAAGGTCTGTTCCAATTGGGTCAGGGATTGGAAAAGACCAAAACACAGCCCAGACTACAACCACACTGCACCAGATCTAACCAGTTCCAGACTTCCAGGTATAGCTCAAGGGGTGCCTGAGTCCCTGGAGCCTCCTGGGTCTGTGGCATCGGGAGGGGTTTCCAGATCTCTTGGCCCAGGGATCATGGGATGGCTTGCAGGGTCAATAGAAGAACTCTACCACAGTAGAGTGAGCACAGAGCCCCACTCCAGGAACCTGTGGAACCATCCAGCAGCTGGTTCCAGAGCACTCAGCCCACAGAAAGTAAGGAAGTGGGGAGAGACTATAGAGGTCTCTTTGCTATCCTGGGGCAGGACTCTGCTGCTTTGCCCATACTCATTTCCAGAACCTAATCTGGGCCTCCATACTACCATAGAGGAGTAGGGACCCTCCTCACAGATCCAGGCAGAGTGGAGTGCCTGTGATCACAGACCAAGCACAAGCCAGGAAAGCAGTCAGTCCCTCATAAGACACTGGAAGAACTAAGGTCTCTGCAGCAGTGTACCCAAATTCCCAAAAGCTTTGGAGGTATGATAAAATCAGGTCATAGGCTAGAGAAATGAGCAAACAACAGAAAAAAAAATCTGACCATAGAAAATTACTTGGACCCATGGAGAATCAAAATATAAACTCAAAAGATGACAAAGTCAAAGCTTTTGTATCCAAATCCTCCAAGAAAAATAGAAATTGGTCTCAGGCTATAGAAGAACTCAAAAAAGACTTTGAAAAACTAGTAAGGGAGGTAGAGGAAAAATTGGGAAGAGAAATGAGAGCAATGCAGGAAAATCATGAAAACCAAGGCAGCAATTTGGTAAAGGAATTACAAAAAAAAAATATCGAAGAAAATAATGTTAAAAACCAGTTTAGGTCAAATAGGAAAAAAAACAGTCCAAAAGGTCAATGAGAAGAATGCCTTAAAAAGCTGAAATGGCCAGATGGAAAAGGAGATAAAAAAGCTTTCCAATGAAAATAATTCCTTCAAATGTAGAATGGAGCTAATGGAAACTGATGATTTTGTGAGGAATCAAGGAACAATAAAAATAAAACCAAAGGAATGAAAAACTAGAAGAAAATTTGGAATATCTCATTGGAAAAACAATTGACTTGGAAAACAGATCCAGAAGAGATAATTTAAAATTTTTTGAACTACCTGAAAGTCATGACCAGGAAAAAAGCCTAGACTTCATCTTCTCCTGGTCATGACTTTCAGGTCAGCACAACAGCTGACTTCATTTTTCAAGAAATAATCCAGGAAAATTGCCATGATATCCTTGAAGCAGAGAGTACAATAGAAATTGAGGGAATCTACCAATCACCTGATTACACAGGATTTGGCAGCATCTTCATTTAAGAGCTCATAGGACTTGGAGAAGGCAAAAGAGTTTGGAATCAATTACCCAGCAAAACATTCTCTTTCAGGGGAAAAGATGGATATTCAATGAATTTAGGAACTTTCAAACTTTCCTGTTGAAATGACCAGAGCTGAACAGAAAGTTTGATCTCCAAGTACAGGATTCAGGTGAAAGATAGGGAGGGTAGAGTGGCAGGGCTAATTATGAGGGATTTAATGATATTGAACTGCATTCCTGCAAGGGAAATAGATAGTGATTATTCATATGAACTTATTTATAAGAGTAGGTGGTTGGTTGGTTGCTTGGTTAGTTCTTGTCCTTTGTTATTGAAGAAAACCAAAATGACATCAAAGTACAAAGTACAGCATATCCAACTGTGGCTGATCAGATCAATATGAGCTTGGAATACTCTATCACAGGTTGAGCACAAAGAGTCCATGTGAACACCAGGGTGGGTACTCTAAATTTACGGATGTCACATTTCCTTTGAGTTGCTTCAATTTTGCCTTCTTCATATTGTTCTGCACCCTCACTTATGAGAGCATACTTTGCTGAGTGTCTCCCATTCTGTACAATCTATTCTAAAATTCTTCAATGAGGCCTTCAAGGTGTCTCTGTATCACTTCTTCTAATCCCCTTGTGAGCTCTTGTCCTGTGTGACCATAAAATAGTTTTTTGGAATGCATATATCTGGCATTCTAACAATGTGTCCAGCCCATCATAATTGTATTCTCTGTAGTAATGTTGGAATGCTAGGCAAGAAAGGAGCTCAGAATCTGGTATTTTCTCCTTCCAGAAGCAATTCAGTTTCCTGACATGGCTCTGGTAGACTGTTCATGTTTCATAGGCATACAGCAAAGAAGTCAGCACAACAACTCCACAGACCTTCAGTTTGGTAGTTAGTCTAATAGCTCTTCTCTCCCACACTTTCTTTTGGATCCTCCCAAATACTGAGATAGCTTTGGCAATGCGAGTGTCAGTCTCATTGTCGATGTGTATCTCCCTGGAAAGGACACTGCCAAAGTAAGTGAACTGGTCCACAATTCTCAAAGCTTCTTCATTTGCTGTCATTGATGGTTCCACATATGGATAGTGCTAGCTGATGGAGCACCTGGATTTTCTTGGTGTTGATTGATAGAAAAAAAATGAGCAAAGAATTGATTCATACTTTGTTCACCTCAGCTTCAGAGAGCAGTTAGAAGGAGAATATATAGGCAAAGCTCAGGAGGGGCTTGAACATAATGGTGGAGTCAATGGATGAAAAAGGAAAGTAGGGGCGGCTAGGTGGCGTAGTGGATAAAGCACTGGCCCTGGAGTCAGGAGTACTTGGGTTCAAATCCGGTCTCAGACACTTAATAATGACCTAGCTGTGTGGCCTTGGGCAAGCCACTTAACCCCGTCTGCCTTGCAAAAACCTTTAAAAAAAGGAATGTAATGGAAAAAAGGAAAGGAGAGATATAATGAGTTAATATATTTCATGTTGAAGAGTCAAGAAAAAGCTTTTGCAATGGAGTGGAGAGGGGGAAGGTGAGAATGAATGAGGGAGCCTTCATTCTCATCATAAATGGTTCAGAGAGGAAATAACATCCACACTCAATAGAAATCCATCTTACCCTAGGGGGAAAAGGAGAGAAAAAGGGAAGGGTAAAAGGGGACAGGGGGAGGGGAGGGGAGTGTAGGTGATAGAGGAGAGGGTAGATTGTAGGAGAGGGTAATCAGATACAACATACTTTTGAGGAGAGAAAGGGTGATAGCAGAGAGAATAGAATAAATGGGAGTGGGGAGGAATAGAATGGAGGGCAATATAGTTAACAATAGCAACTGTGTAGGGGCAGCTAGGTGGCGCAGTGCATAGAGCACCGGCCCTGGAGTCAGGGAACCTGAGTTCAAATGCGGACTCAGACGCTTAATAATTTACCTAGCCGTGTGGCCTTGGGCAAACCACCTAACCCCATTGCCTTGCAAAAAAAAAAAAAAAACTAAAAAAAAACAAAACAAAAAACAATAGCAACCGTGGGGAAAAATACTGAAGCAACTTCTCTAATGGATTTACGATAAAGAATGCTATCCGTCCCAGAGACGGATCCTATGATATCTGAACACAGACTGAAGTACGCTTTTTTCCCCTCTTTATTTCTTTTGAGGTTTCTCTATCTTTTTTGGGGGGAATTTATGTTTACTTTTACAACAAGATTATTGTAGTAATGTGAAAATAAACAAATAAATCATTAAAAAATAGAGAAAACAAATATGACTAACCTGATTTTCCTCCTTAGAATGGAGGTTTGGAGAAGAACCACTCAATCAAAAAGAGAATCCATTGGGGCAGATGACACTTCTAGCATGAGAAATTCAAGGTAATGTGATGGATAATACCATCCATATAAAGATAAGAAACTACAGAGTTTAAATGCAGACCAAATTCTAGTATCTTCAATTTTTAAAAGTTGTCTTAGGTTTAAATTTTTTTTCTTTCTCTATTTTTTTTGTTTTGATTTGATCCTCTTTCACAACATGATTAATATGGATCTATGTTTAGCATGGTTATACATGTAAAGCCTATATTAGATTGCTTTCTTCAGGGGAAAGGGGAGGGCAGGGAAGGAGGGAGGGAGGGAGAAAAATGTAAAACTCAAAACCTTGCCAAAAAAATGATTGTTGCAAACTACTATTGCATGTATTTATAAAAATAAATAAATATAATTTACGCATATAATATTTCTATGAAAAAATCCATAGTATAATTCCAGAGTGGAATAAGCCTCAGAGGTGAAGAGGTTTCGGGGAAATTGTACAAAAAGCCTTGGGAGAGTCAAGAGTGCAGCCTAGAGAAGAATAAAAGCAATAGTGGCTAGAGTTCTGGGTTTGGGGGTCAGGAAGACTTAAGTTCAAATCCTGTCACCCAGTGACCCTGGACAAGTCAGTTAGCTCTCAGCCTCTGTTTACTCATCTGCAAAAAGGGGATAACCATAGCCCCTACCTCCCATGATTGTAAGGATTAAATGAGATCATATTCGTAGTGTGTAGCACAATATTTGGAACATAGTAGGTATTTAAAAACAGAAGGAAGAGAAGGGAAGGGAAGGAGGAAAAGAAGAGAAGTATCTCATTTATCCTAATAAGGGGAAATGAAGATAGCCAGTGGCAAGTGGGGAATGACAAGAAATGCTCAGCCCCCAGTAGAGGCAATGCCAGGGAGCGAATTGGCATGAGATCACAAAGTATTGAATTCATAGCTTTAGAGAGTCCAGAGATTGTAGACTCCAAGAGAGTCAGAGCTGGGGAAGGGACCTTAGATACCATCTAATTCAATAACCTCATTTTACAGAGGAAAATGAGGCCCAGTGAGAGAACTGTCACAATAAAAGCTTTCTCCCTGTCATCAAGTTGCCTTTAGACTTGTCTCTGTAATAGCAGGTATGGCAAAACTATAATAGTGATAATTTAGATATATCTGAGTTTCACAACTATCCTCTAAAGTTAAAGAGGAAGACCCTGAGGCTCTGAGGTTCTGGGATTTGCTCACAGGCGCACAGTCACCAAGTATCAGAGATCCCACAAGTTGTTCTCTGTGCCCACTGCCTCTCCAAGGAGAGGTCATGGAGTATAGCATTTCAACCAGCAGAGCGTTGGTGGTACTACAGAAGCACAAAATCAATATAGTCCCAGGAAAATTGTTTTCTATTGGGGCAAACCACACCTGCGCCCTGATAAGCAAAAAAGTGATTTTCATGGGGGGAGGGGTGGGGGACATCAACACCTCATTGGAGAAATCAGGGGAGATCTGCTTGCTTTTGAGAAAGCCAAAGATGGGCACTCAATCTCTAGAGATCCAGAATCCTTTAGCTTTCTAGTTCTCCGGAGTCTTCTCTTTGATTCCTGCCCTCCTTCATCTTAGCTCTTCAATTTTCCTACATCTTTCCTCTCGTCCAATAGAATGTAAACTGTCTGAGGGCAGGGCTTTCATTTTGGTCTTTGTATTTCTAGCCTCTAGTGAAAAGCATGGCACAAGGTAGGTCCCTAAAAAGTTTTGTTGATTGATGACCATTAGAATCTACCTGTTCTTCATCCCCTTTCCAATGGGGCACAGAAGGATGACATCTCTATTTTATTCTTTTTTTATTTTTATTTTTTTGCAAAGCAAATGGGGTTAAGTAGCTTGCCCAAGGCCACACATAGCGAGGATGACATTTCTTACAACCACTGAAGCGAATATTCTTCATCTGAAAGCAGGGGTAGGAGTGGGAATTGTATGTCTATCTCTAAGGCTGAGAAAAAAATGAAGGAATTTGCTTTTTACAAATATATGTGTCCCCAGTCTCCATTAACATCCTCCACAAGCTCTCCTGGATGACTTGGAGGTCATTCCCATGCCAGTAGGCTATCCACTTTAACAGATTCTACCAAACTGAGAAATATGGGCCTGGCAATGGACTAACTGGATGTTCATTTTCCAGTTTAGCTCAGCTCAGAGAGACAGTGTAGATCAGTGGATACAGTCCTGGGCTTGGGTAGAAAAGACCTGGATTCAGATCCCAGGCTTATATGTTTACTAAATATGTGTCCCTGAGCTTATCATTTCAAAGAGGAACTGAACTTGGGGAACCATACAACTCCAGGGACTGGTCACTCCACTCCTAAGGAGAAAGTTGAGATCTGTGTCTGAGCAGATATTGTAGATTTAGCTGTCTTAGATGTCATCTGACCCCAGCTCTTCATTTTACAGTTGAAGAAATTGAGGCTCAGAGAGAGGATGTGGCTCAGGGTCAGAGAGTAAGTAGAGGAGCAGATCTAAACTCGGTTCCTTCAATTCCAAAGGTAATCTGTTTTCCACCATGCCAACCAAGGAGAGAGATAGTACCACAGAGGCTTGGAAGAAACAGACCACAAGAATGAGAAAATGTGGGTAAAACTCTTTGGGAACTCTTATCACTATATAAATAAAAGATATGTTATGCTTATTAACATTAAAAATAATAAATAAGTTCAACCAAAAGACTTTATGAACCCTAAGCCTCTATACAAGTGCTAGCCAATAATTGTTATTAAAAATAATATAAAAGAGGCAACTAGGTGGCACAGTGGACAGAGCTCTGGCCCTGGAGTCAGGAAGACCTGAATTCAAATATGGCCTCTGACACTTGATACTTACTAGGTATGTGACCTTGGGCAGGTCACTTAACCCCATGCCCTATAAAAATCAGTAAATAAAAATAAAAAAATAATAATATATAAGATTCTAGGAAAAGTGGGGCAGCTAGGTGGAGTAGTAGATAAAGCACCAGCCCTGGAGTCAGGCGTACCTGGGTTCAAATTGGGCCTCAGACACTTAATAATGACCTAGCTGTGTGGCCTTGGGCAAGCCACTTAACCCCGTTTGCCTTGCAAAAAAACCAAAACCTAAAAAGAAAGATTCTAGGAAAAGTATTATGAACCCTAAATCACTCTTTAGAAGATGGCTCTTAGGACTGATGTCAACCATTCTGAATAGAGGGAGGGAGTCCCCTTCTCAAGGGAAAGTCTGGGGTCCAGAAAAGTCAGGAAATCAGACTTCCTCAGAGCCCTGTCTCTGCTAGAAAGCAGAGTGGTGACCCCCTTTTCTTGGAGCTGGAGTTGGCTCTGGGTGATGCTGGGAAGATTACCATGTCTTTTGCAGCTACAGAATAATTGGTTCCCTAGAGAATAGGGACTTATTTCAAGAACTGGGAACAGTAATTAATCAGCTAATTAACCTTTCAAAAAGAAGGACTAACTCTGAAGTTCTCAGATCCAAGCCTGGCTAGGTGTTTTCATAAAAGCTTATCCCTAAAGCTGTTCTTCTCTGCCTCCTCCTCCCCCCTCTTCCTCCCCTCCCCCCTTTGGTCCTGGCTTTCCCTCCCTTTCATCAATTTTCACTAACACATCTTCTCTTGTGAAGGAATGCTTCTTGCTCTTTGACTCATGAGCTTAATAAATTTTTCCTTCCCCGACATGTCTTCCCCCCATCCCCATCTTCCTGCTCTCCCCTCTTCTTCATTCCCTTTTCCCATTCCTTATAATTGTTCAAAGTGATGGGTACATTTTTTATGTATTGTTATTTTACCATATTAGAAATGAAAACATACTACTATTATAAACAAATAGCTTTGGGGGCGGCTAGGTGGTGCAGTGGATAGAGCACTGGCCCTGGAATCAGGAGGACCTGAGTTCAAATCCAACCTCAGACATTTAATAATGACCTAGCTGTGTGGCCTTGGGCAAGTCACTTAACTCCATTGCCTTGCAAAAAAAATTTTAAAAATAGCTTTGATCTTTTAGACCCCTTGAAAAGGTCTTGGGGAGCCCAAGGGTTTCCTGGCTGCACTTTTAGAGTCATTGATATAGACTATTCTTTCAAGGAATTTGGGGGTAAGGGGACATAAGAGATAAGAGGGTGGTTTAAGGGAATGACAAAGTAGAGGACTTTGTTTTCCCTTTTGTAACTTTAGAGGAAATCTTAACCCTTGGGCAGCAGCAAGATTCAAAAAAACAAAATACAAATCAGCAATGGATTTGACTTCAGAGCATGGAGTTCAACCCCAGGTGCTGCCACTCCTTCCTGTGTAACTTTGGACAAGACTAACCTTCTCTGGGATTCCTGTCTTCTTTCTTGTAACACAAAGAGATTGGCCAAGATGGCTTTGAATGTCCCTTCCAGCTGTAATCCTAGCATCTTAGAATTTTTTTTTTAGTTTTTTTCAAGGTAAATGGGGTTAAGTGACTTGCCCAAGGCCACACAGCTAGGTCATTATTAAGTGTCTGAGACCAGATTTGAACCCAGGTTCTCCTGACTGCAGGGCCAGTGCTTTATCCACTACACCCCCTAGCCGCCCCCTAACATCTTAGATTTTTGGACAACAGGAGAAGAATCTGGGGAGACTGAAGACTGGGAGTGGGGGAGGTGACTGAGTGGAGAAGAGGAGGGGTGGAGAGAAGGCTCAAGATGTCCATGGGAGGGGTTAGATCTTACAGATGGAGAAGCCTTCTCTTCCTCCAAGACTGGAGGGAAGGTTTTGGAGGGTGGGTGGGGACACGAGAGATTCAGCAGAGTGAAATTGGAGATGTCAGAGTTCATGTTATATGACCCCCAAGTAATATAGGTGTGGTTCTGTCCTGAGTGTGTAGGATTATAGACTTGAAGGCAGAAAGTACCTCAAAGTCCAGGAACAATCCCCTTATTTTGCAGATTTACAGGAAACTGAGTCAGACACAGTGATGTTAAATGAACAAATAAGAAAATCATCTGTTTGGCTTTCACATCCCTTCCCAATCTGACTTCTCCCTGACTTTCCAGTCTTCTTCTCTTCCCCTTTCCAGTCTTTTTATACTTCCTGCCTACCCTGTGTCCTTTTCAGGATAATAACATTGACCTCCATCTTTTACCTCAAGACACTCTCCCCATTCAGAAGGTTTCCCTGGTTTTCCTATGCTTGCACTTCTCTCCCTCCAGATCACCACCCTTGGTTTCCCTGGCTTCCTTTGATGTCTTCCAGATGTCAGCCCTAGCTCTCCTTTCATCCAATGCCTTCCCTTCAAGACTCTTGCTCCCTGAGGCTAGAGGCATTCCCAATAAGATCAGGGGTGAAACAAGGATGCCCATTATCACCACTACTATTCAATATTGTATTAGAAATGTTAGCATCAGCAATTAGAGAAGAAAAAGAAATTGAAGGAATTAGAATTGAGAAGGAAGAGACAAAACTCTCACTCTTTGCAGATGACATGATGGTCTACTTAGAGAATCCCAAGAAATCATCCAAAAAACTACTGGAAACAATTAACAATTTTAGCAAAGTTGCAGGTTATAAAATAAATCCTCATAAATGCTCAACTTTTCTATATGTCTAGCAAGAAACAGCAGGAAGAGCTAGAAAGAGAAATGCCATTCAAAGCAACCTCAGACAATATAAAATATTTGGGAGTCTATTTGCCAAGACAGACTCAGAATCTTTGTGAAGACAATTATAAAACACTTCTCACACAAATTAAATTAGATTTAAATAACTGGGCAAATATCAACTGCTCATGGATAGGCAGAGCTAATATAATAAAAATGACAATTCTACCAAAACTAAACTACCTGTTTAGTGCCCTACCAATCAAAATTCCAAAAAATTACTTTAACGAGTTAGAAAAAATTGTAAGTAAATTCATATGGAGAAATAAAAAGTCAAGAATTGCCAGGAACTTAATGAAAAAAAGTGCAAAAGAAGGTGGCTTAGCCCTACCCAATCTAAAAATATATTATAAAGCATCAGTCATCAAAACTGTTTGGTATTGGCTAAGAAATAGAGTGATGGACCAGTGGAATAGACTAGGTGTAAAAGCAGGAGATGATTATAGTAATCTGCTGTTTGATAAACCCAAAGAGTCCGGCCATTGGGATAAAAACTCCCTCTTTGATAAAAACTGCTGGGATAATTGGAAGTTAGTATGGAAGAAACTTAGATTAGACCAACATCTTACACCCTTTACCAAGATAAGATCCAAATGGTTACAGGACATAGACATAAAAAACAATACTATAAGCAAATTAGAAGATCAAGGACTAGCCTACCTGTCAGATCTATGGAAAGGGAAGCAGTTTATGACTAAGGAAGAGATGGAGAACATCACCAAAAACCAATTAGATGATTTTGATTACATTAAATTAAAAAGCTTTTACACAGATAAAACCAATGTAACCAAGATCAAAAGAAATGTAGTAAATTGGGAAATAATCTTTACGACTAATGATTCTGACAAAGGACTCATTTCTAAAATATACAGAGAACTGGATCATATTTTTAAAACAAAAAGCCATTCCCCAATTGACAAATGGTCAAAGGATATGCAAAGGCAATTTACATATGAGGAGATCAAAGTAATCCATAGCCATATGAAAAAATGCTCTAAATCATTAATTATTAGAGAAATGCAAATTAAAGCTTCTCTGAGGTACCACCTCACACCTCTCAGTTGGCCAGTATGACCAGGAAGGATAATGATCATTGTTGGAAGGGATGTGGGAAATCTGGGACTCTATTACACTGTTGGTGAAGCTGTGAACTCATCCAACCCTTCTGGAGAGCTATTTGGAACTATGCCCAAAGGGCAACAAAAATGTGCATACCCTTTGACCCAGCAATACCACTACTGGGTCTATACCCTGAAGAGATGAGGAAAAAGGGTAAAACCATTACTTGTACAAAAATATTTATAGCAACCCTGTTTGTGGTGGCAAAGAATTGGAAATCCAGTAAATGTCCTTCAATTGGGGAATGGCTTAGCAAACTGTGGTATATGTATGTCATGGAATACTATTGTTCTATTAGAAACCAGGAGGGACGGGATTTCAGGGAAGCCTGGAAGGATCTGCATGAACGGATGCTGAGTGAGATGAGCAGAACCAGAAAAACACTGTACACCCTAACAGCAACATGGGAGTAATGTTCAACCTTGAAGGACTCGCTCATTTCATCAATGCAAGAATCGGGAACAATTTTGGACTGTGTGCAAAGAAGAGTACCATCTGTATCCAGATAAGGAGCTGTGGAGTTTGAACAAAGTGCAAGGACTATTCCCTTTAATTTAGAAAAAAAACAGATATCTTATTGTCTGATCTTTCTATCTCTTAATCCTTTATGTTTCTTCCTTAAGGATATGATTTCTCTCTCATCACACCCAATTTGGATCAAGGTACAACATGGAAACAAAATAAAGACTGACAGAGTGCTTTCTGTGGGGGGTGGGGTGGGGGGAGGGAAGCAAGATTGGGGGAAAATTGTAAAACTCAAATAATATCTTTAATAAAAACAAATTTTAAAAAAAGACTCTTGCTCCCAAATTTTTCCTCTCCTTCCTTATCTTGTTTGGACATAGCTGCTGCATATTAGTCCCCATTAGATGAGGAGAGCTTGGACTGTTTGTCTTTTTTGCCCAATGCTTAGCGCATGTAATAAATATTTACTACTACTAGCTGACTGACTGACTTTTCCGATGTTACCTAAGCAATAGTGGCAATGATAGGATTCCAACCCAGGTCCTCAGATGCTCACTCCTGAGCCCTTTCTTCCCCTGTGCCTCCATCTGATTCTCAAGGGAAGGGGAGGCTTGGCCTCTTTGCAGAGACAAAAGGAGATTTGAAGGGAGTCTGCTGAAGGGCCATCGAGAACCTGTTCTCTAAAAGCAGGCTGGAGGCGGGAGAGTTATGGAGTCATAGAACATTCATTCTGAAAGGGCCCTCTGGAATCTTCTAGTCCATTCCCCTTCTTTTATTGATGAGGATATAGAGGCAAAATACTGGAATGTCTTACTTCCCACTTTAAGAAGCCCAGCCCATGACTGAATAAAGCTTTGAAAGGGTGGACAGCAGTGAGAAAAAAACGCTCCCACAGAAAACTGAAGCCCAGCATAGGGGGATTTTTCCACTGAATCCACATCCAAAGGGAAAGGAATTCAAGAAGTTCATTTAGAGGAATTATTTGGCTGTTTAGAATAGAACAGAATTTGACACCTCCTGCAAGAACAGGTGACTCTATCCGATCGCTCCCTTCTATAAGCTGATTCCTATCAAGGACCCACCCTCCATTTCCTAGTTTGTGCTGCTATTCTTTTTTTCAGGTTCAACCTAAATGAAATTCTTAGCTGTTTGCTGATCTTATGCTATAGTCACCTGCTTCCATACATCTGTCTGTATAAGCCACCTGCAGATATTTGAGACACAGTCTCTCTTTACATACAGTGAAAAATCTTTCTCCTCTCTCAAGGAAGTGGCCCCTTATCCCTGCAAAGAGAAGCCATTTGTCCCTCCCTAAGCTTCTCTACCAATCTCTCCTGGGTAGTGGAATGTGGAGACACATAGATGATTTGGGTTGGATCTATTTACCATTCTTTTCAACTTTGGGCAAATCCTTTTACCTCTCCAGACCTCAGTTTTTCCATCTGGAAAATGAGTGAGCTTGACTGGGTTGATCAGGAAGAACCTTCCTACCTTTAAAACATATGATTGGGGCAGCTAGATGGCACAGTAGATAGAGCACTGGCCCTGGAGTCAGGAGGACCTGAGTTCAAATCCAGTCTCAAGACACTTTATAATGACCTAGCTGTGTGGCCTTGGGCAAGTCACTTAACCCCATTGCCTTGCAAAAAAAACTCCATATGATTGATCTTCTTTGCATAAATTAATTTGGAACCTACCATATTCCCCTCATTAGACCTTGTTCTGTGGGACTTCAAGAGGATAGAACCAAGTCTGATACACAGCAGGTGTGGGTAGAAAGATTTTGGCTCAGAATTAGAGATTCTGAGATTTATTACAAAAAGAAAAAGTAGGGAGGAGGAAATCACAAAGAAACAGGAAAATTGGGTTTCTATCTTGGTAAGTCAAATATGCCTTTTTTAAGCATCGTAGTTTGATGCACCATCTTTTTTTCCCCCCAATCTATTAAAAAAACTCATGGTTTTGGGTGGTCATTAAACTCATAGAAAAAGAAACAAAAATGAGTAATCTCCCTAATAATTTAAGCAGGGCAACAATGGGATGGTAATTTTATAGACCATGAGTTTTTTGCCATTGGGAAGTTTTAAATGAGTTATAGAGAATGCTGTAGGCTGCAGAGGGAGGGAGCAGGTGGAAATTCTTTTTTGTATATGGGATGAACTAGCTGGTTTCCAAGGTCCCTCTCAGGTACTGTACCTTAGCTACATTTTAACCAGAGGGTTCAACCTAATGGAGTGACTTCAATGGTAAGAATTTCAGACACAGTGGCAGGACAATAAGGAAGACATTTCAGATCCCTTAAACCACCCAGGGATGCCTGCTCTATGGCACGCTCAGATCACTCTCTGGAATTGACTGGAGCCTCCAGATGGGCATTTCAACTCCCACTCTCCTCTTTCTCCCCTTTATAGACTCTCTGGTCTGGCTGGCATTTCCAATCTTCTGGCATCCTTTCAGGGGCTGTGCAGGGTCAGAGTCAGAAACTGAATCTCCCAGGTCTCACCCCTCTTGACTGTTGGTCTCCCAAACATAAGCTCCACCCTGATGTGTTCTAAATCCTAGATCACCCTCTTTGTCTCCAAAAGCATCTAGCACCCCCTAGTGAATTTATGTTGAATTTCTTGAAGCCCAAATTTCAGGAAGATTCCATTGGGAATCAAATGGTTATAAATAGATCCTAGATTGAGAGTTGGAAGTGACCTTGGAGGTCACAGGATCATAGGCCCAGAGCTGAAGAGGACCTTAGAGGACTTCTTTTATACTTTTCTCATTTCACAGGCAACAGCAAGGTAAGAAATGGGTAGAGCACCTGGCCTGGAGTTAGGAAGACTCCTCTTCCTGAATTCAAACCCAGTCTCAGATACTAGCTATGTGCCTCTTGACCAGTCATTTTACCCTGTTTGCCTCAGTTTGCTCATCTTTCAAATGAGTTGGAGAAGGAAATGGCAAACCACTCCAGTATCTTTGTGAAGAAAACCCCAAATGGGGTCACACTTGAAAGGATTCCACAACAATAATAGGTGGTTCAATGAATAGAGCACTGGATCTGGAATCATGCAGATCTGGGACCAAATCCAGCATCAAACACTTTTTGAATGTGTGACCCTGGGCAAGCCAATTAACCTCTTTCTGCCTCAATTTTCCTCAACTATTATAGGGATAGTAGTAGCTATGTAAGATTGTAAGAATCAAATGAGACAATACTGGTAACCATTTAGAGGTTAAAGCTCAAAGAGATTCAATGACCTAGGAACCTAGGTCCAAAGACTGAGACCCGGAAGGGACCTCAGATACCTTCTAGGTCAATCCATCATGTTTCAGATGAAGAAACTGAGGCCAAGAGAAATGGAGACTTGCTCACCTCTTTGTGGTACACCATAATTGTAAGGGGTCAACCACTGGGTATGGTTTTAACTGCATAAAGAGAGTAGAATGGCAAGAGTGAGAAAAGAGAATGGAGATTCCTTTAAACTCAATGCAATTGAACAAACACTTATTAAGCACCTGTTACCTACCAGGTGCTAAAAATACAGAGAAGACACATAGAATAGTCTCTGCTCTTCAAGATACTCTTCAAGTACAGATACACAGGGAGTTAATATAAGGCAATTTGAGGAGGAAAAGAGAAATAACAAATCTGGAAAGTACCTTCAAACCTTGCCCCTCCCAAGCCCTAAAGTGTTTGCAGAGAGGAAAAGCCATGGCCTGTTCTCTCATCAAAATTGTTACTGTTCTCTACGCCCTTCTGCCAGCCCACACCCTGACTATGATAGCTATAATATATGCCCCAACCCAAAATCAAAAGTGTTTTAAAACTACATATTATATCTGTGTTACAAATGCCTTAGTGGAGTATGTGTATGGTAGAGCATCTTCCAAGCATTACTTCAGAAGAGAAGGAAAGAGCAAAATTTTCCTTCCTCTTCCAAAATAAAGTAAGAAGACAGAAAAATCAAACCCCCAAAATTGGTAGTACAGATGACAGAGTTCTAACTTTGGGGTTGGAAGACCTGGGTTCTGTTGAGATATTAGGACCCTGGATCATGAGTTTGGCATAACAATTATCCTTTGTACTCACCCTCTGGATGATCTTATCTTCTAGCAAAATCACATAATTATTATATTGATTTGACCAGTATAAGGTGTTCTCTGAGCTTCCTTGAATTCTGGTCATGAAGTTCTGCTGTGATCCAAGCTTGTCATGATATTGCTGAAAATCTGTGATGTCAGGTCTACAGTTCACTTCAGAACCATTGTTATATGCATTGAGATATCTTCACACAACCTCAGTACTCCCATTAGGGACAGGGTTGCAGTACATGTGTCCTTACTTGCAAGTTATTTCTCTCATTTTGAAATTAAAATTCTGTTTGATTCCTGACTCTTCTGTCTCTACCTGCTTTGTTTGGCTCTCGGCCATTCATAGATTAGAGGCTTGCTGACAGTTCAAATCTTGCTTCTGATGTTTATTTCCTAAATGTCCTTGGGAAAATTGCTTGCACCTTGGATCTCAGTTTCCTTAATTGTAAAATGAGAGGGGCTAGACTAAATGTGTTCTGAGTTTTCTTTCAGCTCTTGATCTATGATCATATACCTTTAATAGGGAAGGGGGTTAAAAATTTTTAAACAAATATAACTTTTCTATCAGAAGAATAAGACTTGCCTTCCTTTTTTCCATAATCTATTCTATTCATCAATGCTGCAGAACTTGTCAGATTATGAGTAGAGGAGGAGGATGTTTCCCTATTTCTTGAAGATCCATTTCAGTCTAAATCGATGTTCAATGTTAGGATAGGAACTCTACCATAGATCAAGGACCCCTTTAAGTATATGAACAACTAAAACAATGGAGAAACGTTTGCATCAGTTAGGAGGTAGTAGGGATCATGGATATTGTTCTGGAAATGAGACCTGGATTCTAGTCCCAGTTCTTAGTAACTACATTAGTGTGTCAGTTACTTGTCATAAATAGACATTTTGATAAACTTTCATTTTGTAGCGGGATTCAGTATCTGTGGCCCTGAGTTTGAAATCTGACTTTTTTCCAGTACTGCAAGCTTGGAAAAGTCAGTAAGTCAACTAGTGGTATTAAAAGCTATTTGGACCGAAGCCCAACAAGACTTCTTGAAAGAGGCAAATAAACAGATATGAGTTATAGAGGAAAATTTGAGAAAAGAAATGAGAGTGATACAAGAAAAATTATGAAAATAGAATAAATAGCTTGATAAAAGAGGGACAATAAAATACTGCAGAAAATAGCACCTTTTAAAAAAGGGGGGCAAACGGGAAAAAGAGGTACAAAAGCACACCAAAAAAATTCCTTAAAATTAGAATTGGGTAAGTGGAAGTTAATGACTTCATAAGACACAAAGAATTAATAAAAACAAAATCAAAAGAATGAAAAAGTAGAATGGCATGTAAAATATCTCATCTGAAAAATAACTGAACTGGAAAATAGATTTAAGAGAGATAATTTAAGTAAAAAAATAGTTCTAATTAAATGAGATAGTCAGGGAAACAACATTATACTAAAAAGTGCTATAAACATTGAAGTAGCATCAAAATTAAACATACATATACCAAATTGCAGAGCATCCAAGTTCTTAAAGACACAAATAAAACAATGCAGCCAAAATAAGAGGAAAAGCAGGAAACTGGAGGAAGGGAAGGAGAGAGTGGAGGAATTTGCAACAAATTTCTCTGATAAATGTTTCAGTTCTCAAATATACAAGTCAAATTTATAGGAACAAGAGCCCAATTGATAAAAGGTCAAAGAATATAAACAGGCATTTTTCAGAAGAATTAATCTAAACTGTCTATGGTCACATGAATAAATTCTCTAAATCACTAGTTTGCAATCCAGAGAAATGCAGATTAAAATAACTCTGAGGTACAACCACATATCTATCAGATTGGTCAGCATATCATAAAAGAAAAATGATAAATTCTGGAGGGGATGTGGGGAAACATTTTGGTGGAGTTATAATCTGGTCCAATCATTCTGGAGAACAATTTGGAATTATGCTCAAAGGGTTATAAAACTATGCATGCTTGACCTGGCAATGCTACTACTAAGTCTGTATCCCAAAGAGATCAAAGAAAAAAGAAAAGGATATATATGTACAAAAATATTTATAGCAGCTTTTTTGTGATAGTAAAGAATTAGAAATTAAGGTTACACCCATGAATTGGGGAATAACTGTGGTATATGATTCTGATAGAATATTATTGTGCTAAAACAAATTACTAGAGGGATGATTTCAGAAAAACCTGGGAAGATCTATATGAACTGATGCAGAGTAGAATGAGTACAGCCAGGAAATCATTGTATATAGTAACAGCAATATTGTAATGATGGATATACTGAGGAAGAGTTAGTTACTCTTAGTGAACCAAGGCAACTCTAAAGGACTCAAGATAAAAAATACTATACACTTACAGAGAGAGAACTGATAAATTATAAGTGCAAATTGAAGTAAATTTTTTCAATTTATTTTTCTTTTTTTCACAACTTGGTTAATATGGAAATGTTTTGCATGATTTCATATATATATTACTGATATCTTGTTGCTTACCTTCTCTGTGACTCAGGGAAGGGCTGGAGGAAAGAAAGAACTTGAAAAGAATTTAAAATGTTATTTATAAGAATATTATAGATAAATTAATAAAAATCAAAAAAAGAAAAATCATATCAAGAACCAACAAATTAGTGCATAAAAATCAACCTAATTCATCCTCAGAAAACAAAGATCATCAGATCATCAGCCCTGTAGTAGCCCTTGTTAAATGGTTCCTCTACAGCAGAAATGTCAGCCTTACAGTCCACTGCCAAGCATTCCCAAGTATGATTGAACTAGATTAAAATATAATTGGGAGATATTTAACAAAATAAACAAGAATAAAATACAACATAAGTAACATTACATTTTAAAACAAAGTCAGTGTGACACAGGGAACCTTATGTTTAGATTAGCTGTCCCCATTTCTATTTGAGTTTGACATCTACAATACCAAGTACTAGAGTTTGACTCTACAGTACCAAGCAGTTTTCTTTAAGTTGGAAGAACAGTGAGAAGACTTGTTTTTTCTTTTTTCTTTTTTTTTGAAGACCTAGCTGATGACTCTTGTTATGAAGAAAAATAAACAAACAAGCAAACAATATTCATGGCAAGTTGGTATAGGGCTCTACTACTGATATTTAGAAGAAAGCAACTTTTACCAATGACACTTATTTTGTCATTCAACTGTATACAAAACTCCTTGTTAAAGTCCGGATGCCCCACCATTAAAAAAAAAAGTAGCTTATTGATTGTTTTTTGCTTCTAGCACTACTGAAAGTCTTATTTCCACTGGAGGACTGATGGATTGTAATAAACATATTGGCATGCTGAGATGAAGTTATTCTAGAATTACTGAAATTCCCAATTCTAGAATAAGTCTACATCACAAAAGATTAAGAAATTTATCCAAGAGATGGAGATAAACATACTTCAGTGACTTTTAATTCCTACACAAAGTTACCTCTTTGGTCACTTTTTTTGTGAAATTCTTTATGATCTTTTTATAAAAAATCATTTTTCACTATCAACTTCACCATTGCTACCAAGGAAAATAATGACTTACTATAATGTAAAGAGCATTGGATTTGGAGTTCCAGGATCTGGTTCAAATTCAACCTCTACCACGTACTACTTGTGTGTCCTTGAGAAAGTCACCTCACTTTTCTGGGCCGTAGCATCCCCATCTGTAAAATAACTAGTTTGAACTAGATGACCTCTGAAGTTGCTTCCAAGTCTTGTCATAGAATTCTCTGATTCTAGTACCATAATCATACAAAATAAGAAATATATTCTTACATAAAACTCATTTGATGAAGTAAAAGTAAATGAATCAACTTGCTTTTTCCTCTGTCTTGCCATAGCTGTCTCAAATTCTTTTATTTTTAATTTCATTACATATATGTATATACTATTATAGTTATATTATAGTCCATGTGTATACACTTGATCTCACTTTGCATAACTTCATAAAGGGGTATCAAGCAATGAGCATTTATTAAGCACCTACTATTTGCCAGGTACTAGCCTGGGGCCTGGGGATGCAAAAACAGAAGTGAAACAGTTCCTGCTCTCAAATTACTCATAATCTGTCGGGAGTTGATGGAGAATAACAGCAATAATAAATCAACAAACATTTCAATGTCAACAATAATCAATCAGCAAGTAATTATTAAGTAACTGCTTTCTACTAGGGTGAGAGATAGAAAGACAAAGTGAAACAGTACCTACCCTCTATCAAGGGCTCTTTATGTCCTTCATGTATGTCATTTTCATGACACCATACTATCCTATCACATTAACAGAGCATACTAGGGACAGCACAATCATAGTGAACAGAATGGTAGGCTTGGAATAGAGAAAATCTGAGTTCAAGTGCTTCCCCAGACATCTGACTGTGAGAAGAATGATGCTGAGCAAGTTACTTGATCTCTGTGTATACTTCAGGTAACTAAGTCTCTAGGACTTTTCTACTAAATTATAAATTGTCTACTAGATTTCTACTAAACTATAGGTAAGACTTTCAGGGCAGAACCAAGATGACAGCATGAAGCTAGCATGCTCCTAGAGTTTTCCCAACACAAAGCTAAATGAAGCCTCTGCATGAATATTAAAGTTACAAATCCCACCAAAGAAGTTTTGAATGGTAGATATCATGGAGGATCTTCAGTGAAGGTCTGATTCTTTGTGGGGAAAGGTAAAGTAAAGCCCAGTTAGGAAGGAGAGTGGGAAAGTCAGCAGGGAGCCTTTTAGCCACAGGTCTCAACAGCTTGACAACATCAAAGGTTCTGGCAGCTCTATAGCAAGCCAGTAGGGAGGGTCCTAACCCCAAACAAAGTCTTCGAACTCGAGGCAAAAAACAGGACTGTGTTGGGAACAAACCATTGCATAGGCAGAACCTGGACACAAAGGAGGAAACAAATCTCAGCAAAGACAAATCCTGGAGGGGCTGTGCCAAGATGGCAGTGTGAAGGCAGGAATTTCCAGGAATTCGTTCCCCAAAAAACTCCAAAAGCTGTCAAATTATGACTCTAGCCAAAATTTAGAGGAGCAGAATCCACAGAAAGACTGAGTGATACAATTTCCCAGTCCAAGACAACTTAGAAGTTCCACAGGAAATGGCTGTTCTACTGGGACTGGAGATTGGAAAAAACCACAGTGCAGACACAGCTAGACTGAACACTTGGATCCATGGTAGAGGGGGTGGTTTCCAGACCTCTTGGCCCAGGGAACATCAGGGACAGCTGGAAGGGGTGGTGAGAGAATTCTGCCACACCAGAGTCAGTGTGGAATGGAGCTCTCACCTCAGAGCAGCCCTGTGGTGAGAACCTGAATCAGGAATCAGCAGAGCCAACCAGCTTATCTAGGGTTCTCAGTCCATAGATGGTAAGAGGATTAGGAGAGACTGCAGACGTCTCTCTCTCTCTGCACTCCTTGGGGCAGGACTCAGATGTTTGCCCACACTGAGATCCAGGCTGAAGTCTGGTTCCCCACAACACCATCATAACCAAGCAGGGACCATCCTCACAGATCCAGGGCAGAGGAGAACACTTATGGTCATCCAAAGACCAGAGTACAAGCAAGAGAGTAGTCAGAGCCTCTCATAACCTAGGAGGAATTAAGGTCTCTATGGGTTGTCCCTCAAACCCCCCAAACCTTGGAAGTGCAGTAAATCAGTCATAGACTGAGGAAATGAGCAAACAATAGAAAAAGAAGAATCTGACCATATAAAATTACTTTAAAAAAAAAGAAAATTACTTTGGTCCCATGGAGGATCAAAATACATACTTAGATAATGATAAAATGGAAGCTTCTGTATACAAAACCTCCAAGAGAAATAGAAAATGGGCTAAGGCTATGGATGAGCTCAAAAAAGACTTGGAAAAGCAATTAAGGGAGGTAGAGGAGATATTTGGAGGAGAAATGAGAGCAATGCAGATATATTATGAAAACCAAGTCAGCAACTTGGTAAAAGAAAAATACTGAAGAAAATAACATATTGAAAACCAGTTTAGGCCAAATAGAAAAAAAAACCCACACACAAAAGGCAAACGAGGAGAAAAATGCCTTAAAAAGAAGAATTGGCCAGCTGGAAAAGGAGATAAAAAAGCTCTCTGAAGAAAATAATTACTGCAGAACCAGAAAAACATTGTACACCCTAACAGCAACATGAGGGTGATGATCAACTTTGATGGACTTGCTCATTCCATCAGTGTAACAATCAGGGACAATTCTGGGCTATCTGTGATGGAGAATACCATCTGTATCCAGAGAAAGAACCGTGGAGTTTGAACAAAGATCAAAGACTATTACCTTCAATTTCAGGGAAAAATATTATCTCATATAATTTTGCTATCTCTTATACTTTATTTTTCTTCTTTAAGGACATGATTTCTCTCTCATCACATTCATCTTAGATCAATGTATATACCATGGAAACAATGTAAAGACTAACAGACTACCTTCTGGGGGGGAGGGAAGCAAGAATAGGGGAAAAATTGTAAAACTCAAAAAACTCAAAAAAAAAATAAAATCTTTCTAGAAAAAAATAAAGTAGTTCTCAGGGGAAAAAAGAAAATAATTCCTTCAAATGCAGAATGAACTAAAAGAAGCTGATGACTTTGTGAGAACTCAGGAAGAAATAAAACTATACCAAAAAATCTCCAACAAAAATTAGAAGAAAATGTGAAATATCTAATTGGAAAAACAACTGACCTTGAAAACAGATCCAAGAGAGATAATTTAAAAATTATTGGGCTACCTGAAAGTCATGACCAGGAAAAGAGCCTAGACTTCATTTTTCAAGAAATAATACAGCAAAATTGCCCTAAGATCTTAGAAGCAGAGGATAAAACAGAAATCAAGGGAATTCACTGATCACTTCCCAAAAGAAATCCCAAAATAAAATAAAAACTTCCAAGAATATTAAAGCCAAATTCCAAAACTCTCAAGTCAAAGAGAAAATACTACAAGCTGCCAGAAACAAACAGTTCGACTACCATGGCTTGATAACCAGGATTACACAGGATCTGGCAGCATTTACATTAAGGGCTCATAGGGCTATGGAATATGATATTCCGAAAGACAAAAGATCTTGATTTACAACAGTGAATCAACTACCCAGCAAAACTGAACATCCTCTTTCAGGGAAAATGATGGACTTTTTTTTTCAGGATTAGAATCTTTTATTAGCCCAGGACATATGGCAGCCCAGAACAAGTCTCCTCCCCAATCACTTGGGCTTCCCCACATCTGCTCCTGTCCACCTACTTCCCCCTTCAGGGAGCCCCCTGGCCCCAGCCCTGGACCAGAGATAACTTGGAGCCTTAGGATTTCTACTTTCTGATTTGAATCAGGGAAACCCCAGGCCAATGCTTGTTCCTGCTCTGGTCCTCCATCCCAAGGACCTGTCCTAGAGTCAGTCTGGCCTGACATAGGTTGGCCTAACCATGCTGCTTTGAGCTCCCTCCTTGCCAGCCAGCCCCTCCACTGCTTTTTGATTCATAAAGTGCTTTGAGATCCCCAGTGACTTGTCTCCAGAAAAGTGGGGTCCCATTTGGAAGAGTGGGCCTGCATAGCCCCTACTCATATTCTTCTCTATCGCCTGGATGCAGTAAATCAGTTAAATGACAATCTCTGATTAGGTTTCTAGGGCCCACAAGTGTTTAGCAAGCTCATGGCCAGTCTTGTTCCAAGCTCAGGCCCAGATGCCCAGTTCCCTGTCAGGTGCTTGGCTCCTCCTAGTAGCTTAGTCAGCAGGAGGCAAGGCCCCTGTGGCCAGGGAGGCAGTCCCGGTGCTTGAGGTAGGACAGGTAGGTATCCCAGCCCAAGGTCATGCTGTTTACATACATCACTCGGTAATGGGTGGGCACATAAAGGAAGTTCACCAGCTGAGCTGCTGGCCACAAACACCAATCAGCCTTGTAAAACTCCCAGAATTTCTCCTGCAGCTTCTGGCAGGCACTGTCCAGGCTCTGGCCCTCTAAGCAGCCCATCCCCAGGAAGTACCAGACGCCCAGGAGCGGGGAGGCCACCAGCCTCTCCACAAGAACCTTCTTCAGGATGGTCCAGATGCCTTTAAAGCCCATGGCAGGGAAGAGCTTGTCCAGCCACTGGTACCAGTAGTGCAGGAAGGGGCCCATGGTGCAGCCCATAGCAAACATGCCAGCCGTGGCGCAGGTCCAGGGGCCCAGGCAGCCCGGGGCTCCATGAGCTGTCGCTCCCAGGCCTGGCACAGGCTGTCCCCCGCTGCCATCAGGCTGCCACAGCCCAGCGTGTTGGTGAGCAGCAGCAGGCAGCCCCAGAACAGTGGCTGACAAGCGGCCAGCAGCCCCACAGCAGCCCGCGCCCGGGGCGGAGGCATCACGGCCCCCGAGACCTGCTCAGATACGGCTCCAGCTCCAGCTCCTCCCTGGACTTTCAATGAAACAGGGTACTTTCAAACTTTCCTACTGAAACAACCAGAGCTCAAAAGAAAGTTAGAATTTCTAAGTACAGAACTTGGAGGAACCTAACTATGAGGAATTTCATGATGTTGAACTATTTGTATTCCTGCATGGGAAGAAGACACTGATAACTCGTATGAACTTTCTCATTTACTAGAGCAGTTAGAAGGAGCATGTTATAGACAAGGCACAGGAAGGAGATGAATATAATGGTATAATATAGTAAAAAGATGGAGTCAATGGGTGACAAAGGAAAGTACTGGGCGGAAGAGAAAGGAGAGGAAGAAGGGGCTAAGATAGTTCACATAAGAATCAAGAAAAAGCTTTTATGATGGAGTAGAATGGAGGAAGGTGAAGGAAATTGAGTGAGCCTTCATTCTCATCAGAAATGACTCAGAGAGGAAATAACATACACACTTAATAGGGTGAGGAAATCTATCTTATCTAAGAGAAAAATGAGAAGAAAAGGAAGATGTTAGGAACTGTTGTGTAAATTACCTTCACCTGGTGTCCTTGAACACCAGAGTCTTATCTTACTAAGTGCCACAGGAAAGGTATTTAAGGTATTTAAGCAATTTAAGCACTGGCGTTTTGGTAAATAAATGGAAGCACTTGGAGATCTTGATGGAGTACTTGTCTCTTTTGTCATCCTTGTCTCCCCCCCCCAACACTTACCTGGGGAAGATTGAGGGAGTCTAGAAGTGGGACTCAAAGGGATGGGATGAGGAGGATGGGGGGAGGGGGCATAGGTGACAGAAGAGAGGGAAGATCATGGGAGAGGGTACTCAGATACAACACACTTCTGAACAGGGACAGGATGAAAGGAGAGAGAGAATGGAATAGATGAGAGTGGGGAGGAATAGAGTGGAAGGAAATACAGTTAGTGACAGCAACTGTGGGAAAAAATTTTGAAGCAACTTCTCTGGTGGCTATGATGGCGATGCCCAGAGACAGAGCCATTGGAATCTGAACATAGACTAGAGTACACTTCTTTTCTCTCTCGCTATTCTTGAGGTTTCTCATCTTTTGGGGGGGGTTATGATTACTCTTACAAGATTATTGTAATAACATAAAATTAAAAAACAAAAAATATAAAATAAATAATAAATTTAAATTTAAATTAAATTTAAAAAAGACAAGGTCTGGAGGACTGCATAGGCAAGATCTTGGTCAATGACAAGGCAGGGATCAAATCCCAATCCCGGCATAAATATCTTGGGTCTATACTCCCTATTCCCCAGGATTAGAGCTCAGATATTTCAAGATGAGCAAAAAAGTTAAAAGAGTACTCACTATAGAAAGCTCCTATGCAGATAAAGATGATAACAATGCCACCTTAGAAGAAGAAAATAGTGGAAAATTAGGAGAAGTATCAAAAGAATCTACGTAGTGGATTCAAATCCAAAAGCTCATAGAAGAATTTAAAAAAGAATTTAAAATCCAAAGAAGAGAGGAAGAAGAAAAATGGAAAAAAGAAATGAGAGTCACACAGGAAAATTATGAAAAATTGACCAAAGAAATCAACTCTTTTAAAAGTAAAAGATTGTAACTCTTCAAAAAATAAAATTGACTAACTGGAAAAGGAAGCACAAAAGCTAATTGAAGAAAATAAAATCCTAAAAATTAGAATTGGACAAACTGAAACCAATGAATCTGAGACTACAAGATTCCATCAAGTAAAGAAATCTGAAAAAAATGAAGAAAACCTAAAGTACCTTTTAGGAAAAACAAATGACCTGGAAAATAGATCCAGGGGAGAGAATTTATGAATCACTGGACTACCAGAAAACCTAAATCAAAAAAAGAACCTGGAAAACATCTTGCAGGAAATTATCGGGGGAAAACTGTTCAAATCTGCTAGAACACAAAGACAAAAATAGCCATTGAAGGAATCCATATAACTCCTTCAGAAAGAGATCCCAGGAAAAAAAACTCCAAGGATCATAGCCAAATTCCAGAATTCTCAAATAAAGGAGAAAATGCTGCAAGCAGCAAAAATGAAGAAATTTAACTACAAAGGAAACACAATCAGACTTATCAACTTCAACAATGAAGGACTGGAGGATCTGGAAAACCATCTATTGGAAGGCATAGGACCGTGGATCATAACCAAGAATTTACTATTCTGCAAAATTCAATATATATACTATCAGGGAAAAGATGAATGTTCAGTGAAATAGAGGATTTCCAAAATTTCCTGATAAAAAGACCAGAATGAATGAATAATTCAATCTCTAAATTGTAGGTAGATTTTAATCTGCATCAGTGTAGGGAATGCACACATAGGGAGTTCTCCCAGTCTGACAAAACCAAAGTTCTTTTTAGTGGTTATATAATTCATGATAGTTGATTTCTCTAGGCTCCAATTATTGAAGATCATAGTTGTTTTCAGCTTTTCATTCCTACAACCAGCACCCATAAATATTTGGCCACAAAATAACACATGCCCCATGTGGCAAAGGGAATAATCATTTTATGATTCATTCATATCACCAGATTCATTCTAATCTTGGTCAAACAATTAACATCAAGGAAACCCAGGTGCTCCATCAGCCAGCATCACATCATCCTTATGTGGAAATGCTGATTATAGTAAGCAGAGAAGTTTTGAAGACTGTAGACAAGTTCAATTCCTTTAACTGTCCTTTCCAGGAATGTTCACATTGACATTGAGGTTGACACATGCACTGCCAGAGCTAGCTCAGTGTTTGGGAGGCTCCAAAAGAAAATGTGAGAAGTATTAACTAATTACCAAACTGAAGATCTCCAAAGCCACTGTGCTGACCTCATTGGCTGTGAAACCTGGACAGTCTATCAGCGCCATGTCAGGAAACTGAATTGCTTCCATTTAAATGGTCTTAGAAAAATTCTAAAGATCACCTGTCAGGAGAAGATACCAGACACTGAAGTCCTTTCTCAAGCTAAACTGCCAAGCATTCCAACATTCCAACAGAGCATGCAACTACACAGGACTAGGCACAGTGTTAGAATGCCAGATGTATGCTTGTCAAAAAGACTATTCTATGGAGAACTCACACAGGGCAAGTGTTCGTAAGGAGGTCAGAAGAAGTGATGCTGAGACACCCTGAAGGTCTCCTCAGAGAACTTCAGAATTGATTGTATAGCATGGGAGACACTAGCACAGGACTACTCAGCATGGTGTGCCCTCTTCAGAGAGGAGTCTGTGCTCAATGAGGAAGGCAGAATTGAAGCAGCTCAAAGACAACATTAGGTTCGAGTAAGTACCCCAGGTGTTCACATGAACTATTTGTGTCTGACCTGCGGTAGAGTATTTTGAGCTCATATTACTCTGATCAGTCACAGTCAGACACACATAATTTGCTTTTCTTTGGTAATGAAGGACAAGAACCATCAACCAACCAACCATTGATATTCCAAATGTTTGTGCCAGTCTGTAGTACTAACAATAGAGAACTTTTATCTACTGGCAGCCCCACCAACATTGAGGTGTATGTAAACATATATGTGATATATGTTTGTAGTATGTATCTACACACACACACACACACACACACACACACACATACACACACACCCTTTGTTATTTGAGTGGATGCAGAGTAGTAGCTGAAAATTGTTTCTGTAATCCTGAACCTTTTGTCTTATTCTTATGGCTTCCTAGACTTTTCGCATTGACCCAGAATTATTCCAGTAGGGGCTAGGTAGGAGAGAGTCTTTCTTTATTTTTTTTATTTTGTATTTTTTTTAGATTTTTTCAAGGCAATGGGGTTAAGTGGCTTGCCCAAGGCCACATGGCTAGGTAATTATTAAGTGTGTCTGAGGCTGAATTTGAACTCGGGTACTCCTGACTCCAAGGCCAGTGCTCTATCTGCTGCACCACCTAGCCGGCCCTGAGAGATTCTTTCTTCTAGAAAAGGATTGCTTTTATCCCCTACTCCAGAGAGATGATAAAAGGCAATCTGGTTTACTGTACTATGCAATCTCTCTTGTAACTTCTGATTTAGGATCAGGAAACCTCTGGCTTAGCAGGAGATAGAGATAGAGGTGATTCCAACTTGATGGATAAAAGATGCTAGCTATGATCAAGATATGGATTTTCTGAGGCCCTTAGGTCTAACAGGTATTATGTCAACTGCCGGAGATGCAAACTCAAACAAAAAGAAAGAGTCTCTGCCCTCAGGACCTTACATCCCAATGAGAGGAGACACCCCATAAATGGGAACTGAAAAAAACCAGGAGAATCCAAAGTGGAGCCAGAAGGTTCTGACTGTTTTGAGTTCTTTCTCAAAATGGAAATTCAGGGAGTAACTCACCAATGGGAGAAAGGGATATTCTAGGACTGGAAAACTTCCAGGATAAGAAGACAGTTGAATCCTACTGATGAAGTTCAGAGAACCAGAAGTATATTTTATTTTGTTTGGTTTTTTGTTTGTTTTTTTACAAGGCAGTGGACTTAAGTGATTTGCCCAAGGTCACACAGCTAGGTAATTATTAAATGTCTGAGGAAATATTTGAACTCAATTCCTCCTGACTCCAGGGCCTGTGCTCTATCCACTGTGCCACCTAGCCACCCCTGAACCAGAAGTCTAATAAGGGAAACGTGGAATGGCTGGTCTGGTCATATTGACTGGACTGAGCAGCCAGAGAGTGCATCCTTTGGAATTCCTTTGTCCCTAAAGGATGTCTCCAAAACCTTCCTCTCCTCAATCTCCCTTCTCTATGATCCTAGAACATACATAGGTACTTCCCCCTCTTGCACAGAAAATCAGGGAAAAGAGGGGATGGAGAAAGAGGAGTGATAAGGAGTGAAGTCTATCTCCTCAAGCTTTTCTTATTTCCATATAATTTAATCTGAGTGCCTAAATCAATGTATGCAGAAGGAAGGGGAAAGTTTTTTTTAAAAAATGAGTTTTTCTAAATGGTGGGAGATGGTGGCTGGGTCTTTGTAACAATTATTATTTTCAGATAATTCATATCCCTTAAATTAGAACTTGGGAAGTGGCAACTTGTGGCAGAGAAGACACCATTTTGCTCAAAGGAAAACAAAAGCAGAGGCCACCATTCAGAAAGGATAGAATCTCTGACTTGGAGGAGCCTCTAGTGGCTGAATGGGATGTTGTAAATTTATTGAAAAATTGTCAGCCCTAAACATAAAGGCAGAAGAGGGACACCTGTTGGCCAACTCAGACATTATTGAATTGGAGTTTTAGCCCATGGAGTCAGGTCAACAAACATTAATTAAGCACTTTCTAGATACCAGGCAAACTACTGAGAGTATGAAAAAAGTTAATAAAACAGCCCCTGACCTCTAAGGGATCACACTTTCATGGAATGAGCCTGAACCAAGCACCAATGTCATATCCCAGTAGGCAGTTACTAATGTTACTCCTTGCCTATGAGATTTTGGTAGGTTTAGTCGCCTCTGTTTTCCCATCTGTAAAAGGAAGGAATTGGATTAAATGACTTTTAAGGGCTCCTTCAGGTAAAAAAATCTACAATTCTGCATTCAATCTTGTTTCTCTGATTACTGGGGAATTTGAGAATCTTTTCATTTGATTATTAAAAATTCCATTTCTTTTAAATTCCTTCCCTTCTACTCCAGGGAAGCTGGGCATCATCTTTCCTGATCCCCGGGTCACATGTAGCTTCTGGCATCTTATTTCCCTGGAGCTTCTCTAGGCCACATGGGCTCCATCCATTTAGGATCAGAGGCTCATAGAATGTCAGTTAGGGAGGTTCCCCCTCTCCTCCCCCAGCTGGGAAACCATCTAATCTGACCCTCTCATTTTACAAATGAAGGAACAGAGGCCTAGAATAGTTAAGTGATACTTGCCCAAGGTTACCCAGCCCCAAATTGAAAGCAGATTATACAAGCAGGTCTGATTCTATACTTCTGCAACCCTTCTACAGTCTCCTTGGTGCCTGTTTCCTTTCTGAGAGACACCTCCAGCCAAATGCTCCTTTATAGAGCAGAGGTGACCAGATGTTCTGTGCTCAAAGGATGGATCAGGTTACCAACTCTTCAGTTTCCCTGGCTTCTCTTTAATGAGGCATCCCTCAGGGGAGGGGCCTCCCCCAATTGCAATCTCACCATTTTGCCATCCCTGGAGGCAGGGTAAAAAGAGGCCCAGGTCAGATCTGGAGTGGCAGATTTAGGAGACCTGGGTCCCAATCTGACCTCCAACTCACAAACTCCAAGGCCCCTCAGCTTCTCTGAGGCTCAGTTTCCTCTTCTGTAAAATAGAGTAATGCCTACTTCACAGGCATTGTCAGTCAAAGTCTTGTCAAAGTCTTTGTAAACCCCTAACATTCTATGTAAAATCCATAATAATTATACTTTCATTTGTTTGGATACCTCCTGCACAGGGCTTTGCAGATAGGTACTTAACAAATGTTCTGATGAATTCATCTCTTTGTGTTCAACAAACTTTTCACTGAACTGCTCCCAGGTGCTGAGTCATTTGAATGATAATATTTTATTTTAGGATTTATAAATCACTTAAGTACCAGAAATATTATTATTGCCATTTTTCAGATGAGGAAATTGAGGCTGAGAGAGATTTAAATGACTTGTTGATGGTTAGAAAAACCGTAATGGTAAGAATCAGATCCTGCTGGCTGGAAATCAGAATATTCTCCTGAACATTAATGATGATGATGATGATGATGATGATGATGATGATGATGATGATGATGTTTGTCCTTAGTTCTCAACATCAAGGGAGGTAGTGCCATGATAAGCACATGAATTGGATTTGAGTGTGTGTGTGTGTGGGGGGGGGATGGTGCTAAGTCACTCACCTCATTTTTAACTCCAGAGCTATCTGGATCCAGTGGCCAGATTTGAATCAAGATGGCTGGCCATGGCCCTGGATGTGAGGCAATCGGTGACTTCTCAAAGATGAGCCCTGGGTTACAATGCTGGCTTGCCTAAGTGGCATGTGTACCCTCAAGAGATCACCTCTCTCTGAGATTTAGTTTCTTTATCCATAAAATAGGAGCATTTAGATGATCTTCAAGTTCTCTCCCATCTCTAGGAGTTTACAAAGACATGGACTTGCCTTCGAGGAGATTCAACACAGAATAAAAGAAAGAAGTCACGTAGGGAAAAAATCCCATGAGCTCACAAGTAGATGTCTAGTTGTTTCTAATGTGCCTATGTTCTCTCATTTGAGATTCATGACAACCCTTCAGGACAGGTTCTATTATTCTATTATTAACTTCATTTTCCATGTGAGGAAACTGAGTCTGAGAAACATGAAGCACCTTGGCTGGGGTTTTCAAGACAGCTTATGTGAGAGACAGATTCAGAGTAGGGTGTCTCTGCTCCATGCACAGGACCAGACTCAAGGGAAGTCCAGAGGAAGGAGAAATTCATTCTAATTAGGTAAACAGCAGAAGACTTCCTAGAGATTGCAGGAGGCAGAAGTGGAGGGGAGGGAAGTCTACAGAAGTAAGCCCACAGAACGGAGGTTATAATGTTTGCAAGAAATCCAGGTAATGGTGAGTCGTCTCCTTTGCTTGGGGGCCTGAAGCAGATAAACAGCAGGTCAGAAAGGTAGGTTGGGGTCAGATCTTGGAGGGATACCAGTCCAAGAGATCTGGACTTTATTCCCAAGACAATGAGTCTTTGACAAAGGGAAATACCAGGTGAGAGGCCAGCATTAGGGAAGTTAGTCTTTGTAGCTGGGGACATGCCAGATCAAGCTGGGGAAAGCTGGAAGGCCAGTTGGGAGGCCAGGAGAGATTTAGTGACTTTCACCTCCTTGTGTTTGGACAATGGCAATATTCTGTGGTTGGGTTGGTCTCCTGACCTCCAGTCTCTCTTCTATCTATTCTATTTTTCAGTTAGCATTGGAATGATCCTGGGTAGGTCTGACCAGTCACCCCTCTATTCAGGAAACTTTAGGGGCTCTCTATCCCCCTCATAATCAACTAACAAATCCTCAGTTTGGCATTCAAAGCCTTTCTAGCTTGGCCTGCCCATACTCACCCCAATGTACTCTGTGATTTGGTTCCCCTGGCCACCTCACTGTTCCCCTAACAAGCCCCTCCCCCTCCTGACTCCAGACCTCTCCCATACCATCTGGAGCTCAAAGGAAATACAATTTGTAATTCATTTTGTCTGACATTTGGCACTTAATAAATGCTTATTCCTTCCCTCCCATACCTGTAATTCTCTCCCTCTTGGCTTCCCTGACTTCCTCCAATTCCAAACTAAAATATCTTCAAGGCTAGTGTCTTCCCTCTGCCCAATTTACCCTGTATTTCCTCTTGCCAATGTAGCCTGTTTAGCTTATTTGGAGAGAGTTGTTTGAACATTGTCTCCCCATTAGATTGCAAGACCCTTGAAACAGGGGCTGTGTTTAGCCTTTCTGCATATCCCCAGGACTTAGCATAGTTCCTGGTCATAGTAGGAAATGAATAAATACTCATTGGCTGATTGACTAAACAAGTCCCTATCTAAATTGGTAGAGCAGGAAATTCCTTCTACCAATGAAATCTCAGGCTTTAGGCCTATTCCTACTCGATGGCTGAAGACATAAAGACTTGCAGAGCTACTTGCCTAAGTGCTGAGGTGGGATTTGACTTTTCCTGTAAAGGGCAGGAGTTGGGCTCCATGATCTTAGAAGTCTCTTTCTGATGTGGTTGTATTATCTTATGACCATGAGACCTTATTTATCAGGACAGGGAAGTCAGGGAGAGGTCTGAGGGAGGGAAAAGGATCTGTGTGGGTTTTGATGCAATCCATCTGAGGTAGTGGTGGACATCCAGGTGTAGACAGATGATCAGCAGGAAGGTGGAAAGGTGGAAATGGAGACCTGGGATGGAGATTGTTCTCAAGAGTGATCAGATTTGAGATTCACCTACAAAGTAGCAAGAATTGAAACCACTGGGAGTAGATAGGGGAGAGAGAGGTGGAGTCAGGGCCAGATAGACAGACAGAGGCAGAGAACAGACAGACAAAGACAGGGAGACAAAGACAGTGAGACAGAGAGACAGGGAGATGGAGACAGAGAAAGACAGACAGACAGAGAGGGGGGAGAGGAATGGGGGTAGAGAGATAGTCACACAGAGACAGAGACACAAGAAACACAGAAAGAAAAGAAATCTGAGAATGGAATATAGGGAGATTGCCTAGATCTTGGAAGAAGAGATTGAAGCAGGGAAGCAACAGTCAGAGAGGTAGGAGAGAACCAGGATAGTGTTGAGTTGTGAGTTGTGAGTTGTGATATATATATATATATATATATATATGTATATATATATATATATACATATATATATATATATATCCCAGTCATCATTTGTAAAAAGGATTCTCTCTCTCTCTCTCTCTCTCTCTCTCTCTCTCTCTCCTCCCACACACACACACACACACACACACACACACACACCCCACAGCTAGTAAGTGTCTAAGGCTGGATTAGAATTTAGCTCTTCCTAATTCCAGTGTAGGTGCTCTGTCTACAGTACCTCCTAGCTTCCCCGTTAGATAGACTAGTGGATTGAGCTCTAAGCCTGGAGTCAGGGAGACCTGAATAAAAATTCAGCCTCAATCACTATTTATGTGACTACTGGCAAGTCACTTAACATCTGTCTGCCTCAGTCTCCTCATCTGTAAAGTAGGGATAATGAGGACACCTGTTGTAAGGATCAAATGAGATCATATTTATAAAGTGCTCTGAAAACCTTACAGTGCTATGGAAATACCAGCTATTATAAAATGATAAAATGATAGAAAATGATAGAAATACTTCTAGAATCCCACTTCGTCCCCTTCTCACATCAGAGCAAGGCTATTTATTTATACACCAAAAATAACTCCAGAAATAATAGATGAGTCATGAAATCAAAGACCAGTGCTGGAAGGGATGTCACAGGTTATCCTTTCAGATTACAGATGAGGAAAGTGACTTGACCAGTGTCCCAGAGGTGATAAACAGTGAACATGAGGGCCTCAGGCTCCAAATCCAGGCTTATTTCCCAATATTTAAGGGTTTAAAATGTCTTTTGAAGCAAATTCTACTTTTATCCTTCTAAGGCAGTGTGGGAAGACACACTGAGGAGAGAGAGTGGTATGGGTAGATAACTGGGCTCCTGAGGCAGAAGGCCCGGGTTCTAATCCTAACCGTGACCCAGAGCTGGTTTAATTTCTCAGGGCCACTAAGCAGCTCTCTCAGAATAGAAGCAGCAGAGCAGGTGCTGATCTAAAGTGGGGGTAGGAGTTTTTCCACAGTGAGTTTCTTTTGCTCATGAAATCCCAGGCCAAGTCAGAAACCCAAAGTAGCTGTGGGAGGTGGTGGTTCCAGCTGTCACCACCCCCATTTATCAGATGAACAATTTAGGGCTGAGGCAGGTTCAATCTGCACCTTCACTTCCTCATCCATCTTATTCCAGCCCAAAGCTCAAGGGCTAGTCTCAGCCCTAAGGGTTCTGAGACATCTGGTACATTCTGGGTCTATACAAGAGGTATCCTTTGAAAAAAAAATCTTCCAGGCCGGCTGGCAGTTGGTGAAAGGGAAGAGCCCTGCCCTTTTTAACAACCCTAAGTTCAATAAATCTCCAAACTGATAATTGAGGTCTTTTGCAATTCAATGAGAATTTTGAAGTTCAAAGGGCGCCCCTATTTATCCCTAGGCTCAGGTGCCTCCAAATGATCCAGAGCAGTTTTTGGCGGGTTCCTGAATGGGGAGTGCCTGGGCAGGAAATGAATGTAAGAAAGTAGGGGGGTGGGGGTGGCAGGTGCTAGGATCACAAATACTAAAGTAAACTAGACCTTGCCCTTAGGGATTTTTATAGCCTTAAGCGAGGCTCAGGGTCCAAGACCAGAGAGATGCCACATCTGGTGTTTGGTGGGCGCCATGTCTTAGGAGGGACATCGCCAACCTCAAGGACCATCAGGAGATGGGGACTAGCATAATGAAGGACCATGAGATCATGACACTGACTGTGGACTGGGAGGAACCTCACAAGTCATTGGAACAACCTCCTCATGAGGTTGCTATAAAGATTAATTGAAAGAACTAGGCTTGGTGGCACAGTGGATAGAGTAAGTGGCACAGTGGATCGAGTACCAGTCCTGAGTTCAAATCCAGATTCAGACACTTAATACTTACTTAGCTGTGTGAGCCTGGGCAAGTTACTCAACCCCATTGCCTTGCAAAAACCAAAAAAAGAACTGGGCTTGTGTAGCCAGTTATACTGAGCCAAAAGGATCTCCCTCAGAAGTCAGTCGTTCTCTGCATCTTGTGGTGTGATAGCAATGCCCAGACCAGTGATGTCTACTGACGTTTCTACCCCTCCAAAGAGAATTTGTCTCCAGTCAATTCAGCCACTCAGGGCTGCTTCTCTGAAGTCCTCCAAACTGGAGGACTTCATACTGGAGGAATAGTGGGGTCAGTACTACCTATAGAAGCCTAGGATTTTGAGCCCAAAGGGCTCTATCTAGTCCAATTCTCTCATCTTAACAGTTAAGGAAACTGAGACCCAGAATAGAGAAGAGAATTGAAAGTAACAGAACTAGGTTTTTGAATCCATCTCCTTTCTCTTTAAATCTTCCTCACTTTCCCCCTCCATTTTTTTCCTAGCCCATTACCCTGTTTACCCATCACTGATTTTTCCAATCATGTTTGCTCTCCCTTTCTGATGACTTCATCCCCATCTTGTCAAATAAGGCCCACCTTGTCCTCCATCCATAGCCCTACATCTCTCCTCCCTTTCTCCACCAGAATTCTATAAAACTTTGCCCTTTCAAACTCAAAACCCCAGGGGTCTAAAGCCAAATTTAAACTCTTGTTTCCTGCCTCCAAACAGCCTTTATAAAATTCGAAATAGAAGGTGGACTGGCAAGTGGAAAGTCTTCTTGCTTTAGATGGTGAGACCTGGGTTCGAATGAGTGATTTGTTATTTGTGACCTTGGGCAAATCATTCAACATCCCAGGGCCTGGTAAATGCCCCGGTTCATCAATCTGTAAAATAAGAAAGTTAGACAAGATGATCAGTAAGATCTTTTGAGCCCTAAATATTAGAACCCCAAGTATCAGACTCTCCTTCCCCTCCAGGAACAAAGGCTGGGAAAGAAGCAGCACACACCCCTGTCCCCCATCCCCCAGACTATCCTCCCATAGACTTGAGGTCTTAACATTGGTAGAAACAAAAGGAACTTTGTCTTCTCCCAGCCACAGTTTTCACCTTTCAGTTATTAAAAAAAAAACAGTCTGCCTCCTCTGACTTTGAAGTCATTGTTCCCAGGTTCCCAATGAAAGTTGCCAGGTCTCTGGGGGTAAGAATTGCCTGGGGGCCTCGCCTGCTGGCTCTCTGGGCTCTGGCTTGGGACTGTTTCCCTCCTGCACCATCCTGGGGTCACCTGAAATCCCTTCTCTGGTGCCTTTGGATGCCACACTGTCCACTAGGGTACACTACCTCTTGCTCCCTGGAGAGCTGGCTCATCTCTCTCAGCCTAGGGTTAATCAGGGCAGCAATGAATATCGGGGGCCGGCAGAGGGCAGCAGTGGCCCTCTGATAGAAACAATAGGCTCACCACCAATTTAATTAAATTCATGAGAACATATATAGTTCTGGAGCTGGGAGAGACTTGGAAACCATCTAAGTCAAGACTCTCGTGTTGCAGAAAAGGAAACTGAGTCTCAGGAAAAAGAGTAAAGTGATTTAATCAAGGTCACTCAAGTTGTAAACTTGAGGTAAGAGTTGAATCCAGATCCTAGGGTCCCAGAAAGGAATCACTTAGTCCAACTCCCTCATCTTATAGATGAAGAACCTGATGGCCAGAAAGGGGACATGCATTACTCCTAGCTAATGAGCTGGAAGGAGCCTTAGAGACCATCAAATCCTACTCTCTCATTTTATAGATAAGGAATTAAAACACAGGGAAAATCGGAGCTCGTCTACTCTCTACTCTTCCACTTAGCCTCTTCTAGAAATGCCTGCTGCTCTACCTGTCTCCCACCAGGATGTGTAGCAACTCCCAGAATCCTAAGGGTATCCCAGCAGAACCCATAATTGGGCATTGCCACTTTGGAAAGACTTGGAGCTCTGGTTCAGTCATAGTCCAGGTCTTTCCATCCAAGGGTCTGCTTTACTAAGCTCAGAGAGGCTCATTTTACCTCAACTGTAAGCAACTTGAGGGCAAGCCCCAACTCATTTTTGTCATTGTATCCCGGACACCTGGACTAGACTCTGTGGAGTGGCAGGGACCTAATAAAAACTTGGTGAGCACTTTCTAGATCACCAGATTAGCCACAGGCTAATGGATGTTTCAGCCACATCAGTTCTCAATGACTGTCTTCTCTTCTAAGACAGTAGAGGGGTCACAATCAGTATTGGTGAAAGCTAGAGGTACCTAAAAAGGTCTCGTTTGTGTTCCAGTGCCGAAAGCCAATGGGTTTCAGTTGGGACCAGAAGGCAGCAACTGCTGCCAGTTGCCCTAATAAGGGCACCAGCTTCCCTCTCACTGAAGTCTTCCCATCAATCTATAATCCTCCTGCTGCTGAGTGGGAAGCCCGAAGGCCCTAACACCCCCAGTGATACATCAATCAACCGATAAGCATTTATTAAACACCCACTCACTGTGTGCTAGGTTCTAGGGATATTCGAAACCCCAAACTAACTCACTTTACTTCTTGGCCTTCTGGTCTACTCTGTAATATAAGAGGTGGGGAATGAACAGGACCCTTTCAAGAGCCCCCAGCTCCAATTCTGTGCTCCTCTGCATTCTGATTCTTATTAATTTGTGACCATATATCTCTTGAAACCCTCTGAGCCTCACTTTATTTATCTATAAAATGGGGGTCAGAATACCTATAGTATTCTGTATAAAATAAAGTATAAAAAACTTACATTCTTTTGGGTGAGATAGTGTGTTCATTTGTAGATACGTACACAAGGGATTTGGGGGGATATAGGTAACTGGACTGGGGTCAGGATCCCAAAAAAGGTGTTCCTTAAACTATATATTGGTGTTGGGTCCTTCCAGATTAGCAACAGAGCTGATGTTCTCCTCTTCCCCTGCCCCTTACACACATACACACACTACACACAGACAAACACACACTGCACACATGCAAACACACACATACACACACACACACACACACACACACACACACACACACACACACACACAGTGTGCTATGTGTTATCTGACCTCTGAATCCTGACTGATAGGGACAGGAAACTCACTACCTTGGGAGACAACTCCTTCCAGTTTGGGAAAGTACGGAATGGAGATTTTTCCTCACACTGACCTTAAGCCTACCTACTTCCATCTATCCCTCTTCACTCATCCCTTTTTGTTCCTCCATTTCACCAACATTGGAGGTCAAGCCTATTGAGGTCCAAAGGGAGCAGAGGCTAATCAGAGGTGGAGGAGATCCCACTGTGGATGGGGATATTTGGGGAAAAGGGTGATAAGGTGCCAGTGAATTAAAAAGGAGGCAGCAAAGTATAAATTCTGGGTGGCACAATTGATAAAGTGCAGGGACTGGAGTCAGGATGATCAGAGATCAAATGTATTCTCAGACACTAGCTGTGTTACCATGGGTAAGTCATCCTTCATACATTTCTCCCTATTTACCTCAGTTTCATCATCTGTAAAATGATCTGGAAAAGAATAATGACAAGTCACTTCAGTGTCTTTGACATGAAAATTTCAATGGAGTCATAAAGTGTTGGATGAGCAAACTTAGGTGACTTGTTCAGTCACCCAGCTAATAAGTGTCTGAGGTCAGATTTGAATTCAGCTCCTCTTGACTCCAGCCCTGGTTTTCTCTCCACTGAAATGCCCTAGAAAGTGACTTGAGAAAGTGTTAATGCAGATTATAAACTTGATGAAGATATAAACTTTCAAGTGTCTATTGTCTCCTCTCCCCACCCTACACCCCATCCTGGTTTTTAAATATTTCCCAGCATGCCCCATATTGTTCTATAAACATTGGTTGAGCAGTAGAAGCCTAAAAGAATGAAGTCTTTGCCAGCCTAGAAGCTAATGAACATGATAATAACTGGCATGTATCACAAAGAATTCCAAGGTCTACCAAGTGTTTTGCATCCATTATCTTAGCAGGGCCTCCCAGGCCTCCCAACCCCCACACTACCGTTGACTGACACATGGACTTTAACCTACTCTGGGCAGATTCATCCTTCCTTGAGCAAACTGGTAGCTCTCCTGGGAACTCACCCTATTGGTGCCCGATCAGCTTAGCTCTATGGCAGCTCAGGACTTCCAAACTCAAGACAGAGTGAGGATTATAGTGTTTGCCATCCTTCTGGTGTTGAAGATACTACTGTAGCAGATTGCACGTCCGTGATGGCCCAAGATGGTGTTGACGCAAGTTGTCCGGAGGCTTCCTGAGTGTTGGAAGATTCCAGGGCAAGATTCAAAAGGGAATTAATAATGTTTTTGTGAGTCAGAGTCATCTGCCTTCCCTTGAAAAGAGTATTCTCTGCCTCTGAGACACCACACAACTCATAATATACTTTTGTACACCTTAATTCCCCAGGGACACAAAAATTCAATTTAATTCAACAAATATTTTATTGTTCAGTAATTTTTTCAGTCATGTCTGACTCTTTAGGATCCTATATTGGGTATTTTCTTGGCAAAGAATTTGGAGAAGTTTACCATTTCCTTCTCCAGGAAAATTACTCATTTGACAGTTAAAGAAACTGGGACAAATGGGATTAAGTGACTTGCCCAAGGTCACACAGTTAGTAAGTATCTGAAGGTGGATTTGAACTCAAGTCTTCCTGACTCTAGCTCCTATGCTTTATCCACTGCACTAATTGTCTGTCCACAAATACTAATGTTTACTGAAGGTAGAAACAGGATACAGATTCTGTATTTATACTCTAAGAGGGGAGAAAAGAATCAAAGCCTCCCTATTCCTATCAGGTCAGTATATTAAAGATTAAAGGCTCTGCCAGGGATTGTCTTAACTGCTGAAGAGATGAAGAAAGATAACGATGGTTATTGTTGAAGAGGAGTTCACATTCTAGGTGGGGCCCAGCATGTAAATGGCAATGTATAATGCAGGCGTGTGTAAACAGAGAAGATGGAAGGCAATCTAAGAGGGGAAGGCCCTAGGAAAGACCTCCTGAGGAAGGTGGGATTTAAGTTGACTACAGGAAAACTACAATGTGAAGGTGACAAGAGAGAGCTTTCTAAAATGAGGGACAATCTTTGTCAAGTCATCGAGATAGGAGATGGAGAGTCATGTCTGAGGAGCAGCTAGCAGCCCAATGTGATCGGATTACAGATAACATGGAGAAAATGAAAGATTAGGAAGACTGAAAAAGCAGGAAGATGTTGGGTGACTTTTAAATGGAAGAAGACTTTACGTTTGGTCTTGGAGGTAATAGGGAAAGAAAACAGGTGCCTGAGTAGGGAGTGTCCTGTCCACATAGGCATTTGAAGGAAAAAAATCTCTTTGGCAGTTGAGTAAAGGATGGATTGGAGCAGGGAAGACAAGGATTGGAAAGATGTTGCAGTTGTACCAGTGACAGGTGTTGAGGCTGTGAACTAGAGGGTTGTTTGAATGGAGAGAAGGGAACACATTTCTGAGATGCTGTGAAGGTAGAAGAGACAAGACTTGGCAGTGGATTAGGTGGGTAAGAGAAAAAACCAAAAATAATAAAGTGGTGGCAGATTGGGTGACAAGGGTGATACCCTTGAAGGAACCTAAAAATTGAGAAAAAAAAAAGTAGACTTGAGAAAGGAGATAATGGTTCTAAATTGTGCTGTTTGTATGTGATAGAACATTATTGTTCTATAAGGAGTCATAAGAGGGGCAGTTAGGTGGCACAATGGAGTTGATTTGAACCTGAGTTCAAATCCAACCTCAGACATTTAATAATTACCTAGCTGTGTGACCTTGGGCAAGTCACTTAACCCTACTGCCTTATAAAAATGAAATGAAACAAAACAAAACAAAAAATGTCATAAGGGATGGGCTTTCAGAAAAGCCTGGCTGGAAAGACTTGCATGAATTGATACTGAGTGAAATGAGCAGAACCAGGAGAACATTATACACACTAACAACATGGGGTCATGATCAGCCCTGATGGACTTGCTCATCTCAGCAGTACAAAAATCAAAGACAATTCTAAAAGACTTGTGATGGAAAAATGCCATCCATATCCAGAGAAGGAACTGTGGAGTTTAATGAATCCCAAAGCTTATCAGCTTAAATTTTTTAAAGTGGTCTTATGTATTATGTCACTTTTTTTATCTCTAATGTTTTCTTTCTTCCTTTTGGTTCTGATTCCTCTCTCATAACAATATCACTCTATGTTTAGCATAGTTGCAAATGTAGAGCCTAGATCAGATTGCTTTCTGTCTGGAGGAGGGGGAGGGAGGGAGGAAGGGAGGGAGGGAGGGAGAAAAATTGTAAAACTGCAAATCTTGCAAAAAAAATGACTGATAAAAACTACTATTGTATGTAGTTGGAAAAATAGATCAAATATTTATATAAATTTTTTTTAAAAAAAGAAAATAATGACCCTGTTTGGGGGCATGTTGAGTTAGAGATGCGTACAGATTAGTCAGGACATCTTCCTTTCTCACCAGGCTGTGTTCTTCTGAACTTCTCTATCTTGTCCCAGAAACCACTTCATTGTGGAAGATCATGTCATCCCAAGATCTAACAGGTCATCAGTATCCTCTGCTCCTCTTCATTGGATGGTGTAAGCCTCCTCTCAGAAACTCCATTTAAGGAGGTCCCTGAGGCCTACCATCTCTTCTTTTCTGAGTTGTCTTCCCATGAGAATATAAACTCTGCCAGGGAAGGACATTGGGGGAGGGTTTCTATGTGTATATTTTTATTCTCGGTCCTTAGGACAAGGTCTAGCACCTTTATTGAGTGATATCCAGTTTGCTGTTGTCATCTCTCATTCTCAGAGATGACCAGTGACATCATAAGGGTGATGTCTTGACTTCTGAGTACATTGGATTTAAGTGAGGCACAGTTAGGCAAAGTCATCGGTCTCATTGTCTCCTCCAGAGTTATCAGTCCAGCCTGGTGATGGCTCAGCAGACTAACAACCATTAAGCAGTTGGTGAAAGAGACTCTAAATCTGGGATTCATTTGATTAGAGATAATTGAACTCATGTGGGTTAATGAGACTATTAAGTGAGAAAGTACAGGGAAAAAAGAGAAGAAGGACAGGATATACCCTTGGGGACCATCGTTAGTGGGCAGGATGCTCTGAAGTCTGGGGGATTCATTACTTTCTGGAACTCCAAGGAGGAAAAGACTTCAAGATTGTCAATGAAGGTAGGGAATTGTCAGTACTAGTAAGGGAGTAGGGTGTTGGCAAAAATCAGATTTCTAACCCCAGTGCCTAGGATTGTGCCCCAGCCGATGGTAGTCAGGGGGTCATTCAATAATAGTAGAACCCAGGGCGGCTAGGTGGTGTAGTGGATAAAGCACTGGCCTTGGAGTCAGGAGTACCTGGGTTCAAATCTCAGACACTTAATAATTCCCTAGCTGTGTGGCCTTGGGCAAGTCACATAACCCCATTTGCCTTGCCAAAACCTAAATAATCATAATCATAATCATAACAGTAGAACCCTAGAACAATACGGTCCCTCTCTGAACTCTCCTGCTGTCTCTTCTTCCAGCTTATCCTCCTTTGCAGCTGTACCATAATGGATCTGCCAAAGGGCTCCTTGATGTTATGCTATTTACCTGCAGATTGACAGGGTGAGGGAGTCTAGTAACCTTATTCGGGTGGGTATTGGCAGCAGCCACATCAGACAACCACAATCCCACAACAGTTTGGTTTGAAAGAGAGACTGCCAGAAGGGGATTGCTTTTCATGGAAGACTGGTAGGGCTTTCCCCTCTCTCTTGGGTGGGTGGGGTAAGAGCTGGCTGCGGTCAGGAATGTTGGAGGCCAGCTAAAGGCTGAGTGAAAAGGGTGGGGTCAACGGTAGAAGATGGAGATGGTCTCTAGCCTTGACTTTTTGGGGGAATGGTCCTAAAGGTGAGGAGGTAGGGGAGTCGGTGTATCCCCCCGCCCCACCAAATTTCTAACTGGAAGTTTGAAGGAATGCAATCCTATTGTCATTTGGAAATGACAGTGTTAGTTCATTCTCGTAAAGTTTGCAATAATCAAAACAAAAAAGAATGTTTAGCAGAAAGTGTCCAAGTCAGAATTTAAACCCGGCTCCCAATCTAACTCTCCATCTGTGATGCTCTTCTGTCTCATCTACCGTACAGTGTTTTCTAAATTTATCAAAATTGGCTTGGGTCTCCGTGGCTCATTAAGATTCTAATCCTCTTTCCAACTTTTCCTGACCCAAAGTAATACACTTGCATGTTATAGATTAAAGTACATTTGCTGAACAGAATAGGAATGTGAAAAATACACACGCTGAAAATCCCTAGCTGCTTCTTCACTTCCAGAAAAGGTTTGAAAGCCTCCACTTTCCCCATCTATGTCTTCAGCCTGGTAATCCCAATATGCACAAGTGACTTTTAAAAAAAGACTATTCCTTGTCTGTACTTTCAGACTAAGAGGAGGCAAGAGGAGGAATGATCTGGCCAACATCCATTCAGGCTCCCATAGAGACAGCAGCTGTTTCTTAGCCAATCATTAGATGAAGTTCCTTCTGCTCCCAATGGTCACCAGAAGGACTCCATGAACCCAGGCAGCAAGCTCTCTGCTCCTGCTGTATCACATCCGGCTTGCTGTTTGTCCTCATTTCAACCTGCTCTCGTGGACTTCAATTTTTCAAAGTGATCTCTTTGGTATTTTACATCACCTCCCTTTTCCTCCGTCCTCAAACTGAATGGAATTGTACTCCCCCTCCCTCTCCCAGAGAACCTTCCTTTATAATAAAGAATAAAAGAGGAAAATAAAAGTTGAGCAAAAACTAACCCTCACAATGCAGCTCCTTCCAGCAGTTCAGAGAGCTAAGACAACCCTAGGAGACCTGTTATGGATAATGTTATCCACATCCAGAGGAAGAAAAACAAAACAAAATCCTACAAAATCGGAATGAGCACTGCATTCACTTTTTAAAAATTTCTCTTCTGTATTTCTTTCCTATCTCATGATTTTCTTTCTTTTTCCCTTAATCCTAATTTCTCATATGGAAAATGACTAATCTGGAAGCATGTTAAACATAAATGTGTGTGATCAATATTCAATGGACTGTTTGCCACTGAGGGGAAGGGAGTGGGAAGGGAGGGTGGAAGGAAATTATGTAATCTTAAAATATGCATATCCATGTGGATGAATGGTGAAAATTTTTCATAACATGTAATTGGAAAAATAAAATAAAATATCAATTAAAAAAATTAGCCATCACATTGAAAAAGGTTGTATGCAGAATTCTACACCCATAATCCCCTACCTCTGCAAAGAAGGAAAGGGAACTATGTGCCTTCTTTTATCTCTTCTTTGGAATCAAGATGGGTTAGTATAATTTTGAGTGTTGGAGGACTTTTATTTAAAAAAATGTGTTATTGATATCTTGTCTCCTAATGTTGCTTGATACATAGTTGGTACTCAATAAAAATTTATTGATTGATGCAGTTACTGTCTAAATTTATTCTGTATTCCTTCTTTCCCTTTTTTTCTCTTTCTCTTCCCGGAGAAAACTTACAAAAAATTTTATTTTTAAAAGAAGAGGAAAATGATACTTGATACTTTGGAACAATCTGAAAATAAATTCCCCATTCTATATGCCAGTCTTCTTTTACTAGCAGTTCAGAAGTTCCTAGCTTTGACCTAAATATAACTAAGAGAGAGGAGGGATGAAGTGAGTGTTTAGGGGTAGGGTGGGGAGAATTCTCTCGTTCCCAAAGGGAACCCTGCATCATCCACTGATCTTGCGCTGCTGTACTCAGAGGGCATGAAAGGATTTACTCACTGCTCAGACTCTCTCTTCTCTGGGTTTTCTTGGAATTGCTTTCTCCTTTTTTCCCACATCTTCATTACTACTAGTTGTGAGTATCCTCCGGAGGCGCTGTCCTGGACCCTCTTCTCCTTCTCCCCTATATGGACTGACTGGATCAGCTCATCAACTTTCATGGCTTCAATGAGTATCTTTATGCAAATGATCTATAGACCCAGCTTCTCTAGTGCTCAAAACTCATCATCATGTATTTTGAATTGGATGTTCCAAAGGCAATTGAAATCCAAATCATCCAAAACAGGATTCATTATTTTCTCTCTTCTTTCTTTCCCTCCCCTATCCTTCCTTCCCCCATCGTCCTTACTATTGTCAGTCACCATTCTCTGGGTCATTCATTCTCAGCATCCTGGACTCGTCTTTGACTTATCACTCACTGCACATTCCAATATGTTTTCAAGTTTTCTTATCTTCTTTCACACTCCTTGTGCATATCTCTTTTCTCCATTTATCATCTTCCACCCTAATTCAGGCCCTCATCACCTCATACTCTCCTTGCCTCAACCCTTTCTTTGTTCCAATCCATCCTCCTGACTCAGGTACTAAAGTTTGAGTCTGACCACGTCATCCCTCTGCTCAATGACCTCCTCCTTCATCTCTGTGTTGGCTTCCCTAACCTCCTTAAATCTTCAGCTCAAATGTCACCTTCTGCAGAAGGACTTTTTCTACCTAGCTGACCCCACTACCAGCCCTTTCCTGATGCAAGTATTTTCCATTTGCACTCTCTATCATCTCTCCCAGTAGATCATGAGTTCCTCAAGGATGGGGATCATGTTTTTTTTTTCCTTTCTATATATCCCTAGCGTATAGTAGGCACTTATTAGATACTTACTGATTGACTCACTCTTGACAGGTTCCTTAATGATAATAGTTCAAAGGATTGACTCTTGGATCCCTGCATTTCCTGACCTTTTACATTACCTGATAGGTCTAGAAACTTCTAGGGTGGGGAATCAAAGTGGTTTTATGTATGTTACGTATACAACCAGTCTTTATTTATGATCTCGAACTGTCTCACTGTCAGTCTTTCTTTCCTGAATAATCTTGTCCCTTGGAGAACCATACACCAAGAAATGCTACTGGAATGTAGCTAGAATAGAGGCATTTGAGTATCCTAATCCAAGGTGCTGTGACTGTTCACATAAAAGATGGCTCCCTTTATTTTGAAGGAAAGAAGATATGGCCATCTTGAAGGATCGAGAAGTGAACAATATACTTGGGAGAGGGTGGGGTTCTTGAATAGCCCAACTGAGAGATAGATGACGGGGGCTCCTGGAGATCAGTATCTCTACTGCTGTAATTACTGACATGGCCATGACTGGGGGGCTGTATTACACAGAAACCGTGTGGAATAGAAGGTTAAAGATTGTGGTTGCCTCTGCTGAATAGGCTAATGGTGATGCTTCCCTTCTCTCCTCCTATCCACCTCTTTCCCCAGGGAAAGTGATTTCCATTCCATAGTTTGTTTCTGTTTCTTTAAAGTTTATATTCTCCGTATTGTTCACCTGATCTGTACTTGTCAGCATCACGATAACTGTGGTTAACCCAAAGCATTAGTGGTCTGTATGTATTTCATCTGTTCAAGAAGTGATGAGTAGTCAGAGAGTGCAAAGGAAATGTCTCTCTGGAATTTTTGAAACCAGAGGCTTAAAATGAACCGATGAGATTTTATTGATAAGTCTTCTTCTAAAGTAAGGAAAATATTAAGCCATAGATGACATGGATTTCCCCTAGGTGCAATTGAGCGCTATTAGGAGATATTGGGGAAAGGAGTCTTGGTAAAGAAAATTTCTCTCTCTGTGTTTCTCTGAAACAGAAGGAGTTAGCCTTGGGACATTCTCCTCCTCTTGTTTTCTACCACAGCAGATTCAACCTCCTCCCCTTTCAGAGTAAAGGAAAGCCACATACCAAGGGGCTGATGGGAGGAATTGGGAAAGAATGATTCCATTTCCACAAAAAAAAAAAGGAAGAAGGGAGCCAAAGAGAGGGAGTAAGTAGTTTTCCTGATAAACCAAACAACTGATTTTCCCAACCACTACTAAACTATCAAAGCAAATTTTTTGTAGTTAATCATAAGCACAATATGATATTATTGTCTACATATTTTCATTAAATTGTGTAGTAGGGGGCAGCTAGGTGGTGCAGTGGACAGAGCAGCAGCCCTGGAGTCAGGAGGACCTGAGTTCAAATTTGGCCTCAGACACTCAATAATTACCTAGCTGTGTGACTGTGGATAAGTCACTCAACCCCATTACCTTAAGTAAATAAATTTTTTAAATTAAAAAAAAAAGAAAATTTCCAATGAAGGGGAGCCCATTCCATCTCAAATCATCTCATTCCACTTTTGAATATCTGTCCTTGTGAGTGAGAAAATATTACATAAAGTCTAAATTTGTTTTTCTGAAGCTTTTACCTGTTGCCCCTCCTATTGACATCTAGATCATAGAAAGACAAATAAAGTCCCTCTCCCTTGTGACAGCCCATGAAAGCTGGAAGAAGTTCTACTGTCCCTCCCAAGTTTTCCTTTCACCGTGCAAGGCATCCCCAGCTCCTTCAGTCAGATCAAGATGAAATGGTACCAGTTGGCCAGAGAAGATCTTGCTTGAGGGTGCGTGTTTTTGGCCTTGGATTTATGCTCTCTGGCGTAATCCTTGGAAGGACATATCTGCACAAATATATTTTGCATTTCAGGTAAGAGTGCAATCCACTGGTTTTTTCCTCTCTCTTCCCCATCTGTTTTTTAGAAAGTGTTTGCCGACTGCCTGTGCTGTTGGATTATTCTTTCCTGTGATTGTCTGGCCTTTAACTGTTTCTAGTGGTTGTTTTAAGGTTCTTTAAGTTAATTGCCCAATACCACTTTAGCTGAATTCACACAGTAGCCCCTGAAAGTAAAACCATATTGTGGCTCTGAAATGCACTGACAGAAGAGCAGAAATTTATGAACATTTTCCAATTAGAAAATCGTTCCTATTTCTACAATATTTAGAAGTTAATGGAAAGTGGGACAGCTTTTCTTGACTGTCAGCCGAATAAATCAGCTTGTAGCATCTGTCCAAGTCTCCAGTTTGGGAGATGTTGGGTCAGGTCCCAATCCCCTCACAGCAGTCTTATTCTCTTAGATTCATAGTATCTTGGCATCCTGTACTTATCTCTCCATATGATTGGTTTATTTTTTCCTCTAAAGCATTTGACTCCCTCACTTAAATTCAATTCACTTGCAAGTCATAGTATCATCTTCCTGATGTCATGGTCTTCTTTGAGAATGAAGGACAAAGGGGTGACTAGGTGGCTCAGTGGATAGAACACTGGCCCTGGAGTCAGGAGGACCTGAGTTCAAATCCAATCTCAGACACTTAATGTCAGGAGGACCTGAGTTCAAATCTAATCTCAGACACTTAATAATGACCTAGCTGTGTCATTAGCCTAAGTAATTTTTGAATGTGGTTTTCTGCTATTGTATTCCTTCTTCAAGGCTATCCTCTCTTTTATTGCTATATTTATATTCTCTGAGTATATCTCTAAACTTCAGAATCTCATCATTGCATTCTGAAATTCCTTGGTCACATTTATCACCTTTATTTCAACTCATCGTCTTCTCATTCATGTAATATTTTCCTTTGATTGTTTGTTTATTTTTTTCATTTTCTCATGTCTCATAATTTAGCTTTATTTCTGATGTGACTCTCCTTGTTGAACTGAATCAACTGAATCAGTTCATTTTTTTCAAACATTTTGGTATTTATTGCTTTCAATCTATTTTTTTCATTATGTCTGTTCTTTGGTTTCTTTATTTCTGAGTGCTTATGAAATTTTCAAGGGTGTCCACTAACTTTGCTCTTCCCCCATTTTATTGAATTTCTTGAAAGGAGTATTGAGAAGGTAAGCTTTTTCTGATGCAGAGTGAAGGGAACAAAACTAAGAAGACAATTTATACACACTCAACAAATCATAATAAAAAAAACAACTCAGGAAGACTTCAGGACTCTGAGTAAATCAATGACTAACTATGGCACCAAGGGATAAATCAAAGCTCTCACATCTTGACAAAGAGGCGATAGACTTAGACAGAAGGAGATCTGCATTTTCATGGATGATCATTTTAAGGATTTGTTTTGCTTGATTATGCATATTTGTCACAAGAGTTTAGTTTTTCTTTTTCAACTGGGAGGTAGGAAAAAAGAAAATAAATGATTTGTAGGGCAGGGTACGTAGCATTGAGAATCGAGTTCTGGAATTTGAGTCAGAAGAGCTGGGTACAAATCCAACCTCAGACCTTTACTAGCAGTGTGACCTAGTAACAAGTCATTTAACTTCTAGCTGCCTTGGTTTTTTTCAACTGTAAAATGGGCCTAATGACAGCATCTACCTCCCAGGATTGCTGTGAGGAGCAAAGGAGATATTTGTAAAGTCCATAATCAATCAGTCAAGATTTGTTTCCTTCCTTCTTTATATTAAAGTTAATTATGGAAGAAAGCCTGCACATCCACATACTCAGGCAAGTTACACTAAAATAATTTAGGGAAAAATTGGAAAATTCCATAAACTGCCCATCAGAGATAACAACTATTGAATTAGTATTCAATATTAATTTATTTAGATAATATTATTTAATTAACAATTAATTAAGAGATGAATCATTTTATAACTAAGTAATGGAAGATAATGGATGACAGAAAAGGCATTCATCAGCTCTGGGGTCAGAGGATACCTGGTACCACAAAAGAACATTTTCATAAGGGATCAGCACTGGATTTTCTTTGGATGAGAATGATGGAAAAAACTTGAAAGACCGTGGTTATGACAATACAGTGGACATGGACGGTGAGTACAATGTAGAATAACCAACCAGTCATTCTTCAAGGAAGGGGATTTGCCAGATGTGGACCAGGGACAGCAGTCAGTCTTAAATCAGGAAGTATAAATGGAATTTCTTTGAACCAACAACCAAAAAAGAGAGATTGATTAAACAAACTTTTACATCACCTTATTCCTTCTACTCCCTCATTCAGAGACAACAAATTTAAAAAAAAGAAATTAAATTAACCAACCCACTAACCAGATTTAATTATCAAAAATGCAATTGCTACATTGCAGGTGCCCAATTATAGATAAATTCTCCCTATCTCATTCACCCTATCCCCTTACAACGTGAGCTCTTTGAGAGCAGGGACTATTTTGCTTTTGTTTTCTAAGGCCAGGTTCAGCAGTGTCCTATAGGAGCTACTTAATAAATGCTTACTGGTTGATTCGTTGTATTTTGGGCAAAGCATGGATAGAATTATTTCTTATATCTTTGTTGTCAAAGCTACTGAATAATGCTAATGAATGTCTCATGATCTAAAGCATCACTCAGAATCATGTCACTGAAACAAGGTCTGATAACATTCACAATTAGCAGAAGAGTTGAGGATAGCGAGTGATGCATAACTCCATGGTTGGCATTGGGATGACCTGGGTATGGCTATCCTCTCTACAAGGGTAGGTCACAATCTCTCCTCATCTTTCTCTCCAGGACTTTTGCTCATGGCCATCTGTAAATCTTCCATAGAGAATCCAGACAAAGGGCTTATTTCATTTTTTCTTACCCCCTGAGGTCTGATGTGGCTCACAGAAAGTTCATTCCTTCCTTCTTTCCTCACTCCAGGCCTGGCTCACCTCCTTTTCCAATAACTCATGCCCCTGGTGATAGCTTGTACACCATTTTTCATGTGCAAGTCATTTAGGGTAATATGCTACAACCTACTACACCTAGCAGGCATCTTTCCATTACTCATTGGGTCACGTGCATTTTAAGTCTTCTGGGAACTGTGAATTCCATCATTCTGACTTCCATCATTCATGACCACATGGCCACATTGCTGGAAGAATGTTGGTATGGAAGAAAAGGGCTTTTACATCAGCGTCTCTGGTCATTGCAACAAAAAACCCCCAAAATCAGAGTGATATTTTATCAAATAGTATGTTCTGTTGAAAATTGTGTTCTATTTGAAGTCAATGGATCTAGATTTAAATTCTACCACCTAATGAGTGTGACCCTAGACGAGTCATTTCACCTCAAAGTGAAAGATGAGATGATGGCTGAGAGCCTTCTCTAAATCTATGATCCTAAATGTCCTGTGCCCTTCAGCAAGTTATTTAACCCTGTTGCCTCCAGGTTTCCTCATCTCTAAAGTGAAGGAAGACAACACAACTCTTAAGAAGACGCCCTGTTTTGGCCTTAAATATGTCAACAGACCCAGAAACAATTCCCTTGGGATGAAGCCTTTTTCCATTTTTTTTGTGTGTGAACAGGAATCATAAGTTGATGAAATTAATAAAGCATTGCGATCCAAAGATGGAATGATTTTACAAATTTCCAAAATGTTAGTTGGATGAGAGGCATGTTGAGAGAGTTAAGTGAAGGGAAGAATGTACACACGTACATTAGTGTGACACAGGTAGATCATACATTTTTTAAAAAATAAGAAAATCCTACAAGTTGCCCATCAAATCATTCTACAGCCTGGCATTGCAGTAGTAAGAGCTTTCATTTATAAGCTGGAGAGTTAGAATTCAAAACCAGTCACCAAAACCTGACTAATTACATTTCAATAAAGAGGTTATTTATATCTCAGAATTCTGAGGGCAGCTAGGTGATGCAGTGGATAGAGCACTGGCCTTGGAGTCAGGAGTACCTGGGTTCAAATCCAACCTCAGACACTTGATAATTACCTAGCTGTGTGGCCTTGGGCAAGTCACTTAACCCCATTGCCTTGAAAAATCTAAAAAAAAAAAAGAATTCTGTCCAGAAGTGGGCACTCCCTCTGCCAGACATGATATTTCTGGACTCATTGGAATGAACAATTCTCTTCCCTTCTCAGAGGCTTTAAGCCCAAGCCTTTGAGGTTGCCATCAGTACAGAAAACAGCCCAGTAGGCTATAAGGTCCTTGGGGGCAGGGACTGATGGGTTGGTGTTGATCTTATATGCTCATCAGTAATTAAATAGCAAAAGAATGTACATTGTGTACATTGTGTTAGAGTTGCTTGATCAGTGTTTGTTGAGTTAAATTTTTACTCACAAAAACACTTTCTAAGTATTATTACTCTTATTTTAAAGATGAGAGGAAAGTGATACAAAGAAAAAGGCAAAAATATGTGAGGCAGAATTTGAACTCTGGATCTCTTCTGACTTGAAGATCAGGACTGTGGTCACTATACCATGTCAAAGCAGGTTGTGAACGTTACCTGTGGCTATCACCTGAGCCTTTAAGAAGACTCTGGGAGCGGCTAGGTGGCACAGAGGATAGAGAGCTAGCCCTGGAGTCAGGAGGACCTGAGTTCAAATCCAACCTCAGACACTTAATAATTACCTAGCTGTATGACCTTGGGCAAGCCACTTAACTCCATTTGCCTTGCAAAAACCTAAAAAAAAAGACTCCAGCAAATTTAGGATTACGTAAATCCAACAATGGCACAAGGATGATCATCATCCCTAAAGAATGGGAGATGGGCTCAAGGATTTGGAGACATCAAAGCAAAAAAATTCTTCTGAAGAGAACCTCTGAAAGCTGCAATGGGGTCTTTCTAGACACATCCAGGTCAGGAGGATGTTGGAAGAACTTTCCTGGGAGAGACATTATATTCTTTCAAGTTAAATCTTTTCAATAGCCAGCATCTCTTTACTGGTAAAGGGATGGTAGTCCTTGTAACCTGCCCCCCCCCTTCCAAACTTTGGAAATCTTATTCTGATCTCTACCCATCTTTGCTGTTCCCAGAATCCATCTCTCACTTTGGGGCATTTTCTCTTTCTCCTCATCAATGGAAAGATAATCATCGGTAAAAAAAAAAATCTAGAGAATAAACTCAGAGTGGCTAGGTGGCGCAGTGGATAGAGCGCCAGCTCTGGAGTCAGAAGGACCTGAGTTCATATCCGGCCTCAGACACTTAATAATTACCTAGCTGTGTGGCCTTGGGCAAGCCACTTAACCCCATTGCCTTGCAAAAACTAAAAGAACAAACAAAAAGAGAATAAACTCATATTTTTTCTCATCTATTGAAAAAGGATAATTTCCTGACAATGCCATGTAAATTTCAGAAGCCTTGAACCTCAGGGGGGAGACAGTCAGGGATGACTGGAATGTTCTGTAATGGTCTCCTTCCTCATCTCTGCCTCCTATCTTCCCTTTCTTCAAGTCCCAACTGAATACCCACCTTCTATAGGAAGTATCTCCTCTGTTAATAATTTCCTATTTTATATATCAATATAATTAATATGAGCTATGTCCATATGGATCTATAAGTCTTGAATCCACACATGTGTTTGCATATTGTGACACCAGGGATTGTCTTTTACCTTTCTTTGTATTGCTTGGGTTTAGCACAATGGCTGCACATATCAGGAGCTTAATATTTATTGTATGAAGTCATAGGCCTCACAGAGAGTTTCCTCACTTAAAGTTTCTTGGTTGTTGTCCTTCATTCTGAAAGAGGACCAATGTGACCTACAGTGACTGATCAGATCAGTACAAGCCCAGAATGCTTGGGTTGGACACAAATAGGTCATGTGATCATTTGGTTTGGATCCTCTAAATTTGCACATTTGAGTTACTCCAATCACCCCAATTCTTCTTTGCTCATAGAGCATAGACCCTCTTTGATAAGAGAAAAACATGCTTGGTGATCCTATGCCAGGGTCTCTCATGTCCCAGGGTCTCTTATAAGTCTAATAAAAAACAATTTAGAGAATAAACTCAGGTTTTTTTCTGTGCTACTGAAAAAGGATATGCTCTGTCAATGCCCTGTAAATTTCAGAACCCTTGAACAAAGCCCCATAACCACATCCTAGTTACAACTCTATTCCATGTTGAGATGAATAAGAGGAAAGGTGTCTTCATTCTTTCACGGGTAAGTCAGTTCTCAATGGGTACTTGTCCAATCTCTGTTTGGGGTTTTCTAGGAAGAATTCAGTTGGTACATGAGGACCAGAGGAAGGGCACTAGAAGGGGGACCCTTTAGTCTAGTCTTACTGATATGCAAAGGGTGGAAATGATATGTTCAAAGTCACACAGGTAGGAAACGCTATAACCAGGGTCCAAATGAAGGTCCTCTGATTTCATGCCCAGTGCTATCCTCTCACTCTGGTGAAGTGCAACCTGCTGTCTCCCTTTACCCCCAGTTCCCTTCGCCATTTCTCTGGAAATAAGACTTCATTGTGATGAATTTGTGAACCTTGCTCCTAGCTCAGGCTATAGTCACAGAATGCATCAAGATGTAGTTCTTTCTCTCAAGGAAGAAGCAGCTCTGTTGTCTGTATTCCTCTTTCTCCTTCATCTGAAATGAGGGAAACCAATCAGAAGTAGAAATATTGAGAAACCCCACCCACTCCCTTTTACCTGTCAGCCCATTAGTCACTGCAGAACAATGGGCCATTTGTGCTACAGATTTCACTCCTGCCTCCAAGGAGAACCACACATCAAAGGATTCCCAGAAGCCCCAAACCCACAAAGGAAGAACATCAAAGGTTAGAAAAACTATTGACTTTGCTGAAGTTTGATGTTAAGTCATGGGTCCCATTGAATTGTTTTATTTCTTGAGAAGAGGAAAAAATTTTAACTGAGTATATACACTATCCCCCCCCCCCAAAAAATGTGCGTTTAATTATATAGATTGAGAAGAATGACAATATAGCCCTCTGAAAAAGATCTGGGGGTTTCAGTGGACCACAGACTCAATATGTGTAGATGGCAGCCAAGAAACCAATGTAATCTTAGACTGTATTAATAAAGGCAGAGACCCAAGCCCAGAGAGGTGATTTCTTGATCAGACTATGTCACGGTCTTGTGTTTAGTTCTTGGCGCCATGTTTTTTAGTAAGGACCATCGGTGAGCTACGATAGTCTTCAAGAGAATAATCAAGAGAATGAAGGATACCACTTTTGATCCCACCACTTGAGGCAATTTAAATTGTTTAACCTGAAGAAGAGATGACCTAGAGGGGATGTGAGAACCATCTTAGAAGGGGCACCATGTTTTTGCTTGGCATATATTTTTATGTTTCCATTAATACAACATAGGCATTTTAAAGATAAAGTCTTTGTCTTTTTCTTCCCAGACTCAGCAGAGTACTTGGCAACAGTTGGTGTTTAAGAAATGCTTGTCGATTGATTTGTTTCATATTGTGTCTTCCTTACTTGTATTATCTGGGTAAAAGAGAAAACTGCTTCCTTAGCTCATTAAAGGACCAAGAAGAATAAAAATCTCAAGGACATGGGGTGAGGCCCAGTCACAAGGTTTAGAAAGATAAAAGCCTTGATCCATTGGGCAGTGTTTCTTGGATCAGATCCCAGAAAGGGGAGGTCCTGAGGAAGCAGATTTGATTAGATTAGCAAGGTCTTCCGGTCACCCTTCCCATTGCACCCCACTCACATAAAAACCACAACCTTCTCAGAGTCATTTCTAGCTTCAAGAGATATAGGAGACCAGCTAGTCCAACCCCTCATTTTGTAGAAGTGGAAACAGGCAGGCAATACAGGAATTAGGAAAGACAGACAGTATTTGAATCTTTGATACCACCCTCAGGATCTCAGAGGCCAAAGGGACCTAGAGGAGCATTTGTGTCAAAGTAAGGGTGCCCTGCCAAATGGTCATCCAACCTCTGCTTGAAGCTCTCTGGGGAAGGGGAAGCTCACTACCTCCACTTGTGGACAACTCCCGCACAAAGCATTCCTTTATATCAGTGGCAGCGTCTCCCATTTTTCTTCTAGTTCTGAGGTCCCCCAGAGTTAGACTCTTCTTTGAACAGAACAATTTTAAGCCTGATGCCCCCAAGTTTGGTCTTTTCTGGCTAATTCTCTACTGCTCCTTTATTCTTCACCTGGTGTAATCAACCGAGGACCTCAGTTAGTTAAAGAATCTCAGTTCAAATCGTGATCAGAGACACAATTTGAACTGAGGTCCTCTAACTTTAAATTTGGTATAAATGAGAGTTTCAGGGGACACTAGAAAGGGAAAGAAAAAGAAAGTCCTGATTGGGTGGATTAGGACTATATTTGCTGTGGGAGCGGAGTTGGAAGAAGTAACAGCTGTTAGCCAGCAGCCTCTCCCTACAGATCACCATAAATGATCTCCTGTTGATTCCCAGACATGTGGCCACACTGAGGCCCCCACACTGAACCAAAAAAGAAATGAATGTGTTCATGACTATCACAGAATTAGAGCCAGAGGGGACATCTGAGGTCATGTAAACCAGTTTCCTCATTTTTATAGATGAATAAACTGAGCCCCCAAAGGCAAAGTGGTAGGCTCAAAATCACAGAGCTAATACATGGCAGAGCCAGGATCTCCCCTCCCTCTTCCAACCAGGCAATATTCCTCCTCTTTGTGTTTTTAGTCTGAAAGAGTCAGAGGACCCAGGTTTATATCCAGCTTCTAACATTTATTCTGTGTGACTTTACTAAGGCACAGAACCTTTCTGAGCCTCAGTTTCTTTATTTGTAAAAAATGGCTATAAAATCCCACCTTCTATGGAAAACCTTTCCCAGTTTCCCTTAATGTTAGTGTCTTCCCTCTCTGAATCTCTCCATCTTATCCTGCCTCTATCTTGTTCCTTCAGGATTGTTTTCAGGTTCCTGCATTAATCTGAGCAGAATCTGTGTTGGCCTTGCACAGTGTGGCCCCAAGGCTCTTCTCTATATCAACAGGTTTCTCCAGGCTGAGCATTTACTAATTTGTGGTCATTGAATCTCAGCCAGGATGAGAGGCATTGTTGCAGAGGAGGTCCTGGACTCCAAAGTCAGGCAGCAGGGGGAGCAAAGACCAATGAACTAGAAGTTCAGATATTGGTAGGGTCAGCTCAACCCTAAGGCAACAAATAAGAGAGGCTGCTCTGACTGGAATTCAAATTCTAGAGTTGTGTCTGACTCTTCATGACTCTATTTGGGGTTTTCTTGGCAGAAATATTGGAATGTTTTCCATTTCCTTCTTCAGTTTATTTTACAGATAAGGAAACTGAGGCAAACAGGTGAAGTGACTTGTCCAGGGTCGCATAGCTAGGAAGTGTTTGACCCTGGCTTTGAATTTAGTCCTCCTGATTCCAAGCCCAGGGCTCTATCCACTGTGCCATTTATTCAGTATCTGTGAGTAATTTATCTCCCCTCTCTAACCTGTGTTTCATTCCTATCTGTCCACTCACAGGTTTAGGAACTGAAGGGCCTTTATGTGACCTGAAATTCAACCATCTTATTTAACCCAGGAAGACACTAGGTCCTAGAGTTGGTAAATAAAGTTGCCAGCTGTACTTAATAGGACTGCTGATCATGAATAATCATAATCATAATCATAATAGTGCTGAAATCATGAATAATAAATCACAATTTGAACTTGAGCCCTCTGTTGGAAGAGGGAGTTGAATGGATATACCAAAAGTTGGAATTAAAATTGCCAGGAGAAATATCAGCAATCTCAGATAGCAGATGATACCACTCTGATGGCCAAAAGTAAAGAGGAATTAAGAAGACTCTTGATGGGAGTGAAAGGAGAGAATACAAAACGTGCCTTTTACATTAAAAAAAACAACTTACGATCTTGGCAACTGATCCCGTAAGTTGTTGTTTTTGGTCATGTCTGACTTTTCATGACCCCATTTGGAATTTTCTTGGCAAAGATACTGGGTTGTTTGCCATTTCCTTCCCCAGTTCATTTTGGAAATAAAGAAACTGAGACAAACAGGGTGAAGTGACTCGCCTAAGACTGCATAAGCCAATAAGTGTGTGAGTCCAGATTTGAACTCATGAAGATGAGCTTTCTTTATTCTAGTCCTGGTGCTCAATTTAGCTGCCCAAGTGGTCCCATTACTTCCTGGCAAACAAAAGGAGAAGAAATGGAGCCAGTATCAAATTGTATATTCTTGGGCTCAAAGATGACCACAGACAGTGGCAGCAACCATGAAATTTAAAAATGCTTGTTCCTTAGAAGGGAACTTATGACAAATCTGGACCCGCATACTGAAAAGTAGAGACATTACCTTGCTGATAACAGACCATTTAGTCAAAACTATGGTTTTTCCAGTAGCTATGGATGACTGTGAGAGTGGGAGAGTTTAGTTTTGCAGAATTGGTGCTCATAAATTATGGTGCTACTCAATTTGGATCAATGTACAAGGAAACAATGTATAGACTGACAAATTGCTTTCTGTGGGGGGGGTGGGGGAGGGAAGTAAGATTGGGGAAAAATTGTAAAACTCAAAATAAATAAAATCTTTAATTAAAAATAAATAAATGAATGAATGGATCAGTCAAAACTTGAAGAAGTTAATTCAGATAGTCACTGGAAGGTCAAACCCTTAATTACTTGGGCCACATGTTGAGAAGGTGGGACTCATTGGAAAAGACCCTGATGTTGAGAAAGATTGAAGACAAAAGAAGGAGAAGACAACAGAGGATGAGATTGATGGATAATGTCATGGAAGCAAAGAACATGAACCTGGACAGACTTTGACAGAGAGTAGAGGATAGAAGGGTGTGGCATGCTATATGATCCATGGGGTCATAAGGACCTGGACACAATTGAGTGAATGAACAGCTACCTCTGAAATCTCTTCAGCTCTAAATCAATTTTCCATTTCGAGAAGGATGGGGAAGGGGTGGGGATAGCAAGGGAGGTAGCAGGGCTGGGGGGGAGGTATGAAGTCAGATGACCTGGGTTCAAATTCCATCTCTGTCTCTCACTATTTGGATGGCTTTTAACAAGTCATCATTAACGTCTAAGTATTTTTTTCCTTTAATGGATGAAGAGGATTGAACTGGATGACCTTTGAGGTTTTTCCCATTACCGTATTCATGATTTTTGAACTCACCCACTTCAAGGAACCCAGCATCTGGAAGACTGGATGGGAAACATTTCAGCTATTTTTGCTTCCACTTCTTTCTCTAGTAGTCAGAGTATCAGTTCCTATGGTAAAGGAGCCAGGCATTTCCAGTCATCTCCAACAGCTGGTTGGCAAACCAACTGCCATTCATGGAGTTGGCAAGGCAGCCTAGTTGGAGTGCGAGGGCACCTCAAGGGAGGGACTGAGGGAAGCATATGTCAAGCAAGTCAAACCAACACTACCTTGACCGCCATCTCTGCTCAGACCCTGATGGAGACAATACAGGACCCTGAACCTTGGGAATAGCTATGATTCCAGCATAGTAGTTTAGGAACCACCCCTGGCAGGTATTACAATGATAGCTACAAAGACCCAGAAAAGAAAATTCTTGCCACTCAAGTCCCTGGCACTGTCAAATGGTTCAACATCAGAAACTGATAGGATTTTATCCACAGACACTAAAGCCTTAAGATTCTCTTTGCCACTGCACCCTAAGGTCCTGAGGGCATCCCATCTGACTTGCAGCTGAAACCTTCCCTAGGGGTGGTCTCTTCCATTATAATGGAAGCTCTTTCAAAGTTGGCACCATGTGACTTTTCTATTTGAATCTTCAGTAGTTGGAATAATAGTAGAGACTTAATCAATGCATGTTGATTGTTTTTGTCATTGATATCTATCATCCTTTTCCTCACATTCCCTTCTTCAACTCTTTTTTTGTGGGGCTATGGGGTTAAATGACTTGCCCAAGGTCATATAGCTAGTAAGCATCAAGTGTCTGAGGTCATATTTGAACTCAGATCCTCCTGATCCCAGGGCTAGTGCCTTATCTACTATACCACCTAGCTGCCCCCTCCCTTCTCCATTCCTTTGTTTGTTTGTTTGTATTTGCAAGGCAATGATTAAGTGACTTGCCCAAGGTCCCACATCTCTGTAATCATTAAGTGTCTGAGTCCAGTTTTGAACTCAGATCCTCCTGACTCTAGGGCTGGTTCTCTATCCACTGTGCCACCTAGCTGCCCCTCCTTCTCCATTCCTTACTGGATTTTCTAAAGCACTTTGCCCCCATTCTACCAAGTGAAGCTTGTGATAACTCTCAGGAACATCTTTCAGTTATTTTTAGCCCCATTTCACAGATGAGGAAACTGAGTCTCTCAGGTGTGCAGGGCTTGCTTGGGGACACAGATCTAGTGGTCATTAGAGGGAGAATTTGAAGGCAGTTTCTCCTAAAGGAACCCCAAGACTCTTGAGGGTAGGCTTATTGACTTCTTTTTATTCCCATGGGTATCTCTTTGAGAAGTGGACACTTCCAGAAATCCTCAAGGTGACTGAATTTCTACCCGGTATGTTCATGGAGTGGTTCTAACCAGGATGGATAAGACACCATCACCATGTCCATAGCTGTGGATAGTAGCCTGTGAAATCTTCCCAAAGTGGCCATGTTATTTTGAGGAGGTGGATTTATGAAAGGAAGGGAGCATTCAATCTCTCTGTTGTTGGGGGTTCATCCTGGGAGTTGGAGAGAAAATTATAGGGCTTCTTGAGGTCACCTCAAGAGAGCAGTCAAAGTAAAAAGTAAAGTAAAAAACAAACCAGTAAGGGAACCAGGACTCCTGTCTCCATGTCTGGCTTCCTTTCCTATGACTTCCCTTGAAGCCTTTTGCTTTCCAGTCAAATTAGGCAAGTAGTCATTTCTAACAGTTGATAGACCCTCTCCCACCTCCAGGCTCTTGCCTAGACTACCCCATGCCAGAGAGGCTGGCTCTTCTCATCTTGGCCTTTGTGGTCTGTCTCTCTTCTCCAGCTTCTGTTGAAGTCCCACTTCCTCTTCCCTCAACATACCCCCAATGAGAAGGGCCTTCTCCCTCTTGCTAACTTCCTAGACTTTTCCAAGACTCCATTCCTTCCTTCCCTACATCATATGCATCTCTGTTCATGCCCTATGACTCCCAGTGAGGGTAGAAGTGGAATTGCTTTTGTTCTTGTGTCCCTAAATGAGCATGTAGTAGGCACTTAAATCTTTTTTGTTGAATTTTGAGGAAATTGGTTAATTTTTTTAATGATGTCTTTTGTTTTTATTGTCTAAGACTACAGATCTAGTGCTGCTAGGGTCCTAAGGAACCTCTTGGCTAAACCATGCCTCTTACAAATAAGGGAGTTGAGGCCTGGGGACATTAAGATCCTTGTCTAAGATCATACAGTAATGGCCAGAGGTAGGTTTTGAACCCAGAATATCTAACTCCAAAATCACCTTTCTTTTTCTCCACTGTGTCATTTCACTTAGCTCTTGCCTTGCTTGCCATAAGGTCATTTTTACACTGAGGCCTAGAAGATGTTAATAGACTCCCCCCAATGTCACCTAGAAGAAAGGTTGCCCTGGGATCTACACCCTGGCTTCCACTCACTGCCTTCATTTCCAAATACATCTTTCTCTCCTTTGCAGAGACTCATCCCTTGAGTGTTTGGTAAATTTTTTTAAAAAGGGATAGGAGGAGGGGGCAGCTAGGTGGCTCAATGGATAGAGCACTGGCCCTGGAGTACCTGGGTTCAAATCTGGTCTTAGACACTTAATAATCACCTAGCTGTGTGGCTTTGGGCAAGCCACTTAACCCCATTCCCTTGCAAAAAAAGGAGGGGATGTAGGGAATTTCAGGGAGATGCACAAGGATGGTTTTTCAGAGTCCAGGCAGGTAAGTGGGAACATTTATAGCTACTATTTTCTTTCTTCTCTGACTTCAGGTTTTATCTGACCTCATGTTTAGTAATAAGTTCCTTTTTATTGTAAAGTGTTTCTGGGATTCAAACAAAGGGGATTACAAAGAAAGGGTTTCCCTGAGGGCCCCTGGAATTACCAGGGAGAAGCTGTTAGGGATCCCTGAACAGAAGGGGCTTGGAATACTAACATAGAGTGGATTTAGGCAATCTCTCTCTCTCTCTCTCTCTCTCCTCTGTCTCTTTCTCTCAGTCTCTCTCTCTCTCTCTCTGTCTCAGTCTCTCTGTCTCTCTCTTTCTCTGTCTCTGTCTCTCAGTCTGTGTCTCTGTCTCTATCTCTCTGTCTCTCTGTCTGTCTCTCTCTCTGTCCTCTCTCCACTTCTGTTTTTTCCTCTATCTCTGTTTCTGTCTTTGTCTGTCTCTCTGTCTTTCTCTTTGTCTCTCTCCTTTTCTATTTCTTTGTCTCTTTATCTCTTCCCTCTCTTACTCTGTTTTTTTCTTTCTGGTTTTCTCTGTCTCTTGTCTCTGTGTTTCTCTGTCTCTCTGTCTGTCTGTCTCTGTCTCTGCCTGTCTGTCTGTCTGTCTCTCTGTCTGTCTTTCTCTCCCTCTCTTTGTCTGTCTCTCTGTCTCTCTGTCTGTCTCTCTCTTTTTGTTATACATATGTATATCAACATCCACAACACACACACACACTAACCTCTCAGACATGGGATGTGATTTTTTAAAGACCCAGCAGAGTCATTCCAAAAAACTGCGAGTGTGTGGTGCAGTGGGGTGAGCTTGGACCATGGGGTGGTGAAACCCTACCTTCAGATCTTACCTCTGACTCTTACTAGCATTATGACCATAGGCTCCTCTGTAAAATGGAGAGAAACACAACACCTATGTCTCAGAGTTGTTGTGAGATAATGTCCATAAAGGGCTTTGCAAACTTTTACGTTTTATGAGCAGGACAATGATGCTGCTTTGATGGCTCCAACGGGAAAAAAATTGTTGAGGAAATCTTGGGCAATGATTCACAATAAAGTTACAGATTCAGATGTGAAGGTTTAATTTTATTGGTTCAATACTGAAGTGGAATAAACACAGCTGGGAAAGTAGGCACCTGCTGGGCCACCTGGCTGAACGTTGCTCATTTCTCCCAGTCTCCAAACTCCCCCTCCCCCCCAGGTGTTAGGAAGTATGGGGTTGGGATGGGATGGAGTGGAGTAGAGGAACAGGGAGAATGCTTCTTTTCTTAAAAAAAAAAGCAACCCATTATTATCTCATATTTAATTTGATGAAAGAGAAGAAACCGACTGAATGAATATTCAGTACAATTTCCATTTAACAACTAAACTAAAACAACTCAATACCAAGGCTCTGATCCAGTCAGGAGACACTTGCAGACAAAAAGAACATGAAAAATGAGTTGGGTTTCCTTAGGAGGAATGGGAATCCCCTCCCTAGAGGTCTTCAGGCAGAAGATAGATGACCCTTGTTGAGGATGCTGCTGAGGAGATGCAAGGACAGATATGGCCTAGAGGTTCTGTGCAGGTCTGAGAGCTTGGGATTTCCTTGAAACTTGCCTCCACACAGGGTTCTTATCCCACTGGGGTCCTGCTCTCTCTATTCTGGTTTTATAGTTACCATAAACTCAGTCTTGGGTTCAAGGGACAAAGTGTGGGCTATCAATTCAATGGATAGAATGTAGAACTGGGAAGCTCAGGAATCATCTAATCCAGGCCCTTCATTATTCATGTGAAAAAATGAAGGCCCAAGGAGATTCATAATGCCTTGACTTGGAAACCTTAAATGAAGAACCCCCATTCCACTTCTGGCCAGCTTTCCTCACTAGGAAATAGCACCTGTCACTGAGCTGAATCTGCCTTCCTACTCCTAACTCTGCCCTTTGGAACCAAACAAATAATTCCTCCTTCATAGGACAGCCTTGAACAGCTCTGCTGTCTTCCCTGAGTCTTCTCTTCCCTAAGATAAGCATTGTCAGTTCCTCCAATTTATAGCATGTTTCTCAATTTTCTAATCATTACACAGTCATCTTACTTTAGAGACCCTCTATTTTCTTAGTCTTTCCCAAAATGTGTTCCCAGAAGAAATACCATTCCCTACATATGCCAAATCCAATGAAATGATCAGCTCTCCTATTCAGAACACTCTTCCTCTTTTAAATCAGCCTAATATCGGGGTGGCTAGGTGGTGCAGTGGATAGAGCACCAGCCCTGAAGTCAGGAGGACCTGAGTTCAAATCTGTACTCAGACATTTAATAATTGCCTAGTTGTGTGGCCTTGGGCAAGCCACATAACCCCATTGCCTTGCAAAAACCTAAAAAAAAAAGAGTGAGGGATGACAGAAAAAGAACTGAACACTAACCTAGTAATCATAGATTGTTAAAAGCCTCAGGAGACTGGTGAGACAATCTCCTCCACATACACCCATGGAGGATTTATGAGCAAGAAGTTGTAGGAAAAGAGAGTATGGAAATATTGCTCCCTGAATTACTGGAGGGTGTCATTCCAAACATTGTCCATCAAGTTATGTTATCCCTTTCAGTTGTGTGTCATCTGCAGATTTTGTAAGTATGCTCTCATTTAAGATATTGATAAACATATTGAACAGTATGGATACATAAAGATGCCATTTCCTCTCACTCCTTTGCACAGACATGAGAATTTCCTGGATGTAGAACACTGTATATTATTTCAGATTTGAGGAGAATTAGTGAAATTTGCTAATTTTTTCCTTCTGCTTTTTCTTTTGAAAAAATCTTTAGGGGCAGCTAGGTGGTGCAGTGGATAAAGCACTGGCCCTGGAGTCAGGAGTACCTGGGTTCAAATCCAGTCTCAGACACTTAATAATTACCTAGCTGTGTGGCCTTGGGCAAACCACTTAACCCCATTTGCCCTGCAAAAAAAAAAAAAACTAAAAAAAAAAGAAAAAGAAAAAAATCTTTATTATAAGGACTATGAGGAAGATTGGGATGAGATAAAAAGGGAAATCTAGGTGATGTAAACAAACCAGTAGCAATAAAGTTTATTTTTAAAATATTGTCTTAGAATTTTGCAGGAAAAGTTGAGAGGTGTGCTGGAGCCAGCTCTAATCGGTTAAATTGTCTGTGTGAGGATTTACGCTTCAATCACCACAAATCAGAGCTGTGTTAATGATGTAGGTTAAGTTTAAAATTGTGTATGCACCTTCCCCTTAACTCCTCAGTCCCAGTTGTTAAAAGTTTCTTTCTGTGATTTTGTTCTCAACACATTCAATTTTGCTCAATGTATAGCATGGAAAGACTAAAGATTAACAGACTGCCTTCTAGAGGGAAGAGAGAAGGGAGATTGGGGGAAAAAATTGTAAAATTCAAAACCTTACAAAAAAGATAGGTGGGGGGACAGTTAGGTGGTGCAGTGGATAGAGCACCGGCCCTGGAGTCAGGAGTACCTGAGTTCAAATCCAACCTCAGACACTTAATTCCCTAGCTGTGTGATCATGGACAAGTCACTTAACTCTACTGCCTTGCCCCCCAAAAAGTGATTGGCAACTGGGTTTGGAAGAACTATGTATTAGGAGAACAAAGAGAAATGATTTCTGGCCTCTTTGGATCCTTTGTATGTAGAACCAGAGTTTACCTTGGTCTTACAGTCAAGATGAGAGAGGATTTCTCTCCAACAATGGCAATGTCATGTCCATGGTGGCCACAGGCGCTTCCCTCCTTGAATCCGAGGCAGGACTCCATGTCTGAAAAGGCAGTGTTTTTGTTCCTAAGCAACAGATGACCAAACAACTATGTAAGAGATGGACCTTTCCAGCCTTGGCGGTGACTTCATGAGTTTACTGAATCAGGTGCTAGTTGCAGGAGGTGATTTCTGCAATAACCTCTTAGAACAGAAGGCAGGGATGGATTGAAGTCGGCTCAAATGGGCTCAAGGAGCTGATTGTTTAATTCCCAGTATAAATATATACACCTTAGAGATCCACCAATGCTACAAATTAGGCTTGATTTGTGGTTTTGCTGATTTCTAGACTTGAGAAAATGAGGGAGAAAACATTAACTTAAAAGTGGGTAGTGGGGCAGCTAGGTGGCACAATGGATAGAGCACCGGCCCTGGAGTCAGGAGGACCTGAGTTCAAATCTGACCTCAGACACTTAATAATTACCTAGCTGTGAGGCCTTAGGCAAGCCACTTAACCCCATTTGCCTTGCAAAAACCTAAAAAAAGGCTCCATGTGACTAGAGAAGACAAGAATTCAGGTCTGGGTGGTCAGAAGAGCAGGAGTTTGTGAGACAGTAGAGATCCAAGATAATTGTGAAATTTCTATTCAGCATTACTACACAGTTACCTTTGCCTCCAGAGAACAAGTGATATGCTGTTGTTACAGATGCATTTCTTTTGTGCTAAAGGAAATATGATTTCTTAGATTTAGACCTTGAAAGGATCTTAGTCCATACCTTCCCCCTCCCCACCCCCTGACCATTTTGAAAATGAAAAAAGTGAAGCACATAGGGGTTAAATGACTCGGCTAAAGTCGTGCATCTAGGTTATTTCTGAAGTAGAATTTGATCTTTGGTCCTCCTGCCTTCAAACCCAATGCCCCATGGGCTAAATTATACTTGAAGCCAAAGTGGAGAGAAACTTGTTATCTACTTTAAACAGTTATTCCTTCTACATCAAGAAGAGAGCTGGAAAATCTGTGTATAAACTTCTGACCCCTCCTTTGTACCAGAGAAGTCTGAATTATTAGGATATTAAAAACTTAAAATATGCTGATATTATACAAAAACATACATATATTTTATGTATTTCTGTTTCTAATTTTTTTTCCTGTCATCTGCAGCTTCCACAAAAACTCCTAAAATAATTCCCATTTAATCTCTTCCTTCCTTCCTTCCTTCCTTCCTTCCTTCCTTCCTTCCTTCCTTCCTTCCTTCTTTCATTTCTTCCTCCCTCCCTCCCTTCTTTCCTTTCTTCTTCCCTTCCTTCCTTCCTTCCTTCCTTCCTTCCTTCCTTCCTTCCTTCTTTCATTTCTTCCTCCCTCCCTTCTTTCCTTTCTTCCTCCCCCCTCCCTTCCTTCCTTTTTTCTTTCCTTCCTTCTTTATTTCCTTCTTTCTTTCATTCTTCCTTTGGGGTGTATGTGTGGGAAGCTATTGGAGTTAAGTGACTTACTCAGGGTCACAGCTAGTAAATGCCAAGCATCTGAGGTCAGATTTAAACTCCTGACTCCAGGGCTGTCCTCTATTTAATTTTTCTTTCTTTCTTTCTTTCTTTCTTTCTTTCTTTCTTTCTTTCTTTCTTTCTTTCTTTCTTTCTTTCTTTTTTTAGATTTTTCAAGGCAATGGGGTTAAGTGGCTTGCCCAAGGCCACATGGCTAGGTAATTATTAAGTGTCTGAGGCCGGATTTGAACTCAGGTACTCCTGACTCCAAGGCCAGTGCTCTATCCACTGCACCACCTAGCCGCCTCTATTTAATTTCTTAAACTGTCCCTAGATATGTAAAAACTTCATTAGGGAAAGTCATGATGTGGAAGGAATAACTATTGAAAACCTCTTCTAGGAGGGGCCCTTTTATTTCCTTATGGGGAGACTAAACAAGAGTCATCCCTAAGTTCAGTTTTTGAGATTTTCTCTAGAACTCAGCACCAGGGCGAAGAGACAGAGTTCAAGCCCCAGTTAGATCAGTTCTCTTTGGTGTCAGGCTACCTCCAGTTACAATCTGGCTCTCCTGAAGACCAGAACTTGAGCTCCCCTTTGAGAAGAATGAGCCACATGTTTAAAAAAGGGAGTCAACATCCATCTCATCCTTGGGAGTACCCATCTCCCTTTCCTTCCTTTTGCTTCTCCCACTAAAAGTCCCAAGGCTGCCCAGGCACTACCTGGGCAGTCAGGGAGGAGTGGCATGGCTGATCACACTGTTTGGATGATCAACTACATGCTATCCACTGAGATGGAAGACAGTCAGCCAGGCCTTACTCCCAGTGCTGTCACTGCATCCTAAAGACTTTCCCAGCTACCCACTGTTATGGCTTCCAATCACTGGGTACCCACTGGTACATCCTTTGGACTTCTGTAATCTTCCTGGCCCAGAAGCAAACTCTTGTATAAGTGTGGTGACCCCCTCCCCCCATTAGAGTGTGATCTCCTTGAAAACAGGCTTTACTGGTGTTTTTTTTTCCTTTTTTCATCACTAGTAATTAGCATTGTGTTGAATTCATGGTAAGAATAGAATAAATGTTTTTTCATTCATCCATTCATTTAATAAACCATTAGATATCAGAACTCCTCACCACCACCCCCAAATCTCTCTGCCTTCCTAGTCTCAAAATGACACCAACCCCCTTACCCACCCCACTAGGGAAACTGGACAGGTGTTCAGACTGTGTCTAGACACATACAAACACTCTGGCAACTCAGAAACTAGGGGTTTTGTTTTCTTTTTAAAATAAGAGAATCTGTGTTTGGTTACTAGGAGAAGGAGTCAGATTCCAGCTCAGTCCAGAAATGATTCTGTTCACTGGGTCCTTTTGAGTGATATTGTAGGTAGGTGGCAAAGGGCCATAGATGCCTGGGTGTCTAAATCCTTGGCTGAGGCATAGTGCTGGGGTCTGGGTCTCCTGGCCTCTGAAGAACCAAGAGAGAAGACAAATGAGAGATGAGCTGAATTCTGAGAGCAAGCCAACTTCATTCCCCACCCCTTCCCCCCTCACCCTGTCCCCCACTAAACTGTGGTGGTTTAGACTGGAGGTCGAGTTCTTGTTTCAACCCCTTCCAAGAGTGGGGTGGGGGTGGGGGAGACGTGCGCTATAATAACAACTGGCTGCCATTTATATACCGCTTTGGGGGTTTGCAAAGAGCTTGACAGACATTATCTCATTTGAGCCTTGTCACAGCCTTGGGAGGTCAGTATTATGATTATCTCCATCTTTCAGATGAGGACACAGGCTTAGAGAGAGTTCATGACTTGCTCTGGGTCATACAGTTTGTTGGAGAGAGAACTAGGATTTGAAACCATACTTTCCTGATTCCAGGTCTTGGATTCTATCCACTATTCAAAGTTAGTGACTTTGCACAGAGCACGCCATGGCATCGCTCCCCTGATGCCACGGTCTCCTTCAAGAACAACGAGATGAAAGGAGCTAGGGTTATGGATGAGAAGATCATAAAACTATCAAAGATCATAGAAAAGGACTTCAGAAAGCAGCTAGTTTGACACCTTCTTACAGCAAGGGAAACTGAGGCAGGAGGTGAGGGGATTTGCTAAATCTTACACAGAGAGTAAGTTTCATAAGGATTTGAACCCAGGTCCCTGGATTCTGGAGTGGGGGTGCTTTCTTTATTTTTAATTGCATGTACTTCCTGGCTGCTTGACCTTGGAAGAGTTGTCTAGCCTCTTACCCTCTGCACCCTCATAAAATCAAGATCATAATGCCGACTGCCCTGCCCGCCACCCGTGACTTGTGAAAGCGTAATGAGAGAATCGTTATACAATGTGTCTTAGAAATAATAAAGCATATAAAATGATGTCTGCAATTATTTTGTGGTCTCCTAGGGGGAAGAGCCTGTGGGCAATCCTGAGCAAAGGAAAGGGGAAGAGGGAGCCAGGGTTCCTAGGGCCTGTTGCTCTCCGAGCCCTGGGCCTCACTCTAAGGACTGAAAGAAAGAAAGCAGACCCATTAGAAAGGAGGCTGGAGAATGGCTTTGGAGGAGGAGGAGGTGGTAACCCCCAAGCCATAGCCCAGCAATAAAAAGGATAATAGCAGATATTTATACAGAAATTTAAGGTTTGCAAAATTTGTTATAGACATTATCTCACTGGATTCTCAAAATAACCCCGTAAGGGAAGTATTATTATCACCATTCCTATTTTGCAGATGAGAAAAAGACCATGTTAGAATTCTGACTGCCACTCCCTCCCTACCTGTGGGCCTCATCTACATAAAGAGGAGATTGGATCAGGTCAGATTCCAGAGTTTTTCTGGTGTCATTCACCTCCTAGGGCCCCCTCACAAACATGTTTTCTAATATTTGAGAGATGTGGTAAGTGTTCATTAGCCATTAATGGGACTAGAGCTGTCTTTTTTCCCTCATCCAAAGTTCATAGGCCCAGTGGTGGAGTTGGGGGTGGGGAGCCTCAGGGAAATAGGGCACTATGTTGGGTTGGAAAGAAGATGGATTTGAAGTAAAAGGATTTGGGTTCTAGATCTTTGTGATCCCCCCATGTTATCTTGGGTAATTCACCAAAAAATAGTACTAGTCACCTCAGTTTTGTCATTTGTAAAATGATCCTTTGTGTGACCCTGTTCAAATAATTTCCTATCTTTGAGTGAGGCTCAGTTTTGTCTTCTATAAAGTAAAAAACTTGTGTTACTTGATCTCTAAGTTTCCTTCTACCTTAGAATCTATGGTCATATGACTTGCACAGGGTCACCAGATTTAATACAGTCTAAGTAGAATTTGGGAACAAGGTCTGCATAACTCCCAGTCTGGCACCCTACCCATTAGGCAATACTGCCTCTGCTGTAGATGTCATTAGGCATTCAGGCACTAAATTAGTGTTCCAGTGAGCAGCCTGACCCTTAGTCCCTGGAGTCCATCCCTCATGGCAGGTGATCCAGTTTCCCGCCAGGCACCATCATCCTTTTGCCCTTCTTGCCCTTCCAGCACCTTGATCAAGCATGGTTCCCGTGGGAACATTGGCGCCAATATCTGGAGCTCCCTGGGGTCTCCCTGTTACTTGCCCACTACTGCCACTCCTATCAAACTCTGGAACAAAGGGCCCAGTGCCTGCCACCCGGCTGATTCTGTTTGCCCAAGGTGGGTCCTCCTGGCAGAGATGCTATGTAAACAGGGAACTGCCGCCTAGGGAAAGAATAAGACAGGGGAGGCCCTTCCGGGAAACTACACCTGCTCCACACTGCTCAGTCCCAGTCAACACTCTAGAACTCTTTCAGATCCCCAAAGACCAGGTCTTCACAGAGTCTGAAAAGATCTGATCAAGCCACAGGGGCCAGAGAGGTAAAAGGACAAGAAGACCTGTTCTGAGAGGATCTCAAGGGGCTAAGAACAGACTTGTAGAGGAGAAAATTTATGAGGAAGAGTGTGCGTCAGAGGACCTGGATATAAATCCTAACTTTGATGCTTTTTAGCTAACTAGCTATGTGATCTCAGGCAAATAATTTTTCACATTGTCTCTGTATGCTCTGTAAAATGAGGTGACTAGATCGGGTAACCTCTCTGGATCCTTTATTTCTAGATCTATCAGAGGAGGTAGGTGGCTAAGCGGATAGAGCACTGGCCTTGGAGTCAGTTCAAATCCAGCCTCAGACACTTGACTCTTACTTGTGAGACCTTGGGCAACCCTGATTGCCTCACGTCTGGGGCCATATCTAGTCCTGATTTATATCTGATCACTGGGCCCAGATGGCTCTGGAGAAGAAGTGAGATTGATGACATAGTACAGCACCACTTCACTCAAATCCAATTCACATGCTTGTCATGGCATCATTTCCCTGATGGCATGGTCTTCGAAAATGAAGGGTAAACATTAGATCTATCAGCCTAAAAGCCTGAGTTCTACCAATAATAATTCATCCCTTCTGACTTCTGTAGATTGATAGTAGGCACAGGCATGGCTTCTCCCCTCTGGGGCTCTCCTCTAGCATCTTCAACTTGCCCTTAGTCTAAGATGGTTATTAACACAAGATGCTAAAGAAGTTGGCAAGGACCTTATGGGCCATCTGGTCTACCTCCCTCATCTTTAGATAGAATGTAAAAAAAGGCTCAGAAACCACCTGAGGTCATTCAACTAGCATGGAGTCAGCATCTCCCAGGACAAGAATGATTCTCCTTGGATACACCCTGACTCTCTGGGAACATGGAGGCCACCAGAATCTGGGGCAGGGACCTTTCACTTGAGAAGTACACATGATTCTTCTCCAAGGCTCCCCTCTCTAAGTCATTTTCCAGCTATTTTCAAACCTTGCCCAGAATCCTACTCCCACCTCCCTACATGTCCCCTTCCAACATTAGAAGCTCCCCAAGGCCTGGGATCATCTTGCTTACTTTTGCATTATATCCTTAGCACTCAGCAACACTTTGATAAGCACAAGGTTCAGTGTAATCATACCTTATCTAATACATTCACTTGCACTTGGAGAAAATAGCATAAAGCACAATTGAGGCAAAAGGTGTAATATGTCCCCTCTGGGACCCAGCCGGATGTGGTAGTGGCAGGATCCTGCAGTTTCCTAAAAGGAGACTAGGTGAGAGATAGTCATGGCTAGGGTTAGGTGTGGGTGCCACTTTAACTTGTTTCCTTGCTGCTGAGTTACTGCTAATATCTTAGGATCCTAGGAAGTGAACTCAGGGACTACCAAATCCCCTCTGAGGGAACCAAGGAAGTCACAGGATCATAGACAGTAGAACCTCAGTTTACAATTTAATTCCTTCCAAGATTCTGTTCATCATGCTATTTGTTTGTGTTGCAAAGTGACTTTTCCCATAAGAAACAACGTAAAGTCGGATGATTGGTAGCACATTCCCAAAAATATTTATATAAAAATAATTATTTATAATTTTAGGTAAAATTTTGTCCTTAATATACCTGAAATACAATAGCAATGATTAATACACAAGATAGACTGAAAAATAAAACAAATTAACCTGCACATTATTCTTTAAAAAGAGTTGTGTCTGGCATGATGGAAAGGAGAGGGAGGAGGGGGAAGGGTTATTGCTTGGAAGGAGAATCTCCTTCCATGAGAACATCAGAGATCTCGTTGTTGGGAGTGTTGGGAGTGTTCTCCCTTTTGCTACTTTCACTAAAAGTTAAAATAACACTACTGCCTTCACTTATTTTTGTTTTTTAGAATCACTTTCATGTTTTGACTCACTGATTTTTTTTCTCTTTACATTCACTTCTGACTAAGAATCTATCTAGCGACACTTGCCTTTGACATTTTTTCAAATGTGATATTGCATTATCGTCAAAAATAGTCCTAGCTTGCACTGCTACAACCTTATTTAGGTGATGTTTTTCAACAAAATTTTGCACTTTTCCCCCCACATCTGATAAGCCTCCCTAATCTCACTTGCCATGAAGGATTCCTCCAACTTCTCAACCTCTTTCTCTGCTGAGATATCCTCCCCAACCTCTCACTGTTGCTCCTCATACAGATCCATCAGTTCATTTCTCTATGTTCTCAGTTATGGTATCATCTGCTAACTGCTTCTCATTGGTCCACATGAGAAATACCTTTAAATCATCTTCTAGACCACATGGCTGTTGTTTTGATATTTCCATGATCCCTTTCACTGCACGTACCATCTTTATTTCATCATACATATATATGTATATATATAATTTTGACATTTTATGCCAGTTACATGCAAAAGCAAGTTTCAACAATTACTTTCAAAACCTTGAATTTCAAATTCGCTCCCTTTCTCCCACCCCACACCCCATTTAGAAAAAAAGTTACTTGATGCATGTTAAAAATTCATAGCCTGGGCGGCTAGGTGGCCTAGTGGATAAAGCACCGGCCTTGGAGTCAGGAGTACCTGGGTTCAAATCCGGTCTCAGACACTTAATAATTACCTAGCTGTGTGGCCTTGGGCAAGCCACTTAACCCCATTTGCCTTGCAAAAACCTAAAAAAAAATTCATAGCCATGGGTGGCTAGATGGCACAGTGGATAGAGCACCAGTCCTGGAGCCAGGAGTACCTGAATTCAAATCCGGCCTCAGACACTTAATAATTACCTAGCTTGCCTTGGGCAAGCCACTTAATCCCATTGCCTTACAAAAACTAAAAAAAAAAATGCATAGCCATGAAGCATGTTACTACAAGAGTCTTGTTGTAAAATTAAACATAATTTCCCTCCCCACAAAGAAAGAGAAACCTCTTGAAAATTAAAGTGAGAAAAAAAGTGTGCTTCAGTCTATATTCAGATACCATCAGCTCTTTCTTTGGGATGGATATCATTCTTTATCATAAGTCCATTGGAGAACTTGTTTCAATATTTTTTTCTCACAGTTGCTATTGTTAACTATATTTCCCTCCATCCTATTTCCCCCCACCCTCATTTATTTTATTCTCTCTCTCCTTCCATTCTGTCCCTCCTCAAAATTGTGTTGAATCTGATTACCCTCTTCCAGAATCTTCCCTTTCTTCTGTCACTAATACTCCCCTCCCTCTCCCTGCCCCTTTCTCTCATCCCTTTCCTCTCCTATTTTCATCTGGGGTAAGATAGATTTCTATACCCAACTGAGTGTGCATATTATATCCTCTCTGAGCCTTTTCTGATGATGTCCCTTCCCCTATGATGCCCCTCTTCCACTCCATGGAAAAACTTTTCTTTGCCTCTTTTATGTGAAATAATTTACTTCATTCTACCTCTCCCTTCCCTTTCTCCCAGGAAATTCCTTTCTCACCCATTAACTCTATCTTTTTAATATCTTATAACTTTAAATTAAACTCCCACCTGTGCCTTGTCTACATATGCTCCTTCTAACTACTCTAATAAAAGAGGTTTATATAAGTCAGCAGTATCATCTTCTCATGCAGTAATACAAACAATTCAGCATGATTAAGTACCTCATAATTTGTCCTTCCACCTCTGTGTTTCACCTGAGTCCTGTACTTGAAGATCAAACTTTCTCTTCATTTCTGGTCATTTCATCAGGAAAGTTTGAAAGTACCCTATTTCATTGAATGCCTACTCCCCCCCACCAAAAAAAGGCAGCTAGGTGGAGCAGTAGAGAGAGCACTGTCCTTGAATCAGGAGGATGAGAGTTGCAATCCATCCTCAGACACTTGACTCTTACTATGTGACCTTGGGCAAGTCACTTAACTCCTATTGCATTGCATCCAGGGTCATCTCCAGTTATCCTGATTCATATCTGGTCACTGGAACCAGATGAGTCTGGAGGAGAAAGTGAGGCTGATGACTTAATACCCCCCTCACTCAAATTCATTTCACATGCTTGTTATGGCATTATCTCCCTGATGTTATGATCTTTTTTGAAAATGAAGGGCTAACACTTTTTCCCCTGAAAAAGTATGTTTAGTTTTTCTGGTTAATTAATTTTTGGTTGTAATCCAAGCTCTTTTGCCTTCTGGAACATCATATTCCAAGCCCTATGAGTCCTTAATGTAGAAGTAGCTAAATCTTGTGTTATCTTGATTATGGCTCCATGATATTTGAATTGTTTCTTTCTAGATGATTATAATATTTTCTTCTTGACTTGGGAATGCTGAAATTTTGTTATAATATTCCTGGCAGTTTTCATTTAGGGATCTCTTTCATGAGATCATTGGTAGATTCCCTTAATTTCTATTTTACCCTCTGCTTCTAGGATGTCAGGACAATTTCCCTGGAGAATTTCTTGAAAAATGAAGTCTTTTTTTGGTCATGACTTTCAGGTAGTCCAAAAATTTCTAAGTTATCTCTTCTGGATCTATTTTCCAAGTCAGTTGTTCCAATGAAATATTTCATATTTTTGTCTAGTTTTTCATTCTTTTGGTTTTGTTTTATTGTTTCTTGATTTCTCACAAAGTCATCAGCTTCCCTTGACTCCATTCTAGTTTTGAAGGAATTATTTTCTTCAGAGAGCTTTTCAATTTCCTTCTCCATCTGGCCAATTCTGCTTTTTTAAGGCATTCTTCTCTTCATTGATCTTTTGGACTGCTTTTTTTTTCATTTGACCCAAACTGGTTTTTAAGATGTTATTTTCTTTGGTATTTTTTTGTGTAATTCCTTCACCCTGTTGCTGACTTGGTTTTCATGATTTTCCTGCATCACTCTCATTTCTTTTACCATTTTCCCCTACTTCCCTTGCTTGATTTTCAAAATCTCTTTTGAGCTCTTCCATAGCCTGAGACCAATTCATATTTTTCTTGAAGTCTTTGGATACAGAAACTTTGCCTTTGTTATCTTCTGAGTGTGTATTTTGATCCTCTATAGGGACAAAGGAATTGTCTATAATTGAATTTCTTTTCAGATATGTGCTCATTTCCCCAGCCTATGACTTAATTTTAACTCTTTGTTAAGGTGGAACTCTGCCTCCAGAGTGGAAGAGCCACTGTCCCAAGCCTTTGAGGGTTTTTGCAGCTGTTTTCAGAGACACCCTCCAGGGACCTCAATTTCTCCAAAGTCTTATGAGAGGCTCTGATTGCTCTCCTGGCCTGTACTCAGGTTTAGCACAATTATTCTTATCTGTCCTAGAACTGTGAGGACTTTTACTGCTCTGCTATAGCAATAAAACTACTTTTTCTGAGTCTGGGGTTCCTGCAACCTGGGTCTGAATATGGGTAAAGCAAGAGAGTCCTGCCTCAGAGATAACAAACAGACCTCTGCATTTTCCCCTGACCCCCTTACTGTCCATGGACTGAGAACTCTGGAAGTAGCTGCTGGGCAGCATCATGCCAGGTATCTCCCCAAGACTGCTCCTGGTCCCTAGGGGTTGGGACTGTGCCAAGGCCTGTGCTAGACTGGATTCTACTCTCACTCTGTGCAACAGAGTTTTCCTACTGCCCTTCCCAATGGCAGTCCCTGGGTTGAGGGGTCTGGAAACTGCCCTCACTGTCAGGGACTCAGGCAGGATGAGCTGGTCCTGGATGGATGGAGTTACTTTGTTCCAGCACTGCCAGTCCTGCCCAAGTTGCACTGTAGCCCTTTCTAACCCTGGTATAACAGATCCTTCCTACAGATCATCCAAGGGGTATTGGGCTGGGAAATTGTTTCACTTGGTCTTTTTGTGGATTCTGCCTTTCTAGAATTTGATTAGAATCATTATTTAAAGGTATTTGGAATGGTCCTGGGGGGAGCTTGTGAGAATGCTAGCCTTTCTCCACTATCTTTTCTCTGCCACTCCCAGTCTTCTTCTTCAAAATGGTACAGATAATAGATGGCAGACAAGTCATGAAACTATGAAAGGTCAGTCACACATGCACCGCATTCATGCTTCTCAATGATTTCTTTTTTGATTTCCAATGTAATGTTATCCTTTTTCTTTAAACCCTCTTCTTCTTCATTGGGGCCATTGCTACAAATATTGTTGTATATCACCGTCCACCATACACATTTATGCTTACCATATATAAGTAAACCCACACAAAGATGCGTGTAATGATATTATTAAAAGCAAATGATGCTGCCTTCATGAATGGTCAATGCCAAATGAGGCTGATTAGGCATTATACTGACCCGAGGTTCCTTGATTCAACATATGAAAGCAAAAAACAAATTGCCCAGGTTGAGCACCATCCCTTTATGAGACGTTCGAATCAAAACATGATATTTGTATTGCAAGCACTATTTCCCCTGAAAAAGGAATTACGCAAATTTTGTGGAAATTTTTCTTTGTCTTGCAAAACATATGTAAACCAGGTTACTCATAAACCTTCTGTTTCTAGAATGGAAACTTAGAGGCAATCAATCTAGGTTAACAAGGAAGAAGCCACTGCCCTGCTATCCTCCTTCCTTCCTCATGGTGGCAGCAGTCCTCATCAAAGTGAAGGTTTTCCAGAGATAATTTTTGCATTTACAAACTCTTTCCAGTTTTCAGCCATTGCCCCTGGTTCTTGCCTTCTAGGGTCCAGTTGAACAAGTCTGAATCCTTGTTCACATGTCAGCCTTCAGTTCCTTGAGGACAGGTCTCCCTGAATCTTCTCGAATTTGGTAAAACTGCTATGAAGGGAGTCCTTATGTTTCATGATGATAATAATAGCAGCAGCTAGTACTTATGTGGGATGCTGATGTTTGCAGAGCACTTTACCTGTTATCTCATTTAATCATCAAAACAGCTTTATGAAGGTGTTATTATTAACCTCATTTTACAGAGAAGAAACTGAGACAGAGAGATCTCCATCCTGCCTGGGACCCTGACAGTGAAGGCAGTTTCCAGACCTCTCAGCCCAGGGGTTGCCATTGGGAAGGGCGGTGGGAAAAAACTTGACTAAAAAGAAACTTCCTTTAGGATAAAATGCACACTACTACTCTATATTAGGTAATTACAGCTTCCCTTCTTAATTTGACTCAAACCTATCTTTTCAAGTGGATTGCACATTTTTAACAATGTAAAACATTTCTATATTAGCTATTTTGTACAAGAAGACTCAAAGTATGCTTCAGTCTGTATTCCGTCGATATCAGTCCTTTCTCTAGAGGTGGATAGCATGCTTTAGCCTCAGTCTTTTGGCATGGTCTTGGATCATTGCTTTGCTGGGGATAGCTAAATCATTCACAGCTCTTCCTCGAACAATATGGCTGTCACTGTACAAAGTTGTCCTGCTTCTGGTCACTGCACTCTGCATCAGTTCACGTAAGTCTTTCCAGGTTTTTCTGAGATCATCCTGCTTGTCATTTCTCCCAGTAGGATCATAATGCATCACAATCATATACCACAGCTTGTTTAATCATTCCCCAGTTGATAGACCTCCTTTTGATTGCCAATTCTTAGCCACTACAAGACAATTACGTGAATTGGATTTGAGGGAGGGGATGCTGCGCTGTCATCCACCTCACTTTCTCCTCCAGAGACGTCTGGCTCCAGTGGCCAGGTAGGAACCAAGGTGATTGGAGATGGCTTTGGATGTGAGGCAATCGGGGTGAAGTGCCATGCCTAGCGTCACACAGTAAGGATTTAAGGAGGTCCGATCTGGATTCAGGTCCTTCTGACTCCAGGGCCAGTGCTTCAGCCGCTGCGCCACCACACACTGCTATAAAGGGAGTCCCTAGTTTTAATGCTGATGTTTGCAAGGCAGTTTACCTGTTATCTCATTTAATCATCAAAACAGCTTTTATGAGGTAGGTGTTCTTAGTAACCTCATTTTACAGAGGAAGAAACTGAGACAGAGAGAGAGAGGTCAGTGACTTGCTCAGGGTCACTCGGCTAGTATCAGGGGCAAAAGTGAAGCTTGTCTTCCTGACTCCAGTTTCACACTCTTTCCTCCATGTCCCCCAGTCAGATTGCCCCCCACCTCTTCCTCATGTCTGTCTCCTGCATCCCGCGACGCCCTAAAAGGCTGGAGGCCACCCTTTCGGAGGTCGCCTCCTTCTCGATTGTCTGAGTTGTTCGATCTCCATTCCCAGCATCTAGGTGTGGTTTGTATTTAGTGGTGGTGCTGAGGAGAGGACCTGGGCCTGCGGTTTGTCTCCTCCCTGCCCAGGATCACTCAGTCCTTTCTGGTCTGGCCTTGGGTAAGTCACAGGCCCGCAGTTCCTTCCTCTACAGGTGCTGAATGTGGGGTGCCGGGGTTTGTACCTGGGTTCCCCTCATTCAACGTCTCTGGGCCTCGGTTTCCCCATCTGCCAAATAAGGGAGTTCTGCCAGATGGCCGTCTGTCTGTCCGGCACAGTCACAGGAGACGGCCCAGGAGGGAAAGAAAGAAGAGGGCCGGGGCGGCCGCCGGGGGGCGCTCCAGGCCCGCTCTCGCGCGCCCGCTGTCCGCTCCCCACGCCGAGGGGGCCGAGGGGCGTGGCCGCCCTGCGGACGGACGGCGTGGCCCCGCCCACTTTGATTCATCTTTTCTCCGGCTCCGCCCCGCGCCCGGGCCCGGGGCTCTGGGGGTGGGGCTGGGGGGGGCGCCGGCACCTGGGGACGCAGGGGCGCGGCGCCTCGGGGCGTGTCCCCGCGCCCGGCGCGCGCCCATTGGCCGCGGCGGGCGGAGGGCGTGGCGAGGCGGGTGACGGGCAGCGGGCCGGCCCGACCCTCTCCCCGAGCGGCCGCGCCAGTGCAGGCGGGAGCACGAGTGGAGGCGCCGGCCGTGCGGGAGCCGCCGCGGAGCCCCGAGCGCGGACCCCCGAGCGCGGACCCCGAGCCCGAGCCCGAGCCCGGCCCGAGCCCGGCCCGGCCCGCCGGCCACAGCCGCCGCGCGCCCGCCCCGAGGCCCGTGCGCCGCCAGGAGCCCGTCCGCGGGGGCCGGTCCGATCCCGGCGGGGCCGGGCCCCCAGCCCCGGGGGACCTGCCGGGCAGCGCCCCCAGCCCGGGCCCCCCGCCCCGCGGGCCATGGGCCGAGCCCGGCCGGGCTGCCGGCCGCCGGCGGCGCCGGGGCTGCGGAGGCTCCCGGGGCTCCCGGGGCCGCGGGGGCCGCTCCTCCGGCTGGCGCCCCCGCCGCCGCCGCTGCTGCCGCCGCTGCTGCCGCTGCTGCTGCCGCTGCTGCTCCTCTGCCCCGGCTGCGGGGCGCTGGAAGGTGAGGCAGCCCGGGCCGGGGGCGGGGGGCAGCCCGGGCCGCGGGCGGGGGGCAGCCCGGGCCGGGAGGGGTACCCCAGTCCGCGGGCGGGGGGCAGCCCGGGCCGCGGGCGGGGGGCAGCCCGGGCCGGGGGGGGGTACCCCAGTCCGCGGGCGGGGGGCAGCCCGGGCCGGGGGGGGCAGCCCGGGCCGGGGGGGGTACCCCAGTCCGCGGGCGGGGGGCAGCCCGGGCCGGGGGGGGGACACCCCGGGCCGGCCGGCAGCCCGCGCCCCGCGCCCCGAGGACGGCCCGGGCCTCCCGGAGCCGCTGGCCCAGGGGGGGCGGGGAATCGATCGCCCGCGCTCGGGGAAAGCGGGAGGGATGCGCGGGGGGCGCGGGGGGCTGCGCTGTCAGCTGGGGGGGGGGGGGATCCGCTACGCGGGACCGGGCGGGGGGAGGGGAGCCGTTGGAGCCGAGCTGGGGAGAGGAGCGGGGCATCCTCCCGGGCACCTCTCCGAGGGGCCTCGGCCGGGAGGACGCTGCGGGCTGCCATCCGCGCCAGCCCACACCCCGGGGTGGGGGGCGCCCCTGTGAGCAGTCGGGGAGATGGAATGGGGGCCGCAGGTAAGGGGGGCGCCTGTCCCTCGCCTACGTGAGTGCCTTCCTGCTGGGGGGGTCCCCGCGGCTCCGGGCCCCAGCCAGCCCGCTTTGTGGGCCGAAGGGCTGAGCCTGGCATCCTCTCCCGGGGCTGCTGCTGCCTTGCGGGGGTGGCAGAGGCTGGGGCACTGTTATTGTTTATCAGCAAGGGCCAAGGAGGCAGGCACGGGGGGGGGGAGCGCCCCACCCCAGCAGGGAGCTCCCCCATTTCTCTAGGAGACCCAGGCAGGCCTTGGGCAGGCCCATGCACCCCTAAGCGGGCCCCCGAAGTTTCTGGTTTGATCCTGGTCCTCCGACAGTGCCAAGTGAGCAAGGCCAGCCAGCCAGCACAATGGCTCGCCTCCCTCCTCCTCCTCAGGCAGTGCGGGCTGGGGGGGGGGCACTCCCAAATCCCTGGCGAGCAGGGGCACAAGTGTTCTGGTCCTCTCTGGAGGGACAACACACACACTCACACACACACACCCCGACCCAAGCGTGGAAGATGGACACAAACAATAGAGACTTGCACAGATTCCGGCAGCCAGTGGGAACACACACACACATACACACACATACACATATCACCCTCATTTACACACTCACATTCATATGCACGCACACACACACACACACACACACACACACACACAATCTCCCCTAAAGTTTAGGAGCTTAAAATGAACCTGGTTAACTTGGTTTGCCCATAAAAGTATCCTATTTGGGCAGGAGCCTAGATCTGGATATAGATCTAGGGGTTTGGTGGGGGAAAGCGGCTGTATGCATGCGTGTGTGTGTGTGTGTGTATGTGTGTGTGTGTGTGTGTGTTTGTGCTTGCATGCATGCATATGAATGAGAGTGTGTAAATGAGTGTGGTGTGTGTTTATATGTGTGAGTGTGTAAATGAGTGTGGTGTGTGTGTGTTTCATAGGGAAAGACTTTCTCCCTTTTTTTCTTATTTTAGAGGGGGGCACACTCTGGGATTGCCCCCCCCCCCAGTTTTTCTCATCCCTCTACACTAAGATCAGAGCCCTCTCCCAGAAGGTCGGGAGCCAGCAGACACAGACACAGACGCAGACACAGACACAGACACAGACACAGACACAGACACAGACACAGACGGAGATGTGCACAGGGGCAGGGCCCACATTCGCACACTCACTAAGATGTGGGTCTGCCATAGGATCACAGGCTGGAGAAAGCAGTGAAGCTGTCTTTGTTGTTGGGTGCCTTCAGGCTGTGAGTGTGAGTGGTTCCCAGGTCCCTCTTTCTGGGTTTGTGTGTGTGCGTGTGCATGTGACAGAGAGAGACAGACAGACTCTGGGTAAGTTTATGGACATATGAGTTGGACTAGGGGATTTTTGGATCCACCCAAAGGAAGGAGATATTTTTGAAAGAAGGGTTCATGGGACTGTGTGTGTGTGTGTGTGTGTGTGTGTGTGCTGGAGGGCATTGTTGGATGTCCAAGAGTGGGGAGAGCTGACTGGGACTAGGAGAGGGTGCTGCAGGTGGGTGCCCCTTCCTAGCTTTTGAAAAGCTCCCTTTGCTCCATTCAGTTCAGACTGAAATCCCAGAGTAGAGAACCTTCCAGCTGGACTCTGCTCTCTGCAGCTTGTGTCTGGGGAGCCGGCAGATAATTTGAATAACAGAAGAGGTGAAGGACCTAGACTCACATCTTGTCTCTACCTGTGTGATCCTGCCCAAGTCGCTTTCCATCCTGTAGACTCAGCTCACTCCCTCACAAAACAAAGACGGGGGACACTGAGCCTTCCAGGGTCGCTTCCAGCCCGAGATTCCTGTGAACTAAGCGCAGCAGGCAGGTGGTTTGGAACTATGGAAAACTAGTGTGTGGGTCAGGCGCTGTTCTAAAGAGGCCATGTGAGGAGAGGGGAGAGCAGGCCGGGAGCCTCTACCCTTGCTTCCCCTGCCTTGAGTTCCCTGGCTGTACAATGAGCTCTGGATCTGCTGGCCTCCCCGGGTTCTCTCTGCACCCCTGCAACTTGCTTTCTGGGCTTAGAACTGTGAGTGCAAATGATAATCATGATAATAATGTGTTAGGTTTAAGTAGAGTTTACAAAGCCTTGTCTTACCTCCTTGGCTCTCAGAATACTTCAGTCATGTGGCTGCTCCTATTATGCCCCTTTTCTGGATGAAGAAAGGAGGTGACCTGCCCGCTTCACACAGTTAGTAGCCTGCTGAGGCTAGGTTTGGACTCTCCCTAGCCTGATCAGCCATGTGTTGGTGTGCCTGTTCATGGGCACCTGGGCTGGTCCTGAGCTGCCTCCCTACTCTCTAGCCCGGGGGTCTTCCTGTCCTCCAGAGCCCAGCACCTGCAGCCTGGTCTGTCTTTATGTCTGTTTGAGGGTGTGTGTGGTGGGGGAAGGGTTTCCTGCCCTATAAATCTGATCAACCCTGGGCCAAGCTCATTTCTTGGGCCTTTGCCTCCCCCCACCCCACCCCAGAGCAGGCCCCCGGGGAAGGCAGGAGTCCTAGCTTGCCTCGGTGCTCAACCCACAGGCATATTCAAGGACCCTCCTGCAGCTCTAGGGAGTGAGCAAAAGGTGGTCTTAGAAGAAGCAGAATTAGCCCCTTCTCACCTCCTGCCCTGAACTCTGAAGGCACATTGGCTACTTGTGGAGACAAATTTCAGGGGAAATAGGGTGCCTGGGTCCTAAGATGCCACTGGAAAGGCTCAGGAGGCATCCTTGGGGGATCTGTATGAATCATTTCTGGTTGGAGAGAGTGGTGTTTGGGGGGGATGGAAAAAGAGGATCTGTCCCCCATCTGTGTCTTGCTAAGAAGGAGGAGAGATTCCTCTGGATTCCTGTCATTCCCCAGACTTCTGCCAAGGTCCCATTGGTCTGCAGTGAGAAGCTTCTGAGGACACATCAGGAGAAGTTTTTATTGTTGTGGCTTGTGGTTCCAGAGCTGATTCCTCCCTGCCTGAGACTCAGTGAGAGGCAGTGAGAATTGGGCTTCTGATATGAGCCATCTAACCTAACTCCCTCAAATGAGAGTTACCTTGCCTCAGTTTCTGCACCTGTAAATAGAGATAATAACACTTGCACTGCTTACCTCCCAGGCTTGTTATGAGGTTCACAGGAGATAATGGGCCTGGTGCTTTGCAATTCTTAATGAACTATATAAATCTGGGTTATTATTCACCTCCCTGCAGTTAGACACTGGCTGGTCCTGAATGCCCTCCCAATCCCTTCCTCCTGAGGGATCATAGCTAGAAGGGATCCTATAATTCAACCTCCCCATTTTACAGATGAAGAAACAGACCCAGAGCCCAGAAGCATGCCCAGGATTTCAGACTAATACTTAGGACTCAACTTTTTGAACTGTGCCACTTTGGCTAGCTTCCCATGGCTTAGGACCCACCAAGAAAAGATTCCCAAGAATGAATGAATGAATGAATGAATGAATGAATAATAGTTATTGATCAGTTATTCATGCTCAACTCCATCTGCTTTGGTCCCCAAGAACACCCCCATTTTGAATCTCCCTGGGACCAGAGTCCTGAGCGTCTCTCACCAAATAAGTGAACATTCCTTCCTGGCCACAGTGCAGTTGATTAATGAAAGCTTGTCGACTGATCTCTGCCTTTCAAGTACCTTCCAATAGCTAGGGACAGAGAGACTGACGAGTAGAGATCAGATTTATCCTGGTCATTTTCTTGCTGATTCCTTTTGGAGCATGGGTACATGGGAAGGAATCTGTGTTCTGACTGAGTAGATAAAAAAGATTAGGTGATAGGAATCAGGACAGCAAAGGACCTAGGGATGGGGGATAGGTCTTGTCATTGGACTGATTTGAGATACAATTGAGAGTTCCTCAACCTGTCTCGGGAGTCACTATAGGACTACTTAGGGAAAGAAGAATAAACCCCAGTCTCTCCCCATCTTTGTTTAGGGTCTGGCAGGTTATGAGGGAAGGTGGGGTCTTAGTGAGTCAGACTCTCCCTGGAACCCCAAGACACAGGCATGGGAGGTGGGTTGCCCCAGAGACTGAAACTGGAGAAGAGAGGTATATCAGGGAGTGTGTGTGTGTGTGTGTGTGTGTGTGTGTGTGTGTGTGTGTGTGTGTGTGTGTGAAAGACAGAGACAGAAACAGAGCAGCTCTGGCTGCTGCTACTCTGGGGACAAAGAATCCTGGTGGTTTCTGTGACTTATTCACCTGTTTGGGGAACTGGTATTCTTTCCCCCCCCCCTCCAGTTTTGTCATGAGCTGGCATTTCTGTGGGGCTGATGATTGATGGCAGCAGGTATTTGGGGGAACCAGTTTACTGCTGCATTTTCTTCTCATTAGTTGTTGCCGCCATCGGCTGCCGCCACCACCACCACCATCACCGCGCCACCACCGCCACGGTGGCCACTCAACTGTCCTGGGAAAGGCCTCTACCACCCTGGCGGTGTGCTAATTAAACAGCCTGAAGAGGCTGAATCACCAGCCCTGAATAGTTTAAAAATTGTACCTGGCCTGCTGGGCTGAGTCAAACTGGTTTGTCAGGATCCAGGGAGGCTGAGGCCGGGGGAGGGGTGGCCTTGGGCATAGCTGGGCACTTGAGCTGGTGGATGAATGTGTGGTGGTGATGGGCTGGAGCCCACTCACCAGGCCTTCCTCTCTCCCTAATCCCCTTCCCCATCAGTGGGGAGAACGATGGATTAGATTCCTAGGAAAGACCTGAGCCACAATTCCAAGGTCCTGTTCCCTGGTGAGGAGAGGGCTTTTCCATCTAAGGCTCCCCACCTTCCAAGAAGAACTGCTCTGGGGTTAGAGACCTGCTGTTTCAGGCTCCTGGCTCCCTGCTTTGCTCCTTTCTTGCTTCTTCTCCCTCTCATGTTTATTTAATTATACAGCCCAGAGATCTGAGGGGGAAGAATGAAAAACATAATGTGTTCTCTGGTCTAGGATGCTCTTTCTCTTTTTCTCCTTTCTGGACCCAGGGGCTAAGGGGCCAACCTGAAAGATTAGAGAGTAGACTAGAGTGAGGAATAAGCACAGAGTTATCCCTACATAGTGGAGAGAGGGGTGATCATATCACTGAGGTGCAGGATTCCTCCTGAAACCCTTGTCTCCATGGTCCCATCTCCACTCAGCTCTTGTTACCCCACTCTGAGGATTTGTATCTAAAGAATAAGGGGAGAGGGCATTGTTCCAAGAGGACAGGGGTGGGGAATGTGTATGTGCATATGTAACTGGGGGTGTGTTCAGATAGGGCACTATGAAGAGAGATGGAGAGCCAGGTCTGCCCAGAGGGAGGGAATAGAAAGGGGAAGAGTCAGGGTAAGGAGAGGGGGTGGCCAATTCAGGGTAGTGGGCCCTGGGGATTTGCTTCCTGGAAGATCTGTGAGGGTGACAAATCCAGGAGGACATTTCTTTGTTTCCTCTCAAAGGCTATGTTCTGCCCGTAGCCACTTCTTTGCTTGGCCTTAGTATGTTGGTCTCTGTTGGACTGAAAAGGCTCTCCAGGAGTTTTCCCTCTCTTTGGGTTGAGGTTCAAGGTTTAGCCTTTCGGTTTCTTTCCCTCGTTTTTCAGGCTCTTTGGATTTGGGAGACACGCCTATTCTCAGGGCGAGGCTCACTGGACTGACCTGCCACTCGGGCTCAGAGCAGGAGCCTGGGGCTGACATGGAGGAGGGTTGGGTGGGGCATGGTGGGTTCTGGGGACCATGATGGACATCTAAAGTCCTTGGCCTAGAGTGGCCTAGGTCCTCTGCCTGGAGCTTGAGCCCAAAGATGGAAAAACGAATCAGGGAACAAAGAATCGTGTTCCTCTTTGGGGTTTTTCGAGAGAGGCAGGTGCTGGGCCAAAAGTGGCAACTCCTTAATGGTGGTCAGAGTGGGTCCCATATCAGCTGCACCCACCTCTCCCTCAGCTGGGGAGGGTTCTGTCTCACTCCAGGCTAGTTGCAACCCTAGTCACTCCTCCTGCACTAATCCCATGACCAGGGTCCCCAATCCTGCTTGTACATGGGCAACAGGAGGCAGGACCGGTTGGTTGCTGGTGGTTCCACTCCCTGCCACCCCTTTCTTCCTGCATCCTTTATTAGGCTCAGCCTTTCCTCCCTCCCTCCAATACAGAGCTGCCCCAACAGCTTTCCTACCTCACCTCATTGGCTCCATGTTGTCTGTGCTTCTGTTTTGTCTTACCTAGAGGAGGTGCCACACCTGGGGGACCTGAGACTGGTGGGCAGGCTGATGGGCAGGGTGGGGGAAGGGACACCAAAGAGCTTCAGCTCCCTTGCCAGACCAGGACTGGCTTCCTCTTTCAAGTTCCCCTTGTACTGAGCTGACAGTCCAAATAGGCAGTGGAGTTGGATAGAAGGAGGATAAGGATGTGCCTCTGAGAAGTTGTCTATGCAGACATCTACAGGAGTTTGGGCACCAGGTTGTGCCTATGTGAATTCTGAGGAGATTCTGAGATGGGGGGACTGTCTGATCAAGACTGAGTGTCACAGAGCCTGCACACACCTGAGCCTGTGTATGTTATGGTGTGGTTTGTGTGTGTGTGTGTGTGTGTGTGTGTGTGTGTGTATTTATAGAAGGGTAAAGGCTCAGCTGAAGGCATTTGTGGGACCTTTGCTGGAATTGTATACAACTGTGTCTTTATATTACTTGGACCAGGTGTGTTTTCAAATGTGTGTGTGTGATCACATACCTGAGACAGACTGACTATAAACCTTAGAAGAGTGTGTGTAGCTAATGAAGATCTATTCTCTGGGAGTGTGACAAAGTGTGTGTACAACAAAGATTGTGAATATGTAACATAAGTGGGTCTAACCAAAATTAACTTTGGGCATATGAAATTCTGTGAACATGCATGACTTTAGAAGACAGATTCTATGGATCTGAACGTCTCTGCACAAGGCTCAATGCGTGTGGTGTGTGTGTGTGTGTGTGTGTGTGTGTGTTTCAATTTGCTCTCTTTGGACTCCAGCACTGAGAAGCAGGTTAACTGAGCTGGGGGGGGCAGAGAGAGAGAGAGAGAGAGAGAGAGAGACTGAGACACAAAGTCCTCGTGCTTGCGTGAGTCTTTGTAACCAAAACTGTAACTGCATTTGTCTCAAAGACTGTAACTATTTGTCTCTAATCATAGTATGTGGTTCTTAATGTAGACTCTGTGTGTAGCAGTGAGCATGTAGCTAACCAAGGCTGTAACTATGTATCTAATGATGGGCCTCAACAATGAGCTTGTAACCAATGAAAAAATACTGTAGCAGAAATGGAGTGTCTGAGACTAGCAGTGGCAGGTAGTAAACCAAGGTTGTAACTGTATCTAAAGCTGAAACTCAGTAACAGTAAACTTGTAACTAATGAAAAACATTGTAACAAAAAAGGTAAGGAGTGTGGCAGGGGCAAGTTCCCCCAACCAAGATTGTAACTCTGTATCTAAAGCTGAACCAGTAAATAGTGAGCTTGTAACTAATGAAAAACATTGTAACAGAAATGCTAACCTTTTGAGTGTAGCAGCGAGCAGGTAGCAACTAAGTTTATAACTATGTATCTAAAGCTGAAACTCAGCAATAGCCAGCTCTAATTAATGAAAAACATTGTAACAAAAGTGGTAATGGAAAGAGAGAGACAGAGAGTGTGTGTGTGTGTGTGTGTGTGTGTGTGTGTGTGTGTGTGTGTGTATGTGTGTGTGTGTGTGTGGTATGTAGTATGTGTTGATTTGCTCTCTTTGGACTCCAGTACTGAAGAGCAGGAGAACTGAGCTGGGGGGCAAACCCTGAGTGCATCTGTATTCTTGGAACACACCAGGGAACCGCACATCTGTTGCCACGTGGCGGCTCTGTGTCTCTGTGGAAACCTGAACTTGGGAACTCCCTCTCTTCTGAGCAAGTGGGCTCTCAAGCTGAGTGTGGCTCCTATCCCTGGGTCATCCGTATGGGTCTACTCGACTGGGCTGACTACTCTGCTTTTGGCCACTCTGGCCCTACTGTGTGTTTGCTCCTGTCTACTCCTCAGCTGGGTTGGGGGACTATTTTGAAAGCAAGGATGGAATCAGATGGCATTTCCTGGCTATCAGACACTACTGAGATGGTATCCCCTTAGGACTTCTGTCCCAATTCCCACCCCAATATGTGCAAGGAGCTACAAAATGGGGTTCCCCAGGAGTTTGGGGAACTGGGTGCTGGTTGTATTTTCTTGGCTCTGTTGCCCTGCTGGTCCCTCAGATAGAGAGGTGTCTACCCTCCTTGGGCCCCAGGGAGGAGGTGGGAGGATGGGGCTGTGTTGGCTCCACCAAAGGGGCTGAGTCCCACCCAGTCATCCCTGTGGTAGGGATGAGGAGGCCCCTTCTCCTTGCTTCCATCCAGGAGGAAGGGGGGCAGGGGTAGGAGAGCCAGACCCGCCCCTCAGGGTGACCGGGGCCCTTCCTCCTGAACACATGACAAAAAATCCAAGTCCTCTCTATTAATGAGAAAAATGTGCCGCGATTGAGCAGTGGCCAACAGTCTTTCCCCTTCCAAGCTCTCTAGAAATAATACCAAGATGAAGGGCAGCAAGCAAGATGCTTCTCTGTTGTTCCCTCTGAGCCCTGATCTCTCTTCCCCTCTCCCCTCTTTTCTTCTCCTCTCTTCTCTTCTCCTCTCTTCTCTTCCCCTTCTCTCCCCATCCCTCCTTCTCATTCTCCCTCCTCCCATCTCTGGGCTTGTTTGAAACTGTGGAGGAATCTAACTGGAGGGGGGGAGGGGGCTGAATATTTGGGTTTAAACAGTTCCAGATGGGTTTGGCAGGGGCAGAGCAGGAGGAAGTGAGCGAGTGAGGGAGCAGGAGAGAGGGGAGGGATGGAGTCAGGGAAGGGAGAGGGAGCCAGCCAGGGTGGGAGGCTGAGCTGCCTGCTTGCCTGGCTGCTCTGGTGGGGAGGGGAGCAGCTTGGCTCCACTCAGGCCCGGGGACAGGCATTTTCGGGGCGGCTGGCTGCAGGAGAGACCACTTGGCAGCCTCTGACTCTGTCTCTGCCTTCCTGGCTGCTGTTCTCTCCATCTTGTTCTCTGGTTCACTTAGACTGTCTTTCTGTCTGGGTATCTCTGTCAGTTTAGACTGGATTCCCAATCTACATGACAGACAGGGTCATTTGGTGACTGGGGCTGAGTTGCAGGAAGACACCTCAGACAGCTTCCTGGTCTCTCTGAACCTCTTGCCCAGTGTTGCTGCATCTGTGACCATCTCTGGGTCTTTGTAACTGTCTCCCTACTTTTGTTCTGGTCATCAATGTCTGTGCGTGTTCTCATGAGGGAAGAAAGGTTTAGAATTTGAGTTCTGTGTGACCTTAGGCAAGTCACTTCCCTTCCTCTGCCCTCAGTTTCTTCCTCTGTACACAAGGTGATTAGACCTGATCAGTCAAGAACTGAAAGAGACATCCAGGACTTCTATTAATCACTAATATTTCTATAGTACATCAGAGAAGTGACTTGCCCCTGATCACATAACCAGAGATGGCAAGGTGGTGCCACAGTGCAGGAACACCAGGAAGATCTGAGTTCAGATCTGCTGTGTGACCTTGGTCAAGTCACCTCACCTCCATCTGCCTCAGTTCCCTCATCTGTAAAGTGGTGATCATCATAGCACTTAACTTCCAGGATCAAATAATATAATATTTGTAAAACAATTAGCAGAGGACCTGCCTGGCTCATAGAAAACATATAAATATTGATTGTAAGTAGAGTCATCATTACGATCAGTGTCTCAGGGAGCTAACATCAGAGGCTCAGTTATCCCCTGAGGCTGAGCCATGTGGGCCTCACTCTCTCACCTGCCTATCTCTGTCCTCTTTTACCCACCACTGCTTCATCTCTTTCTCTGTCTCCCGCTCAGAGCTGGGCCTGTCTGGGCCTCTCTGGGCCTCTCAGTGGGGCCTGCTAGGCATTTCATGAAAAGTTATCATTTCCCCTTGGCAGGTAGCCCCCAGGGGTCAGGGGAAGGTGCTCCCTCCATAGGAAATGACTTTCACTCCTGCCTACCTCTGGACCTTAGGCTTCCCTTCCCCTTACACCTTGACCCTGTAAAGCTCTATATCTGGTTTCTCAATCAGACCCCTTAGACCCCCAGAGTCAGGACCCTTGGCTAGCCCAGCTCTTTTCTGAGGCAGGCAGGGACAGGGTCTGGGGAAGCCTCCTTCTCATGGTTGGGGGAAAATCCTGGGATTATTAGAACTAATTGATGGATTGGTTTTCTTGAAAGCTAGTGAGTTCCCTGCTGCTGGGGAGAATTCAAGAAAGACCCAGAAGGCTGGTCATTATCAGGGCTGCTGGGCTGGTGAGGGGTGAGAGGTGGGCCTATATGACCCAAGGCCTTCCCTCCCTTAGATTCTTGGCTACTTCCCCTTTCCTCAAACAAAACTGAGGAAAGACCACAGCATTTCTTTTCCTCCTTCCACTCCACCTGAGTCTCCAGACCTCCAGGGTAACCTGGGCTTTGGGAGATCTAGATCTGTGATTAGGTCCCTTTGAGTCAGGGTACAAGCTGTTGTTTGGAACTCAAAGGATTGTTCCCTTCTCTCTGACTGGTACTGGGAGAGCAAGGCCAGTGAAGGAAGTGTAGGGGGTCCCTTGGGTTCATGCCCCTCCCCCTAGCAGCCCCTTTGCTCCAAGGGGCTGTGTGTGTGTGTGGTTGGCCCTTTGTGTCAGCCTTGGAGTCAGGGGAGTAAGTGGGCCAGCAGGGGCCTGGGCACACACAGCCTTTTGTTCAGGGATAAAGGACCAGGCAGGCTCTTTGTGTGTGGATTAGTAAGGCCTGTAGGTGTGTGAACCGGCCTCTAGCTCAGGCCTCATTAACCCAGGCCTTTGGGGTCAGCCACAGATACCCAACCTCATCCCCAGGGCTCTGACCTTCAGGACCTTGGCCAGTTCATGGGGCCTCCTCTGGGTAGTCCTTGTGGTAGGAGAGGGAGTGGGACCCTGGGGATTAGGAGAAGGGCCAGACTTCTTCCAGGGCCCACTCCTCCTGGGCCTGCCAGTGAGGAGCAGATGGAAGGCTTGAATGGCCTTGTGGGCTGGTAGATACAACTCTTGGGTTTACATGCTAACTCTGGCCCTTGCTCCCAGGATAGCTAATCGTGATCCTTTTATTCTTGTTCTCAGTTTCCTACTCTGCAAAATGAAAGTGCTAGGCTAGGAAACTAGCTCTAAATCTATGTCACGACAGGTGAAGGACCCTTATCCCCCAGCCCAAGGCTAGATCTGGGGATGGTTTTCCTTTGGTTGATCCCTACTTCAGTCAACTGTCTCTCCCTTGTTTTCTCTGCCTCCTGGGCTAATTGAGTGTCTGACCTTTCTCTTCTTCCTGTTGTCTCCCCACCTTTCAGAGACCCTCATGGACACAAAGTGGGTGACATCTGAGCTGGCATGGACGGCCCATCCAGAAACTGGGGTAAGATTGCCCTCCCCCCCATCTGCTGAGTGGGACCAACCTGCTCTACTCCCCCTCCCCCAACCTTTGCAAGTTCAGGGATGGCATGATCCCAGTCATCTAGAATTTCTCTAGTGCCTAGAAAGACTGGCTGCCACATTTCTCTACCTGCCCACCCCACCCCCTCCCTTTGTCTGCCTCTTGGTCTTTGATCCCTAGGGCAGAGCCCCTGAAGAGACATGTCACTGTCATCTTTACCCATCAGCCCAGCTCACTGGCTGTCTCTGTTTCTTCCCTTCCCTGGGATATCAATTTCCTTTCACTCACCATCTTTATGGTGTTTCCCCTCTGCTGCCAACTGTCTCATCTCTCACTTCTCTCTACTCTATCTGTGGCTCATTCTCTGTCTGACAGTCCATCTGCCCAGTTCTTCCTTTGCCTCTGTGTCCCTCAGTCAACTCAGTCCTGTCTCACAGATAGCAGTCTATGAGTTCTGATGCCAGCTTGGCCCCTAGCTGTCTGGGGGACCTGCATGATGAGTCCCTTACCCTCTCTGGCCTCCATTTTCCTCATCTATCAAACAACTGGGGTCCAAGTGGTGATCACCAAGGTTGAATCTGGCTCTGGCACTTTGGGATTCCCTCCCATCAGCCTCTGTAACCAACTCTTCATTCCTCTGTCTGCTCCACAGTGGGAAGAGGTCAGTGGCTACGATGTGGCCATGAACCCCATCCGGACATACCAGGTGTGTAACGTGCGGGAGAGCAGCCAGAACAACTGGTTGCGGACAGGTTTCATCCGCCGGAGAGAGGTTCAGAGGGTGTATGTGGAAATCAAGTTTACCGTTCGGGACTGCAATAGTATTCCCAATATCCCCGGCTCCTGCAAGGAGACATTCAACCTCTTTTATTATGAGGCTGACAGTGATGTGGCCTCTGCCTCCAGCCCCTTCTGGATGGAGAATCCTTACATCAAGGTGGACACGATCGCCCCCGACGAGAGCTTCTCCCGCCTCGATGCAGGCCGCATCAACACCAAGGTGCGGAGCTTCGGGCCCCTCTCCAAGGCTGGCTTCTACCTGGCCTTCCAGGACCAGGGGGCCTGCATGTCCCTCATCTCTGTCCGTGTCTTCTATAAGAAATGTGCCCGAACTATCGCCAGCTTCGCCCTCTTTCCGGAGACCCTCACGGGGGCTGAACCCACCTCCCTGGTGATTGCTCCTGGGACCTGTATCCCCAATGCTGTGGAGGTCTCAGTGCCCCTCAAACTGTACTGCAATGGTGATGGCGAGTGGATGGTGCCCGTGGGGGCCTGTACCTGCGCTGCTGGCTATGAACCCACTGCCAAGGAGACTCAGTGTCAGGGTAAGTGGAGGTGGGCCAGCATGGGCATGCTTGGCATGGGTCTGGCCTGGGTGGGAGATAGAAGGGAAGGGCAACCAAGTCACCCATCTTCATGGCTACCTGCCCAGTCTCCCTAATACTACTTGGTACCCACTGCCTGCTCACAGTAGGTTGGACACTGAGGGCTGAGTTGAAAGGAAATGTTTATTTAAGGGGAAGTAGAGAAAGAGAACAAGAAGAGGGGAGACCTATCAGACAGAGGTGACCTGAGATCGGTAGATCCCTTTTACTAGAGCAGCTACTTGGTCTGTATAAAGTTGAAACAAAAGACCACAGAACTATTCTACCACTGACAGAACGACTTTTTTAAAAAATATTTTTTAAAATAAGTTTTATTGATTTTTTCTTTTTATATCATGATCATTTCTGAGCTATCTAACTGTCCTTCCTCAAATGAACCCCTCCCTTCTTATAAAGCCATCTGATACAGAGATGATGTCTGACCATACATGTAGCATTCTGCCCTAGGAGTGCCCCACCTTTTTGCCTTGATGAGGATGATAGATTTTCTTCATTGTTCTCCAAGACCGCGCTTGCTGCGTCCATGACGTTTTTGATTTCTGATCTGGCTACCAGGGAGGGGGAGGCGCCCGCTTCCGCACTCAAAGGGTTTCACAACATGTTCTTTCTAAGACACTTTTACTTCCATAATTTCCTTTGATCTTGATAATAAGCCTAGAAGCTCAGTGGGGCAGCTATTATTATCCCCATTTTCTAGATTAGGAGGCTGAGGCCTAGAGAGGTTGTGAATTGCCTGAGGCTATATGGCAGCCAGGCCTCCTGCCCCATTCTCCTCATCTTCCCATGATACCTAGCTGCTTGACAGAAGGTGTTTCTAAAGAGGAATCTCCCCGGTCCCTCCAGGGTGGTTCCTTGGCCCCTAAATGGGTACAGACTCTGGGAGCCAGGCAGAAGAGGCTGGAAGTCCTATTAGACCTAGCTCCCTGAGCTTGGGGTTGGAGCTGGTGGATTCTGAGGGTGAGGATGCTATCTGGAGTCCTCATTGAGGAAGGAGGGAGGGCCTGGACACTCTGCAGGTCCCAGGCAGGAAATGTTCTTGGTTCCCTTAGCAACTGGTTAAGCTGCTTTTAGCAAGGGGGAGCAGAGAGGAGGGTGTGGGGGAAGGGGAGAGGCCCAGAGAGAGGAGCAAGGGGGGGGGGGCTCCCACCCATCCTGGGTTTGAACTTTGGAGATGGCCCAAGAGTCCCTGCCTCAGGTTCCCTGATGCAGAGGAATATGGACAAATGCTACAGGACGGCAGAGCAATGGCCAATGAAATCCTTTATGCCAGTGGGCCAGCTAGATAGGTGGAGACAGGGTAGACACAGATCAGCACATGGGGGCATGAGTGAACATTGTCAGAAGAACAGAACTGAAAGGGACCCCAAAGATCACCTAGTTCAATCCCCCTCCCTTTACAGCAATGGAAACTGAGGCATGGAGAAGTTACTTGATTAAGAATGATGGACTCATAGATCTAAAGTTGGAAGGGAACTCAGAAGCCAGATCCAACCCCTTTGTTTTACAGCTGAGAAAACTGATAATATATTATATTATGAAATTTAATAATAATAATAATAATAATAGCAACCTCCAGCACCTCCTCCCAACCCTGATGAGAAGATCAAATAAGATAAGATGTGGACCTTAAAGCACTATGGAAACTGAGGCTGGAGCTCATGGGACCTCTAGTAGGAGTTTACATTTTCTGGCTCTGCCTCCTCTGTCACCTTTCTGGCTGGGTGACCTTGGCAAGTGACTGAATCTCTCATTTTCTTGGGCAATAACTTAAAAGTTGCAGAACCAGGTGAAAAATCCTAACTGGGAACTCCCTCCATAGATGAAATCACAAATCTGGTTTGGGGGGGGAAAAGATTATTATTACTATTCAGTGGACTTAAAGTAGGTGCTGGAGGGACAAGGAAGTATTGTAATAAAATCCCAGTGTTAGTTTTTGTTAGATTGAAATACAAAATTTGAATCAGGTTTTGGGTTCTAATCCTAGCTTACCATGTGGTCTTGGATAAGTCACTTCACTTTTGGGCCTCATCAGTATTCAACTCAAATTCAAACTCAAAAACAAGTGTGTATCAAAGGACCAACCATGTGCTCAGGGAATGCACAAATGCTAGAGGGCAGTCCTGGACTATCTCTGGGGACCCACTGGCAACTTCTCTCCAGCCTCCTTGCCATTCTCAGCATGTGCCGGGAGCCTGTCAGCCCTTCCATCATTCAGCAATGCCTTCTCTCTGAGTGAGGTCCCCCTGTTAGAGGCTGAATACCTAGCTGGTCCTCTCTTTGGAACTGCTCCAGAAACTTGTAGGGAGATGCCCAAGGGTCTTGGCCATAACCTGTCTCTTCCACCCACCCACCCACCCACAACTGGGGTTGGGCCTGGAGACCTCTCCATTCTTTACCCCACTGCCTCCAGGGGCCATTGGGAAGAATAGGGCCACTGTTCTCAGTGAAAGAATTGATTGGGGGGAGGAGTTGAGGGTCCCAAGGTCCTAGGTATTTCTGGGTATTCTGGGGAGTTGGTTCCTCCTGGACCCACAGGAGTGACCTGGGAGGGGTCTGGGGTTCCCCCAAGGTGTCAGACCTTTGCTTAGAAGACTGAATGGGAAGGGGCTCTGCTAAAACCCTCCTGGTGGTCTTTTCCTCCTTCAACCTGTTCCAAGTCCAACAAGCCCAAGCTGGTCAGGTGGTAAAGCTGACGTCGTTCTTGAGGCCCCCAGACTGGGGGAGGGGGCAATGGCGAGGGGGGAATCCGCTGACATGGGGTTTCCATGGGGCCAGAAGAGCCCTTTGTTACTGGGACTGGAATTGGGTAATGTTGGCATTACCCCGAGGTCTGGAAGGGGAGAGAAGGGAGAGCTGAGGCCCATCCTAGGGAGGGCCTCAGAGACCTTGCTGAATCATGCAGAGTTTTTGACCAGATCTTCTGTTTTGTGATCTGTTAGCCTGTCCCCCTGGGAGCTTCAAGGCAAAACAGGGAGAGGGACCCTGCCTCCCTTGCCCCCCCAATAGCCGCACAACCTCTGCTGCCGCTACCATCTGTACTTGCCATAACAACTTTTATCGTGCTGACTCCGACCCTCCCGACAGTGCCTGCACTAGTGAGTGACTCTTCATCTCTAACCTCTGGTCCTGACTTTGACCCCGGCGGGGGGGGGCGGGGATCTGGTTTCTCCTCTATTGCCAATCCCCTCATTTTCTCAAGCTAGCTGCTCCAAAGAGCCTTCCCAAGGGCAGACAGCTGGGGCTTTGCCACAGGGCAAATTGAGAGAAGTCACATTTTCCTGGGACTTCTTCCTGCCCTGCCCATGGCTGGTGTGGTTTGTCTTCTAATTTCTGTCTGTCTGTACTGTGATTAGGATAAAGTGGAGGGGGGGGCGGAGATGGCACTCTCAGGGGTTAGGGGAAGCTTCCTCCTCCCCTCCCCCTGCCATCACTCTTTCTCTGACACTGCCCCCTCCTCCACTCTCTGCCAGCTGTGCCATCCCCACCCCACAGCGTGATTTCCAATGTGAATGAGACCTCACTGGTGCTGGAGTGGAGTGAACCCCGGGACCTGGGAGGTCGGGATGATCTCCTCTATAATGTCATCTGCAAGAAGTGCCAGGGGGGCCCTGGGGTGTCTGGCCTGGCTACCTGCTCCCGCTGTGATGACAATGTGGAGTTTGTGCCCCGGCAGCTGGGACTAACTGAGCGGCGGGTCCATGTGAGCCGCCTACTGGCCCACACACGCTACAGCTTTGAGGTGCAGGCTGTTAATGGGGTCTCTGGGAAGAGCCCCTCACCTCCCCGCTATGCTGCTGTGAACATCACCACCAACCAAGCAGGTGAGGAAGACCTCTGGGATCTGAAGCAAAACCCTCCCTAGTCATTCTGGGTACAACTCTTCTGACTGGCCAAATGAAGAAAATCACAGGGTCTGGTAGAATTGGACAAGGGGTCAGCACTCGGGGTCACTTGTGTTTTCTAATGAGACTTTCTAATGGCCTGCTAGGGTGGGTGGGGCACAATGCCCAGGCAGGTTGCCAAGGCACGCCTCATATAGTCTCTAGGCCATGGTCTCAACTGGGGTCTGCGTTTAAGAGCTTCTTTTTCTCATCCTACCCAAGTCAGCAAACATTAGCTATGTGTGGTAAGGAAGGAGGGTACACAGACAGAATGAAAAGCAATTCCTGTCCTCCGGGAGTTTCCATCCTACTGGGATTGTGTGGAGGTAAGGGAGGAGAATAGCTGCCCCTGTCTTCAGGACTGAGGATTCCTATGGCCTTCAAAGGACTGTGTCACACTTGTAGAGGGTTGCCACAGTGGACTCATGGCCAGTGTCAGACTTTTTCCTTATGGTGGAATCCTGACTAGCAGGTGAATACTCCTACTCCTTGAGCAGGCCCTTGAGCCTTAGGGTGTGGGTCAAAGATCATAAATCCAAACCTGGGAGGCACCTCAGAGGCCATCCCGTCCAACTCCCTCATTTGCAGAGGTAGAGACTGAGGCCCAGGGAAAGAAACTGAGTTGCAAATCACGCAGGAAGTGACATAGGTCCCATAACCCCAGAGCCAGTGCTCTTTCCCCTGGATTCTGTTGTTTCTGGGTGAGGTTGGGAAATGGGGAGTGGATCATGGTGGGGAGTTGAGAACTAGAGAAACCAGAAGATGACTTCTCCCCTCCAACCCTAGCTCCATCAGAAGTTCCCACCATGCATCTCCATAGCAGCTCTGGAAGCAGTTTGACCTTGTCCTGGGCTCCCCCTGAACGTCCCAATGGCATCATCTTAGACTATGAGATGAAGTACTTTGAAAAGGTTAGTGCAGTAGGTATTTGTGCATGTATGTGGATGCAGGCTCACATATATGTGTTTGTGCTTGTGTTAGGGGTTTTTGCAGATGAATGTGTCAATGTGTGTACATTTGCACTGTGTGTGCATGTGAGTACACACGTGTGTGTGCTTGCAAGATGTGTTTTTGCAGATGAGTGTGTGATGTATGCATATTTGCTCATATGTGCATGTAAATACACTTGTGTATTTGTGCTTGCAGGATGAGTTTTTGCAGATGAGTATAGATGTATGAACATGTGTGCACATGTGTGTTGTGTTTTAGGTTGTGCATGCATGTGTGGGTCTGGGCACATACATTTGCTTGTGTGTGTATGTGTTTACACATGACTGTGCATGCCAGTATGCTCTTCTGGGTTTGTCCTGTGGTCATGTATTTCTGCCTATTTGTACATAAGTGTGTGTGGGTATGTTTGCACATATGTCTGTGTGTGCATGTCAGGAACAGATCTGGGGGCCAAGAAAGGGGCTAGTGGAGCCCAAGGTGGGTTTGGAGTCCTGGAGCCCTGTGTGTCAGACCCTAACGTGACAAGGGAAGGAAGGGTGGAGCTATGGAAGGAGGTTGATTAAATGTGACAGAGCTACAGGGTCTTCCATTCTGTTGGGGGGGGGGGGCAGAATTCTAGACTGAGGAGAACATTCCAGGCAGAAGAGTCAGCCTGAGAAAAGACATAGACATGGCAGCTTGGGATGTCATCCCAAGGCAGCTTTAAGGGAGGAGTTTGCTTGGAATAGAGTAGGAGTCCTCTATGCTGATCTTGGAACACCAAACAAAGGCATTAAATTATATCGTAGAAGTAATAGGGAGCTAGCCAATAAAGGCTCTTGAGCAGGGGAATGGCCAAGTCGGACCTGCAGACTTGAGGAAGATTATTTTGGAAGCCATGAGGTTGGAATAGAAAGGCACTCTAGGCAGGGAGATCAATTGGGAGGCTATTGAAGTAGTTTAAATGAGAGAGTCCTGGACCTAGAGTCAAGAAGACCTGAGTTCAAATCTAACTTTGCCCATTTCCTAGTTATGTGACCCACGGCAAATCACTTAACCCTGTTTGCCTCAGTTTTCTCATCTTTAAAATGAGCTGGATGCAGAAATGGCAAACCCCTCCAGAATCTCTGCTAAGAAAATCCCAGATGGGGTCACAAAGAGTTGGATAGGATTGAAAATGATGATAAATGAGAGAGATGATGCGGAAGGGGCTTAGAGTAGTTGACTATGGGAAGGAACAAGTAAAGAGTGGCTTAGGGAAGTGCTCAAGGGCCTTCCTTGGCACTGTAGGACACTGAGCATTCTGGGAGGCACCAAATGACATGGAGATTGCACCTCCATTTTTCCCCAAACCAAAAGGAATGGGACCTCTGGGGTGGGTCACCTCAGGGGGAGGGGGTTGAAAGGGTGCTTTTCAAAGTCCCCATGGCTTTCTCTGATCCCTACAGAGTGAGGGCATCGCTTCCACAGTGACCAGTCAGCGGAACTCGGTGCAACTGGATGGTCTGCGGCCAGACGCCTGTTATGTGGTCCAGGTCCGAGCTCGAACTGTGGCTGGCTATGGCCAGTACAGCCACCCAGTAGAGTTTGAAACTACGGGGGAGGGAGGTGAGTAGACCGCAGGTAGCACTCTCCTACCTCCTACTCTCTCTGTTGAACTCATTCTTAAATTGTTAATATCTCGTCCCTTCCCTCCAATTTGTAAAAATTAAGGAAAATTACCCTTCACTATGATTATGTATATAATCCAGTAGGGTCATAGCCCCTCACTGCACCCATGTTCAGGAACAGAGCTGGGGGCCAAGAGAGGGACTTGAGTCCTGTGTGTCAGGACTCCAGCCCCAAGTATTTGGCTTCCTTTGAGTTCTTTTCATTTACATCTTTGTCCTCTTTGAGATATGGTTCTCCTGGTACTTCTTATTTACTTCTCTCTGCATAGTTAATGCAGGTCTTCCTGTGTTGCTTAGGATTCTTCCCATTCTCCCTTTATCTCTTCTTAATGCTTTCCCCTCTGCCCAGGGTCCTGGTTGCTTGCTGGAAGGAACCCCCTGCCAATGCCCACCATAGTGTCTCCCCCAACCCTCACAATCACCCTTTCTCCTATCTTTAGGTCCAGGGGCCCAACAGCTCCAAGAACAGCTACCTCTCATCGTGGGCTCAGCCACTGCTGGTCTGGTCTTCCTCGTGGTGGTGGTTGTCATCGCCATTGTCTGCCTCAGGTTCGCTCCCCCTCTCTCAGACAACAGTCCTGGGGACCCTGGCCCCTCTGCAGCCACCCTCTTCCTCCAAGAGCTTCCCACAGTATCCATGTCCCCCGTTAGGCTTTAGCACCTCTAGCTGGGACACATGGGATCCCAGAGTTTCATTTGTAGTCTAACTCCTCATTTTACAGTTGAGGAAATTGAAACTGAGATGAGGAAATGATGAGGAATCTAGATTTGGAAAGACCTTTAAGACTCTCTGGTCCAGACCCCTCATTTACTAAAGAGAAAAACGAGGTCCTGGGAATGGAGAGTGACTTGACTAAAGTCGCAAAGGAGCTAAGTGTCAGAATCAGGATTTGAACCCTGGATTTCATCCTCTACACTAAGTTTCCTCATCTTTAAAATGAGCTGGATGAGGAAATGGCAAACCCCTCCAGAATCTCTGCCAATGAATTCTCTCTGTTGACTCCATCCTCCTGGATCTGGGTAGGGGTGTGTGTGTGTGTGTGACTATGTGGGAAGGTGTATCTCAGGTACTGACCCCTCCCCACTGTCCCCCCCCCAGGAAGCAACGCCATGGGTCTGACTCAGAGTACACAGAGAAGCTGCAGCAATACAGTAAGTGATGAGAAGAGCCCTCCCTCTCCTCCCCAGGAGACCCAGGAGTTTTGAGACTGCCCCCCATCATGGGATTCCCAGCCCCCCAATTTCTTGTCCTACCTTTGCTTTCCTCAAGCCCCACTTGGGTTTGGGGGATCCACCCCAGTGGGAATGTAGCTGATGAGTATGGGAAGCATATACTCATTCTGCTCTCCCCCAGGAGCCTAGGACTGTGCTGAGCTTCTCAGAGGTCTGAAATCTGGTCCCTGACCTTAAGGGAGGTCTTGTCAAGATAGGGGAGACCAGACATGCAGGCCCAGAACAATCTCACACTGGATCATATGCTGTTTAGCAAGCAATTATTAGATACCTACTCTGGCCCAGGCACTATGCTGGCTGGGAGCACAAAGACCAAGGATAAAATACTTCCTGCTCTCAAGAAGCTTATATTCTTTTTGAAAAATTGTGAACTTGGGGTGGCTAGGTGGTGCAGTGGATAGTGTACTGGCCCCAGAGTCAGGAGGACCTGAGTTCAAATCCAGCCTCAGACAATGACCTAGCTGTGTGGCCTTGGGCAAGTCACTTAACCCCACTGCCTTGCAAAAACCTAAAGAAAAAAAAGGACCTGAAAAATCATGAACTAGAAGGTCCTCAATGAACACAGACTTTTCACTTTGCAAAGAACATCAGGAAAAGAGGAAAGAGGATTATTCATGAAACTGAGTCAGCTCCGTACAAGGAGCCCAATTCTAGGCTGTATTCAGAAAATCTTTTAGACTCACAGCCAGGAAGCTAGTCTGCATTTGGGATCAGCCAGAGGACACAGCTTGATAGACTTATTTTACAGATGAAGAAACTGAGGCTGAGGGGGAAGGGGCTTGCCGAAGGTCCCACAGCTAGGAAATTCACTGCTCCTCTCCTTTTGTCTCATTCACTAGCACAGGTAGCTAGTGGAATGAGGGAAGGAGTCAGCAAGGTCCTTATGTGGGGGAGGTCACCTCTGCCCTTCTTAGACATTGTAAGAGGTGAAGGAGAGGAGGGGGTACATCCACGGTAGGGGGGTCCACTCTGGGAGAAGGAAAATGGAGGTTTTCTCTGTTAGGCTTTGGCCAGAGTGCTTGGCCACAGAGTGGAAAAGGGAAAATGGTGCCCTAGAGAGGAGTGGGTGCAGATAAGAAGTGAGAGAAGATGAGGAGACTGGTCTAGCTGGAGTGGCAATGGATATGGTGGAGGGGGGGGCCTTTGCAAATTGGGAAGAAGAGATTAGGCAGAAGCAAATTGGCTGGGCTTGGTGGATAGTGAGGGTGATTTGCTGAAAGTGGGGTTCAAGGGGGATTCCTGTGCCAACGTTTGATGAAAGGGGGAGGAACTGAAGGCAGGCAGGCAGGAAGTAGGCAGCTGAATGATCAGGCCAGTGGCTAATCCAGGCAGGAGATGATGAAGGTCTGAACTGAGCTGGTGGCCATGGATAAAGCTCAGGGAGATGCCCAAGGAAGACACAGGAGCTTTTGATGACTGCCAGGGGACTGGGCCACAAGGATCTGGAGTCTGCCCAGCTGCAGAAAATGCCCTGTCTTTGACTTGCCTGGTTGCCATTTTTGCCAGCAAGCCAGGCAGGACGATGAGGGCTTCTCCGAGCTATTTCTAGTCAGCCTCTGATCTCCTTCAGTTTCCTTCCTTGGGTTCCCTAAACTGGTAAAATTGTGGGTACAGCCCTCTCAGCTCCCCTTCCCCATGGGTGGAAAAGGAGATAACCCCCAATTTGTCACTGTAGTTCTCTGCCAAGCCATTCCCTTAAAGATGGCCTAGCTGAGCTCCACCTTTTCCCTCCCCCGCTCCAGGAACCCTGTCCCTCCCTGATCCCTCTCTTCTGTCCTCAGTTGCCCCTGGTATGAAGGTTTACATTGATCCCTTCACTTACGAGGACCCCAATGAGGCCGTGAGGGAGTTTGCCAAAGAGATTGATGTCTCTTGCGTCAAGATTGAGGAGGTGATTGGAGCTGGTGAGTCACACCACACAGGGGAGGATAGGAGGGAGGGAGGAGGTAGCAGATCGACTCTGTCATCCCTTTTGCTGGCGACTCTTTGTGTAGCACAGGTCCCTTTGGCATGGGCTGGTGCCTTCTCCAAATAACGTTCTTAAATATATCAAATCCAATCCATTGAGTTTCAAAGGAAAACAATTATATTGACATACAGTCATCAAAATTTATAGAGACATACATTCACAGCCTCCAGATTAGGAGTCCTTACTCTAGGGAAGTGGAGGATGGGAGGGTCCCTGAGCTGGCCCAGGGAGGGCTCTGTCTAATTTAGTGAACATTTATTTCAGCCTCCTGTGTATTGGGGGTCTGTTCACAAAACCTAAACCATCCGGGCCAGTAAGGCGCTTCCTTTCTACTGGGAGAGGGAGTTGTATCCACAAGGGATAGAGTGTAATCTATGACCTATGACTGCAGGGGAGTTTGGCGAGGTGTGTAGGGGCCGGCTGAAGCAGCCAGGCCGCCGGGAGCTTTTTGTGGCCATCAAGACGCTGAAGGCTGGCTACACGGAAAGGCAGCGGCGAGACTTTCTGAGCGAAGCCTCCATTATGGGCCAGTTTGACCATCCCAATATCATCCGCCTGGAAGGAGTGGTCACCAAGAGCCGGCCTGTCATGATCCTCACGGAGTTCATGGAGAACTGTGCTCTCGACTCTTTCCTTCGAGTGAGTCCCCCCCATCCCAGGAAGTGCTGCCCAGTGATATTTTTGTTTCTTATATCACTTGATCCTCACAGTCTTGGGAGAGCAGGCAAGGAAATAACCTTAGTCCTATTTTACAGGAGAACAAACTGAGTCTCAGAGAAGCTGTCCAAGGCCATAGATCTCAAATCTGGGTCTTAAACTGCTTAATCTCCCAATCTTCTTCCTCTTCTTGCCTAGAATCATTGAATCTGAGTTATTCCAGTGACTGACTAGTCTAAGCCCCACACTAACGTACTTGACAAGTGACCAACTAGGCTCTATTTGAAGATGGCAAAGAGGATGCCAGGCCTCAGTTTCTTCCACCATAAAATGGGAATAATGACAGAATGTCATCTCAGCATCTCTCTAACCCTATACATTGCAGAGCAGTGTCTGGGCCTATCTACTCTTTTTTTAGTTTTTGCAAGGCAATGAGGTTAAGTGGCTTGGCCAAGGCCACACAGCTAGGTCATTATTAAGTGTCTGAGACCAGATTTGAACCCAAGTACTCCTGACTCCAAGGCCAGTGCTCTATCCACTGTGCCACCTAGCCGCCCCCACTACACCACCTAGCCACCCCTGAGCCTATCTACTCTTGCAGAGGGGATTAACTATTCCATAATTTAGAGTGATAGAAAGCCCTCCTCAGAGGGGCAAAACCTAGGCTCAATCCCTTCTCTGTGAGCCTGGGCAAGCAACTTCACCTCTCTGGGGTCCCCAACAATTCTCAAAGATCTTAAGTCTCAGAGAAGAGGCTAAACTGCATTGGAAGAATGCCCCATGTTGATCCAGTCACAGGTCTGGATCCTGGCTGGCTCCAAAGGACAGCAGCACCCCCTCTCCTGGGTTGGTTATCAGGTGCAAATGAGCTTAGATATCTAGAAAGAATATGGAATAAATAACCATGTCCTGACCCCTCCCTGCCATAGAGCTATCAGTCATGGGCAAACTGTCATCTTCCCTAGTCCCCAAAGGTCAAGGTGCTCCCTTCTCCCCCCCTTCTTTGAAGGGATGGGGGACTGTGGGTATGAGACACAGCATACCGTGCTATTTCCCCCAATATGTTGGTTAGTTCTACTGAACTGTTGTCACCTCCCCTTCCCTCTATTTTTCTTTGTTATAAGGGAGAGAGGATTGAGGATCTTGGGAAGCATGGGTGACCTTAATATAATGGGTACCGATTCATTGTTATTTTAATTTTTCAAAGGGAGAGAAGGCACCATGCCCCTCCCACCCCAAATTGGACAGAGTGGGGGGCTTGAGGAAGATCTGGACTACTCATTACTTGTGAAGGGAAAGGGAGGTTTTAGCAGAAGGGTGGGTCTGAGTCTGTGCGTCCCTACTCTGCAGCTGAACGATGGACAGTTTACTGTGATCCAGCTGGTGGGTATGCTACGGGGCATCGCAGCAGGCATGAAGTACCTGTCAGAGATGAACTACGTCCACCGGGACCTCGCTGCCCGGAATATCCTGGTGAACAGCAATCTGGTCTGCAAAGTCTCTGACTTCGGCCTCTCCCGGTTTCTGGAGGATGACCCTGCTGACCCTACCTACACCAGCTCATTGGTAGGGGGCTAGAGATCGTGGAATGAGGGAGTACGGGAGGTGGGGCCAACTGGGTGGGGCCACCCTGTGGAGGGGAGTCAGCCCTGAATCACAGGGTGAAAAGCCTATGCCCTCTTCTCCACCAGGGCGGGAAGATCCCTATCCGATGGACGGCCCCTGAAGCCATCGCTTACCGAAAGTTCACATCAGCCAGTGATGTCTGGAGCTATGGAATCGTCATGTGGGAGGTGATGAGCTATGGAGAGCGGCCCTACTGGGACATGAGCAATCAAGATGTAAGCGGGTTCTGGAAGCACAGGGGAGGGCAGGAGGGTCTCATCGAGAGGGAGTGGTCCCGTGAATTTAAGCAGCATCTATTCACTTCGTTCAATTTAACAAGTTCTTATTAAGTGCCGTTTTCCTCACTTAATGGGTGACCTTGGCCAAGTCACCTGACTTCTTGATGGACTTCCTCTAAGATCCTTTCCAGCTCTAAATCACTGTCTTTGGATGAGTCACTTCCCCTCATAGGCCTCAGTTTCCTCTTTTGTAAAATGAGGACATTGGACCACAAGGCCTCCGAGATTCTGTCTAACTCTAAATCCTATGATCTGGAGGCATAATGCCAAATATCCTGCCAGGTGCTGGGACTACAAAGGCAAAAGTAAGAAGGTCTCTGCCCTCCAGGAGCTTACCTTTGATTAGATTATAAATTGCTTAAGTATCTGCTGCTAGGAGATCTGAGCCAGTGCTCTGGGAAGAGTGGAGAACAGTGGGAACTTTATTAGCTGGAAGGGACTGGCCCTCCTCTGGCCACCCCTCCCCCCCAAGCTAAGCCTCAATGGAAGGGGGCAATTCTGAAATGGGGAAGACAGGTTGGCTAGGGGGGTGGAGTATGATTCAAGGAAAAACCAGACAAATGCTTAGGTTTGGGAGTCCTTTGGGAGATCAGATGTCATCGAAACCCAACGAGGCTCATGTCTCCTGGACATCTCTCCCCCTCCATCCCTGGATCCAGGTGATCAATGCTGTGGAGCAGGATTACCGCTTGCCACCCCCCATGGATTGCCCCACTGCCCTGCACCAGCTCATGCTAGACTGCTGGGTACGGGACCGGAATCTGCGGCCCAAGTTTGCCCAGATTGTCAACACCTTGGACAAGCTCATTCGAAATGCCGCCAGTCTGAAGGTCATCGCCAGTGTCCAGTCTGGGTATGTGTCCATCCTTCCCCATCCTGCCTGGCACTCACCTGCTCTTAGCTCCCTCCCCAGTGGTTCATGGCCTTATCTCTTTTCTGCCCACAGGGTGTCCCAACCACTGTTAGACCGAACAGTCCCTGACTACACCACCTTCACCACGGTGGGGGACTGGCTGGATGCCATCAAGATGGGGCGCTACAAAGAAAGCTTTGTCAGTGCTGGCTTTGCCTCCTTCGACCTTGTTGCTCAGATGACTGCAGAGTGAGTTCTATTGACACAGTGGGAAGGGGTTTGGAATCTGAGAACCAGAGTCTTGGCTCTGCCCCTGACTGGGGAAGTGACCTTGGGTAAATCACTGGGGATCACCCTTGAGTACCATCAAGGTCCAGACCTCTTTATTGATCAGTATTCACTGGGGGTCACCCTCAATAACCCCTAAGGTCCAAACTCCTTCATTAGTCCAGTATCCACTGAGGGTCACCCTCAATGACCATTAAGGTCCATCAGTACAGTATCCCTTAGTTTCTCTGGAAATTCATTGGACAAAATGAGGACCAGGTGACTTTTGGATTTTTTCAATCCAGTCTAATAGAGGAGAAAGCTCCACATTTAGAAGACCTTGTCTCTGTCCCTTACTATTCATATGACCTTGCACAAATCACTTCCTTTCTCTGGGCTTCAGTTTCTCATCTGTAAGATTAAGGGATTGGACTTCTTGGTCTCCAAGGTCCCTTCTAATTTGAAATCTATGATCCTCTAAATCTGGGATTCAGTTCCACAAGTCACTATTGAAGCCTCAGCTGTGTTGAGACATTGGTGATCAAAGACAAAAATGGAGCAGTGTCTGCCATTGAGGAGTGTCTGATCAATTGAGAGAGACAGTGTGTGTGTGTGTGTGTGTGTGTGTGTGTGTGTGTGTGTGTGTGTGTGTATCAGTCAGGAATAATTTTATAGCCTGCTCTGGACCCCACACTGTAATAGGTCTTAGGGATTCAAATACTAACTTGACAGGGGTCCTGCCCTCAAAAAACTTACCTTCTACTTAGAGGAAGATCATATGTTTAATGATAAGTCGACGCAAAGTGTGTGTGTACAAAGTCATTTTGGATTGTGGAGGGGGTGGTGGGGCTAACGAATGAGTGAGTTGGGGAAGGCCTCTTGGAGGAGGCAGTGTTGGACCAGAGCCAGGTAGACTGGAGTTTAGGGATTCTGGGAGAATTGCTAGAAGGCCTAGAGTAGTAGGGAGGACACCTTTTCCAGGCTAGAAAAGGTGGGTGGATTCTCTGCCACTCCCAAGGGGAAGAGCCCTGGGTAGAAAGGGCAGAGTTAGAAAAAAGAAGTCTAGGAAAATGACCTAGGGAAGCTAACCAACGGTCCTTCCTCCCACCCTTCCCCAGGGACCTGCTCCGAATTGGAGTGACTTTGGCCGGACACCAGAAGAAGATCCTAAGTAGCATCCAGGATATGCGGCTGCAGATGAATCAAACACTGCCTGTGCAGGTCTGACCCCCTCGAGCAGCCCCAGAAGGTCCCGGGGTGCCACAGGGACTGGGAGTGACCAGTCATTTGGACGTTTGGATGCTTGGCTTGGTCAAGGGCTGCCGCCCCAAAGTTCACAATGTGTCAGGGGATCTGCGGAAGCCCCCTCAGTGGCCTGCCTTCCCTCCCTGGATGAGCAGAGTCAGGACGTTTAGGACGGTTGCCACCTCTTCATATTGAAGATGGATTAGGGGATGACAGTCATTGTGCTGCCCATCCCCCATGGGGCCCAGGCCTCCCTGCTCTCGATCAGGGGGGTGCCCCTATAGCCTCAGACTTGGGTATTCTCCACGCTAGGAAGACAGCAGTGGTGAGCCTGGGGGTAAGGCCCCCGACGTGTAGGCAAAAATCAGCCCCTCCCTCAGAAACTGGAGGGGGGAAGCTTCAGGGAGTGACACCCCACCCCTGCTAGAGAGCCAGCAATTCCACGTTTGCACATGGACTCTGGGGTGGGGCAGGACCTGGCTCCTTCCTGATAGCTCCCAGCCCCCCTCCTTCAGCCTGATGGTGCTGAGGCTGGCTTCCAAAATGGGTAGGAGGGCCAGCCAAGGAGCAGTTCCTCTGCCCCTGAGAGACTCACAGAGCCAGAGAATGGATGTCTGCTGTGCGTGCTAGCCCTGTTGCCTAGTGGGCATGTGAACATGGGAGAGTTTGGGCCCTGCTGGGAGGGCCCTTGGGGGTGTCAGCAAAATAAAGGCAATAAGTCATTGCTGTGATGCCTCCCACTCATTCTCACCTCCAGCCCACCTCTCGCTGGCCCCTTCCCCGAGATGCTCAGCGTCCCATCTCCTGACCTTTGTCTACCCCACCCGATCTTTCTGAATTTCATGGAGCAACCTCTACAAGCCAGAAACAACATCAACTCCACTCCAGATGCTTTGGGGTTATAAAGGGGGAAAAACCTGAAATCAGCTCTGCCCTCAGGCCACTTAGAGTCCACCAGAGATCCAACTAAACAGGCACCAAGCTCCTGTGAGCTCCCCTGTGCAGGAGGCTGCGATGGGCTGCCCTCGGGGGGCTTCTACATTCTAGTGGGATGTAGATAACCAAGGCATCAGCCAAGAAGCCCAGTCACCCAGAAAAGAAAGGCAAAAAAGAAGGTCCCCGTTCCCAAAGGGGACGGGGGTGGGGAGGGGGCGATCCACCATGTAGACAGGTAAGTCACTTGATGCAAAGTGATTTCAAGAGGACAAGAAGGGAGAGGGATTAGACATGGCTCTGATCTGATGGGGGTTTCAGGGGCTCAGAAAGGAGCAGGGAGAGCATCCTCAAGCCAGGTCACAGCCGGTGCAAAGGTGTAGAAAATAGGGACGCTTCCTGCCCCAGCCCCCTGTGCTGGTCCCTGGGGATGCATAGACAGCTCATACTAGGTGGGGTTAGAATGTTGGCCTCAGCCTTGGGATGTTCAGATCAGTCAGGTTTCAATCTAGTCCAATTGTCTGTGACCCCCCCTCTACCCCACCCCCAATCTGGGGTTTTCTTGGCAAAGATACTGGAGGGATTTGCTGTGTCCTTCTCCAACTCATTTTTACAGATGGGGAAACTGAGACAAACAGAGTTCAAAGTTCTATTTCTGACCCAAACTGGTTGTGTGACCCTGGGTAAGACCCTTAGATATTCAGTGTCCGAGCCGACTCTCTGGGACCACAGACTGCAGCACAGGGCGAAAGTGTTTCCCTGCACTGGAATTTCCCTACACCAAAGACACCCAGGTCTGGTCAATAATGATGATCAAACATTTCCCTTCCCATCTTTCTCTCCTTCCTCACTCTATCTTCCTATCTTTTTCTCACTCCTTTCCCTTTCTCTTCTTTCTCTCTCCTTCCCCCCTCCTCCTTTCTTTCTCCTCTCTTCCTTTCCCTCTGATTCTTTATCTTCCTTTCCCTTCCTCTTCCTCTTCCCATCCCCCACTTCCCAGCACAAAGACTCTAATCCCATTAGTGCCTTCTTCAATTCCAAGGTCTGGGATAACACAGACACAAAGAAGGTTGAGAGAGAGGAAAGTCGAGGCCTGGACCCAGGACAGGAGCTGCCATGTCTGTATGGGGGTGGGAGCAGGGGCACTCTTGCTCATCCCTCAGCCCCTCTCTTCTGTACACAATTTTCAGGGGGTCAGGTGAGCTGACCTCCAACATTCCCTCCCACTTTAAATGTTCTGTCCAGTAAGTAATTCATCTTTCTAGGCCTCAGTTTCCTTGTCAATAAATGAAAGAGTTATATGCACTTCCAGCCCTAAGCAAATGAGATAGTGAATCCAACCCAAAGCCAAACTGAATTATTGGAGTCACAGCCTTTGCAAGCCCTGGGGTACCCTGGAGGCTGGATTCATGTGGAGGGGCTCACATCTACCAAGCCCACACTGTTGTGGGGGAGACGAAGGCATATTCCTGCTGTCACAGGATTTTGTGGCTAGTGGGCTCCCCTCTTGCCTCAACTAGCTTCCTTCTGGGTCATTTGCCCTCTTCTCCCTCCCCCCATCTTGTTAGCTGCTTGGGTGGGGTTTTACCCACAGCAGACAGCTCTTGGGTCTTCCTGCCTGTGTTATCCCAGACCTTGGAGTTGGAGAAGGTACTAATGGGATTAGAGGCTTTGTGCTGGGGAGTGGGGGATGGGGAGAGGAAGAGGATGGGAAAGGAAGATAGAGATTCAGAGGGAGAGGGGGAAGGGGAGAGAAAGGGAGGGAGAAAAGGAGAGAGAAAGGGGGAGCCAAAGGAAGAGGAAAAGAGAGAGGGTGAGAAAGAAAGGGGGGAGATGGGGAGATAGAGTGAGGAAGGAGAGGAAAGGGGAAGTTAGGGAAAGGCAGCCAGAGGAAGAACAGAGAAGGAAGCTGTGAGATAGAGACACACAGAGACAGCCAGCTCCAGGTGCCTGAGGAGGCTGGAGGGACTCATCATTACTTCTGCTCTCGAAATTTGAATTCGAATTCACCACTTACTGCCTGTGTGATCTTGGCCAGTTATTTTGTCCCTCAGTTTACTCATTTGTAAAATGAGGTGGGGTTCCCTCAGGGTTTGGGAAGCCAGCTGCCCCTGCCAAGGGGCATCCCTTAGGTGTGGGCTGTAGAGTGAAAGAACATAGGACTAAGAATTCCAGGAGATCCGGGTTCTAATCTCAGCTCTTCCACTACCTATGAGTCCTTAGCAAATCTCTTCCCCCTCTAGGACTCTGATGTCAGGTTGGAAAAATGAAGGATTTGAACAACAGATGATCTCTAAACTGCTTTCCAGTTGGGTCATCCTTTAGCTCTGTGATCCTATAAGTGGGATCAAAGTGGGGAGAGGGGTGCCAGGGAGTTGTCCTTGAATAATGAGAAACTTTGCTCCACTCCCCAGTCCAGCCAGAGATGACTTCAAGATCTGGGGAGGTCCTAGGGCAGAGTTACAACTAGAAATTTGTTTGGAGTGAGAGTAATTCTCAAATGGCAAACATTCCCCTAATGGAGGGTTATCTCAAGGTACTGGCCCTTGGGAAGAAAACAGACCCTGGGACCCTGGCATAAGGGGTGCTGCTGAGCAGGCTGCCACATCAGGACATGTAGACAGGAGCAGAGGAAGCTTCTCCGGTCATTTCTAGTCTAATTGCTGTGGCTAATTAGATACTGTGGACTTAAAAGATGCAACAACAGTTGAGCACCCCGAAATTCAATGCCCTAACAGACCTCTAGTTGCCCTTAGTTTTGGACTCTGGTTCAATTGCAGTCTTGGAGGTTTTATGGGGATAAGAGGGGCGTTATTTCTGTCTTTATAGCTCTGTTGCTAAGTATACAGTAGGTACTTACTAGATGCACTTTTTTTTTTTAGGTTTTTGCAAGGCAATGGGGTCAAGTGGCTTGCCCAAGGCCCCGCAGCTAGGCAATTACTGAGGCCAGATTTGAACCCAGGAACTCCTGACTCCAGGACCAGGGCTGGTGCTCTATCCACTGCACCACCCAGCGGCCCCTAGACCCACATATTTTACAAGACCTTGGCAAGCCCAAGGAAGGTGTTACAGATTGATTGACTGACTAAAGAGCCTTCTTTTTTAATGTATGCATGTCACTTTCACCTTCCTGGGGTTTTTTTGTTTGTTTTGGTAAAATGAGGGGGCTAAACTAGATAGTTTCTCTGGTCCCTTCCAGTATGACATCTGATGGCCCTCCCCCTCTAGTTCATGGGAAGGAAGAGGCAATGTGGAATAACAGGGTCTTAGGGAGACCCAGGCACTGGGGTGGAGGCCCACTAGGCTGGGTTTCTGGAGCTTGTGCCATCTCTTCCTGGAGATTCCAAAATAGCTGGGGTTCTGATCTCTCTTTTAGGACCAACCCAGTTTCTGGAGAATAGGAAGAAGCTGATTGCCCCTGGTGGTCCCTGAGAGTTCGACTGGAGCTCTGGGAAAATTCTTGGGGTTCAGGAGGGGTTTAGGATGAAAGTTGGCATAAGGGGGCCCTAAGTGCCTGCCTCTTCCCTAAAATAATCTGAGAAGGGTTCCTTGAGGGGAGTGTGGGGTGCGTGTGTGTGTGTGTGTGTGTGTGTGTGTGTGTGTGTGTGGTGAGGAGCAGGTTTGGGGTGTAATTTCTGAAACAAAGGGGGAGGCTGGCTTCTCAGAGAGACGTGTTGTCTCGTTCTCCAAGAGAATCAAAACCACTAGGGTAGAGTCAAGTTACTGTGTGTGTGACTGTGTCAGAAGCTGTATCAGGAACAAAAGATGAAGCAATTGTTTACATGGAGATTCACGGGGGTGGGGGCTTAAGGGACAGAAGGGTGGGACTTAAGGTCCGAGCTCTAGACTTGGAAAGGATCTATCTAATCACATTTTACAGATGAGGAAACTGAGGCCCAGAAGGGACCTGTCAACAGTTCAACATAGTCTTCTGCCTCCCAATTCTGAGGAAGCCTAGACTAGAAGGCAGGTGAGGGAGCCCGAGGAGTGGGGGAGAAGCAAAGTCAAGACCCAGTGGAAGGAATTTGAACCTGATGGGAACCAGGAGAGGCTTTCTCCAGAGGAAATGCAGATATATGGGGTGAGGACACATTAATGGGCTGTGGGTGGCCGGTTCCCACCTGCCTCAGGGCCCATGTCACCACCCAGGTCTGGGAGTTTCCTGCTGCAGCTCGGCTCTGACCCCTCTCGTCACCCACCAGAGCCCAGACACGGCCCCTCCCCCACCTGCTCTCAGAATCCTGCTGCCCCCCCCACAGGCCCACTGCTCTTGTAGACTGTGCCCAGGCCAAGAGGACAGGAAGGGGTGCGTTCTCTGGAGTTGCCCGAGACCCCAAAGGGCCTCTCTCTCCACCCCCCACCTTCCTGATTCTCCGGGTGGGCAGAGAGCCAAGGAGGAGGGTCACCTCAGGGTTCCAGGGGCCCAGCTCAGCAGGACAGGCAGGAGCCTCCAGTCTTTCTTGTCAGCTCACTGGGAGGCAGATGCGGGGGGGGGGCAGAAGGTCCCCCTCAGATCCCACCCAGCTCTGCTCTAAGACTGAAGACCCTCCTCCTTTATCCTCCCTGTGTCTCCAAGGACCTAGAGCTGATGTTCAGGGATAGGCCCCAAGGTCCTAGTGGACCCCGGGGTGTGAGAAGACTCCGCTGCTTCCTCCCTGGTTCTTATGCACATACGTGAACATGCATGCACACACGTGCACCCTCCACACTCACAAGGAAACACACACACATACACACACTGCTGCACAAGCGAGCCAGGCTCCTTAATATTCCCCCCACGGAGTGAGGCTGCCGCAGTGCCCATGCCCAGGGGAGGGGGGAGGGAGGAGAGGAAGAGGAGGAAAAGAGGAGGGAGGAGGAGGAAGAGCAGAAGAAGGGAGAAGAGGAAGAGGAAAGGAGGGAGAAAGGAGGGAGGAGGGGAGGAGGAGGAGGGGGAGGGGGAGAGGAGGGGGAGGGGAGGGGAGGAGAGAGAAGAGCCGGCCTGCTCCTGGCCCCACCCAGCCTCCCCATCTCCCTCCCCGCAGCCCCCACCACTGTCTGTCTGGGCGAGATAGATGGGGGGGTCAGTAGCCTCTTCTCGTCTCTCTCCTCCCTGGTTCCTGCTTCTCCTCGCCTGAGCCCCCAACATGGAAGTGGGGAGGGGGTACAAATTGGGGCCCTAGGGGTCCAAAGGAGCACAGGGTGCCCCCAGCCTCCAGCTTCTGGGTGGGGAGGAGTACTCCCAATCCCCTCAGTTGGCCCCAGGCTCTGCAGGCCCAATCACCAGGGAGGACTGATGCCCCCAAGCCTCCCCTGAAGTTCCCAGCGTGGGGCCCTTTCCTGAGGTTCACCCACTCAGCCCCAATCTCTAGAGTCCCTGGGGAACTTTCATCCGCCTCCAAATGGTAGGGTGGGGGAGCAAGAATCTAACCCATTCTGTCTGTCCGCACCCCGACAGTTTGCACCTTATGCCCTGCTCTAGGGCAGGGGTGAAGGAAACCCCTAGCTTTTCCAGCCCCAAATCCTTCCTCTTCCAAATTAGATAACAGCTCCTCAAGTCAGTGGGGAGGCTCCCTGGGAAACCGTCATTCTCTCCCTGCCTGAAGTGAGAGATGGAGCAGGGTGCGGATGGGGCCAGGGAGCACCCCTGAGTCCAGCTGAGCTCCTTCCACCCCTTCCCCAGTGGGATGAAAAAAGAGATCCCAGGACACCCTCCCCTCCCCCAAGGACTGGCCTGAGTCAGGAGAGGGGGTGGAGCAGGAGGAGGAAATGGTCCGGAGAGACCTGACAAGGTCACAGCCGGCCTCTGACCTGTGGGAGGCTCTGGCTCCTGGTCCTCAGAGCTCTCTGTAGGCAGACCCGCCTCTCCCTTCCTTTGACTCCCCTGGGGCTCCCCATGATGCTGAGGCCTCCCTCCTCTGCCCCAAAAGGATGAACTCTCTCCTCAGATGCCTCCAAAAATGGATCCTAACCCCCTACCCCTACCCCGATTCCACACCCATCTCTCCCATGTCTAGCTGAGGAAAATGAGTGTATACACACAAGTGGGGAAGGGAGGGTGATAGAAAGCAATGGGGGCTCTCAGGACCAATGGGGAGGGCAAAGGCTGTGAAACCTGTCCTGTTCTGGGGCCAGCCTCTATCTACCTGGGGAGTTGGGAGGGAAGGAGGGGTAGGCCCAGCTCCCCTTGGGCATTTCTCTTCCTCCTTCTCTTCCTCTTTTTCCCTCTCCTCACCCTTTCTTTTCTTCCTCCTTCTCTTCTTCCTCCTCCTCCTCTTTTTTCTCTCCTCTTCCTCCCTTTCTTTTTACTCCTTTTCCTTCTTCTTTTACTCTTCCTCCTCTCCTTCTCCTCTTCCTCTGATGACACCCCCCCCCCCCAGGTCACAAGTCAGAGAAGGTAATTTCTGATCAAGCTTGGGGCATACCAAGCCTAGCTTCCTCAGCCAGAAGAGGGACCTACCGCATATGCTAACTTGTCTTTCAAACTCAGTCTAACTTGGCACTTCAGGAGACTTCAGTTCCCTCTCCAAACCCTCCAAACCCTCAACTTTCAATATCAGGGGATCAATCCCTCAATCAATAATCACCGACTGTGTCTCTGACATTGTGCTGGAAGCAATGGAATTATGGGAGGTGGGAGACCCTACTCTAACGTGGGGATATCAAATGGTGAAATTTTGAAGGAAAAGCTGGGGAGTATATGTAGAAGGGACAAATATGCTCTCTTCTGCCCCAGGGTCTCCTTTCTTTGATTCCACAGGACTATCAGATCTAGATGTGGGGGTTATGCTCTTTGAGTGGGGCCACAGGAGGATCTCCAGTGGTTAGAAGGGTCAAAGGAAGACCTGAAAGGTGCAGTACAGGGGATGATACAGAAGATACTGTATTGGTAAAGATAGTCCTGGCTCTTTGGCTCAGGAGGAGAGAAATGAGCCCCACCATCTTCTGTCCTGGTTATACTACACCTGGAGTATCGTGGGCACCTCATTGAATGAAAAGATGGAAAAGTGTTGATCAGATATTTACTACAAGCTAAGGACTGGTGCTGAAATTCATCCAGCAAGCAACCACCCTGGAGAGGGTGGCCAGAATGGGGAAGGACTTTAAGATCAAGCCACATGAGGGCTGAGCATAGATAAAATTCAAGAGTTTGATGTAAGAGGGCCAGACTTCAAAACAAAGGGTTTAGATTCAAATCCTACCTCTGCCACAAGTCAAGGAATCTTTCTGGGCCTCTGTTTCAAATCTGAAAAAATAAAAGAGTTAGACTTATGGCCACTGAGGCTCCCTCCAGCTCTGAATCTGTGACCTTACAACCTTACAACTTCCAGTTTCAGAAGACTTTTTGCATAGATGGATTAGACTCTTCCGCTTAGCAGCAGAAGACACTTAGTCCTGGGAAGGCAATCCCAAGGAACAATGTGATGAAAAATTAGCTAATAGTGGGAGTCATCCAAAGAGGGGTGGCAGGTGGTGGCCCCTACCTCCCTTGGTCTCCTTGAAAGGCTGACTTGTCACTTGTTGTGGATGCAATGGGGGGGGGGTGTTGGTCAGGTGCAGCCTAAGCATCCCTTTGGGATGCTGGGAAGAAACTCATGGGTGACTGGCCTTGAGCTTCCCCTCCTAGGCCACAGTGGGCTCTCCCCTCCTCCTGGAGCCCCTCCCCAACAGGGCTGATGCCCAGCAAAAGGAGTGTATCCCTTCTGCCCAAGTCACCTGTTTCCCTAGCATCCTTCAAAACTTCAGCCAATGACTTGGTCAGAGAACAGGTACCCCAGCTGGGAGGGGAGGGGATTTCCCAGCAGAGCCTGCTCTCTGACCTATTTACCCACCAGGTCCAGAGTGGCTGGGACAGGGACAATGAGTAGTCACTAGTCTCCTGGAGAGTGCATCCAGGGCGTGTGGTCATCAGAGTTCCATGTTCACGTCTCCAACTATTCCAAGCCTCCACTTATCTAAGTGTTTACCATGGTTACTGACAATACACTTTAGACCATCTGAACCTACTTCCCTTGTTCTGTGGGGATTGTTTATATTGGGGAGCAGAGTCAGGAGGGAGGAAGGAGGCCTCTGGCTTACATCAAGGTGACCTGCACCCTGAACTGGCTGGCTAGGGCATGGTCTCCCCCAAACATTTCAGCAGAGTATGAGTTGGGGAAGGGAAACTTGAACCTGACTGTTGCCCAGTCAAGTTAGCCTAGCCCCAAAGAAGGTTGTGGGGTGGAAGAGGGGCAGTGAGAGGCAAGCAGGACTCTCCCTCCCCCTGCCCCCTCTCTGTTTCTCATTAATTATTCCCGTCTCATGGAACAGGAATGAAAACAGACTGAGGAACTGGCGAGAGGCCTGCTGCTGACATCAGCCCAGAGGTTTCTGCCCTGACCCTGACTGCTGGGGGCTGGGAAAAAAAGTGGGTGGCTGACTGGAGGGGCTCCCTGCTTGACATTGGGCTGGGAGTGAAGAGAGGGGCGAGGGGAGAAGCAGAGGAGCCAGAGATGCTGGGGGTAACTTCCTTTGAATGCTCTCTTCCATTTTTCATAGGAAAGATGAGGGGCTTGGCTTCCTAGTCCTTGAAAGCAGGTGAGAGAGAGAGAGGTTCTACTGGGATGAAGGGTGTGGCCTCTGGAATCTCAGGGCCCCTGGCACCTGACTTCCCTCTCTAGCCAGCTGTTCCCTCTCCCACTGCCCCAATTCCCCACTCCCACACACACACACACACACACACATACACACACCCAGATTGCTGGAAGAGGAGGAGGGCTTGGCCAGATCCCCTCTGCTCTTTGTAGACATCTGTTGGACAACCATCACTCACTAAGCTTTCTTCTTGCAGGCCCACCTGCTCATATGATCTCTCCCCTCTCCAGTCTCAACATCATCCTCTCCAAATCTCTAGGTCTCTCTCTTGCCTTCCCCATATCTTCAGGACCTGCCTTGAAGCCCTTTCCTTCATCCTATTCCCTACCATGGATTCTTGGGGGTGCTCACAGCAGTTTTGATCTGTCTAAAAAGCCCGAATTTGAGTTCCTCAGTTTCCCATCAGATGACTTTTCATCTGCATGAGACTGATGAAGACCACGGCTTGAACCTAGGAACTCATCACCCCTGGGAACTACAGTTGGGAGCCCACTCTCTCTGGTCACAGACTTGTTGGTCTAATGAAATAGTGGATAAGAATGTTCCAGGGTCGGGGATCCCTGAACTCATTCTGTGATCAGGATGGGGGAATCAGGGTGATAGATTTAAATTGGAAAGGGTCTTTTGAGTTCATTAAGTTAGAAAATGAGACCCAAGAAAGCTTACCCAGGATCACACAGCTATCAAGTGTCTGAAGCAAGATTCAAATGCAGGTTCCTGACTCCAGGTGCAGCTCTGCTCATTTCACCACTATGAGAGACTATGTTTACTTATGGGTATATGGGATGTGGCTCTCTGGGAAGTCCTGAGAAGAATGTCTGAAGTCATCCTTTCTAAGAGATAATTCTGGGGAGTAAACTGAGGCAGAGTTATGTCATTCTGAGTTTGGAATCAGAGAACCTGAGCCCATCATTACTCCTTAATCTCTCTGTGACCCTGAACAGATAATCCTGGGGAGTAAACTGAGGCAAAGTGGTGTCATTCTGATCTTGGAGTCAGAGAACCTGGGTCCATCATTACTCCTTATCCTGTCTGTGACCCTGGGCAAACCCCTCTGAGCCTCAGTTTCCCCAACTCTAACATGAGAGGGTCTGACAAGCTGACTTCTGAGAGCTTGAATCCTGCCCATTGTCACTGAGCAAGATGGCCCAGGATTCCCTGCCCTCCAGGAAGTCAAAATCATGGGCCCAGTCCCCCAGAAGTCCTGGGCTCTACCAGTTCCATCCCAAGTGCACGTGAAACGAATGGGAATGATTGATGACTCGATTGATTGAGAAGAGAAGCCTTGGGAGAACCTGAATGTTGAATAAGAGAATGAGGGAATGAATGAAAGAGTGGTGGGAGGATTCACTAGTAAGGGGAGATAGGTTTGCTCCTGCCTGGTCTCCCAGAGCACAATGAATAGTAGTGGAGAGAAGTGGCAAAGAGCTTTGGTTGGACCTGATGAAGAGGCCCCATGGGTCTGGGGGCAAATTTTTCTCTGACCCTTGCTATCCAGGTGACTCTGAGCAAGGCCCATTCCCTTCCCCCATTTTTCTTCCTTCCTTCCCTCATTTTCTCCTCTGTAAAAGAAGGGGGTTGAGCTAGGCATCCTCTTGGGTCCTTTCTGGGATTCTGTCTAGATCCTTTTCATCTTGGAGCCCCAGCTTCTTCATTTTACAAATGGGGGTGGGGGGATTTCACTACAAGAGCCCCAGCATCTTTTTGTAAACGTGAATTTCAATATAATCCATCTTTATTTTTTAGAAATTTTATTTCATCCACGTTTGTGAGAAGAGATTCACAGACCTGGACCACATCTATGGCAGGCACAACTTGGGGGAAGTTCTGAAATTGGGGTCTCTAGACCCTTTCCACCCTAAAGTCACCACCCTGAGTACAAACATCCTCTCAGATGTTTCCCCAAGGAGGCTGGGCTACCTCAGGAGGGGTGGAGTCCCCCTCAAAGCAAAGCAGGGACTGTTTTAGAGAGAGCTTTCCCCGCCAGATTATAGGTTGGGATCCCTTCAAGCTCTGAGGTTCCATGATTCATGACTCTGACTGGAGGACTAGCAACGTTGGCCTCCATTCATGAGATGCCCTGGCAGAAGGGGGGAGGGGCTTGTGGCAGCCCAGCTCTCTGTTCAGGAGCTCAGGCCCGGGCAGAGAAGGGAGCAGATGCCCAAGGCGACAGACAGCTCAGATCCCTTTTCCAAAGGCTTCCCTACCCCAGCGCCCCATCCTGAGCCGGCCCTCCCGCTTCGGCTGGCAGGGATGTGTGAGGCCTCTTTGTTCTGTTCCCTCCGCTTTCCCCATCCTCCTGACCTTGTGTATGTTGGGTTCTCTAAGCCATCCCTGCCCGGTTTTGCAAAAACATCCCTGTCCTTGTCTCTCACAAGGCTTTTCATTCAGTTGGGTCTGTGAGGTCGGATTCCAGGTTCTGGGATTCTCAGAGTTTGGGTGAGGAAAATGTCAGTGTGCTAGCTATTTTCCCCCCTCTGAAATGTTAAATATGAACTTTGCAGACACTTATTTACATCTGGCGACTTGAGAGCCTTCTTCCATTCATTCAGCAAGCCTTCATTATAAAGGGCCTACTGTGGGCTAGGAACTCTCTTTTGCTCCGAAAACTTTCTGGCTCTTTTTTATTCTGGGGGGACACTATGACCCCAGGATCTTCCCTGAATCCCAGACCAACATTCATAGCTTTTCTTAATGTATGCCAAGCTCTCCAGGGATGGTCCCAGTTTGTTTGGAAAATCTGTCCTGAACTGGGTGGCAAACAGCAGGCTCCCTTTGTTGCTTTTCTCTGTGTCCAAGGCGGCTGTTTATTCAGGGGATTATGAGAGAGAAGCCGTGTTCCTATTCAAGGACCACAATTCGTTGTGCAGAAGAAAGGGAAACCCTGTGAATGTTGTCCTGCAAGATTCTTTGAAAAAATGAAAAGCTCCTTGGATGCTCTCATTTGGGGGGTTGTGTCATCTCCCTGTGATTCCTTCCTCCTCCCCAAGCCTTCAATAGAACACTCCGAAGGAAAAGTAAGTAAAACAAATCTCTACATTGACTAGATTTCATTATATTTCTAGATATAGTTCTCCATCTTTCTGCTGAGAGGAGCCCCCCGCCCCAATTCTCTAAACCAGGGGTAGGGAAGCTCTGGCCCTCCAGTCATATTGGTCTGGCATTGCCAAGGCAACTGCAAGAGGAACTCGAAATTCAACAAATCTAGGAGTTTTAGGGGTGAATTAATTAAATATTTGGCCAACTACAGCAGGTGAATGATGTTATTAAGACTGGCCCCCACCCCGGCTCTAAACCGATTGAACTTGCTGAGTCTGGGCTTTCTCTGTTCTCTAATAAATCGAATGGAGTGAGAACAGATTCCAGAGTTGTGAGAGAGTCGGAGGAGTAGATTTTCCCAGTCTTCTGGCTGGGCCCTAAGAGTATATGGATATAGTCCAGGAGCCTGGAATATGGGGGCAGAATTCTGTGTGTGTGAGAGAGAGAGAGAGAGAGAGAGAGAGAGAGAGAGAGAGAGAGAGAGAGAGAGAGCACTCCACCTAGGATTAAGTCAGTCCTCTTCCAGCCAACAATACACAGATCCGAGTTATTTATCCAAATCTGGCAAGCCGATATCCACAAGACTTCTCTCTTCCCTCTACAGTGAGTTGTGGTCCTTGAATACAAATACAATTTTCCTCTAATACTCCTTCACTCCACAAGAAATATTCACAGGTTGAATATTTAGAGTTCTGTCACTATATTTTGAACTCATAAGAGTATATATCTATGTTCTTTGCAGTCAGGGGACTGAGTTCCAATCCCACCATCTATGAGATATTGGGCAATTCACTTTATCTTCCTAGACCTCAGTTTCTCCTTTTTAAAAATATGACCATTTGGGGTGGCTAGCGGATAAAGCACTGGCCCTGGAGTCAGGAGTACCTGGGTTCAAGTTCAGCCTCAGACACTTAATAATGACCTAGCTGTGTGGCCTTGGGCAAGCCACTTAACCTCATTTGCCTTACAAAAAAAACAAAAAAAAAGTATATAAAAAAAATGTGACCATTAGGCCGGATGATCTTTGAGCCCCTAGCCAGGTCTAGCTCTGAGAGTCTGTCTTCTTCCCTGAATTACCAATCTTCTAATGTTTTTGATTGCACACGCCTGCTTCCCTTCTCTTGCTCTCTCACGGGACTCCCCCCTCTGCCTGTTTGATTGATTGATGTTTGTCCTTTGTTCTTAAAGAAGACCATGACATCAGGGAGGTGATGCCATGACATGCAAGTGTAAGCATGGCATGAATGTTGATGGAGCATGGAGCACAGCTGGCCTAGGGCAAGGTCTTGGCAAACACCTCGAGAAGTATCCATCCAATCTGGCCCCAGGATCCAGTGTGTCTCACGCTCTCTCCGGCCTCCCAGATCTAGGATGATATGAACAGCATCCAGAGTTGGGAAGGACCCTGGGTGCCATTTATTCCAATACTCCTATTTTACAGATGAGGAAACTGAGGTCCAGGGAGGTTAAGCAACTTCCTCAACATTACCCAGGTGACAGAGCAAGTCATTTCTGAAATCACTTGGTGGCGAGGACAGGGGCGGTATCATTTCTGCCTAGGCCCAGAGGTATATGAGGGATAGGGACTGGATTTGAGATTTCATTGGTGAGTAAACTCCCCTCTACTAAGGCACCATCCACCCTCTCTATAATTTACAGTTAGAGCAAATTCTAATTAGAGTTGCCTAGAGAAATGAAATGACTTGCCTAGGATCACACAATCAGCATGTACCAGAACCAGGGCTTGGACTGAGGTCCTTCTGTCTTGGGCTCCACAGGGGCCATAAGTGAATGGATAGTGTTGGTATTCTTTGGCTGTTCCTTCCCATTGAGATCCAAAGGTCAGTCATGTCTTCTCAGTAGTCTTCGGCTTTTTTCTGGAACCATTTCCACTTAGCAGCAGCCTCCTCACCCCCAAAGAGCCCGCTGTCCCTTTAGTCCCTTCCTCTGATTGATCATCCACCTAGATTTTCCATGAGGAAAGTGTCCAGGCCAGCCTTGTTCACTTTTTTGTTCTCTTCCTTTAGCTTCCTTTTTTGTGTAGTCTTCTCCCATTTGAATAGAAACTTCTTGAGGGCCGGGACCTTCTTTGTTTTGACCTGAATTTACAGGATTTTAGGGAGAACTTGATACTGTTGACTTGACTAGTCAGACTTTCACTGATCAGTCCAGGCCCGCCTCATCTGTCTACTTTCAGATCTACCTCTAGAATGCAGCAGAGAATTAGGCCCCTCTACTCTTTCATGAGCCTAAGCTCTGGACTGTTGCCCTGCCTCCACCTCAGCCTTCCCCCCCTTCCACTCTGCCCCCACGCCTACCTTCCTACTTTGCCCATAATCTAGCTAGCCCCTTGCTTAACTGAGAAGATTGGACCCTGGGGCCCTAGGTCCCTGGATATGCTCTGCCCTCCACTGCTCTCCTTTCCTGCTTCTTCCCACATCCTCCTTCTCTCTCCTGATCCTAAGGCTAGCCCTTCTCACCTTTGTATCTTGAATCCCATTCTTTTCTTTCTTTCTTTCTTTCTTTCTTTCTTTCTTTCTTTCTTTCTTTCTTTTGCAAGGCAATGGGCTTAAGTGACTTGCCCAAGGCCATACAGCTAGGTAATTATTAAGTGTCTGAGGCTGCATTTGAACCCAGGTACTCCTGACTCCAGGGCCAGTGCTCTATCGACTGCACCACCTAGCCACCCCTGATCCCATTCTTTTCTAAAGGGACATACAGAGACACAAATGAGATGGCTCCTGCCCTCAAGGAGTTACATTCTATTAGGGGAGAGAATTTTTCCAGGTATTATGAGCCAAAGATCCGGGGTTCAAATTCTGCCTCCTTAATTTATTACCTGTGTGAAATCTGTTACCTTAGACAAGTCACTTCACTTTTTTGGGCTTTAGCTTCCACAGCGGTAAAAAATCAGGAGTTGGAGTGGGTTGTCTCTGAAGGTCCTTCCAGTTCTAGATAAATTGAAACCCACTTTCTTTTTCATTCTTCTAATTTATATCCCCAGTATTTAGCCAGGCACACAGTAGGCACTTAATAAATACCTGTTGGTTGGTTTTCTCTCTTTCTCCCTCCCTTTTCCATGTCTCTCTATCTCTGTCTCTGATTGTCTGTCTCTTTCTAGCTTTCTCTATCCCTCTTTCTATCTCTCTTTCCCAACTCTCTCCATCTCTGACTCTCTTCCTCTGTCTCTGTCTCTGTCTCTGTCTCTGTCTCTGTTTCTCTTTCTCCCTCCTTCTCTTTCCCATCTCTCCATCTCTTTGTCTCTCTCTCCTCCCTTCCCCCGATGACTTAGCCTCTTTCTACCTGAAACAAGTTTTCCTCCTTTTAGAAGGAAACTGAAACATGTTCTTTCGACCCTGCTACCTGACCACGCTAGCTTTCTTTTGCTTCCTCCCTTTCACCTCAGGGGTGTGGCCTCTGGAATCCAGTGGGAGTGTTTTCTGGAATCTTCGGGCTGTGGCCTCTGGGTGGGTGGCCTCTGGGAGCTAGGAGGGAAGAGAGAGCCCTGGGGCTGATGGCTGTCCAAGTCAATAATACCATGGGAAAGAGTGTGGTTGGGAGGCTGAGAAGAAGGAGGTAAAGAGCAGGGCTGGGAGGAGGCTGGCAGCCAATGCAGTGTCTGTCCCCATGCCATCTTTGAGAGGTTGCTGATGCCCCTACTTCTCAGGGATGGGCACCTGGGGAGATAACCACTGTCATTTGGTACCTCCCTCCCAGCTTGTCCAGTGCTTAGCATCTACAACTGGCTGCTTATATCTGGAGCCCACCACTAACATCTACCTGGCTTTCTACTTACCCTCCTAACACTGGCATTAGCATGACTGGTAACCCTTGGTCTGGAGACTTTTAGGAAGCTTTCTCAGCTTCTTTCTGCTGAAGCTCCCAACCTTTGATGGTTCACGTGAAGAACGCTGCACTTGTCATAGTTCTTGGGTTCAAATTTAACTTACTCTTGCTCATTTCTGTGTGCCTCAGTTTCCTCATCTATTAAATGAGGGGTTGGACTAGATAGCCTCAGAAATCCCTACCTGCTCCCATGAACTTATGTGAGAGGTTCAGAATTCACCTATTGCAACTCAACCTGAGCTTTCAAACAAACCTCTGCTTACAGTGATGGAGAACTCACTACTTTGCTGGGAAGCTCAGTTTACTTTTTTTTTTTTTTTTTTTTTTTTTTTAGTTTTTGCAAGGCAGTGGGATTAAGTGGCTTGCCCAAGACCACACAGCTAGGTCATTATTAATAAGTGTCTGAGGTCAGATTTGAACTCAGGTCCTCCTGACTCCAGGGCCGGTGCTCTATCCACTGTGCCACCTAGCCGCCCCACTCAGTTTACTTTTAAGCAGATCTTATTATAAGAATGCCTTCCTTCCTTCCTTCCTTCCTTCCTTCCTTCCTTCCTTCCTTCCTTCCTTCCTTCCTTCCTTCCTTCCTTCTTCTTTCTTTCTTTCTTTCTTTCTTTCTTTCTTTCTTTCTTTCTTTCTTTTTCTTTCTTTCTTTTCTTCTAAGGATACTTTTCTATCGTTTGAGCCTAAATCTCTTTGCCTACGATGTTATTCACTGGAGTCAAGAGGGAAAACAATTTTATTCCTTCTCTAGCCCTTCCAACACTGGCTAAGTGTTCTTTTCGGCAGTGTAAACACTCCCAGGTCCTTTAGAAACCCTCGTATAATGTGGTTTTTTAGTCCCTCCTCTGTCCCGATCTCCCGTCCCCGCCTCTCTGACCACTCTCTAGTTTGCTCATCTTCCCAAGCCCTGCTGTCCTGAGGACACAATGCCCAGAGCCGCTCTGGCCAGGCAGGAGCCAGCAGGCTCTCACCTCCCCAAGGCAGGGCAGCCCAAGAGTCGCAGCTGGAGCTTTGACAGCCACAGTGAGTGAGCTTGTCTCTTGTTCTTGACTTGTGCAAACCCCCTCCCCCACCCCAAATTTCCCAAGTTAATTAAACTACAGAAGACTTTTGCCTTGGAAAAATATTGAAAGAGGTCAAGAGGCTAGGATTTATCCTTACTAGTTCATTCCTTATGGATCTGGAAAAAACCCCAATATTTCCTGGGCAAAATTATCCTGTCTATGAAAAATAATCCCACAGCTTAGTGTCATAGTGGAGAGGGTGCTCTCCTGGCAGTCAGGAAGGCCTGAGTTCGGATCCTGGATTGGGCCCATTAGTTGGGTGACCCTGGTGACTCGACTTTTCTTGATGTCAGTTTTTTTTCCATTTATAATGTGGGGTTAATAATCTTCCTAGCACCTGCCTCCAATGCTTATTGTGAGTCAGTGAGATAATGTCTGTGTAGAACTCTACAAACCCTGAGATGTGTCAGTCTCTTTTATGAGAATTCCACTATGGTGGTGGAATGGCCTGAGACTCGGCTTTGTCTCAGAGACTCGGTGGTGACCCGGTCTGTGCTTGCTTGGGGGGAGCATGGGCAGCAGCCTCCAGCTTCCTCTATTTCTCTCTAGAATCAGCTGGGTCAGTGTCAGTGGGAAGCCCAACTTTGGGTGGGAGAGGACGAGGTAAGGAGATCAGAGGCAGAGACAGAGGCAGAGAAAGTGGCAGGGTTCAGGCTAGATAGAAGAGCTGAAGGGAAGCCAATCACAACATCCTAGCAGCTTTGATTTATATTTAGAGCAACCTTTGAGGTCATCAAACCCAACCCCTCTCTGGCCATTTTACAGATGGGAAGGTTGAGGTATAGATACTTACTATGCTCCAGACATTGTGTGGGTCATTGGGGATCCACGGACAAAACAATGGCAGTCTCAATGGGGAGTTGGGAAGCTATAATGTTGATAGAATTAAGAAAAGACTAAGAAGAGCATGATGGCAACCAAGAAGGGATCCCGGCCAAGGTGATGGACAAATGGGAAAACTGAGGCTCAGAGGACATGTTCTTATAGACCTAAAGCTAGAAGTGAACTCTGAGGCTAGCTTGTCCAGCTCCTTCATTTAACAGATAAAAAATTGGATGCTCAGAGAGGTCTTAAGGGTAGGCACAGAGGTGGGATTTGAATTTACCACCTCTAAATTGAGTTCTCTTTCCAGTGTAGCAGGCAGAGCTCTGACCCTCCTTGAGACCCTCATTCTGCTCTAGTGTTGGAGTTGAGGCACATAACACGTGATTTGATGGGAGCCACAAGGCTGGTAAGTATCTGAGGTGAGATTTGAACCTGTGTCTTCCTGTCTGCAAGTCTGATATATTTCTACCATACTAGGCCAGTGATCTTCCCCATTAGATCACATTTTTAGTCATCCAAGTTGAGATGGGGTCTTCAGCTGCCCTCCTGTGCAAAGGGGACACCCAAAAGCAATGAGTCAGGAAGACCTGAGTTCAAATCCTACCTCAAACACTTATTAGTTGTGTGACTATGGGCAAGTTACTAATTTGCCTCAGTTTCCTCAAACTGTAAAATGGAACTAGCAATTATTTCTTCGGTTGCTGAGAGGATAAAATGAGATGTTTGTAAAACGCTTTATAGTGACTGCTATATAAATTCTGGCTATTATTATTGTTCTTAATGAGGAGGGTGCAGCTCTCCAGGAAGGAGGGAAAGGTACCTTCTCCCTCCTCCCTCCTCTCATTCTCTTCCAAGCTTCCCCCATCTAACTCCTGCCAGCAAGTCCACACCCACACATGTCTGGCTGGCTTTGGCGAGCTCATCTGCCCTCTTCCAACAATTACCTTCCTTTTCCCTGAAAGTCCTGTGACTCTCAGGCGCTGGCTTACACAGGGACTCCTCGAATGCCTTCCTTCTCCGACTTTTCTCTGCCAAGCCAGTCCTGGCCCAGACCCACATGCATACATACCTCAGGGAGAATGATCCCAAGTCTCCATCTTCTCTTCTCTTGTTACAGACATGAATTCACAATTGATATTTTAGAAGGAAAAATACCATGAGCCTCAACATGTAACAACATTTCATAGGACACCAAAATTCAGAATGATAGAATTTTGCAAAATATGTCATTATACACTTAATTTTACAATGCATGAATCATCTCCCACCTCCTTGTTTTTGCTCAGGCTGTGTCCCATGGCTTCCTCCCCTCCACCTTGTAGAATCTCTGCCATCACAGTCACAGGAGATTGTCTTGATCCTTCAATTGTATTTCCCTTCTCCCAAAATTATTTCACATTTAATAAATACAAATATTTCGCTATTTACTTATCTGTGTATATATTGTTTGCTATTAGTAGAATGTAAATACTTTGAGGGTAGAAGGATTTTGGGGGGGGGGGTTGTGTTTTTTACTACTTTACTAGTACCTAGTAAAAGCCTAAGGCTTAGTAGGGATTTAAGCAAATCTTGATGAATTGAATATCGGAGTTGGAAAAGAATCTCAGAGGCATCTAGTCCAACAAGAAACTGGATAAGAATCCCCTTGACAATATCCCCCTAAAGTGACTCTCTAGTCCCTGCTAGGGAAGGAGAACCCATGATTTCCCAAGGCAGCAACTTTCATCTGTTGATCCTAATGCTGTCTTCTAGGTTCAATCAATCATTGGTATCCTTGACTTCTTTCAGTACCTGGAGATCTGATATTATTTATAGTACATATATCTCTTAATATAGTCTTATTTTTATTTGGCTATCCCTTCTCTCTTAGCTATAAAGTAGAGTGACAATTGGAATAGATTCTGCCATATTTTATCACTGTGTTTGTGACCTGAACTAGGAAAGAATCATCCATAGCCTCCATCTGTCTGGGTGGTTTGTACTCCATTTTTGTTAATCTCTGTTTTTTGCTCTTCACTAATTCTAATACAGATTCTCTCTGCTGTACTTTTGCCCTCATGTCCCTGAGTCTATAAGGAGACACTACTTCAAATGTGGTGTTTTTTTTTGAAGAATGTATAGCTTTCAATTGTCCTAGGCTAGCCATGAGTCCCATCCTACTAAGTCTCAATGATACTAAAGTTTGTTTCTGGATGGAAGTTCATTTTGCATTGTTATGTGGATTTTTGAGGTCCTAAGAGCTATTCCCAACCCTCTCCCTGGTCATTTCCTCCTGCAAACTACTGGGCACCACCTTTACTCATCTTTCTAGGTCATACCCTCTCTTCTCCACTGCATCTGGTTTTACGGGTATAACTGGGCATTTCTCCTTCCCTCCCAAATCTTCTTGGTCACAATTTTACCCCAAACACTTCCTTCCTGTCATCATGAGGTTCACATTTGTATCTTGCCAGAAACCCATTATTCTGCTATCTCAAGTCATGGTCAAGAAAACCAAATGCTCTTCGTTTTGGCCCTATCTTTAATTTCCATGGCTTTCCTTTTCTTCTAAAGTCCTGATCAAGTCGGAAAAATTAATTGATTACTCAGTGAGCATTTATTAAGTGTCTATAGACAATGGGGAGGCAAATACAAAAAAAATGAAACAATCTCTGCTCTCAAGGAGTCCTTTTGTGGGAGTGGGGGGGTGGGGGACTACCATAGCAACCTTTGGAATCACTGGAAATATTTTGCATATTTCTTCTAGTGATATAACTAGTTCCCATAAGAACAAACAGGTGGAATTCTTTGCACCTGACTACAGGGAAATATTCTGGTGCTCCAGAGGGCAGGCACCCTATAGGATGTAAACAAACTCATACTTTGTCAGCTAAAGCCATGCCCCATACAAATTATGGTGAATAAAGCCAGTCATCCCAGAGAGAGGTCAAGAGGGAGGGAGAAAACAGACATAACCCCTTTTCTCATGAGATACTTTCCTGTTGGAGGGAGTTAACCCAGGGCTGTATCTGTTAGCGTCCAGGACTCCTCTTACCCTGGTGATGTGATTGTCTCCCATCTTTTGGACATTGTTTATAGCCAAGAAAGGGCTCTTTGTAATTTGCAGATGAGTTGCTTTTGTAGTGCTTGAACTATGGGGGATTCTCTTCCTCCAGAGTCTGGGATCTCTTCCTCAACTGACCTATTGTGTTCACCAGGGTGTCTCCCTTTGGGTCAAACATTCTGAGACAATACAAGAGAGATGAATCTGGTACTGTGTTTTCCTCTCGGTCTCCCAAGCATCAGTTTCCATTTATGGCTGGTGAGAAGGAACAAAGAGTTAAGTTGAGCTCAGGTTTTGGGGAAGTGACTGCTGATGAGCATTGGCCCCTAAAAAAAATCAGAATGTGTCTCTGAAATGTGTCTCTGATATCAAGGGAAGAATTGATAGGAAAAACAAAAACAAGAACCCTGTACCCTTTTCACAGGAATCACCAGTAGTGGCTGATGGTAAAAGTGTCCCCTTCACAACTTGGCAGGCTCTCAGTCATGTTTTAGATGCATACTTAGGGAAGAAAGCACATGTTAGGGTTACTTAGGTGACCCCTCTGACCTTTATCTCTCTCTTCAGGGGAAGCTACCACAACGCATCTCTTCTATTTTTGAGTCTTGTCCCTGGTTTCCTTGGCATGCTCCCTATTTCAGGCTGGATCTGGGTGACCCTGGTCCTGAGACAGGCTGGGGTTTGGGAGTTGGAGAAGTAGATGAGATAGCAAAGCTAGCCTTGGAGACAGGCTAATCTCAGCACCACCTGTAGATTACCATACAGAGTGCCCATGGGGGCCCCGCTGTGTCCAGTGGCTGAGGTCTGGCTCAGACATTCCACTTTGCCACCCACCTAGGTCACTTTCTCACAGTTAACCCTTAGGACCCTGGTTTCCCTTGAGATACAGCTTGAGATCAGATGTGGGAAGGGAGAGGTGTTTGTTCTCTAGGGATAGCAATGCCACAGCTGTTTGCTTCCTGGGCAAATGGGTCCATTGTATGATGTCCAAACCAGTTAGGCAAGGGATCTGGTGCTCCTGGAAACTGTTCAGTGACTTTTGAGGTGGGTTGAAGGAGCAAATCATAGAATCATAGATTAAGAATTTGGAGGTTTTCCTGTCCACACTTTCCCCATTTTCTAGGAAACTGAGGCCCAGGGAACTGAAATAACTTAAGCTCAACCATCCAGTAAACCTCAGGAGCAGAAGTGGAACTGAGAACCTTGGCTTCTGAAGTCAGTGTTAGGACCTGCCCATTCACCAGACCTGGGCCTCTATTTCATCCTGATTTTCCTCCATCTTTACCTAGGGCTCCAGTGGTTTTCTTGGGACTCCAGAACAGGAGGTCCCTATCTGGATACTGCTGGGGATGTCCAAAGTCTCGTACCAGCAGCTTCGAGGCTGCCTCCCTGAGCTGGCTGGAGCTGTTCCAGTATGGGGGTGGGCTGAGGCCCCCTCCCCAATCCAGGGCCTCCCTTGCCCCAACCCCTCTGGGCTCAGTGCCAGCAGGGCCACCATGGTGGAATAAGAATTAGTCATTTGTTGTCAGCCTCATGGGGACTCCAGAATGGGCATGGGGAAGGGAGGCTGAGGAAGTGGGATATTTTTCGGTTGGGTGAGGATAAGACAGGACTAGCATCTCTTTCTCGCCCCTGGGGAGAGCTTCAAAGTGGTCTACAGGGGGGTGGGGGCTATCTAGAGTAGTGATTAGAGTCCTAGACCTGGAAAGCTGGGTTCAAATTTAGCCTCAGATTTACTAGCTGGCTACAGGAGCCAGGGAAGAGTATCCCCCTTCCCAAATCTTGTAATATGGAGCTAATACCAGGTAGGCATCTTTGGTCCAGAGGTGAGTGGAGCCTTAGTGCTTCTTTAGTGTGGTGAGGAAGGAGGGGGCTGTGACTTGTTCAGAATCATACAAATAGTGTAACAGAGTCAGAATTCAAACTCAGGTCTTCTGACTAAAAATCCCCCCCACTCTTTTCATCGAATTAAATTGTCTAACGTTCACTGAAGGACTGGAGCGGCTAGATCTGGCATCAGGAACACTCACTAGCTGTGTGAGCCTAAACAAATCACTTCCCTCTGTGTGCCTCAGTTTCCTATCTCCCCTACAGCACCTACTTCAAAGTGTTGCTGGAAGAATCAAATATTTTTAAGTGCTTTGTCCAGAGGGTCCTCACTACATGCTGGTTCCCTTCTCCTTCCCCAGAGGCAGAGAAAGTAAAAAACACATGGATGTGGCACACTGGAAAGAGTACTGACCCTGGAGTCAGAAGTCTTGAGTTCAAATACTGATCCTGACATTTATTACCTTTGAGATCTTGGGCGCCTCACCTCTAAAGGTTGGGTCAGGTTGGACTGGATGGACTCTTAGGTACCTTCCAGCTCCAAATTATGATCCTTAATCACTCCTCTGAGCCTCAGTTTCCTCATCTGTAAAAGGGTTAGGGGATTGGGCTAGATGCCTTTTATGATTCCTATTATGGGGAGATGGACCATCTTCTCTGGTCCCTATTTGCATCCTATTTCCAGCCCCTGTTTTTTAGGTTTGAGTAGAACAGTGACAGAAATAGGGTCATTTGGTCTGATGTGACATTCCTGAAGGATAGCTCAGAATTTCAGCAGGGGGACAAGCAGATCTTGCTCTGGGCCTGCTGGAGCAAATCAGGCAGGGAAGACTCTAGACTCCGCTAGTTAGGGAAGGAGAAAGACTGAGAGGGACCAGACAAGGCTGCCCTGGGAGGGGGGGGTACCATGCTAAGCCAGTGAGGGAGGGCCCCCTCTTTGCCTGGCTTCCTGGATGCCTTAGAGGGGAAGGGCAGGCACCTCCTCTTCTTCCCCTACCCTGAGGCTCCTCCCTGATCCCCCCCCCCAAACCTCCATCTTACTCTGGTGGGAGGAGTCAAGTAGACAGTGTTGAGAGATAGATGGGTTTTTGGTAGGGGCCTAGAGAGGGGCCAGGTCATGGTCAGACCATGATGACCACTGACCTGTCCAAGCAAGGAGAGGGTCAAAGAGATCATCTTTGTGTGAGGGGCATGCCTTCATTTTACAGCTAAGGAAACTGAGGCTCAAAGTGAGGGTTACCCGGCCAACCCATAGCAGAGTCTAAGCTTGGGTCTCGTGCCCACAGATTCTGAGCTCGTTCTTCAATAGCTCAGCCACCTCCCCCATCCCAGTTCAGAACAAAGGGCCTCTTGAGTCTCATCTCTGGGAGAGATGAGTCACCCCCAATGCTGACCCCCGGGAGGGCTGCAGGGGGAGGCGCTGGGGTCATATTGGCTCTGGAGACACCGGGGCCAACTGGGGGGAGGGGGAGAGCGAGACAAGAGCCCAGGGAGATTCTGTCTTTGGGGCTGAGGCTCGGATCTCCCTTGGGGAGAGCTCAGCTGTGCCTGCCCTCTTAGGAAGGCCCCCTCCCCAAAGAGGGTTAATTTTGGAGCAGAGGTTGGTTCCTCCCCCACCTTCCCCCTCACCAAACCTCACTCCTCTCTCTGCTCTCAGTGGTTGATTTCTTTGGAAGTCAGATACTCTAAGATGAATCTCCCTTCAGATATCCCCTGCTCCCAGTGCTTTTCCCAAGCTCTGGGAGGAGGCTGGGCAAGGGGAAGGGGAGATGACTGGGCATTGGGGAATGGGTTCTGAACTGAACTGAGCCAATGCTTCAAAAAAAAAATCCAGCGAGTTTGTCTGCAGGAGCAATCCTTTCAGAGATCCCAGCCTCCTGGAGCCAGAACTAAGCCAGTTCCGTCATTTTACACATGGAGAAACTGAGACCCAGAGAAAGGAAAGTGCCAAGACCCATCAGAGAACCCTTTGGGACCTGAAAGGGACCTTAGAGGTCATTTAGCCCGACCTTCTCATTAAAAAAAAATAATTAAAATGTTTGGTTTAGTTTTTCTTTTATTATTTTTACTTTTCAAGAAAGCAGTGCGTAAGCGGATCTGTGCCTCCCACTAACCCTTCCTTACTGAGCAAATTAAAAAATAAACAAACCCCAAACTCCTTGAAAAGTGAAGTCCTCCGTTCCAAGCCGCGTAGCCTAGACACACAAACCCCCACATTCGCCATGTCCTGTCCGTCCCCTCTGTCAGAAGGGGGGTCTCAGCTTCAGCCCTTTGGGTTAGTGCACTAGCACCGCCTTCACTGGCCGGAGTTCTAGTCATTTGAAGCTGTGGCTTTTTCTATAATATTGTAGAAACTTGATTCATTTGTACCAGTGCAGAAAGGTCTATGGATGAGGAAACTGAGTCTCAGAGAGAGCAAGTGATTGGCCCAAGGGCACACAGGTAGTGAGTTAGCAGAGCTGGTCTTTGAATGGGGACCCTTGACTCCCAGATCTGCATTCCTTCCACTACTTCTCAACATTGGGAGGCCCCCAAATTGCTTTCTGGGACTATTTCCTGGTCACCTGTCCATTGTCCAGGGCCCCATTCTCCAACTGAGTTTGGAGTCACCAGCATTGCATCCCCCTGCAGACATGACCAGGGCCATCAGAGTCCCTTGCATTGGGGGCTGAGCTGTCCAGGGCCAGGCTGGGAGGCTGGGGGAAGGGGAGGCCCAGGCTGGGGGCTCCTTTGATAGGGAGGAGGCAGGAATTCATGTTGGAAATCATTCAAATGAGCCTGTGAAACCAGAGCCCCTTCTCTGAACAAATTGGCCAGCGTCAGCCCCCTCTCTTAGGGAGGGGAGGGGGAGCAGGAAACTGGGTCCCATCCACTTTAGTGGGGGAGGCTGGCTGGGATGCCTCAGCATGGGGCTGGAGAGAGCTGGGCCTAGGCTTGAGGAGAGAGAGAGAGATAGAGAGAGAGAGAGAGAGAGAGATTCTCTTTGCCCTGGACTCTACTCTCCTTCCCCCCAACCCCCAAAGTTGTACAGCTGTTCCTGGGTCCTTGGGAGAGGGCCAAGATCTTTCTGGGAGGTGAGGGAGCCAGGGGGCAAAGACCCACCAGGGAAATCCTGGTTAAACTTGCCCCCTTCCCCCTCCCCTTGGGGAAGGTGTCTGCTCTCTGACAGATCGTTTTCAGGACTTCCTCAGTCCTCCTGGGTGAGTCCCTTGACTTTGTCCCTCCTGGCCTCTGGGGTCAGTCTCAGCCTTCAGTTGGATGTCCAGGCCTCTGGGAAACTCGGGGTGTTCTGGTGTGGGGAGGGAGGAAGAGGAGAGGAAGAACAAGGACATCCTGGGGATGGGGGAGCAACGGGGGACTAAGACCATGAGGGTCACTGCTTGGGTCACTGCGGTTGGGGAGATGTGAGGGCCCTGGGGTGGGGGGAGCCAGAGACATAAGGAGGACGAGCATGGGGAAGTCAGGTCCGGGAAAGCTGTGTAGACAGGTAGGCAGTCGGCTCCCCTCCCTGGACATCAGGCCTTCCTGTCTCACTGACTGGTGGAGTCCGTGATGGGAGTGGATGGAGAGCCCATCCTAATGGGAAATGCGACCCATCTAACCCTCCGTTAGTCTGCGAGTCAAGGCTAGTTTCTCAGTTTCTCATCTAAGAGGGGGTGTTACCTCCTTGATTTGAGGGAGAGCTTGGGGTCCCAGGGGACCCTCTGTAGGTGCGCCATGGAAGAATTTGGAGCCATTCTGGTCCACCTCTTCATGCTACGGATGACTGAGGCCCAGGGGAGGGAAGGACGGACTTCTGGAAGGTCCCATAACTTATCCAGACTTGGGATTTTCCTCCCCGACTCCAGACCCAGTTCTCTTTCCATTGCACCACACCGCCTCCAAGCATTCCAAGCCGGCACCTCATTCTGATCCTCACAACATGGCCCCAGTCCTATTTTCTCTAGCATGTGATCTGACACAGGGTGGGTGGGTGCCGAATGGATTCTCCTGACTCGTCACCCCCATTTTACAGGAGCCTTCCTCCTTCTCCCTTTAGAGATCTGGAACCCAGATTTTTTGGGGGGAAGAGGCAAGGTTGGTGGGAATTTCCATCTCCTCCCAGGTTAACTTGGAATGGCGAGCCGGGAGCTCTCCTCTGTCCTTGGTCCTGCCCCCCCCAGGCCACCCTGGAGAAAGGCGGGGGGCGGTGGGGGGCTTCCCTCCCCAGGCTCCCCGTGGGGCGCCCCCACCCACTCACAGCATCACTCAGTGGAAGGGGGGGCCTATAGGAGAGGGGGGTCCCCGGCACCCTGGGGACGAGGGCCCTGTCCGCCCCGGACCGAGCCCCTGTGACTCCCCACCCCCTGCCCCAAAGGGCCCGAGCAGCCGGGGAGGCCGCTCCCACCCCTCCCCCTCCGCATGGGGGATGGGGGCGCAGCCCGGGCGTGTGAGCCGGGAGGAGGGGGAAGGGGCGGGGGAGGCAGAGGTGGGGGAACCAGTCCGGTGTTGTTCTTGGCCCGCAGCCCCAGGCCCCGGGGAGATCCCGACTCCGTGGAAAAGCCGAGCCGGCCGGCGGGAGGAGGGGGAGGGGGAGAGGGGCCGGGGCCCCGCCCGGGACCCCGCCCCTCCACCGCCCCCACCAGCAGTTCAGGTGTGACACAAGCCAGAAGCCCGGGGTCCCTGGGGGAGGGGGGCGCCAGCTGCTGGGGGGGGCGGGGGCCTTGCCATCCGCTCCCACCCCTCTAGAGGGAAAGAGGGTGGGAGGGAGGGCGCGGCCAGAGGGGAGGGGCGCCCGCGCCCCTCGCCGCCCCTCCTCCGTCTGCTTCAGCGGGGCGCCGTGGGGGAGGGGGGCGGGGGGCCAGGGAGGGCTGGTGAGGGAAGGACCTCGGGTCTCGGGGGCTGCGGCGACTTGCCCGGTGCCACCCCCGCCGCTGCCGCCGCCGCTCCGGCGACTGCTGCTGCCGCCAGTCCTACTCCCATCGCTGCTGTCACTGCTGTTACAGTGCTGTGGCCGCCGGCCTGCTGCTCCTGGTGCCATCCCTGCCGCAGCTATCGCCGCTGCCACTGCCGCTGCCGCTGCCGCTGCTGCCCCCACCGCTGTGGCACCGCTCCTCCTAGCAGTGCTGCTGCTGCCGCTGCTGCTACTACTACTGCTACCAATACTACTGCTACTACTACCACTACCCCCACTGCTGTGGCACCGCTCCTCCTAGCAGTGCTGCTGCTGCCGCTGCTGCTACTACTACTGCTACCAATACTACTGCTACTACTACCGCTGCCCCCACCGCCATGGCACCGCTCCTCCTAGCAGTGCTGCTGCTGCCGCTGCTGCTACTACTACTGCTACCAATACTACTGCTACTACTACCGCTACCCCCACCGCTGTGGCACCGCTCCTCCTAGCAGTGCTGCTGCTGCCGCTGCTGCTACTACTACTGCTACCAATACTACTGCTACTACTACCGCTACCCCCCGCCGCTGTGGCACCGCTCCTCCTAGCAGTGCTGCCGCTGCTGCTACTACTACTGCTACCAATACTACTGCTACTACTACCGCTACCCCCCCGCCGCTATGGCACCGCTCCTCCTAGCAGTGATACTGCTGCCGCTGCTGCTACTACTACTGCTACCAATACTACTGCTACTACTACCGCTACCCCCCGCCGCTATGGCACCGCTCCTCCTAGCAGTGATACTGCTGCCGCTGCTGCTACTACTACTGCTACCAATACTACTGCTACTACTACCGCTACCCCCCGCCGCTATGGCACCGCTCCTCCTAGCAGTGCTGCTGCTGCCGCTGCTGCTACTACTACTGCTACCAATACTACTGCTACTACTACCGCTGCCCCCACCGCCATGGCACCGCTCCTCCTAGCAGTGCTGCTGCTGCCGCTGCTGCTACTACTACTGCTACCAATACTACTGCTACTACTACCGCTGCCCCCACCGCTATGGCACCGCTCCTCCTAGCAGTGCTGCTGCTGCCGCTGCTGCTACTACTACTGCTACCAATACTACTGCTACTACTACCGCTACCCCCGCCGCTGTGGCACCGCTCCTCCTAGCAGTGCTGCCGCTGCTGCTACTACTACTGCTACCAATACTACTGCTACTACTACCGCTACCCCCCGCCGCTATGGCACCGCTCCTCCTAGCAGTGATACTGCTGCCGCTGCTGCTACTACTACTGCTACCAATACTACTGCTACTACTACCGCTACCCCCCGCCGCTATGGCACCGCTCCTCCTAGCAGTGCTGCTGCTGCCGCTGCTGCTACTACTACTGCTACCAATACTACTGCTACTACTACCGCTGCCCCCACCGCTATGGCACCGCTCCTCCTAGCAGTGCTGCTGCTGCCGCTGCTGCTACTACTACTGCTACCAATACTACTGCTACTACTACCGCTGCCCCCACCGCCATGGCACCGCTCCTCCTAGCAGTGCTGCTGCTGCCGCTGCTGCTACTACTACTGCTACCAATACTACTGCTACTACTACCGCTGCCCCCACCGCCATGGCACCGCTCCTCCTAGCAGTACTACTACTGCTGCTACTACTACTGCTACCAATACTACTGCTACTACTACCGCTGCCCCCACCGCCATGGCACCGCTCCTCCTAGCAGTGCTGCTGCTGCCGCTGCTGCTACTACTACTGCTACCAATACTACTGCTACTACTACCGCTGCCCCCACCGCCATGGCACCGCTCCTCCTAGCAGTACTACTACTGCTGCTACTACTACTGCTACCAATACTACTGCTACTACTACCGCTACCCCCGTCGCTATGGCACCGCTCCTCCTAGCAGTGCTGCTGCTGCCGCTGCTGCTACTACTACTGCTACCAATACTACTGCTACTACTACCACTACCCCCACCGCTGTGGCACCGCTCCTCCTAGCAGTGATACTGCTGCCGCTGCTGCTACTACTACTGCTACCAATACTACTGCTACTACTACCACTACCCCCACCGCTGTGGCACCGCTCCTCCTAGCAGTGATACTGCTGCCGCTGCTGCTACTACTACTGCTACCAATACTACTGCTACTACTACAGCTACCCCCACCGCTATGGCACCACTCTTCCTAGCAGTACTACTACCGCTGCTGCTGCTGCTGCTGCTGCTACTACTACTACTGCTACTACTAATACCACTACTACTACTACTAACCAATACTACTACTAACACTGCCACTACTACTACTGCTACTACCCCACTGCTATGTCACTGCTCCTCCTAGCAGTAGTACTACTATTGCTGCTACTGCTGCTATCAGACTTCTGTTACAAGTACTACTACTACTACTGCTACTGCTACTATTGCTAAACTGCTACCACTACTACTACTACTACTACTACTGCTGCTGCTACTGCTACCACTGCTATTGCACTACTCCTAGCAGTATTACTACTGCTGCTACTATTACTATGTTTCAATAGAGCATATAACAATAATCCATAGCCCCATTAGGCCCTGTTAGGTGTGACCTCAGAGCCAACAAGACCTGGCCTCAGTCCTGCTTTTGGCACATCCCAGCTGGGTGACCCTGGTCATGTCACTGCCCCTCCAAGGGTCTGAGCCCACTGGGAGTTGTTCATGGGGGGCTGATGAACACTGGAGTGAAGACTGGAGAAAGTGCTTTCTTCCTGGGAGTTTCCCATCTCAATGAAGTCACAGACCTGGACACTTCAGCTCACATTTACAAGGGTTCTCTTTGCTGGTGCGATCTTGGGCAGGTTATTTCCTCTGTCATCAGAAAAATGAGATTTGTGGGCAGGGTGACCTGCAGGATGACCACAGGAGCCCAGATTTACCTTCCTCAGAGGTCTAAGAAGCTTGAAGGGGTTTCCCAGAGTCACAGAGAGAGTAAATGGTTGAGATGTAACCTTGGTCCTCTGCTTTTCCTCCAATTTTAGATCTCTCTCTTCTTGCCATGCCTAACTTTCTATTAGGTGAATGGTGTGACCTGGAACCTGGGTCTCCTGCCTCCCAGGTTAACTGAGGAGAGCCAGAGTAAGTGACTTAAGCAAGGTCACCCTGAGAGTAAGTATTAGAGTCTGCTTCCCTCTCTCCAAGGTCAACCTTCTCTCTGCATCACAATCAGGATATTTGAGTTGGATTCCAACACTTAGAGCTGAAGGATTTGGCCTTGGTGTTTAGGTTCCTCAGGACCCAGTTTTGTCCTCCATAAAATGGGATAATACTTGCCCTGACATCCTCCCAGGCCTGTGGGGGCAGAAAGTGCCTTACAGCCTTGCATAAATGAGAGTTATTAATGTCGGCAAGTGATTTGTGATTTGTTCAGCTCTATAAAAATGCAAGGTGTTATTAGGCTGCTTAGTCCACAGCCTCATTTCTAAGAAGTCAGCTCTGATTTCTCATTGACGGGACATCCCAAGGTCTCTTCCACCATTGTTTCTGATATTTGCCCAACCACCTGGTCCTCCTGCCTGCCCTATGGGTATCTGAGAGAGGATGGTGGCCCCTGGCTTCCAGGTCCACCCATCTCAGCTCTTGGATACCAGCCCTGCTGTACTGGTCAGAGGTGGAGGGAGGGGAGAGAGGTGGCAGGCTGCCAACTGAGGCATCCCTAATTCAGGTCTGACCCCACTGAGGGGAGTTGGCATTTTAAGAACTAGACCTTCTTAAGTAACTGTCTCAAGGCTGAGACTGGGGCCCCTTTGGAGCCCGCTATCTCACCGGTGGAGCAGTGGTGCAGTGCTAGAGGGGACAAACTGAGTCAGGGATGGGATGAAAACCCCGGGGGTTTCTGGCTATGTCTGATCAGTCTACCCTGCCCACATGTCCTGTACTTGAGATCTAGAGAAAGGCCCCAAACCATCCCCTATGCTCAAGAAGCTCCCGGTCAGATAGGAGAGACAACTTGTGAATGATTAGGTGGATATAATACACATAAACACAAATACCCAATATAGATTGAATGAAAAACAGAGACCAGACAGAGGGAAGGAGAGACACACACAGAGTCAGAGACAGAGAGATAGAGATGGAGACCAACAAAGACAGAGAAAGAGACAAAGAAAGGAGAGAGAGGGGGAGGAGGGAAAGAAAGGAGACTTGATGGGAGATTATCTTAAAGGGGAGGCTTTTTGAAAGATAGTGAGTTCTCCTTCACTGGAGATCAGTGGATCACTAATTTAGAGCTGGATGGGACCTTCAAGGCCCTCTAGCTGGAGTCACTCATTTTTCCAATGGGGAAGAAATGCCTGAGATGGTTAAGTGACTTGTTCAAAGTCATACAGTTATATGGTAAATGGCTGAACTGGCATTGAACTTGGATTCTCTCCCTTTTTTATGACCTCCTGTGGAATTGTGTTTGTGTGTGTGTGTGTGTGTGTGTGTGTGTGTGATTAGTTAGAGCATTTGGGTTTGCATCTCAATTTTGCCTCTCTCTGCCTCTGTGACCTTGGATAAGTCATTTCTCCTCTGGACCTCAGTTTCCTCCTTTGTAAAATGAGAGGGTTGGACCAGATAACAGCCTTGTCTCCTTGGCTCTGAACTACTCCCTTAGCTCATGACCCTAAGATCCTGAGCAGCAGTTTCTGGGGCTGGGGTCAGTGGCCTTTCAACCTGTGGGGTCACATCTTTGGATACTCTGGTCCAGGGGAGGATGGAGGAAGACTTCCCTTGAATTTACAGGGCTGGAACTGGGCCCAGAGATGGCCCCTTCCCCTCTTTCCCATGCCCCCGCCACCCACCCACCCACCCACTCCTAGCCCTCCCTGATAGTCTCTGTGACCAGCAGAGGCTCCGGCTGGGCCCATAGGCCTGGCCCTCCTGCTGGCCCAAGCCAGCACACCCACTGGGCCTCCAGAGCTCCCAATTCTCAGGGCACAAAACCTGCCCAATTTTAAGTAGTCAAAACAAATCCTCAGCCTCTATTTATACTCAGGCTGCCTAGAGGCAGCAAAGGGGGACGGGGAGGGGGCTCCCGTACTGGGCCTAATGCATTCCAGGTGTGCAGAACAGCCAGGCCGGTAGAGGAGACTGAGCCAACATAGGGCACCTCTGAACTGGCTCCGGCTCTCGGCCTCAACTCGGCTCTGGCTCTGGCTCTGGAGGCTCAGGAATCTCTAGGGAGTCCTGAGAGGGGTCTGGCGGCTGAGAACTTCCCTTTTAGCAGGGCTGGGCTGGATGGGGGTCTCCTTGGCATCTTGCCAAGCCCCTCCCCACTCCTCCAACACAGGAAGGAGTGTGAGCTTGGGCAACTGGGGGTGGGGGGAAGAGAGGTGGAGTGAGAACTGGGTTGACTCTGGGGAGACCTGGGATTGAACCTCATCTCTGCAACTGACTGACTGGGTGATCCTAAATAAGTCACCTAACCTCTCAGTACTGATAGTGCTGTGTCGCCCTCCTGGGGTTGTGAGAGGATCAGGTGGGAAAGTCTGTAAAGTGTTTGAGGAATGTCCCTGCTCTTACTGGGGCTATCAGCATTGATAGTCTCTCTCTCTCTGTCTCTCTGTCTCCTCTCCTCTCTCTCTCTCTCTCTCTCTCTCTCTCTCTCTCTCTCTCTCTCTCACACACACACACACACACACACACACACACACACACAGAGACACAAACAGACACACATTGTGGGCATTGGCATCATCATTTAACACCAACCCAACTCACACAAGACCCTCCCACCTCCAAGCCTTGGGCAAGTTCAGAGGTCACCTCCTCCATGAAGCCCACCTGGATACTCTTAGTTAATCTCTCTAGAGACTGGAATTTTTTTGAGAGCCAGAGCAGTTTTCCTATTGTCTTTTTCAATCATGTCTGGCTCTCCATGACCCTGTTTGGGATCTCCTAGACAGAGATGCTGGAATGCTTTGCCATTTTCTTCTTTAGGTCATTTAATAGATGAGAAAATGAGGCAAACAGGGTGAAGTGACTTGCCCAGGGTCACACAGCCAGTAAGTGTCTGAGGCCAGATTTGAGCTCAAGATGAGTCTTCCTGACTTCAGGCCTGGTGCTCTATCTGTCCCACACCACCTTGGCGGAGCAGGAGCTTCAGAAATACTTGTTGATTAACAAACCCTTAATAAATATTTGCTGAATCCATTTGGGACCAGGCTCTTCCCATGCAGAACTGGGCTTATAAGGGGTCTGCAGCAGGGGCTAGGGAGACTAAGTGGAGAAGGTTGGAGGCAGCTGCCTTGGAGTGAGGCCAGGAGCTCGTTGCCTCCCTGTCCGCTCCCCTCACCTCCAGCTATCCAACCCTCCTAACCCTACCTCACCCCACCAAGTCATGTTTCTCAAGGAATTGTCTTGACCTTTGTTAGCTATCTATTAGTCTGCGCCAACCCTCCCTTCTTCCTCCCCCAGAACATCTGGCTCCGGGCCTGAACCCAGCCCTAGGCTGCGTGGGTGGAGGGGCTGGCTAGCTCATCTTCCTCTTCATCATCATCACACAACACCTAATTAGGTCTTGTCAAAGCAAAGCACTCCTTTGAGCCTCCCCTTTGGTTTGGGAGGCAAGGAAGGGCTATGTGAATGTGTGTGTGTGTGTGTGTGTGTGTGTGTGTCAGATAGAGACAGAAACACACATGAAGAGAGACAGAGAGAGACAGAGACAGAGACATTGAAAGAGAGACAGAGAAAGAGAATGAGAATGCTTGCGCTTTAACATGTTTGTCTGGTTTCTCTCTCTCTCCCTCCTAGGTGCAATTCTCTGAGAAGAGACTATTGTAGTTTGGATTGACCTGAGGCAGGGAGAGCTATTGGCTGGAGTCAAGACCCTGGATTTAGAATCTGACTAGGACATAGACTACCTATGTGACCCTTGATACGGCTCAATTTCTCTCAGACTCAGTTTCTTCATCCATAAGATGGACATAAAAAACCTGTAGCTAGCCCAAGATGGGCTTAGATGGTGGTTGTAATAGTTCTGTAGATAAAAGAGCTTTTGTCATTGTTATTTGCAGAGGAAAGAATGCTGAATTTGGGCCATCTTGGGGACCACCCTCGCGGTTCCTCAAATTTATGACAGAGCTTCATCCCGGGTCCTCATGACTCTTTGTTCCCTCTATCCAATAGACCACAACATGCTCCAGTCTATGTCCCTTTCTATCCTCTGACACTGCAACCCACTGGTGCAGGCCTCCTCACCTCACGCCCGGGCTATTTTACAGCTGAGAGGAGGGGGCCCCACTCACCTGGCAAAGTAATCTTCCTCAGACACAGATCTGATCACGTCACTCCCCTACTCCAGAAACTCCAGTGGCTCCCTGTTACTGCCAGAGTCAAAGATAAAATCCTCGTTTAGCTTTTAAAGTTCTGCCTAACCTGACTCCTTCCTCCCTTTTCAGGCTTCTTGCCGTCCTCTCCCTTCCATGAGAGCAAGATCCAGCTACACCGGCCTTCCTAGCTGTTTCTCACTCACAACCCTGCCGCCAGGCTGCCTAGGATGAGAGCACTCCTCACTGTCTTCCACCTCCTGGCTTCTCTCAAGACTCAGCCCAGGTCTCACCTTCGGAAGGGGTCTTGCTCTCTCAAGATCCCCTTCCAGTTAGGCCTGTGGGCATACTTTTTTGCCTGTTGTCTTCTTCTTTAGAAGGTAATCTCTTTGAGGGCAGGGCCCTGATTTTGTTTGTCCTCTTGTGGGGTCTCTCCTGTCACACTTATAAAGGGGACTGAAATTCTGGCTCTTGTACTAGCTGGGTGACTTTGGTGAAGTCACATCCTCTTTGTGGGTCTCAGCCAATCCAAGCCATAAAATGGAAATACAGCACTGGGCAGGATGATCTCTAAGCCCTATTGATGATAAGGAGAAAAAGAAGCAGGGAAGAAGGGACATGGAGGATGGGCACTCCCCAGCAAAAATGGTTTGGGTTTGGGATTGTGGGAAATGGTTTTCACCAAATGAAGAACAAAACACATTGCATGGATACTGGTTGCTTGCTGAGGTGGGAAGAGAAGTAGCAGGAAGTTGTTGGATGTTGTACAGTGGATGGAGCACTGGTCCCGGAGTCAGGAGGACCTGAGTCCAAATGGGGGGAGGAACGGGGGAGGGAGCAAAGCTCAAGGGGTTGTGCAGTGGACAGATGAGACTTGATCTGGAAGCACCCTTAAAAACATGAAGTCCAATCCTGTCGATTTTGAGATGAGGAAACTGAGGCATAGAAAGGGGGAGGGAATTTGTGCAAGGTAAGAAGCCAGGTTTTAGGATCCGAGATTTGGAGCCAGAAAGACTGAGGCCTCTGGTTGAGGTCATCCAGTCCCACCCCTTCATTTTTCCAAGGAGGAAATTGGAGGTCAGAGGGGTTAAGTGGTTTGCCCCAGGTCACAGAGGCAGGCAGGATATGAACCCAGGTCTCCTCCTGTCAAAACCAGAACTCTCCATCATACCATGAGACTGTATTCAAACAGTAAGTGGACAGGGGGGTGGGGGCGGAATTCTGATTCAGGCCCTCCCACATTCTAACCCCGGGTCTCTATTTGGGGCTACAAGGGAAATACTGGGGAGTCTGGAGCCTCCACTTTGTGGGGGTCTTATTCCAAGGAAGGGCAGCTGACAGCTGGGAGTGGGGGGAGACCTGTCGAATCTCTAGTCCCCCTTGAAGCCCAGGGTCCAGCCCCACTGTGCCCCCTCCCTCTGATGCTCTCTGGGGGTTCTGGAGGCAAAGGCCCCTAGGCCACTGGAGAGGTCACAAGGAGGTTGCCAACCCTTATCTCTCACTGTCTGACTCTAGGATCAGATGCTTGCTGGGGGGTTCAGGATAAGGTTACCAGAATCAAAACGAAAAAAGCCCAAGCAGCCACATCAGTGAGAAGCAACAAGCTTCCGTGACCAATGAGTGACCAGGGAGGTCAGACACCAGCTGGGCCAGAGCCTGAGCCAGCGGAGGGGAGGAGGGGAAGAGGACCCTCCATTTGCTAAGCACAGTGCCCCTACCCACCAGTGTCCTTCTTACCCTCTTATTTATTGTCTTCCTGCACCCCCCTTCTCCATCAAGGAGCCCCAGGAAGCCTTAATGAGTTCTGGGTGTCAGAGTTCAATGTTTGCTGCTGCTCCTGACCCTCTCTGTGTGAGTCTGGCCAGCTTTGGGATCCCTAGACAAAGCCTTGTGGAAAGAAGACTGGCTTAGGAATCAAAGGCTCTGAATTCAAATCTTGCCTCTGAGCCATATAACCTGTGTGATCATGGAAGGTGATGTTGTCCTCAGGTTTGTTGAGGAGGGTTTAATGATGTTTGTCCTTCATTCTCGAAGAAGACCATGACATCAGGGAGGTGATCATGATAAGCCCATGAATTGGATTGGAGTGAGGGGGGCTTGGCTATGTCACCAGCTTCACTTTCTCCTCCAGAGCCACCTGGCTGACTCTGCTTTTAGTGGACAGATATGAATATGGGTTTAGTGGACAGATATGGATCAATGGATCAGGACGACTGCAGATGGCCTGGATGCAAGCAATCAGGGTTAAATGACTTGTCCAAGGTCACACAGCTAGTAAATTCTGAGATTGGATCCAAACTGAGGATTTGAACTCTGGTCCTTCTTGAACTGTAAAGTCAATGCTCTATCCACTGCATCACCTATAAGGGGATCAGCCCAAAGGCTCACCATGGACCTTCCAGGCTCTATCTTCTTGGACCGCTCTCTTCTGTGAGTCTCAGTTTTTCTCATCTGTGAAATGAGGGATTGGCCCCTTCCAGACCTAGGTCTAAGATCTAGGTCATCGGAGGTTTCCAAGAATCCCTGGGTCACTCTGTAGTCTGATTTTTAATGGCATTTCTTCCTTAGCACAAGCTCTGGGGCCATCCAAGGGCTCCCAGTAGGTGGAGTTATGATTGTGCTTCCCTCCTGGTCCTCACTAACATCTTCAGAATCATCCTCTCCTGGACTCCAAGAACCAGAGATCCAATCTCAGGGGTCATTTGGGTCTGAGTCTGGGGGAGCAGAGTAAGCTGGATGTTTGGGGACAGGAGCAAGGGCTTATTGAGCCAGGGTCTTAAAGGGTCTTGGAGAGAATACTTGGGTTCCAATCCAGATTCCCTACTATATGACCTTGGACAAGACACTTTCCTCCTTTGATCTTTCTTTTCCTCACTTTTTTTTTGGCGTGGCAATGGGGTTGAGTGACGTGCCCAAGGTCACACAGCTGAGTAGGTATTAAGTGTTTGAGGCTGGATTTGAACTCAGGTCCTCTTGACTCCAGGGCTAGTGCTCTGTCCACAGCACAACCCAACTGCCCCTTTTTCTCACTTCTTTAAGAATTGGGGATTGGAAGAGGTGAACCCCATCATAGGAATCAGACCTGGGCAGACTTTCCAGCTCCATCATTTTTACAAAGGTGGATCCTCAGGCCTTGAGAGGTGATGGGCCTCCATAAAACCAGAGCTTGAAGGTTCCAAAGCTGAGGAAACCGAGTCCCAAGGAAGCTAAATGACTTGGCCGGAGTTGTACCTTCATAGAATGACAGAAGTTAGATTTGAAGCCAGCTCCTTTGATTCTAAAGGCAGTCTGTTTTTTCATATCTGAAGAGGCCTGTTTAGTGGACTCCTCTCACTTTACAAATATAGAAACTGAGACCCAGAGAGTTAAGGGACTTTCTCAGGCCACCCAGGGAGTAAGTGGCAGAGGGGATCAAAAGCCAGTTTTCCTGCCCCTCTTGGAAGACTTTTTTTTTGGGGGGGGAGCAATTTGGTCAGTTCCCAGCCAGGCCACATCTGCCTGGACAGTTGGAGGAGGTCAGAGCAAGCCGGGGTGGAGGGGGAAGGGGGTGCAGGGAGAGAAGAGGAAGGGAATGGGGGGAGGGAACAAAGCTCAAAAAGACCTGCTGACCCCCTCACTGCAGCTGTGGAGGCCCCCTCCTTCCCTCTGAGGGCGTCCAAGTCCCCCTGGCGCCTGGGAGCCCAGGCTGGGCCGGCCCTGCCCAGGGAGGGGAAGCCGAGGCCAGAGCCAGCCTGCAGAGCCGGCTTTGATCTGCAACCTTCAGGGGGATTAAGAAGCCTCTGAGCTCCTTTCCCCTGGGGTTCCCCTTCCGAGCTGACCCTGCTGTCCCAGCCAGGGCTGGGGGGGCTGGGACTGGGAGCACGCTGCTGGTGGTCCCAGCTCTGTTAGGCTTCCCCTCCTCCTCTCCTCCTAGCCAGCAGGACCTAGGGGGAACCTGGACCTGAGGCATCTGGCTGGGTGACGGGTTCGGGGCCAACCCAAGAGCGGCTAGGCTAGGGCAGGCGAGTAGGGGCAGCAGGGGGTTCCTGGCCTCTCAAACCGGATCGGTGGAAGGAGTAGAAAAAGACAAACTCTCCGGAGGAGGACATAACCTTTTCTTAACATCTGGGGCTCAATTAGCTAATGACAGCAAAGCCTTCTCCAGTGTCGCTGACCCCTCGGCAGCCGCTCAGCTCCCCCAGCCCGATATTTAGACAGCTGGGAGCACCCGCTGGGCCAAGGAGCCAGAGGGCCAGGGAGGGGTTATCTCTGAAGAGATCGGCTCTCTGCCCAGCCTCCTCCTCCCACCCCCACCACTGACCTCTCTTCTCCTGCTCCCCCAAGAAAGAACAGAAAAAAGAAAAGAACCCCCACCCACCCACTGTTGGCCCTCCCTCTTCTTCCCACTGGCTCCCTCTTTCCTTTCCCCCTTCTCTGTCTGTCAGCTGTCCTCTCCTCGCCCAGAATCCCAGGAGCCTGAGCTGTTCAGAGCTGAGAGAGACCTTGGGGCCCAGCTAGCCTGACCCTCTCATTTTACAGCTGAGGAAACCAAGGCTCAGAAAGGCCAGGTGATCTCCCCACTATCCCATGAGTCCTTAGTGACAGAGTTTGCTAAGAGGTGAGCTCTCCAGTCTCCCCTCATGGCACCTCAGAAACCATGTAGTCAGACTCCCTCATTGTATAGATGAGGAAACTGAGGCATCAAGATGAAGTGAATTGGCTGGCTGGTAGGAAGCTTCAGAGGTCAAGGTTTGCTGCTTCCAGTGCCCCCTTCATGTTGGGGGGGGTGGCTGGTGGGCATTTGCATTAGGTTCTGTCTCCATGTTTAAAAAAAAAGTGGTCAGCTCCCATCAAAAATGTGGATCTACAAATTCTCTTGTTTGAGTCTGGACCAGTCCCTCCCTCCCTCATCTACTCCTGGCTAGATGCTAAGAGCGCTGGAAAAGACACCCAAAGTCCTCCAGATGGCCTCCAGTTTGTCTTCAGATTTCCTGGAATTCCAAATAAAGGTTATTTGACATCTTTCCCTTGAGTTGAAAGGGGCACCCAAGACAAGCCCTACCTGAACAGGAATGCCCTTTACAACTCAGTCACTGGTTATAAGACCTTGACTAACAGAGAGCTCACTACCTTTCCAACCAACCCATTCCTCTTTTTTAATAGCTTTCCTGGTTTATAGGTTTATAGAGTCACAGGATCCTGGACTAAGAGAAGGAGGCTCAAAGATCATTTAATCCAATTCCCTCATTTTCCAAAGGAAGTGAAGTGACTTGCTCAAGGCCACACAGGTAGTGAGAGTTTAGGCCCTCTGACCTCAGAAGGAGCATTCTTTCTATACTATTCATGGAACAGGGGTCCTATAGACCCTTGGGTGAATGAGACCAGCTTGGTAAGAGGGGTGAAGGGGGAAGATGTTACAGTTTCAAAGTCCCCCAGGCCCCACTGTGGATTCCAGACTGAGATAAACCCAAGTTTTAGTTCTCTGCTTTTGAGCCAATCTGTCATAAATCCCTATCCATGGGTGGGAAAGTTAGGGAGCTGGTGGCTAAAGGTAACAACAGGGGACTTCTCAGAGTTTGTATGCAAGATTTCTCTCTTTTTTTTAGGAGCCCACCATGGGACAGAGAGCACTGGTTAGAGGAAGCATTGGTCAGAGGACCTGGGTTCAAATGCTGACTTTGCTACATACAACCTAAGTCATCTTGGGTAAATCACTCGACTTCTCTCTAGTTCAATTTTTTTTCATCTGTAAAACGAAGGAAATTGGACTGGATGATCTCTGATGTTATTTAAGATATATAGTCAACATCAACTGAGGGAAAACAAGACAGACTTTCTTATACATACGTGTTTATATATCTATCCCCCTGGTTTTATATTGAGAGGCCTGGGGGAGGCACCCAAAGCCCTCCTGGTAGTCTCCAGTTTGCTCCCAAATTTGAGAGTATGTTCACTAAATATACATACATAGACACACATATGTTGTTGTTCAGTCATTTCAGTCATGTCCTATTTTCTATGACCTTATTTTGAGGTTTGATCCTGGAGTGGTTTGCCAATTCCTTCTTTAGCTCATTTTATAGATGAGGAAACTGAGGCAAATAGGGTTCATATAACTTGCCCGGGGTCACATAGCTAGTAAGGGTCTGAGACTGGATTTAAACTCACAAAGATCAGTCTTCCTGACTCCAGGCCTGGTACTCTATAAACTATGCTACCACTTACATTTCTTTTTTTTGTTTGTTTAAGAAAAACCTATTTTTCCCCCTTCCCATCTCCTTCTCATCACTGAAAAAAAGTTTGTAACAAATGATGATGATGATGATGATGGTTGTCCTTTATCCTTGAAGAAGACATTAGGGAGGTGATACCATGACAGACACCTGAATTGGATTTGAATGAGGGGGCCTCTGCTAAGTCACCAGCCTCACTTTCTCCTCCAGAGCCATTTGGGTCCAGTAGCCAAATAGGAATCAGATATGAATGCAACAAATAGACATACATCAATGAGCAGAACAAACTCTCTCATTGACCACATCAAAATCTCAACCCCCTCCAAATACAGAATGTCTTAGTCTGGCCCTTAAGCCCCTCAGGAGGCAGGAAACATGTTTGATCATGAGTCCTCTGGAATGGGGCTGCTCATTGTATTACTCAGAGTTCCTAAATTGTTAAGAGTTGTTCATCTTCACAATAAATATTGTTGTTACTGAATAAGTTGCCCTCTTGGTTCTTCTCTTCACATCCCTCTGCCTCAGTTCATAAATTTTTTAGGTTCTCTGAAACCTCCCCTTCAGCTTTTCATATAACATCATAGTATTCTATCACATTAATGCATCATAATTTGTTCAACCTTTCCCCAAATGATGGACATTCTGCTAGCTTCCAGTTCTTTCTATCACAAAAAGAAATACCATTTTTTTTAACTATATAGGCCCTTTCCCCCTCTCTTTAATTTCAGTTTCATGTAGTTTATAGCTGAACTATTTAGTTCAGTGAGTAGTTTCTCCTAGTCAAAGGGTAAGCACAGTTTAGGAAATCTGGGGAATATTCCAAATTCTAACATTAAATAATCAATTAATATATGCATTTATAATTAGCTCTTCCCACTGCCCCCCTCAACTGAACAAAAATCGTCACCCCCAAATCATCACCTCCTCATCATAAACATGCTAATTCCACAAAATATATTCCCACATTGGCCCACATCCCAAAAATGCATGTCTCTTTCTATATTTTAAATCTGTCACCTCTCTGGTAGGAGGTGAGTGGCAGATTTTCATCGTCAATCCTCTGGAATGATGCTTTATCATTGCATTGATCAGAGTTTTAAAGCCTTTGAAACTTGTTTTTGTCTATAATGTCATTCTATAAATTCTAGGTCTAGTCACGTAACTTTACATTAGTTCATAGAGGTCTTCCCAGTCTCCCCTGAAACTGGTCTATTTTGTCATTTCTTGTGGCATAATAATAGACAATTACATTTTTACACTACAATTTGTTTGATCATTCCCCAAAAGATGAGCACCCCACCTTAGTTTCTAGTTTGGGAATGATGATAAAAGGCACTTTAAATATCATCATACATGCATACAGGTCATTTTCCTCTCTAACATTTTTGAGGTATAAGCCTAGTAGGGGTATGTTGAGTCAAAGGTCAAGTATAGTCTTTAGTGACTGGGGAATAGATGAAACGACTTTCCATTATGACTGGGCAAGTTCACAGCTCCACCAACAGCACATTAGCATGCCTGCTTTCTCACAACCCCACCACCATTTCTCATTTTCTTTTTTGTCCACACCCAGTCTGGTGGGTATGAGATTGGCCTACTGTTCTAGGAAGGAAGATGAAGTCCAGGAGTGGGTTGGGGGAAGGGTGGTCAGGTGGCTTCTAGAATGGACTTTTCAAAAGGTTATTAGTGAGCTTCTGGCAAAGGATGTAGTGATTGCAAAAAGCCAGCATGGTTCCATCAAAAATAGCTCATTCCCAACTAATCTCATTTCCTCTATTTTTGGTTTTTGATCCAGACAAGTGATTTCATCAGGACAGAGAGAGCCCCATGACTTGTCCAGTGTCACACAGAGGCAGACTGGGGGCAGTGATTGAGATCTTAAGAGTCCCAGGCTCGGGGTGGCTAGCTGGTGCAGTGGCTAGAGCACCGCCCTGGAGTCAGGAGTACCTGAGTTTAAATCCGGCCTCAGACACTTAATAATGACCTAGCTGTGTTGCCTTGGGCAAGCCACTTGACTCCATTGCCTTGCAAAAAACTTAAAAAAAAAAAAAGAGTTCCAGGCTCCCAGGAACCCTGGGCTTCTAGTTGCACCCCTAGGAGCTTCTTGCTACAAGGTTGGAAAGGCCTGGGACTTCAAACTGGGAACCAGAAGGTTCTTGTTAAGGGAGAATCTGGCCCCAATGCAGAGGGGTTCTTACTCTGTTAATGATCTCCATTTTAACCTCCAAATATGCTCTATGAGTGAGGCAGAATGGAAACAGCTCAAAAGAAATGTGAGATAGCTAAATATAGAGTACCCACCCCAGGTGTCCACATCGACTATTTGTGCTAGAACATTCCAAGCTCATATTGGGCTGATCAGTCACAGTTGGTCACACTGTCACTTTCTAATCTAGTGATGTCATTATGGTCCTCTTTGATAATGAAGGAAAAGAACCAACCAACCAACCCTTGCAGTAACTCATATGGCCATCATTGCTTTTCCTCCATTAGACTGGGAGCAGATTGAGGGCAGGTGCCTTCCATTATCTTTCTTTGTACTCTCAGTTCAATGCCCGATGTGCAGTAGATTCTGTATAAATATTTATGTCCTAGCCCAGTTGGCAGTCTGGGGAAGCTATGGACATCGTCTCAGAATAAAGATTTTAAATGCATGAAATACAATCATGTATCAGGTTATAAAGAAAACCAATTACATAGAAATAGTTATCAAAATATTTTTTAAAAAAAGTTCACGGACCCCAGCTTAACTATCCTTTGTCAGAGTATCTCGGGATTATTTATACCTTCTCTTTCTGTTGAAAGCAGCTGCCCCTCCAGCTCAGACATTTGGAGCATGCTGACTTTTCTCTGTGCTTTGATAGACTTGTTTGCCTCAGTTTCTTCCATTGTAAAATGGAGATGATGATGGCACCTACCTTACAGTGTTGAGGCTATGAGGATCAAATGAGATAGTCTTTGTAAAGTGTTTAGCACTTCCTGAATATGTGCTTCCTTACCTCCTTCCTTCCTTTTCTTTTTCTTTCTTTCTTCTTTTTTCTTTCTCCCTTCTTTTCTTTTCTTTCTTTCTCTTTCTTTTGCTATCTTTCTTCTTTCTCTTTCTGTCTTGTCTTTTTTCTTTCTTTCTTTCTTTCCTTCTTTCTTTCTTTCTATTTCCTTCTTTTTTCTCTCTTTCTGTCATTCTTCTTTCTCTTTCCCCCTTTCTTTCTTTTTCTTTCCATCTTCCTCTCTCCCTCCCTTCCTACTTTCTTCTTTTCTTCTCCTTCTCCTTCTCCTTCTCCTTCTCCTCCTCCTCCTCCTCCTCCTCCTCCTCCTCCTCCTCCTTCTCCTTCTCCTTCTCCTTCTCCTTCTCCTTCTCCTTCTCCTTCTCCTTCTCCTCCTCCTCCTCCTCCTCCTCCTCCTCCTCCTCCTCCTCCTCCTCCTCCTCCTCCTCCTCTCTTCTCTCTTCTCTCTCTCTCTCTCTTCTCTCTCTCTCTCTCTCTCTCTCTCTCTCTCTCTCTCTCTCTCTCTCTCTCTCTCTCTCTCTCTCTCTCTCTCCTTTCTTCTTCTTCATGGGTCATCCTAATCATGTCCCATCTCCATTCAAAGGCCTCATATGGATTTTTGTTATTGAAGGAATGCAGTAGAAGTTTCTGGCCCTAGCAGATTGGCCTACTTCACACAAGTCTCCCTCCCTGAATCCATGTAATAATAGCCATAATAGAGTTTCCAGAGCTCTTGAGGGTTGGCAAAGCACTTTGCAAATATACTCTCATTGGATCTTCACCTTGCCCAGGGTCCCACAGATGCATACTGGAACTCAGGTGTCTCTGATTTCCGCTCTGGCTATCTACTGCATTGCCTGGCTGCCTCCGGATCTGTGTTTTAGCCAACCGATCACTTCCAATCCCCTCTTTTCTTCCTCCCCTCCTCAATCTCCAGGCTATTTTTTCAGGTTGTCTCCCCTACTACCTCCTGGGGAATAGATCCTCCATCTCCCTTTTCAACCTTTGGAGTCATTCTCTTCCGTTGCACCTCTGCTTGGTGGCCACCTCTTCTGTGAAGCCTTCCCTGATTTCATCTTCCTCCTCCCCTTCTCTCTTCCCTGAGATAGGAATTTTCATGCTGAGACAGGTAGATCTGGGTTCAAATCTAGCCTTAGGATCTGAACTTACCAGTTGTATGATTCATGGCAAATCACTTGTCTCATCTAGAAAAAAAGGTTAGGTTGCTAAGGTCCTTCAAGCTCTGTAGGATCCATGTCCCTTATCTCACCTGGACCTCAGATAGAAAAACGAGGGGCTGGGGTCAGGGCCTCCAAGGTACTTTCTAGGGCTGTGTCTCAGACCCTTTGATGCTAGAACTTCTCCGGGTACCTTGCAAGGGTTCTTCTCTGCTCTCACCACATCACAGTTAGTTGTGTGCAAATCTGTCCCCTTTGAGACACTGTAGGTCCTTAACAAGCATTTGCAGAATGGGCTAGGCCAGACTAGGTGGGACTGCTGGAAAAGTCTCTCCCTCTCTCCTCACTGTCTCTGTCACTGTCTCTGTTTCTATCTCTGTCTCTCTGTCCCTCTGTCTCTGTCTGTCTGTCTGTCTGTCTCTCTTGGTCTCTCTCAGTCTCTCTTGGTCTCTCTCTGACTCTGTCTCCTCCCTCCCTTCCTCTCTCTCTCTCTCAGCTGGCTAGATCTGGATGGCTGGGGGGTCTCCATGAGCCAGGCCTGCTCCGGGCTCACTGCCTATACCGGATGGAAAAACATGAAAATGTTTAATTTGCAGGAAGAAATTCTCATCAGGTCTCATCTGGTGCTAGCCAAACTCTGCTGCCGGGATTCTGCCCCTCCCTGGCAGGGAGCCTCTGTCCAGACTAAGTGAATGATAGAAACTCAAAGAAAAACAGAGATAAAGGGTATGAAGACAAGAGACTGAGAGTGTACCTCCTGGAATGGTAGAGCAAGTCAGAAAGACATGGCGGCATAAGGCCTTTTTGATCCAGAGCCAAGAATAACACCAGAGGAAGGGGTGGGGGTGGTTGGAAGTTCCCGGAGGTAGACTGGGTTGAGTTTTTGGTAAGGGATGTTTAGAAGGTCTCCCTGGTGTGGCCTCCTCCTGGGGAGGGGCTACCTGTGAGCTTTACCCCGGCTGGGAAGGACTACCCTCAGCTGAGGAGCCGGAGGGGACAGATGTGTGGGAGCATCTGGTCCATCGTCCCGTCTGCCTGTCCATCTATGATTTACTGTCTTCTCTGGTGCTGGGCAGAAGCCCAGAACATCTAAAGATCATAGCGTTTGAGCCTATTCTCTTCTCTCCACCCCTAGCTCTATGTGGCTGGGAGGGTAAAGCCAGCCAAACTGTGGGGAGGCAGGAGAAGGGGAGAATGTGAGGAGCTAGAAAGGCAGAGGACAACACCAAGGCAGAGGTGTGTAGACAGAAAAAGGATTTACAAACTGCTTATGTCTCCCTGGCTAGAGTGTTCTCCCCAATCTCCCTGAAAGGTTCCTCTGCTGGGGGAGGATTTAAAGAATCCTTTGGGACTCAGAGATCAGAAAAGAAGGGAAAACTTGAAAGATAGATGATCAAGACTGAGAGCTCTTTGGTCTGGAAAAGACCAAATAAAAATGGCTATTAGGGGCTGATATATGAGTGGAAAGAACACTGAATTTGGAGTCAGAAGACCTGAGTTCAAATCTCATCTCTGCTACTTAGTATGTGTGGCCTTAAAAAGAAGTTTAATTTCTATGGGACTTAGTGTCTCCTTTTATAAAAATCTAGGTCTTCATGGATGAACCAGAGTAGAGAGAACCCCAAACTGCCCTTGATGAGGTTAAGACTCCAGGTCCAGCTATACTCTCAGTTACGAAAGGCCATGATGAATGTTATCAAAGAGCCCCCATTAGTGATGTCCCAGAGAGTGTATCCTGGAGATGTATAGAGGTATTTGGCTAGAACAGAAAAAAGTAGTTAACCTATTTTTCACTCTAAGGAAAGAAATGGGTATCTTCAAAGGATAGACCAATGGAATTTGACTTTACCTCTGACGAGTTCTAGAATATCCAATTAAATACACCATTAAAGAGGCAGTTTGTGAATATCAAAATAAGAAAGCAGAGATGGATCCTAAGGAACCCACAGGGTGTCATCCAGAACAGCTCAGACCAGGTTCATCTTGTTCCTATTGTGACAGGCTCACTACACATTTATTTTTTGTTCTTGATGCAGACTTCATCAGTGTTGGGAGTTTGCAGAGAAAGGTTAAGTGGCTTGTTTCAGGTCTCACAATCAGAGTGTGTCAGAGTCTGGACTTGAGTCCTTCTTATTTTTCCCCCAAAGTTTTGATTCATCATGTCCCTGTGAGTGTGGACGAGGAACACATTATATTGGTAGATATAGTGTAGATTCATTATTAAGCACCACTGCTTACCACACATCTCTGGGGCTGGGGGGAGGCCATAGATTCAGAGATAGGAGGGAACTTACTGAATATCTAATCCAATCGCCTCATTTTAGGGATGAGAAAACTGGCTTAGGGAGGAAAACGGCTCAGCCAGAGGTTACTCATTTAGGTCAATGAGAAAGTAAAAATGCCAACCCGGGTCCTCCAAATCTAAACACAGTAGCATTAAAGCATTTGTTGGAAATCCTCATATTCTTGTGGCAAAACATGGAAAAAGTAGGCTAAAAGATATAGTACAATAAAAGTGGTTAAATGCAAAGACCAAGGACTATTCCCTTGAATTTAGGAAAAAAACCTGCTATCTTATTGTCTGATCTTGCTATCTCTTATACTTTATGTTTCTTCCTTAAGGATATGATTTCTCTCTCATCACACTGAATTTAGATCATGGAAACAATGTGGGGGTGGGGGGAGGGAAGAAAGATTGGGGAAAAATTGTAAAACTCAAAATAAATAAAATGTTTAAAGTGAAAAAAATAAAAGTGGTTAAATGGTGAGACACAGAAAGTGGCTATCAATGGTTTCACATGGACTTGGAGAAGGTCCTGGTACCATTGTCCCTGACTTTTTTTTTTTAACATTTCTACCAAAATCTCAGGTAAAGATGTCCCATTCTTTATATTTGCAGGTGCCACTAAGCTAAAGGGAACAGGTAACATGTCCAGTGAAACAGTAAGAATCATAGAAGCTCTTAGTAGGCTGAAACACTGGGCTGAATCTTAGAAGATAAATTTAATAGGAATCAATGTAAAGTCTTATAGCTGTTAAAAAATCAATTTCACAAGTAAAAGGTAAGGAAACATGGTCAGACTGCAATTTGCAGAACATTTGGGCGTTTTGGTGAATGACTTTTATTTATTCTATTCATATTCTATCCATATTCTATGACATATATGATGCATCTACATATACAAAAACGTAATAGATTGTAAGCTCCTTCAGATTTCTTTTGTCATTGTATCCAGGCCAATCTGGTACATGGTGAGCACTTAATAAGGATTTGTTAAAGTGAATGATTAATAGACCAAAAACTCAATACAAGCCAACCATGTGATGTCCGTTGTTTTTCCATCATTTTGGACTCCTAATGACCCCATCTGGGATTTTCTTGGTAGTGATACTAGAGTGGTTTGCCATTTTCTTCTCCAGCTTTTTTGAAAGATGAGGGAACTAAGGCAAACAGGGTTGAGTGACTTGCCCATTGTTTTAGGCCAGATTTGAACTCGGCAAGATGCAGCTTCCTGACTCCTGGTCCAACACTCTATCCACTGCCATTTAGTTACCGCAGCTCTGAGATAACACAGTCTAAAAAGTCAGAGGATCTTTGGCTGCCTTCAGAAGAATGAGGGAGGGGAGAATTTCTGAGTCCTCTGCCCTGGTCAGATCTCAGTTAGACTCTTGTTCACTTCTGGGCTCTGTGTTTTCAGAAGGATGAGGATCAGTTGGAAATGCTCAGATCCTTTTTGCTGATAGCCTTGGGCAGGTGATTTCACCTTTCTGGTCCCATGCTTTCTCATCTGTAAAATGAAGGGATTGATCTCAGTGATCTCGGAGGTTCCTTTCAGCTTCAAGGTCTGATTCCATGATTCCCTCCAACTGTGAGATACAGGGAAGTTGAGAGAGAAGACATTCAGAGGCAGGGTAGTCCATTAGTGTTAAATGCCTGCAGAGATGTCAAAGGGGGGTGGGGAAGGTCATTGATCCAGTCATTAAGTGGCCACTGGTGGCCCTGCAGAGAGCAGGATCCTTTGAGTGATGAGGGAGGAAGGCAGAGGGTAGGGGTTAAGGAATGAGGTGATAGGGAACCAAAGGAGAACTCCTGGTGGCCCTTGCCAGAGGACCCCAGGGTCCCAGTGCTAGAGGGTCAAGGACAAAGCCAGAGAGTGCACAAACCCATCCTCCACATTGGTTTGCCCAGGGCTCTGACCCCAGAAAGGAAAGGGAGAGAGAGAGAGATTCCAGAGAGCATTGTCACTGGTTGGGAGAGCTTGGCTGACTAATTTACTGAATGATAATTTCCTCCTCTATAAAATGAGGGGCTGGTTTCTAAGGTGCACAAGGTCTCTTCCACTCTCCGTCTACCATCCTGGAATTGCTGAGGTCCTTTCCAGCTCCAGATCTCCCCTCCCAGCCCTTGGCAGGGAAGTTATAGAGAGGTAGACTGAGGCTTGGGATCAAGTAAAGCTTCCTGAAGAGCATAGGGCTGCTTGGAGAGGCTTTGGGGGCCCCTCACTGTCCTGACACCCCCCCAGCCCCACCTCGACTTACCTATATCTGTACTTATGTGGGTACTTGTCTCCCTCTCCCCTCCCCATGGAAGTTTCTTCAGGACAAAGTTTATTTCTTTTTTGTCTTTGTACTCCCCCCCCCCCCGCCCCAATAGTGGGTGAGTGGTAAGCAGTGGTGCTTAATAAATGATTATCAATCAAATAATTCAAACCAAGGCAGGATAACCACTTGGAAAATGCAGTTGAGTCTTGATGGCCTCTGCATTCTGTGATTTGTCTGTATCTGGCAGTAGGTAGAGGAAGAGGGATGAACCCTATGACTTCAGGGATCTCTGAGAGACAGAAACAGAGACAAGAGTCAGAGACTGAAACCAAGAGACAGAGGCAGAGATGGGGTCCATCAGTAAGATGGCAAATGAAGAAGAGAAACTCATGCCAGGGAACTGGGGTAGGGGGTGGGGAGGCGAGGAATAGGTGAGCTCCTGGGATATGAGAGCTGGAAGGCATCGCAGAGATCATCTAAGCCTTCTCTCCCCCATTTTATAGATGAGGAAATTGAGGTACATCATGGTGAAGTGAATTATCCAATGTCACAGCTGGGATTTGAAGTGGGATTTGAACCCATATTTTCTCATCCCAGAGTCTGGTGACTGAGGAAACTGAGGCCCAGAAAGGTGAAGGTTGTCACCTTAGTTCATAAGTGGCAGAGTCAGATTTGAATCCTGAGGTCTTTTCACTATACCAGGTTGTGGGGGGGGGGGGGTGGAGGGAGAAAGAGGAGAAGGAGGGAGAAAGAGGTCGGGGGAGAGGAGGCTGAAGGAGAAGGCTGGTGGGTGGTAGGTAGCCAAGAAGAGAGAGAATCCTTTCTGATGGGGTGCCAGCAGGCCAGGTGAAGCTTGGACTGCAGGGAGGAGATAAGCAAGGTAGGAGAGAGGGAAGGGGGGCTGAGGAGCTGCTGGGGCTCCCCAGGATTCTGGGAAGGAAAGAGGAAACTGGGCTAGGTGGGGCTGGTGCTGTGAGTGGAGGGAATGTGTGTGTGTGTGTGTGTGTGTGTGTGTGTGTGTGTGTGTCTGTGTGTGTCTGTGTGTGTCTGTGTCTGTCTCTGAGTGTGTCTCGGTGTGTTTGTCTGTCTGTCTGTGTCTGTCTCATTGTCTCTGTTTCTCTGCCACTGCCCCCCATCTCTCTCTCTCTCTCTCTCTCTCTCTCTCTCTCTCTCTCTCTCTCTCTCTCTCTCTCTCTCTCTCTCTCTCTCTCTCTCTCTCTCCCTCTCTCCTGTTCCACCCTCTCCCATTGAGTGAGGAGACAGCTGGTGGGTGGTGATGGAGAAGGGATGCCAGGATGGGTAGGCCTGGATTGGACAGATTTTCAGGTCTGGAGTCAAAGGCTTGGGTTCCAGTCCTGCTTACCCCCTCTACCCATGGGACCTTGGAGAAATTGCCCAGGTGGCCTCAGTTTCTTTAGCCTCAGAGAGGAGGCCCTGGAAGACCTTGCTCTTCTAGGCCCTTGTCAGCCCTCAATCCCAGGCTTTCTTTGCTCCAGCCAATATAAACTCATCATTCATTCAAAGCAGCTCGGAGGTCAGCTGGCCCGGCCCCTTGTTTCACAGATGAGGAAATCATAATAGTAACTGGTATTGGCATAACTTTCCGAAGCTTGCAAAGGCTTCCCAGACAATCTCTCATGTGAGGCCACAGCCCCCTGGGAGGGATGCCACAGCCAATACCATCCCCACTTCACAGATGAGAAAACTGAGACTTAAAAGGGTGGAATGCTTCAAGAAATGTCATCCAGTATGGAAAGATCATAGAGTAAGAGAACCCGGGAGAAGAGGACAGTGGGGCTGCCTAGTCCAGGGAAAGGTTAGAATAATGTTTATTATTACAATCAGCAAGATGAGAGACAGAGAGCTGGTCTCAGAACCAGGAAGACTTGAGTTCGAATTCTGCTAGGAACATAGAAAGGCAGGTCTCTTAACCTCATGGTGCCCCGGACAATGTTCTGTCTTGAGACTGAGTCAGAAAAAGGTCAGTCTCTACTGGCAGATGCAGTTTCCTACATCACTGAAGCCAGAGGTTTGGTCCAAAAACTCTCCCCAATAATGGCCTGTTAGAATGGACAAGGCGCTTTACAGAATGACAGGATTTCCGAATTGGAAGAGATCTCGGTGGCATCTACTGGGCATGATCCAGAATTCCCTAGGACAGGATCTTCTTCCCAGGGGTTTGCAGGACCCCCCAGGAACGGGGCGCTCACTCCCTTCCGAGTCAGCCAACTCAACCTGGGGAAAGTGCCAATGGTTAGCTCCTCCCTTCCTCAAGGGCAATGAAGAGAAGCACCTTCTCATGTGCTACTTTCTGGTTGGAGGATTGTGGGTCATCAGTGGGAGATCCGGGGATTTGGGGAGCATTTGTCGGTCTAGAAGTGAAAGAGAGATCTCTTTCCAGGTCATCAAGTTTGACCCTGTGTTTTACAAAATGAAGATACTGAGTCAGAGGTTAAATGACTTGCCCAGGGTCACTCAGCTTGGTAGTGGCTATAGGGGCTCTACCCCCTTTAACCCGATTGGGAAAACATTTGATGGATAGAGGCATGGAGGGTCTGGGGAGCTATGGAAGTCAGAGTGTGAAAATGTCAAGGCCTTTTCACCTTCAGGACCAAGGCCAGCCCTAATGGGGGCCAAGGCAAGGGGTCCCTCGCTTGGAGGGGCTCGGGAAGGCCCTTCTGTTTTCCAGTCTCCCTCTCAATGCAGTGTCTGAAATCTCACCATCAGAGTCATTCCTATGGGTTGGATGTTACTGTGGAAAGGAGCCTCTTTTTAAAATGCGGTTTCCCCTCGGGAGAAGTCACACCTTAGGCTGTTAACAATCATTAACACCTTCCTGTGAATTGGTTTAATTAGCTTAGCAGCTCTCCCAGCGAGGGAGATAGCTTCCCAGTTTGGCCCGAAGTGGGCTCTGCCGGTATCTCAGTTAAAGAAGAGGCTAGGATTTGGGGTTTTGGTCTTTTTGGGGGGTCTGCAGCCAAACCTGTTCCCCTGAGGCCCTGGGGGGGAGATGGAGGTCAGGAGCTGCTCCTTTTATCCCAAGACCAGTAAGGAGGGCCCTGGATCGGTTGGGACTTAGGGTCCATTCCGTTGATTTCTCACTGTGCGGCTAAGGGATCCCTACAAATCAAGGGGTGCAGGTTCTAGTCCTCCTCTGCTCCCCAAGACATCAGTACTTCCCTGGCTGCCTTGTTTTTATAAATGAAGGAAAGGTTGACTTAGTGAGGGGAAGGGACTTTCCTAGGGTGACCCAGGTGAGCCTAGGATTCAAACTCAGCCCCCTGGACTCTAAGCCCATGACTTCTATTTCTGGAGACATTTAGCTCCTGCGCTAATATTCTCCCCAGGGAAAGGCTTAGGCCAGCCTGAGGGTCCCCCTTTTAGGCTCAGACCAACTCTCCCCCCATACATGGGAAAGCAGAGGTCTGGCTTCCTGAGCAGCCTTTGCCTTCAGACTCAGCAGCTCTGCTACTGTCTCCCCACATCACCCTGGAAATGTCATGTCCTCCCCAGGCCTCACTTTTTACATGAGGGGATTTGGGGTTCAGCATCTCCTGATGTCCTGACCCTCTGAAGCTTCAACCTGGCCCTATGCGCCCCTTTCAGAGGGTGGAGGAGGCCGGCACGACTTGGAGCCTGGGAGTGGGGGGTAGGGGGAAGGAATCTGACTGGTATTTGGTAAATCAGGGGAAAGGGGCTCTACCCCACCCAACCCAGCCTCACCCTCTCCACTGAGCCCTGAGGGCAGGCAGGCTGAGCGGTGACAAGGTTCAGATTTCTTTAAGACACACCTGGGTTTGTACCTTAGAAGGGGTCTGGGCCCCAGAGAGGTGTGAAAGGAGGAAACAGAGGGAAACTATTCCTACTTCCCCCTTCCCCCTTGCCTCTTCCCCCTGCCTCCTTCCCCCTTCATTAGTGAAGTAGGCAGCCAGGCCTGCAGATAGGAGCCATAGGTAAGGGTAGAGTGTGTAGTGTTTGTGTGTGTGTGTGTGTGTGATGTGTGTTCGTATGTATTTGGTGTGGGTGTGTAGGTATCATCTGTTTCTGTGTATTTGTGGATGTGTCTGTATGGTGTGGATGTTATGTGTATGCATGTGATATGTATGTGTGGGGGTGTGAGTGTGTGTGTGTGGTGTGGTGTGGGTATGCATGTGTGTATGTTTGTTTTTGTGTGTGGTGTATGTGTGGTTTGTGTGGTATAGGTGTGCATGTGTGTGTTTCTGTGTATGTGTGAAGAGGGAGTGATATGTCTATGGGGTGCAGTGTGAGTATATATGTGGGTTGTGTGTCCGGCGTGAGTGTGGATGTGGGTGTTTCTGTGTATGTGTGGTTGTGAGTGTGGTGTGTGTATGTGGGGTGTGAGGGTATTGTGTAGTGTGTATGTATGTATGTGGTGTGAGTTGTGTGTGTTTGTTATGGGTGTGTATGTGTATTGTGGTGAAGGTGTGTGTGTGGAGTGTGACCTAGACACCCTTGTGTCTTAGCAGAGGGGGCCAGTTCTCAGGCAGCTGTTTTTGCTCTCTTGGGGGAGGGGGGGGAGAAGTCACCAGTTTCCTGACCCTCCCCCCCTTCACCTCCTCAGGACTCAGTATCTTAAAATTGGAGGGAAGAACAGCAACCTTGGGGTCCAACAGTATTCTCCTAGCTCTGTCGGAGGACCTCTGCGGCTCGCCTCTGTGGTCTTGGTTCACGACGTCTCCCTCTCAGCCTTTCCAGCCTACATGAGGGGACAGGATGCTATGGCCCTCATCTTCCTTCCAGATCTGATGAAGGGTCCTCCAAGCTCTCCTCGAATCCATTTGATGAGGAGAAAGTTGCCACCTCTCCCAGAAGCCCCTTCAGTCTTTGGCTAGCACTGATCATAGGGAGGTTTAGCCCTTGTGTCCAGTCCATATCTGCCTCTCCACGATGGCCAGCCCACTGCCTCATCTTAGGCCAACCAGAACAGACCTAGTACATATTTGTGGACTTGCAGCTCTTCCTCCCAACCATCCTTCCCACATTTGAAAGTCACTCTCTTGCTTCCCCCACCTGTTTTCTCTAAGCTGGAGGCCTCTCGCCATTCTGCCCACTATCCTCTGGTTCATCCACACTCCTCCCTCATCCCTATGAGCTGCCCAGAGCTGAACCTGACACCCCCCATGTGGCCGCCCCCCCCCAGTGTCTCCCCTTTAGCCCTTTTACACTGATTCCTCCATGTGGCCTTGCCTCTACTCTGCCTTTCCAGCCTCATTAAGCACTGCCACCTTCTATCCACTACAATCCAGCCGGAAGGGTCTTCGTGCCACACCTCTTACACTATACTTCATCTCTCATGTCCAAGCTTTTGCATTAGCTATGCTTCCTGCTTGGAATGCCTTCCCTCCTCACCTCTCCCTTTTAGAACCCATAGCTCCCTTCAGATCTCAGCTCCCGCAACACCTTCTACATATGAAACCTTTCTTGATACCCACGGGTGATAGTCCCCCTCTAATCACCCTCCTTTTTTTTTTTGTCTTTGTATATTGTCTTCCCAATAGAATGTAAGTGCTATGAGGACAGGAACAGTCCCATATTTGTCTTTGTACCTCCAATAGTAAGCACCCAGTCACTTAAGCACAAGATGCTTAATAAAGTCTCAATGATGGGGAGAGTCTCCACCCTCCACCCCTCCATTCATCAGTTTCTTTATCACCTATTCTGGTGCCAATTTATTCATGGAACATTCTTAAATAAGACCTTTATGAGCAATTAATATAAATCATTCATTGCTTTATTGGATCGGTAATACTTGGAAACCTCCGTTCTCTCCATGAAGCTAAGTCCATGCATTAGCCAGCTGTCTAAAGAATATAAGGAGCAATTGAGGAACATTTCCCAGGCCAATAGGAGGGATGGCCTGGGCTCCTGATGCTACTCATTTCATTGTTGGACAGTTCCATCCAACGTGCATGTCATGGTATCATCTCCCTGATGTCACGGTCTTCTTTGAGAATGAAGGACAAACGACAACAACACTTCAAACTGTTAGAAAGTTGGGGGGGGGGCTAGGAGAAGAGTCCATGGGAGGATCACCTCTTTAAGTGTCCAAGACCAGGTAGATAGCACTGCCACCTGTGGTCCTGGGTGAGTGGTGCCGCCATTTTGGGTAGACCACTGAGATGCCGGGAAGCATCCAAAAGAGCAGGAGAGGGAAGAGTCTTAGTTTGTAGCTTGTAATTATTGGGAGATGAGTCAGAGTGGGGTGGGGGAACGCCTTCCAAAATCCTGTCTTTTTCTCCTTTATCTCACCTCTCTCTCACACTCAAGATTCAGAGGAAAAAGCTTTCACACATTCTAGGTCCGTCTCCTCTCTTCTCAATCACTTCTCAGTCCCTTGCAGGGTGACTTCAGATTCTATCACACTCCCGAAGCTATTCTCTTCAAAGTTACTGATGAAAAATGTAGTAATAGTAATAATGGATGGCAATGGAAAGTCTGCCATTGACTTTATTTATATCATCCCATTTGAGTTTCATAACCACCCTGTAAAGTAGGTGCTATTATCATTTACATTTTACAGATGAGGAGACAGACTGAATAAGGCTAAGTGACTTTTCTAGGGCCACACAGCTAGTATCTGAGACAAAATTTGAACTCATGTCTTCCTTATCACAAATCCAACAGGATGTCACCTTAATGAGAGCTTGGTGATCTCTCTATGGCTAAATTCTATGGGCTTTTCTCAGTCCTCATCTTTTTTGACCTCTTTCCAGTCACTGACCATCTTAACCATTCTCTTTTTCCATGATACTCCTCCCTTGGTTTTCATATCCTTGCTCTCTCTTGGGTTCCCCCTCCCCACATAGGTCCTGCTCCCTAAATGTGGGTGTCCCCTAGTGTTCAGTTCAGGACTCTGTCTTGTTTTCATGTTACACTCTCTCTCTGGCTGATCTCATCAGCTTCTGTGGGTTTAATGACCTCCAGCCAGATGACTCCCAGGTCTATACCTCTAGCCTTAGTCTTTCTTCTGAGCTCCAATTCAATTCTTCATAAAAAAAAATTTGTGGACTTGGTGATTGATTGATGACAGTTGTGTCCAAGTATTTAAGGAGCTGTCACATGGAAGAGGTGTTTAATTCAGCAAATACGGAATTGGCTCATTCTGTATGGTCCCAGAGGGGAGCATGAAGGCAATGGGTAGAAATTGTAGAGAAGCCTGGTTTGGAGCCTTGCTAACAATGAGAACTGTCCACACATGTTGCTGCCTCTGAGGGGGAGAGCATTCTTCCTCCATGGAGATCTTCAGGCAGGGCTGATTGACCTTGTGATGGGGAGCCCGGAGAGGACCCAGTCCATAGGAGAATCTGAGGTCTCTTACATATTCAGTCTGATTGGTTGGTGATGGCAGCAGTGTGGGGCAGCCTGAAGGCCAACCCTAGAGGGCTTTAGATGGACCCCTGTCCCTGGTCCTTACTTTGTCATTCAGTTGAATCCTTCAGAGGATCTCTGAGCTCTCGGATAAGGGTGCTTCCTACAGAGATAATCCAAAGCTTTCTCTGCTCTAAGTAGAGGAGGTCCAGAGGAAAGAGATATAAAGACACTTCCTGTCCTCAGGGAGCTTACATTTTACTGGAGAATGGACAAAGGACTTATCTGAGAATTTATTTTTAACTTTTAAATATTTATTTTTTTATTAGGATTATTATTTTTTTTAGGCAAATGGGGTTAAGTGACTTGCCCAAGGCCACACAGCTAGGTAATTATTAAGTGTCTGAGGCCAAATTTGAACTCAGATACTCCTGACTCCAGGGCCGGTGCTCTATCCACTGCACCATCTAGCTGCCCCTTATTAGGATTATTATTAATAAATACCATCAAAGATCACCATTTTAGTCTAAATAATAATAAGCAAAGAGAATTGTCTCTATTGATTATTAAGCTTATATTCAGTTTAATGAGATAGGAAAAAGACCGCCCTGCTCATCAGCGTCCCCTTCAAAATTTCCTTCTGTGCTGCCCCGGATTTGTCCCTTCCTGTCTCTTCTCTTCTGTTTTTGCTTTACTACCAATACGCCCCGGTCCCGGCCCCAGGCCTACCTCTGGAAGCTCTTTCTTATAACAAATAACCAACCATAGCAAAGAAAAACACATCTACCTGTTGGCTAGGAGGCAAAGTGTATGTCTTATTCTGCACTTTGTATACCAGTAATTTGGTGAAGAGAAAGAAGGCATTGGCATCCATCAAAGGGGATCAGGAAAAGATTCTTATTGAAGAAGGCACATGTCTGAGACCTTGAAGGGAACTGGAGATTCCAAATGGCAAAGGTGATGGCATTCCCGGCACAGAGAATAGCTTATGCAAAGGTATGGGGGTGAGAGATAGGATCTCATGTTCAGAAGAGGAAATTACTGGACCAGTTTGGCTGGAATGAAGAATGTGGGGGAAATAATGACAATAGCCCTAAGAAAGTTGGTTGGGATCACATTGAGTTGAGCTTTAAATGCCAGACAAAGAGTTTGTGTTTTGTGCCAGAAACAACAGGGAAATACTAAAAGTTCAGAGGCAGCTGGTGACACAGGAGATAGAGCACTTGGCCTGGAATCAGAAAGACCAGAGTTCAAATCTAGCCTTGGACCCTTATTCTGGGTGACCCTGGACAAGTCACTTAAAAAAATCTGTTTGCCTCAGTTTCCTCCATTGTAAAATGGAGGTAATAATCTTATCTCCCTGAGATCTCAAATACTGATAAAGTTCTAGCACGAGGTAGGAACTGCATAAACCTCTCTCCTTGAATAGGATGAAGCAATAAGGAGGGTTATTTGGAAGGCTATGCAGAGGATGGATTGGGGAACTGAGGAGGCTGTTGGAATAGTTCAAGGAGACTACTAGTGACTATGAATGGAGGGGGGGGGATGGATGCAAGGGTTGTGGCGAGGAAGGTTTGACAAAATTGGATCCGAGAAGGACTGAGGATGGGGGTCCAGCCAACATTTGGGAGGCCTCTGTGGCGCCAGTGGATATTCCATTCTTCCATTCTTCTGTGGAGGGATCGGCCCTTTGAACACGACTCCTCCATCAGGCTTGGTGAGAGGCCACTCAGCATTGTGCCCCACTGCCAAATATAGACAAGAGGCAGAATTAAAAGCCTCACTCACAGAAGTCAAGGTAGACAAACTATCCCCAGGCAGCTACTGATGTGCCCATCACTCTGGCACGGAAGCTATTGGATTCTTGTGACCCTGCAGAATCACCACCTTCTGACCTCCTGGGGTTGGAGAATTGATTTCCTGATGACCAGTCCTGGGAGCTCTTGCTCAGCCTTGGGCCTGGAGATCTCTGGGTATAGCTGGGCTTTTTCTTCCCGGATCTGCATGAAGTCCCTTCTCCCATCCCCCCACCCCCGGGGATGGCCGCAGCCAATTCTGTAAGTACCCATGGATGTAAGTCATCAGAGCCTCTGGACTGGAATACATGAGAGCTCTTTGCTCATTCTTGCTTGGCTCCCTGCCCTCCCATGATCCCACATGTTGCCTGGTTCTACTTCCCAGATCACAGTTGACCTTTCGGGTAAAGAGGAGATATTTAAAAAAGGAAGAACATTACAAGCTGGGGGCCCTTTGTGTCATATTTCAGGCTTCCCCTCCCAAACTAATAAAGGGCCAAACGATTTCCTTATCCCTGCTCTTAGGATGGGTGGAATTAAGGAATGTTTTTCTCATTCCCTTTATGTCTTTTGCAAGTTTCATCTCAGTTCTCGGCTTGGACTGTTCTGATCCCAAGTCTGCGTCCTTGGAGATGTTTCTGTGTACGGCGTTTCCTCCCCCTCCTATCTTGGCCTGATTTCCAGTTCTGTGGCATTCTCATTAACATCTTCCTCCTCTGCCAGGCTCTGCTCAGAGTCACTGTAATCCCCTTCTCCCTTTTTTCTGCCTTATGCATTGGGGGACTTGGTCATTTCCCCTTGGTTTCATTTTCTTGGGGAGCTTTCAGCTCACCTGGGGGCTGCCCACCTTTCTTTACTTTCTTTTTTTGGGGTTTGATCAAGACAATGGGGTGAAGTGACTTGCGCAAGGTCACCCAGTCAGTAATTATTAAGTATCTGAGGCCGGATTTGAACTTAGATCTTCCTGACTCCAGGGCTGGTGCTCAATCCATTGCACCACCTAGCTGCCCCTTTGTTCTCATTTCTTTACAAGGCTGTGCATGCTGAGCCTGGCATGTTTTGCCTCCAGTTTCCCCTGCTCCCCCCTCCCCAAGGCTTCCTCCCCTCAAGGCTTCCTCCCCTTAAGGCTCCCTCCAAAACCTTTTCTTATTCCTCTCCATCACCCTGCCCCTTTTAAATGTCTTCAGTGTATTATGGTGTTGGAAAAAGACCAGGAAGTCTTAGGACCTAGGTTCCAATGTGACTTTGTCCTCCTATGCCACTTTGAGAAAGGAGACCACCTCTCTGCACCTCAGTCTTCCCATCTGTAAAAAAAAAAGGAATTGGATCAGACGATTTTTCAGGTCCCTTTCAATTCTGTCCCCCAATAATCCTATTATCTGTGTGAAGTCACCCAAGGGATTTCACCTCTCCCAGATTTAGAGCTGGTTCTCAAAGCACCTTTTTTCTCACAACACTGTTAGGGACAGAGTACAAATGAAATTATCCTCAGTTTATAAATGAGGAAACTGAGGCTCCACAATTGGTATACGTCTTGTTCATGGTCATGGAACTATTTCAAACCAATTTCTATCTAAACTTAGCACTCTGTTGGCCTACATCATACTACTTCTGGGATGCTCATTATTAGGGTAATCACAGGACCCCATCACAGGAAAAGTCCTGCAAGGGGAAAGTTATAGAGGGGCACTGTCCTTGGTTAGAGGGCCACAGCTCCCTCCAGAGTTCCTAGAAAGAGGCATTTGTGTGCCTGGGCAAGGTTGGGGAATTGTGCCCCTAGTGTGGAACGGTCCATTGAAGGTTTTTAATCTTCAGTATAAATCATGTGACTTGACTTATAAAATACTTTTGGTCTATGGGGAACAGAGCTTTCTGGCAATAAAAAAATGTGCATAAAAAGTAATACTAAAAATGTCTGTGTTTCTCCTGTCTTCTTTTCATCCTTTCCTTACCCTTCCTTGCTTCTTCTTTCCTTCTTTCCTCCCTTCCTTCTTCCCTCTCTCCCCTCTTTCTTCCCTCTTTCCTTCTCTCCCCTCATCCTTCCCTCTCTTCCTTCCTCCTTCCTTCCCTCCTCCTTCTTCCTTTCCTCCTTTGCTTCCTTTCTTCCTCCCTCCTTTCTTTTCTCCTTTGCTTCCTTCCTTCCTTCCTTCCTTCCTTCCTTCCTTCCTCCCTTCCTTCCCTCCTTCCTTCCTTCCTCCCTCCCTCCCTTCCTTCCTCCTCCCTCCCTCCCTCCCTTCCTCCTCCCTCCCTCCCTCCCTTCCTTCCTTCCTTCCTTCCTTCCTTCCTTCCTTCCTTCCTTCTTTCCTTCCTTCCTTCCTCCCTCCCTCCCTTCCTTCCCTCCTTCCTTCCTTCCTCCCTCCCTCCCTCCCTTCCTTCTTCCTTCTTTCCTTCTTTCCTTCCCTTCCTTCCTTCTTTTTTTCCTCCCTCTCTATCTTCCTCTTTCCCACCCAATGGCTGATGTTATACTCAGGTGGGGGTGAATTTTAGGCAAATGAAGCTTGAGAGGTGGCTAGGTGGTACAGTGGATAGAGCAATGGCCCTGGAGTCAGGAGCTGAGTTCAAACTTGACCTCAGACACTTAATAATGACCTAGCCGTGTGGCCTTGGACAAGTCACTTAACCCCATTGCCTTGCAAAAGCCTAAAAAAAAAAAAAGAGAGGTCTGCAGATGAGGATTTGGGAGTCATTTCTGTAGAGATGGTAACTGAAATTACCCAAGAAGTGAATGAGAGAACCAAGGGAAAGATGTGTAAAAGAAAGAAGAGAACCAAGAACAGAGGCTCTGGACGAAGATGAAGCAGAAAGGCAAGGATGAGGAGGGATCCCAGGGAGCCTGAAACCAAGGGAGGAAGGAGGTCCTTGTGGAAGGGGGTCAATACCCACATTTTATACATCATTTATAGAGCATCTGAGGTTTTATGGAAAGAAATGGTCTGCATCTTGATGAAAGATCAATAGGATGAGGGCTGAAGGGAGAGCCCTTTGGGGGCTATATTTCTGGAAGGTGATAGGATAGATGTTATTGCCAGCACAGAGAGAGAAGAGGAGGAGAGGAGGTGGAAGCATTGGGGTCGAGAAGTTTAAAACCATTCTTTTTTATTATGAACTTAACAACTGTCAAACACAAATATTCAAACATACAAAAAAAGATTTTTTAGAAAGGGATTGTGAAGCCAGGCATGGCAATACCCTCCTGTAATCCCTGGTCCTGGGCAGGCTGCAGCTAGTGGATTTCTGGAGCTCAGGGGTTTTGTGCTTCAGTGAATTGAGTCGATGGTGGGGCAGATGTCCCCACTATGTCCCCGACTGACATAATGAGTCCCCAGGATGGGGAGAGAGGGGCAGGGAGTCAGCAGGTGGCCTCAGAAAGAGCCCAGGTTGGAAAGAGAGCAGGTCCAAACTCCCATTGTTAATGAGGAGTGTGGGCAGGGACCATGGCTAGCCTGGTGGGAGTGGGGAAGAAACAGGGAGATTTATTTTTAAAGACTATATATGAGGGGTGGCTAGGTGGCACAGTGGATAGAGCACTGGCCCTGGAGTCAGGAGTACCTGGGTTCAAATCTGGTCTCAGACACTTACCTAGCTGTGTGGCCTTGGTTAAGCCACTTAACCCCATTTGCCTTGCAAAAACCTAAAAAAAAAAAAGACTATATATGAAAAGATGAATTTTTGTTCTTTGAATTTTAGACAAAATTTTTCAAGACGCTGAGCTATGAAGAGGAGGAGAGAGACAGGGCAGCAGCTGGATGAGGGAGGAGGGTCAAGGAAAGAATTTTTGGAGAGACCTGAGCCTGTCTGTGAGTGGAAAGGAAAGGAGAAAGACTGAAGATGTCTGGGGGGAGGAGTTGGCTGTAGGAGCAAGGCCTTGGAGAAGGGGACAAGGAAGGAAAGCAGGGGAACCCAGAAGGCACTAGATCCCTTCTGTTAAGGTACCTCTGGTCCTCTTCACTGGGGGCTCACCCCTGAAGAGAGCTAGATCTGGGATCCTTTGGGGTGTGGGCTGGATCTGACGGCTACTCAGTGTTTTTCAGCTCTGATTCTGAGTTTATGAACAAGAAGAAATAAGGTCAAACCTCAGCCTAGCCGTTTACTACCTGAGTGACCCTGGGCAAGTCACATACTCCTCTGAGACCTCAGTTTTCTCATCTGTAAAATGGTTGGGTCAGCCTAGTTGGCCTCTAAGGTCCCTTCCAGCTAGAAATCAATGGTCCCATGATCTTCCAGGCCTACCGTCTCTGCTTTCCCCAGATGGAAGCATTCTTGGCTCCCAGAATCACTGGGGTCTGAGTTCTTTACTCATTCCAATCCAATTTAGTCCAACAAGTATATGAACCGAAGACAACAGGCATTTATTAAGCAGCTCGTCTATGTGGGGCACCGTGTGGGAAGTGGAGGGAAGGCAGAAAGAGAGGAGACCAAGGCAGAGACAGAGAGGAGAAAGACAGGGAGAGAAAGAGACAGAGACGGACAGAAACAGACACACACACACACACACAGAAACAGAGACAGAGAGAGACATACAGATAGACAGAGACAGGGAGAAAGATGATGAGATAGAGACAGACAGAAAGGAAGAGAGACAGAGATTATGAAAGAAATAGAGGCAGAGGCAGGGAGAGAGTCAGAGAGATAGGGATAGAGAGTCACACACAGAGACAGACAGAGGGGAGGAGAGATGGTGCGTGCGCGTGTGTGTGTGTGTGTGTGTGTGTGTGTGTGTGTGTGTGACAGACAGACAGAGAGAGACAGATAGAGAGAGGGGAGGAGACATCTGTCTCTGCATGTATGTGTGTGTGTGTGTGTGTGTGTGTGTGTGTGTGTGTGTGTGTGTGTGTCTGAGAGAGAGAGACAGAGAGACAGAGAGGCAAACAGACGGGCCGACAGAGACAGAGAGAAACAGAGACAGACAGACAGACAGAGACAGAGAGAGAGAGAGAGAGCAGAGAGACAGTGCCCCAGCTCCAGGGTTTGGGTTCAAGGCCAGTGCAAGAAGATGAAGCCATCCTGGCTAGAGGAGAGGCAAGAGAAGAAGAGAGCCGCTCTTATCTGTTGAATATTAATAGTGACTGTTCAATCCCCCAAGTTGGGAAAAGGCAATTATAAGCAGGGTTTAAAAACAGCATTGGAGATAAACTGGGCTGAGAAGCGGGGGGAGGGGGCCTCAGTGATTGTGTGTGGTGGGGAACAAATGAGACCAGTTCCTTTTGGCAGCTGCTGCAGGGACCTTGTCTGGGTCCTGGTAGGCTGGAAGTGTGTGTGTGTGTGTGTGTGTGTGTGTGTGTGTGTGTGTGTGTGTGTGGTGTCTGTGTGGTGTGTGTGTGTCTGTGTGTGTGTGTGGTGTGTGCATCTGTGTGTGTGTGGTGGAGCGGGGTCAGACACCCAGAGAGAGGAAGATGGGGAGAGGGAGCCCAAACTGGAGACAGACAGAGACAAGAAGACAAAGGCCAGAGCTGGCTCGTGGCTTCCCGGAGGGGCGCACCACTTTTTCCTCCCAAGAGGCTTGAGGTGGGGTCGGAGCCAGGCTCAGGAGAATGGCAGTGTAGCCAGAGGCAGACACCTTTCTGGGTAGCGAGCATCCAGAAGAGACTGTGAGGCGTAGTCAATGGACAGAGGATGACCTGGGTTCAAATCTCTTCCCTCAGTCACTCACTAGCTATCTGGGCACATCACTTAACTACTCTGGACCTCAGGTTCCTAATCTGTAAAGTGGGGGCAGTGAGGCTTTTCAGGTCCTCTGCCAGCTCCAAAGCTATTGTTTTGTCCAGTGATTCCCCTCTTCCATCTTCCCACCCCCGTGTTGGTGACCTTGGGCAGGGGCCTCCATAATCCCTCCCCCCATCCTCCTGAAGCCTCAGAGGCACAGGTGAAAAAGCCAGAGAGATGACTCCCCCCTTTTAAAATGGAAGCTTGATGAGGACAGGGGCTCCTTCCTTTCATCTCTGTCCAATCGGTGGCTGGTATCCAGAGAGTGCGCTATAAACCATCCAATCCCTTCATTTCTTAGTGGAGGAAACATACGTGTGCATAGATGTGCCTACATGCCTACAGAGAACATGTGCAGGACTGAGGATGGAGGGGTATCCCAGGCCTAGGCCCAGGGCCCTAGGGTCAGGAGCTGCGATTGCTGTGGGAGGAAGGCTGCCCTTCCTGTCCCTCCCAGCTGACTTCCCACGTCTGGGTCTGTGTGTGTTTGGGCACCATGGTAACCGCTAACCTCGGGGAAGGAGCCTGAGCACCCAGGGACCGAGCCACCTCTGGGGGGGGGTGCGTTGTTCTGGATCAGAGCCCCCGCCCAGCTGCCCCAATGCCAGCTGGAACAGCCTCTAAGATCTGCCAAGCCCTAGACCCTACAACCACTAGGTGAGGCAGTTAACTCTCCTGAGGCCCGTTCTCCCCATTTTAGAGATGAAGACACTGAGGCTCAGGGTGCACAGCCAAAGAGACAGATCCCAGCCAAAGCCCAGTCCTTTCCCCTAACTTGTCAGCTCTCCCTTATTTGATCAATCAATCAACCTACAAGCGTTTATTAATTGCCTACTGTGTGCTAGGCCCCATTGAACTTGTGCAAGGCCTCAAAGGGAGGTCCCCGCCTGTGCACACGCACATGAACATCTGGACAAATGTATTAGTTTGACCAGAGGTTTCCTGGGGAAAGTGGGCTCCTGCTGAGGCCTCACTGTTTGCCAAAGGCACTGTCCAGTTGAGGCTCAGTCACCTGGGGCACTTGGAGGTAAAGGGACTATCCCAGGGTCACCCAGCCAGCTGGGAACAGAGGCAGGGACTTGAACCCAGCTCTTTCTGACTCAAAGGTCAGCTCTTTGACTGTGCCAGGTTGCCTCTCAGAGACATGTTTCCAATATACACAAGATTTTATTTTTCTGTCTCTGCTCCCTTTCCTTAATAATTTTTGTTCATCTTGGGGAGACACATGTTTTCTCCCCTTTCTTCTTCCCCCACAAAAGAACCTTAAGAACAGGGACCATCTTGTTTCTCTCTTCATGTCCTCAGCTCCTAGCAGGGTGGATACACAGTAGGAGTTTAATTCATGCCGTTAACTCGACTGGAATTAATGCACTTTACCCCCAAATCTCAAGGGCCCAGCTCAGCCCTCCTAGTTTGAACTCTCTCTTTCCTCTGAACTGTAGAATTCATTTGGTGATTATGTGGAATGGCCTTGGGACCCCTCTCCAGCCTGGGCCCAGCTGTTAGTGGCATCCTCTACTGCTTAGGATTCACCAGCTGAAGCTTCCCTCTGGGGTATACGGAGAGTGTGGATGGGCAGTGGCTGACCCTCTCGCCTGCTTTGGGTTCTGATCTCTCTCTCTGTCTCTCTGTCTCTGTCTCTGTCTGTCTCTCTCTCTCTCTCTCTCTCTGTCTCTCTGTCTCTCTGTCTCTTGCTCTGTCTCTCTCCGTCTCTCTCCATCTCTCTCCGTCTCTCTCTCTCTGTCTCTGTCTCTGTCTGTCTCTCTCTCTCTCTCTCTCTCTCATTCTTCTGCCAGGGGCCCAGCTGGGTCCCCAGATTCCTTCACCTGCCTCTCCAAGGTGCTGAGGGCATTCTTGCACTCCTTGGCTGCAGGTGGAAACTGCCTCCATGAGCTGCCCCCTGGGCCAGGACTCCTCCTGGTGAGGCCTCCTGTTTACCTCATTTCTGTGGCAAGCCTCCCAGGAGATGGATCTTCCCCTGGATCCCCAGGGCCTGTCCCCCATGTGCTGACAGGGCCTGGTTCCTCCGGGGCTCCTGCGTCAGGCCTGGAATTTCCCTGGCAGTCAGGCCTGCGTTTGCCCCAGAGAGCTGCTTGGGAAGCTGGGGCCGGTTGGCCTGCTGCTCTCCCTCCCTGATGCCTCACCTCAGGTCAGCAGGACCTTCCCAGAGTTTCCTGGTGCTTTAGGTTCCTCACCTTCAGGATGATTCCTATTGCTTTTTGGGTTCCCAGCAAATGGGTATCCCCCAGCGGAATGGCAGCCCTCTGCCCCCCAGGAGCCAGAGTTCCTCCTGGCCTGGCCCAGACCTCCTCCATGGGCTCTTGTGGCAGGGGTCATCCCTCCCCATGGTTCTCTCTTGCTAGCCTTCGTCATTGAACTAATGGATTGATACCTTTTGTTGAATGATTGATGATGATGATGGTGGCCAGCCTTCATGTGGAACTTACTATGTGGCAACCACGGTAAGCGCACTTATTATCCATATTTTCAAATGGGGAAAATGAGGCAGATAGAGATTGGGTGACTTGTTCACAGTCACACAGCTAATAAATGTCTGAGGCTGGATTTGAACTCAGGTTTTCCTGGCTCTGGGCAGCTGGATGGTACAGTGGTTAGAACTGAGGGACTGGAGTAAGAAAGACTTGAGTTCAAATCTGGTTTCAGATTCTTCCTAGCTTCATGATCTTGGGCAAGTCTGTTGGCCCTGTTTGCCTCAGTTTCCTCATCTGTAAAATGTTCTGGAGAAAGAAATGGTAAACCACTCCAGTGCCTTTGTCAAGAAAACCCCCCAAATGGGGTCCTGAAGAGCTGGGCACAACCAAAATGACTGAACAACATGGCTGGCTCTAGGCCTGGTGCTCTGTCCACTGAGCCGCCCTGCTCCCCACCATCACCTCCATTCCTCCTCTGTATCCCCCCACCCATCCTGGGGAGTCAGCCCTTATAACAAAGAGTAAAAAGTATGTGTGTGTGGGGGGGGGGTGTGCATAGGACAGTCCGTCAGAACGAACCAACACATTGAAAGAATCTGTTGTAATAACAGTGCCTTTTTTTTTGCAAGGCAATGGGGTTAAGTGAATTGCCCAAGGTCATACAGCAAGTGTCTGAGACCAGATGTGAACTCAGGTCATCCTGCCTCCAGGACTGGTACTCTACCCACTACACCACCTGGCTGCCCCTGGAATTTTCTTAACAGATACTGGAGAGTTTGTTGCCATTTCCTTCTCTTGCTCATTTTACAGATGAAGAAACTGAGGCAAACAGGGTGAAGGTACTTGCCCAGGGCCATCCAGCTAGGAAGTATCTGAGACATGTCCCACAGTCTGCTTAGTTTGATGGGCATTTCTTTTGTTCCTGCATCTCTGCTCCCACCAGGAGGGCTTGGGGGAACATGTGGCTACCTCGGAGGCCTTCCTGTTCGTCATTGACCTCCCTAGGGCGTCTGGGATATTCTGAGGTCCTTTGGGGGGGTCCCAAGAGCCTCCGGTCTTCCCTGCAGAAGTCCCAGCAGCCCAGTGATGGCCACCAGGACTCTGCCCACCTTGGAGACGGGCCTCTCTAGCCCCTGCCCAGCTGGGGATCGGGACCCAAAGGAGGGAACCCGAGATGCTTGGGTGGCTGAGGGTGGGTGATTGCAGAAATGCCCCCCCGCCCCCGGCAGCTCCAAAGCCAAGCCAAGCTACTGGATATTAAAATAGCAAAGCCAGGTCAGGGGACAAGGGAGTCTGCCATTTGGGGGCAGACTCTTCAGGCTGGGGGATCCCCCTGCCCCCAGATACTGGGTCTCTCCCAGCCTCTAATCCCCACAGCGAGGGCACCCAGCAGGCGAGGGGTTGGGGCTGGGGCAGGAGGCGAAAGTTCACAGGTCAACTCCAAGGCCGCCCAGGCCCAAGGATGGTGTCCTCAGGCTAACAAGCCATGGAGGGAACTGCTTGCTGTTTGGCAGGAAGTCTGTAAACACTTATCTGCACCATTACCATCTGGGCCTCATGAAGGCCATTCAGGTGGATGAGCAGGGTTGCCCCCACCCGTGCCAGCCGGCCTGCCACTAATCAGAACCATAGCCCTACCCATCAGGGGGGCTGGGGGGGCGTGTTCCATTCACCTGAGATGGCTTTGCTGGTAGCCCCCTTCCAACCAAGACACGTGCCTCTCATTCAGGAGCTGTCAGAAGGGGGTGAGGAGGAAAAAATTGCCTCAGGAGACGTTTGCTCAAGCGTGGGGCCGGGAGTCCGCAAGAGGGGGGCTCAGATCCCACCTCAGACACTCCGAGCCTCTGGGAGCCTCAGTTTTGTGCTCTGGGAAATGGGCCTGGTCCTGCCGGAGGAATCCAGCCTCCCAGGGTGGTTGTGAAAGAGAGCCCAGGTGTGTGGTGTAAACATCAGTGGGGCTTAGACCGGTTCATCCCCATCCCTCCTCACTTTGCTGCTGAGGAAACTGAGACCCGGAGCGGGGAGGGATCAGGTTAGACCCAGGACCCTGGCTTCTGTAGCCAGCATTCTTCCGAAGGCACTCTGAGCATTCTCTCCTAGGTGCCGGCGGCCCGTGGGATCCCCGTGGGCCGGGGAGACCCCATGTCCTCACCTTATGACCCATGACCAGGTCATAGACTCCTCTGTAGGATGATCTATTAGCTGGTCGAGTCCCTCACTTGGCCCATCTATAAAAGGGTACAGTTGAGGACAGAGCGGAAAGAAGACGAGTTTGAGCCCAGTCCTCCCCTTAGAGAACAAGTGGCCACGCGCAGTACCTGCTGTTATTGTCCCCATCTCACCGTGGCGCGGTACACAGAAGTTAAGGAAGTGTCTGAGTCGGGATTTGAACTCAGATCTTCCTGTGCTCAGGTGCAGAGCTCTTTCCACTGCGCCCACCAAGCTGAGGCATCCAATCTCATAAGGTTTTCTCAAGGGGCAAATGACAGAAGAAATACAGAGGAATCGAAGTGACTCAGGAATTAGAGTAATTAGAGAGTTGGGAAGATCTGAGTTCGAGTCCTCCCTTTGATACTTAGTAGCTGTATAACCTTGGGTAAGGCACTCAGCCTCAATATCCTTCACTATCAAATGGGAATGATGTAGTGCCAACTTCCTAGGGTTGTGGGGAGGATCTTTGCTAAGCCCCTCGCCATCTGCCCGGCCGATGCCAGGGATGTGGATTTCCATTCTTTGCTGACTTTGATCAAATAATGTTAAGTCACATTTCTAGGATCCCTGAGAGTTTGCTTTACAGACAGCGCCTCAGTAGAGGCCCCCAACTGTGGGAAGTTCCTCCATTTTTCAAAGGGAGGAATTCAGTGGCTTGCCTTTGGTGGGATAGTGGATTTGAGTGTGACCTTGGACAAGTCACTTAAATGTCCTGGGCCTTAGTTTCCCCATATGTCAAGTGAAGGAGGCCCCAGGCTTCTGGGACTTTGGTTTAAACTCCATTTACTTGGATGACCTGGGCCTCCACTCTCCAATCTGGAAAATGGATTCCAGGGCTTTGGAGATCCCTCATAAGGCCAAATGTAGGGTCCTTCAGTCCACATTCTAGCCTCCAGCCTCGACCGGGGCAGAGATGAGCCTTCAGACCTGGAATGCCAACTGGGGTGGGCATCCCAGAGCTGAGGCAAGTCACCACACACACACAAACACACACACACACGCATGCACACATGCACACATGCACACACACACAGCCTCCCCCATCTCTATCTGTCATCTCCCTCACACACAGAGCAAGCTCAGGCTAAGTTAAGACAAGGGTGTGCCCGGCCTCAGATTTATTCTTATCCTCTCTCTGGGACTCAGTTTTCCCCACTGAGATATTCAAAGGAGGGGTTGGATTGGATGAAATCCAAAGGTCCCAGGAACTGAATATTCTGTTGTCTCTTCTGAGCCCCTTCCAATATTCTGAGGCCCCTCACCCCCCCTCAATTTCCCAGTCCTCGGTGTGAGACCCCTCCCAATCTGTTGGCGTGAGATCACAGAGAGGAGGAAAGGATGACCTGATGATATCTTCTACATGGGAATTCTCATCATCAAGTGGTTCTGTGCTCATCTCTGTTGGAAGGCCCGCCACCGGGAGCTGCCTGGGGCTGCCCGGGGTCCGGGTTCTAAGGGCCCCTGCAGCTCTGACTTTGTGGAATGGGAGCTGACTTCACTAGAAATACCTCCTTAATTGGCCCACATTTGCATGCAGAATTAATAAGTCAAGTATGCAAAAACATGGACCCCCTCAAGCAAACCCACCACCCCAATGTGGACAAAAGAGGCAAGAAATAATTCCTGGCAGTGGAGGACTGGGGCCCCAGGAGCCTATTAATAGATTCAAGTTGGGGGGATCCCTTTACACCCTCAGATTTAGGATGGCCCAGTCCTTCCCTGGGAGACTTGCTGTCTGAGAGGCTAAGGTTGGAGCCTTTCATCTCCTCCCTGACTCTGTTTCCTCATCCAGTAGCTGGTTCTGAGCTTTAATCCAGTGGGCTCCTTGGCCTTCAGTTTTCCCAGCTGCTACATGATAGGCTCTGAGACCCTTCCAGTTCTGGGACCAGTCTTAGGATCAGGGGCCTCAGTTTCTTCTTCTGTGAAATGAGAGGCCTAAAATGTCCTCCAGATCTAAAACTGTCATTCCCAGGGTTTCATCCCTGGCTGAGATCTTCAGGAACCACCGGGAGGAGGGCCCTGCCTCAGTGGGCTTCCCCAGCTCTGCCTGACTCAAAGGCAACGTCCAGGCCGGGCTGGTCTCTGTGTCAGACTCAGCTAGGAACAAGTCATCGAGGCTGGGGCTGGGTGAGGCCAGTCACACGAGCCTGCCCCTCCTATCACCCCCATCTACCTCTCCCCCTACCCCACCCCCAGCCAGGAACACACCTAGCAACCCTGGAACAGCAGCTGACTGGACCCACCCCAGCTCTCTGAGCACATGTGCACAGAAGGCTCTCCTCTCTCTGTGTGTCTCTGTCTCTCTGTCTCTCTCTGTCTCTCTCCTCTATCTCTATCTCTGTCTCTGTCTCTGTCTCTCCTCTATCTCTGTCTCTCTCTCCTCTATCTCTGTCTCTCTCTCCTCTATCTCTGTCTCTCTCTGTCTCTCTCTCCTCTATCTCTGTCTCTCTCTCTCTCCTCTATCTCTGTCTCTCTCTGTCTCTCTCTCCTCTATCTCTGTCTCTCTCTCCTCTATCTCTGTCTCTCTCTGTCTCTCTCTCCTCTATCTCTGTCTCTCTCTCCTCTATCTCTGTCTCTCTCTGTCTCTCTCTCCTCTATCTCTGTCTCTCTCTCTCTCCTCTATCTCTGTCTCTGTCTCTCTCTGGTTCTCTCCCCTCCATCCCTCTCCTCTCTCACACTTAGGCACCCACAGGTGGTTTCTTATACACATTGAACCCCCTCCTCCCAAGCAAGACTAAACTGCGTGTCTCTCCCTTCCCTTCCCCCCCTTCCTTGCTCTCCCCTCTGTCTCCCCTCCCCCTCCCTCTCCTCTCTCCCTGCTCCCCCATTCCCCCTACCCATCCCTTCCCCCTCTGACACCCCCCACACATAGTCTTGGCATCTATCTGACCAAGGTCACCTATGACTCTGGCCCAGAACCCTCACCCCCCCCACCCCAGCTCCTGCAGAGCCCCCCGGGGCCGTCACTCTGCCAGTCTGTGACTGTTGGGGTCCCACAGTCAGACCCTGGACTGAAGCCTTTGTCTCGCTCAGCCGCCCAGAGCCAACTGAGTGAGCGTGCACGCGTGCGCACACACGTTCCCTCTCCCCTCCTCTCCCCCACCGACAGAGCCTCTCTTCCCCAGGCCCTCAGACACAGGCTGGCCTGGGCCCACCCTCCTCTGCCCTGCATACCCCCAAATCAGCAGATCCCCACTTCTGCAGACTGGGGCTGGACTAACCTGGTTGAATGAAGCAGAGAACGCTTGGCTTCCGGGGGAGGGTGGCCTCCCAGTCCTCACCCCCTCCAACTTGGTGGTGACAATAAACTTCAGAAATCTTTGGGATCAAGGGGAGGGGAGATGATGGGGAGATGGCGGCCCCAGCCCAGAATGGGACAGATGGCAGCCCGCTCGCCCTGAGCCAGCCACCGGCCTGAGGGCCAAACCAGACTAATGTTTCCCAGGTTGGAGAGCTCCCTCCTGCCCACCACTCACTGGCACCCCCCCACCCCAGGGTTATCTCCTCTCCCCTCCCAGAGCCAAGGCAGTGTGGCATAGTGGGCACAGGGGCCTTGGCTTCAGACCCATACACATCTCTGACCCTAGACAGCAGCAGTCCATTCGTCGCCTTGGACCTCAGTTTCCTCATTTGTAAAATGGGGCACAATAATGCTTGCTCTTTTCTCAAAGGATCAAAGAAGATCTGGAGGTCAGCGTGGAGGAGAGTGCCTGGAACGCTCTCTCCCAGGATGCCGACTGCTAGGCAAACTCAACTCAAATATCACTTCCTCCAGGACCCCTCTCCTGCCCCCCCCCAAGCCAGTGGTCTTTCCCTCTAGTGACAGATTTAGACAGAGTTAGGGTTTGCTCTTGTGTTTGCTCGTCCATTATCTCAGCAGAGACAATGAGGCCCAGACAGTCTGTGTCTCTATTCCCTCCTGCCCTGCCCCCCAACTCCACAGGCCTCATGTATACTAGAGATGTCTGTGTAAAACCTGGACATCTTAACAGACTAGATAAACAGGGTTTGGGGAGCTGGGTTTATGATTTTTTTAATGTATGGAACTCCCAGTGGGATGATTTCCTCTGCCAATCTAGAGACACATGTGTTTTGTAGTTTGGGCTGTGACTTGGTCAAGGTAACACCACCATGTGGGTCAGAGTTGGCACTTAGTGTCTTGGAGTTCCCATTCACAATGGCACCGTTACCTCTCTTTCTGAACCCTTCTTCTCTCGGATGACTTTAGTTATTTGGACCCCCTCCCCGCAATTGTTCCAATGTTCTAACCCACTTTGAACTTCCTTCTCTTCATTGAGGCCTCAGACAAATCTTGTCACTTTTCTAAGCCTGTTTCCACAGCTAGGTGGTGCAGTCAATAGAGTACCGGCCCTGGAGTCAGAGTACCTGAGTTCAAATCCAGCCTCAGACACTTAATAATTTGCCTAGCTGTGTGGCCTTGGCCAAGTCACTTAATCCCATTAATTTAAATAAATTAAATTTTTTTTTAAATGAGGATCAAAGATTTAGAGGCCATGGAGGCCGGCACCCTCATTTTACAGATGAGGAAACTGCGGCTGAGTGGGAAAATGAATTGTTTATAGTAAGTTTCAGTGGGGAGATCTGAACCCAGGGCTCCCTGACTTTAAGACTGGCAGGTAGGGTGATTAGGTGGTGTAAGTGGATAGAGCACTGACCCTGGAGTCAGGACCACCTGAGTTCAAATCCAGCCTCAGACACTTAATAGTTGCCTACCTGTGTGACTTTGGGTAAGCCACTTAACCCCATTGCCTTAAATAAAATAAAAAAAAACTGGCAGGTTATTCACCAAATCAGACCTTCTCTTGGTTCTTGCCCAAGAGTGTTATGGGGGGAATAGATCTGTTTGCCTAACACCACTAGCTGTTGTTAATAGGACCACAGAGGAAAAGAAGGAAGGGATGTGGGGGCCTATTCCAACTCTTTCACCTTACAGCTGGGGAAACTAAGGCTTAAATAATCTAGTGTTTTGTAGATAGGGAAACCAAAGCTAGGTGACTTCAGATTGGGCCACCTTGCCACAGAACCAGGGTGTTTTGTACTGGTCTAATGCCTCCAAGCAAGGCTGGGTAGGCAGCGGGCACTTTCTAAATCCCAGGGGAGTAAGAAGAAGCCCTCAGTTGGGTAAGAGAAAGAGAGTGGGGAGGAATCATCAACAGGTGTCCAGCGAGGGGAAGCCCGGCCTCTAGGGAGGGGGGTCCAGCCTTCTAGGCCTTGGCTGCCCTCCACTGGTGGCTGCTGGCCTGCCATGATCTCTGGGGGAACCTGAGGGAATGGGCAGCCTGCTGGCCCAAGTGGTTCCTGGGTGACCTGGCCCTGCTAAGGATGAGGGAAGAAGGGCCCCCCACCCGGTTCTAGAGAATTTTAAGGTTTGCAAAACACTCAGCTCATTCTCTCATTGAATCCTCATCAAATCCGGGCTGGCAAGGCGCTGCTGTTGCCCTCTTCGTTTTAAGAATGAGAAACCAAGGCTCAGAGAGATTAAGTAAACTACCCAGAGTCACATAGCAAAGGGGCAGGAATGGGATTAGAACACATGGGTTTCTGACTCAGGGTTCTGGTTACTATAATATACTATGGAGAGGCAAGGGGAGAGGAGAATGCAGGGTGGGGGGAGAGAGAGAGAGAGAGAGAGAGAGAGAGAGACAGACAGACAGACAGACAGACAGACAGACAGACAGAAAGACAGAGACAAGAGAGACAAAGAGAAAGAGGAAGGGGAAAGAGAGAAGAGAAAATAGGAGAGAGGAGAGACAGAGCAAGGAGGGGGAGAAGGGAGGAACAGACAGAGAGACAGAAGTTTACTGGATTTGAGATTTAAATTTTAGAAAAAAGACTCTAGCAGTCAATAGAGTTACCATCCAGTCCTTCTCTTATCCTTCATTTCATTTTGTTAGCACTGATCTATTTGTTTTACCCCCTCCCATTTCCCAACCCCCCCCCTCCCTCCTTGCCCAAGGAACCATCTCTTGTAGCAAAGAATTAAAAGGAAAGAGAAAAAAGGCAGTTTAGCAAAACTCACGAGGACAGAAACCAAGTCACATGATGTATGTGAGGTGTCTTACCCATAGGCCCTCACCTCTATGAAGATAGAATCCTATCATCATTTTAGAGATGTGGAAACTGAAGCCCAGGGAGTTTTACCTAAAGACCCCCAAAGCAGCCAGGAGCAGATCACTGGAAGAGTTCTGGGAGGAGGATCTAGGGAACCTTTGAGGGCATCTGTCCAAATGTTTCATTTTACAGTGGAGGAAAATGAGGCTGAGCTGAGGGTGGACCTGAGGGCAGCTCTGCCCGGAATGAGAGCCTGGGCAGTCCGTCCCCATGAAGTTGGGCAGAGAGGGATCCCTGAAGGAGAGAAGGTTGGAATGGGAGTGGAGGCAGGGCTGGGGCAGGGAAAGCCTTAGCCTCCAAGTTCTGGCATCTCTTGGGGAATGAGCCGCCCAGAACATGAGCTCAGGAAGCTTTAAATAGCTGGAGATCCCGAGCAGGCTCTGCTCCCCGGAGGGACCAAAACAGAAGCAGTATTGGAAAGTTAGAGGCCTGCCTCCCGGGGAGGCAAAGAGGCTCAGAGGAGCAGTAATGTGCTGAGGTCCTCTGGGAGTTGGGGGGCTGGGGAGTGAAGGAATCAGGAAATTTGTCCTCTCCCGTCTCATTCCTGTAAGAGAGTGGGAGGAAGGTGGGGTGGGGGTGGGGGTTAGGAGATAAATGCAGGAAAGATCAACCCTGACCTTCCAAGCCAGGAGGAAGCAGAGGCTTTGTGCACTACCTGCGAGACTCCGGGCAAGGTGCTTAACCACTCTGTGTTTGGTATCTTTCTCCATAAAATGATGATCTGGAGAAGAAAGGAAAGAAAGGAGGGAGAGAAGGAGGGAGGGAGGAAGTAAGGGAAAAGGGAAAGAGAAAGGAAGCAAGGAAGGAAACAAGACTTGGTGTGCTAAACACTGAGACTATATAGATACAAACAGAAATAAAGAAGTCCCTGTCCTCAAGGAGCTTTCATTTAAATGGGGGAAGACAAACCACAAAAGGGACCTGAAAAGAGGGCAGGACAGAAGGGGATAGGGTCACTCTCAGCTCAAAATCCATGGTCAGGGACTTTAGGTGGCACAGGATCATAAATCAGGAAACATGGGAAAGATGTCAGAGACCATCTAGTTCAGGGGAAGGGACTGGGGTTTGCCATATCAGTCTGGCACTGGTAAAGCTACTGCAGTCAGCAACTTGAAATTCAAGAAATCTAGAAGCTTCTGGGGGGTGAATTAATTGAATGTTTGACCAAATATAGGCCACAATTGATGTTATAAATATCCTAATGGCCCTCAGTTGAAAAAAAGTTCCCCACTTCTGACCCTAGTCCAACCCCCTCATTTTATAGAAGAGGAAACTTAGGCCTGTGTGGGGTAGAGTCATGCCCTCCCCCCTGGCCAGAATACCCTTTGACCTCCCCTACTCCAAAGACTTTCTCCTTCCTCACATAGAGCATCAAGAAATCTTTCCTTATGTCAAACTCAAATCACTTAGGATGAAATTATGAAATGATGGGATCCCAGATTAAGAGATTGAAGGGCTCTTGAAGGCCATTGGTTCTAGCCTCCTTGTTTGCAAAGGCTCATTCCCATTCTCCTAAATTCGGCCACCTTTATTTTCATTTTCATTATTTTAGTCAACTTGCCTGTGGTGACAATTCCTGTTTCTCTCTCTTTGTCTTCATCCATCAAAGTGTCCTTTTGTCTGTTTTCCCCAGTGTCTAACAAATATCTGGCACACAGTAGGTGGTTAATAAATGCTCATTGATTGATGTCATTCCTAGAGAACCTAGCCCACCGACTGCAACCCAGTTTGGTGTCTTTTAACCTTCCGTGGATACCCTCAGAGTTCTCAGGTGGCCCGTCTGTCATCCCCTCCCCTCACTTGGTGGCTGGCCCACCCTGTTTCCAGTCCCCCAGGTCTTGGATGGTGTCTTCTATAGCATGGCTTGTTCACAAGTCATCGCTCTAATACACTGCAGCCCTCTCCCCTCCTCCCGCCTCCTCCACCAGTTCCTCTATCACCCTTTGGGTCACCCCCAATTTAGATCCTTTGGAGATTGTGGTTTTCTGTGATTCTCAGCCACACAGAATCAACAGGAAAATCTCGGTGTTGAAAAGACGGGGGTTTGCAGGGGGAGCTGCAGAGAACAGAAATCTCCTTGCTCAGCTTCTCTTTCATGCCAGATGAAGGCAAATGGGGCAGCCCTCAGCAAAATGATCTGGCGAGGGCCCTCCTTAGGCTTCTCTCTTTCCCCTCTTGGTAATGCCCTGCCCCCAATAATGAGGTGTCAGCTAGCTCAGTCCTCAGTGGGGTTCTCTGCTTGGGTCCATCACCCATGGAAGAGCTTCAGGAGATGATTGATCTTTTAATGGAGTCTTTTCATAGATGAGACCCAAAAAGGAAAAGAGATTTACTCAAGTTACCAATCCAGTCTGTGGTTGGATGGGGATTCAAATCAGGGTCTTTCAAAGATACCCCACTAGCTGAAATGTGGTGCTGAGTCCTGGGTTTGCAATTGATTTAGCCCAAGTTTGAATCCAAGCCCTGCCTCGGTGACTTTGGGCAAGTCCCTTTGACCCTCTAGGCCTCAGTTTACTCATCTGTAAAATAAAAGAGTTGGACAAGATGGTGGGTGAGCCCCAAGGATCCCAAATGCTTTCCTTCTCTATCACAAGATGAAATGACACTTTGAGAGGAGGGAGGAAGGATTCACATTGATGCTGTTACAAGAGAATCAACAGAGAAAAGAAACCATTTATTTTATCCCATGGTGGCCCCAGTCTGGGCAATGATGGCTAATTACTATGGACACAGTAGTTACTGTGGACCTTATTAAACTGCCTAGAAAGTTTTCCTCAGTGATAACGCTCACCAGTATGCTTAGTCTCTGCTCTTCGTAGGGAGCTCTTAAAATTAAAATTGGAAAACGACCTGAAGATAAACTCTGGCACTCCCCTGCTGTTAGAGAAGTGATGAACTCAAAATGAGAGAAGCTAAAGCTGGGGGGGGGGGTCTATGGTCAAGGTGGGCATTTGTTTCCTGGACTGTGCTTGTTTATGAAGAGGGTTTTCTTTTTCTATTTTTGTGTATGTTCAGTGGGAAGGAACAGAACATAAATGCATGCAAAAATAAATTAATGTTTAGAAAAAATTCAAAATAAAATAAAATGAGAAGGAACCTTGGCTCTGGGCATACTGACTCTAATGATTCATCATTGTCAGTCACTGTCATTTCAGGATGTGGCTCCCTTGAGCTTGGAAGTGTTTTTACTAATAATACCAACTAATACTTATGTAGGGAGGCAGTTTAGTGCTTTGGAAAGGGCCTGGAGTTCAAATATAATGGCCCATGTCTGTGATCTTGGCCACAGGATCACTGGAGCTCAGGAGTTCTGAGCTGCAGCAAACTGGGTTCATTGAGGGGTCTGGGGAGGAATGGGAGGGGAGGGTCAAGAGGATGCCCAAGGAGGGTCGATCTAGCCTAGGTTTGGAACAGAGTCAACTGGAACTCCTGTGCCAACAGAGGGGCATGTGGCTTGAGAGTAATCTCTGCCTTCCTAGCCTAGGTGAGGTATGGAGATGCAGTCTGACAAGGAAGGAAGAAAGGAAAGAAGGAAGGAACCAGAAAGGAAAGAGGGTGGGAGGGAAGGAAGGAGAGAGGGAGAGAAGGAAGGAAGGGAGGGAGGAAGGAGGGAAGAAGGGAAGGAGGGAGGAAGGGAAGAAACAAAGAGGGAAGGAAGGAAGGAAACAGGGAGGGGGAGAAAGAAAAGGGAGGGAAGGAGGGAAGGAAGGGAGGAAAGAGAGAGGAAGAAAGGAAGGAAATGGAGGGGGGGGAAGAAAGGAAAGAGCAAGGAAGGAAGAAAACAGGGAAGGTAGGAGGGAAGAAAGGGAGGGAAGAAGGGAAAGATGACACTGAATTTAGTCAGGGACTTGTGTTCAAATCCCTAGCTCTGTCAGTAGCTACCTTTTTGACCTTGTGCAAATAGCAACCTCCTTGGGGGTCCATTTCCTATCTATAATATGATGGGTGACCTGAGTTCTCTTTCCCTCTTGCAGAGTCCTTAGAGACCATCTGGTCCAACTCATCTGACAGTGGAGGAAACTGATCCTCAGAAATGGGGAGGAGTGGAAAGGGCAGTTGCCACCCAGGGTGAGAGCCCTAGAAAGCTGGGCAGAGAGGAAAGAGGAGAGTTCTGGGGCATGGGGGAGACCAGAGGCAGCAGGCCCTGCCAGACGGGGGCAGGCAAAGGATGGAGAGGTGGGATTGGAACCCAGCTCTCTCTTTGTGACTCTGTTCTTGCCCCCCGATGAGGCAGCCTCAGCCTCCTGGTCTATGGCGCTCCCTTGGGGAGGGGGCAGCACCTGTGACTCTTGGCGAGGTGGGGGCAGGGTTTTTACGAGCCTGAGGCCCAGGCCCACTCCCCCCGCAGGTCTGGAGCCCATCGACACTCTTCCTGTTTGTTCCCCAACAGATGGTGCGGCTGGAATGTCTCTACCCCTGCTCCTGCTCATAAATAGCCAGGCCCCCGTTTCCCTTGTTGAGGTGGAAACAATTCTAATTGCATTGGGGGGGCAGGGGGAGGGGGAGGGTCTGAGCAAGCCCAACCTAATGCTCCCTCAGGGGCTTTGGCTTCCTTCCTCCCTCCTCCCCACCTGGAGAGGGAGGGGTTGGGGGGGTCGTGTGGAAGGCACCTGGAATGGAACCCCACCCCCATGCCCACCATGGGGGACCAGAGATGGGCTTTTATGGAGGATGGGAAGGTCCCCTCACCCCTGAAGAGCATTTGGGACCCTCCATCTTGCAGGCCCCCCTTCTCCCCACTGTCCCCTCCCATCATAGGCTGTTTGTGTTTTTCTGTGTGAGGGATGGTCATCCCCACTCTCGAGGGGCTGTGTAGAAGGAGTGGGGTCCTGGGGCTCCATCGGGTGGATGTACCTCTCTCCCCCCACATCCTCCCACAAAGCCCCTTGGCCCAGGCTGGCTCTGAGTCCCAGGTTCTCTCCTCTTCCTGTATTGGGGTGGGGGTGGGGCAGAGGCCAGAGAAGGGAGAGAAAAGTGATGATGGGACCAAAGAGAAATAGGTTGGGGGGGGAGGCAGGAAGCAAGGTCAGGCTAGGAGCTCTGCTCTGTGTCACTCTCAGCTCGTAGAGTCACGGACCATTAAGGCTGGTATGGACCTAAAAGGTCATCTTGTCAGAGCCTCATAGATTTAAAGAGGGAAGAGACCTCAGAGGTCATGAGTCCTGCCCTTTCCTATTAGAGATGAGGAAACTGAGGCCCAGGAAGGCTGAGTTCATTGACTCCTAGAGGGACCTCCGAGACCATCTAACCAAGCAATCATTTTACAAATGAAGTAAACTGAGGCCCAGGGAGGTTGAGACTTGTCCAGGGTCACAGATAGTAGAGGGGCAGGTCTGACATTCAAACCCAGGTCCTCAGAGTCTCAACCCCAAACTGCCTTGTTATGAAATCTTTACTCATTTGCTGGAATGAGACATTATTTGTGTTTGGTTGGGATGAGGAATCATGGTTCTAAGAAGGCAATTTAAAATATTATTTGAATGAACTCAGCTAGCCCTTTTGGAATTTCCTGCTCCTCAGCTGAGTCCCCCTTTCACATCTAACACACCCTTTGAAGGGAGCCCCAAAGGCTCAAGTGCTCTGAACTTCCTTAGGTTCCAGTGAGGTCACAAGCCCAGTGGGTTGCCCTGACCCTCCTGCTCTGTCTCCTTCCCAGGGAACCACCTCCCTGCAACTGTCTTCAGTTTGTCCCTGTAGGGGAGGGGAGGCCCTCAGAGATGCTCTTGCCAGGAAGATAATCTCTGTCCCCCCAACTTCTGCTCCCCAAGCCCTCAGAATGGAGCCCAGTAGCCATGGGGGAGTGCAATGGCATGGAAAGAGTGGCCAAGGCAGTGGCTCTGGCTTCTAATCTCCACTCTGTTGTGTGACCTTGGCTATTCTCCTTGAGCCTTAGGGACAGATATTTCTGAAGGTCCCCCTGCCTTGAAATCCAAGAACCCACTTTTACCTGGAGAGAACCATAATAGAAACTGCTTACTGTGCCCAGCTGCCCCATCATTTTCTTAAAAGGGCAGAAGAGAGGAGATGCTTCTTGTTACCCAGCCCTTCATCAAAGCAAATGAGTTCCTGGATCCAGCTGGTGTCTAAATTTGGGCTGATCATAAAACAGAAATGGCTCCGAGGTCCAAGGCAGCTGGCTGGCCAGCGGGCTGCAGAACGGGGTTTTATGGGCTCAGCTGAGAGAGGGAGATGGAGGGGAGATGATTGGGAGATGGGAAGCCAAACTGGAGACAGCTCCTCCAAGGACAATCAGAGCTGCTGGGAGGGAGAAAGGAGAAGAGAAAAGGAAGACAAGGGAAAGGAAGGAGAAGAGACAAAGGGGGAGACAAGAGGAAGGAAGGGGAAAGAGGAGGGAAGAGAGGAAATAGGAGGGAGGAGGGAGAAGGGAAGGGGAGAGAGAAGGATGGGAAGAGTGGGAAGAAAGGATGAGGAAGGAGAGAAGAGAAAGGAAGGGGAGAGAAGGAGGAGGAGGAAAGAGAAGAGAGAAAACAGGAGGGAGGAGAAGAGAGGGAAGAAAGGGTGAAGGAGGAAGAAGAGAGGAAAGAGAGAAGAGGAAGGGAGAGAAGAAAGGAGGGGGAGGAAAGAGGAAGGAAAAGAGACAGGAAGGGAGGAAAGGGAAGAAAGGATGGAGGAGGGAAAAGAGAGGAAGAAGGAGAGAAGAGGAAGGAGGGAGAGAGAAGAGGGAGAATGGAGAAGGGAGAAGGAAGGAGGGAGGAGGGAAGAGAGAAGGATGGAAGAAAGGAGGAAAGGAAGGAGGAAAGCAGAGGGAGGATAGAGGAAAGAGAAGAAAGAAGGGAGGAGAAAAGGGAAGAGAGAGAAAAGAGAAAGGAAGAGAGAAGGAAGAAAGGATGGAGGAGAGGAAGAGAGGAAGAAGAAAAGAAGAGAGGAGGAAGGAGAGGGAGAAAAGAGGGAGGATGGAGAGAGAAGGAAGGAGAGAGGAGGAAAAGGGAAGAGAGAGAGGAAAGAAGTGGGAGGAGAGAGAAGAAAGGAGGGAAGAGGGAGAAAGGAAGGGAAAGGGAGAGACCAGAGGAAATGAATGAGCCAATGAAGCATTTATTAGGTGCTTACTGAGTGCAAAGCACTGTGCTTAATACTGGGGTCACAGAGCAATAAGACAGCCCTGCTGGAATGGGTGGGAAGATCCCATTGGGGGGAGGGATAACACATATGGAAGGTTTCAGCCTCAAGTCAGATGGAAAGGTCCCTGGTCTTTAGGGGGGCAGCAGGAAAACAGATGCTCAGACATCTTTTAAGTTGCTTCTACTTCTAGAATCATCTATGTGGAAGTATTTTTTGGCACCAAGGATCCCGATAGTAAGGACTTCCTTTCCTGGGTCTTCAGTAGTTGTGACTGTGGCACCTCCCCAGGGGCTGCTTCCTGGGCTGCCGCCTGCCTCCCTGAGGGCAGTGCCGTGCCATCATGGCCAAAGCTTTTGGGTTCAGAAAATTGGGCTGTCTCTAACAGGTCCAAGAGAACATGGTGGTTTGACTTGCCTGGCATGTGCTGTCTCCTGTCTCTCCCTCGGGGTATCTTGCTGCTTCTGCTGGGTTGGTTTGCCTGCCATGATGCCCCTGAATGGCCATTGGTGGGGTGGTTGGCTTCTTCTCCTTAGCGATGCTTCCTCAGGAGAGAGGGGAAGGAGAGAAAGTGAGAGAAGTGAATCAAAAAAGTAAAGGAGAGGAGAGAGGGGAAGGGATGAATGAGAGAAAGAGAAGAGGAAGGGAGAGGGAAAGAAGATGGGAGGGAAGAGAGAACAAGGAGGAGGAGAAAGGGAGGGAGAAAGAAAAGGAGCAAAAGGAAACAAAGAAGAGGGAGAGAGGAAAAATGTAGGAGTGAGAGAAAGATTAGAGAAGGGGAAAAGAGAGAGAAAGGGAGAGAAAAGAAGGGAGGAGATGTAGGAGGAGGGGAGAAAAGGGAAGATGAAGCGAGAAGAGGGGAGAGAGGAGGGAATGGAAGAGTGAGGGAGAGAAGGGGAGACTAGAGAAGAAAAGAGGAGGGGAGGGGGTAAGAGAGGAAAGAGACCTATGGAGGAAGAGAGGAAGAGTTAGAAAATGCAAAAGGAGAGGGGAGTAGAAAAGCTGGGATGAGAGGAAGATAGCAAGGAGGCAATGAGAGAGGATGGGAAGGGAGGAGAGAAAAGGATGAGAGGGAAAAAAGGGAGGAAGGGGAGGGTGGCAGTGTGGAGATGATCAGAGGGAAGCTGAGGACCCCCTGCTGGGGGTAAGAGAATTCTCTGCTATGTTTTTTGTTTCTGTTTTAGGTTTTTGCAAGGCAAATGGAGTTAGGTGGCTTGCTGGAGGCCACACAGCTAGGTCACTATTAAGTCTGAGGTCTGTTTTGAACTCAGGTCCTCCTGACTCCAGAGCCAGCGCTCTATCCACTATGCCACCTAGCTGCCCCTCTGTTGTGTTTTGAACTAGGGGCAACTCTCCTGTGGGAGAGGCTAAGGAGCAGCCCTTGGGGACCCTCTGTGATCTGCAGGGGCCAACCCTGGATGGGGTGGGGGCAGGGAAAGAACTCTGGGGTGGGGAATATTGCACCTGACGTGAAGGCCATGCTGGGGGTGGGGGTGGGGGGCATCTTTGTGCCACATCTAAGGTTTTCTTCTAATGGAATCTGACCTGGAGCAAATTGAAGCCAGGAGGGTGGCTGGGGTCAGGGAGGAGGGGAGAGGGGGAGAAGGTTGTTTTCCACCCATTGATTTCCAATGCTGAGGGCATCTTCTTTGTCTTCTGTGTCAGCATCTTTTCCTGGAGGTCTGGGGGTGGGCAATCCCAGTCTGGCCTCTGACTCTCAGAGTCTCTTGCTGGGTGTCACTTGGCTTCAAGGTCATGCAGGAGAAACTGGGGGGGGTGTAGGGGGGTGAGCCACAGATAGGAGTCCCAACTATGGGACAGACAAGTTGATTCTTTGAGGTGAGGCATGAAAGGAACAGAGGCCAAAAAGCCATTCTTGGTTGTGGTGGTGATGGTGATGGGGGATTCTTGGTCTGATGTAAGGAAGAACCCATGGCTATTGGTTCATTCTTTTTCCTATTCTTTTCATTTTTAAATTAAAAAAAATTCTTTTTCTTTTTTTTTTTTCTATTGGTCTGTTCTATTTCCTATTGTGAACCATCAGGGTCTAGGGCTCAAAGGTACCTCCTCATTTTATAGCTAACAAACCAGAGGTGGGGGCTCACTTGAGGGCAGGGAGTAGTTCCCCTTTTGTCTTTGAATCCCTAAAGTCCTTGTACAGTGCTGATTTCTTAGGGAGACTGGTTCAAATCAGGACATTTTTTACTTTGCTGAGAACTTCAGCCCCTCTACACACCATCTCTACCTCCTCATCTCTCTCTCCCACCAGAGACTCAGACCCTGCCCTTGAGAATGGGAGTTCTAATGACTGGGCTTCAGTCTCATCTTCTTATCTTGAGAGTTCAAATCAGACCTCAGACACTTCCTAGCTATGTAGCCTTGGGCAAGTCATTTCACCCTGATTACCTTGCCTCCAGGGTCATCTCCAGTCATTGTCATTTCTGGCCACTGGGCCCAGATGGTTCTGGAGGAGAAAGAGAGGCTGGGGACTTGGTATAGCCCCCCTCAAACAAATCCAATTCACATGCTCATCATGGTATCAGCTCTCTGATGTCATGGTCTTCTTCAAGAAGGAAGGACCCAGGACTGAATACATAAGAATCTGTTGAAGTAAACTACTGTATTGCCTTCACAGAATAGCCTTATAGATTCAGAGAACTGTCTTTTTAAATGTACATGGGGTGATTCAGCAGGCAGCTGGGAGATTTTAGAATCCGAGGACGCAGAATAAAATAAAAAGAGTCGAGTTTTCTTTGGAACACCATGTTCTCAATATTTTTGTTTTAACATCTAGAAAAGGGGTTAATTGCTCATTTTAGTTTTTAGATAAAATATTTAGGGGGTAATAAGTCACTCATTTGCCTATGAACTTTTAGGAAAGTTGTAGTTTTGTTAAAATTCAGTACCTTTGCCTAATCTAATTTTTGCCTTTACTTTGTTTTAGTGTATTTATAAATGGTGAGCTCATTTTCTGAAATGAAACATTTTATTTGCAAAAAAAAAAAAAAAAAGAATGAAGGACCCCAAAAACCCAACAATTTTTTTGCTAGTCCACTTTAGACTCTCAACTCCCTGAGGACAGGGCCTATCTCAAATCTTAGCACAGGCTTTGCTTTTTAGACTGGTGACTGGGATGCCTCTAACTTCCTCTAGAGAAGGAAGCTCCTCTGACTTCTGGAAGGATTTTACTGTGAATTGCCCTCCATCTCTCCCTCCTAGTTAATTCTCCCCTCCTTTTTTCTCTCCTTCTTTCCTCCCTTCCAGTTTGACCTGCTTCAAAGTCACAGAGATTGGAGAGGAGAAGTCCTTAAGTGGCTGCACCTCTGGAATGATTTGCTTTTCTCTCTCTACCCAGCAAGGTCTTGGAGATAATGCCCACAGCAAAGCTGGCACTGGCAGCAAGCAGTGAAGAGCCAGGCACTATAGAACATGTCCCTTGGCAGACATCTCCAGTCTTGGGCCCCAAGGCTCAGGGAGGGGAGGTTGATGGGACACTATCCCATGGAGGGGAGCAGAGCATGAGCCAGGGGAACATGGGTGGAGTAGGCAATGCCAGAGGGGAGTTTGGTTATTTCTCCCCTAGGTCCCCAGGAGTCCAAAACTCTCAACCTTTCTGGATTTCTGAGCCTTCCAGCTCCATCTCCCCAACCTGTCTAGGGGCCCCATCACTTCTCACCTGGACTATTACAGCAGACTCCTAAATAGTCTTTCTTCATGAAGTCACCACCCCTCATCCATTCATCCTCCATTCAACTGCTAAAGTAATTTTCTTAATGTACAGATCTGACAAAGTCACTCCACTGTTCCACGAGCTCCAGTGGCTTCCTGTTTGCCTCAGTTTCCTCATCTGTAAAATGAACTGGAGATAGAAATGGCAGACCACTCTAGTATCTTTGCTAAGAAAACCCCAATGGGTCACAAAGAAAGGACATGACTGAAATAACAACAAATTATTCTGGATAGATAGACTGACCTTGCTGTTAGTGCAAGATTTATCCTGCTCCTTGTCCATACTAATAGATATCTGGAACAATTTGTATTTCTCTCTTACCCCTAAGCAGCCTTTTTTAAATTAAACATTTATTTTTATCTCTATTTTTTCTCTTTTTCAAAAGGCTGGAATAATTTACTTTTTGTAGTTTTCATTGATTTCTTAAAATATAGTTCTGAAAAAACAGGTTTTACAAAAAGCTCAAATGGGACTACTTATCTATATCTTTAAACCCAAAACACTCTCTCACTGAATGACCAATTATAGCCCCCAACCTAAGCTTGGGACTCACTGTTTAGGTTTGGATGGCTTAGAATGAGTGTAAATAGCAATTGTTTCCTGTTCTGGCCAGAAACTCTAAGGGTCTTCCTCTCCCAAATTGTTGGGTTTGTGATGGTAAATTGGGCCATTGGTCTCAGTTCTTACCTAGCCCTTAATCTTTATGGCCATTACTGCAGGACAACTTTAGGAGAAATGCCAGGAGCAGTAGAGGTCTGTATACAACATTCATCAATCTGATCAAGGCCTTTGATACTGTCAGTCCTGAGGGTTTGTGGATCATCTTGGCAAAATTTGGTCACCCAGGGAAGTTCATCAGTGTTGTATGCCATTTCACAAATGCAGGATTACCTGGGTTCTGGACAATGGATGATGCTCTCTTGCTTTCCCAGTCTTAGTAAAGCAAGATTGTGTACTTGCTCTCCTGTTTCTTAGCATGAGATTTTCAGCAGGGTGACTGGACACTTTCAAGGAGTATGAAAGAGCATCAAGGTCACTTATCACACCAGCAGTAAATTATTAATCTTGAAAAGACTACAAGCCAAGACTAAAGTGAAGGAAGAATTGGTGCAAGACTTTTTGTTTGCAGATGATTGTGCACTCATTGGAACCTCTGAAGTTGAGATGCAGCAAAGTATGGATCACTTCTCTTCTTGTGCTAATTTTGGCTTAATTAATACCAAGAAAACATAGGTTCTCCACCAGTCAACACCACTCCATCCATATGTGGAACACCATTGATTATAGCAAATGGAGACATATTGAATGCTGTGGCTAAGTTCTTACCTTTGCATTGTACTTTCTAGGGATGCACACCTAGATGACAAGGTTGATGCATGTATTGCTAGAGCCAATTCAATGTTTAGGAAGAAAGAAATTGTGGGTCTGAAGGTCTACAGAGCCCTTGTGTTGACCTCATTGCTATGTGTCTGAGAAACCTGGACAGTCCAACAGCTCCAGGCTAGGAAACTGAATCACTTCCATTTGAATTGTCTTAGGAGGATTTGGAGTTCACCTGGTAGGTGAAGATCCCAGACCTGGGGTCCTTTCTGGAGCTGATCAGTCAAACATTCAAACTCTCCTACAGAGAGCACAGCTATGATAGGCTGGCCACATTCTTCAAATGCCAAACCTATGCTTGCTTAAAAGACTATTTTATGGAGAATTTGCACAGGATAAACACTCACCTAGTGGTTAGAAGAAGTGATATAAGGACACTCAAAGTCTCTCTTAAGAACTTTGGAATTGATTGTGAGACAGAGGAGACACTAGTATGAGACCACACAGCATGGTATGCCCTCATCAGAGAGGGTGCTGTGCTCTATGGGCAAAGACAAATCGCCATAGCTCTAAACAAATGGGAGATGTGCAAATTTAGAGATTCTGCCTCAAATGTTCCCATGGTCTATTTGTACCTCACCTTGTGGGAGAACCTTCTGAGCCTGTATTGGTCTGATCAGCCTCAATCACACTTTGTATCTTGACCCTGACTTAGTGGTGTCACTTTGGTTCTCTTAGCGATGGTATGACAACAGTCAGCTGTGAACCCTAAAACCTGAAAACTTTTAAAAGTTGGAGATCAGAATATTTATACAACAGCAAGGGGAGGGGGTCAGAATATACATAACAAGAGTAGACAAAACCTTAAACTTCCCTGGAGATCTTCCTATTAAAGGATCATCCTTATACAATGCTATCTAATTAGTTGTTATCTCTTCCTGGACTTTAAGCATCTTGAGGGCAGGACCAACATCCTGATCATTGTCTTTCTGAATTAGTCATTAACATGGTGGAGATAATCAATGACTTATTACCTCTAGTAAAGTGAAGGTTGAATACTGTTCTAAAGAAATCAACCTTTTTACAGGAATAGTTTTGAAAGAATTATTATTATTACACTTTGATACAACTAACCACACCTAAGACAAAGTGAGACCTGGGAAAGACCTAATTTAGAAAGGCCAAGGTCATCCATTCCATCCCACAGCTAATAGTCTTTTTTTTTAGGTTTTTGCAAGGCAAATAAGGTTAAGTGGCTTGCCCAAGGCCACACAGCTAGGTAATTATTAAGTGTCTGAGGTGGGATTTGAACTCAAGTAAGACCCCACTGCATCACCTAGTAGTCCTAATAGTCTTAATTTTTGTCTTGGCACTGGACTTTGATGTCTTTGGAGGAGAGAGCAAGGCTGATGACTTAGTGTAGCTCTGCTTCACTTCAATCTAACTCACAGGCTACTCAAGACATCACCAGTGATGTCATTGGGTCCCTTTTGAAAATGAAGAACAAAAAAAACACAAAAAGATTGAGGAGATTTGAGCATCTTTTAGGGGCAGCTAGGTGGCGCAGTAGATAAAGCATCCACCCTGGAGTACCTGGGTTCAAATCCGGTCTCAGACACTTAATATTTACCTAGCTGTGTGGCCTTGGGTAAGCCACTTAACCCCCATTGCCTTGAAAAATCTAAAAAACAAAAAGAAAAAGAAAATGAAGAACGAAGAACATCTCACTCCCCTCCTCATGATATACTTTGGGGTGACTCCGACCTCCATACCTGAAATTCTTTCCTTACCTCTGCCTCTATCATCCGAAGCCCATGATGTATGAAAGCCACTAAATGAGAGTTCCTGCAAATCCTTCTCTTCACGGCCCCTCTTACACTTGAGACACTTTCTTCTCGGTTCTTGAAGCTGCCTTTCTTCAATATATCTAGCTTGTCCTCAACGCTTAATGCAAACTACTGGGTCAATTCTCCTGGAGACTCTGCTAGCAAGCCCAGGGGAAATCCAAGGAAGACTTTTGAATGAATGAAGCATTTATGTAGCACTTATTGTGTACAAAGCCCTATGCTAAGGTGGCCAGGATGCCAATGAGAAGTCAGTCCCTGTTCTTAAGAAGATTACACTCTAATGGTAGAAGTAGACAGGTGGGGAAGATTTCTCACAGGGAAAGGAAAGCTTGGGAAGGCCCTCTCTAGTCAGGGTTGGGGAAAGAGACAGAGGCTGTTCTTTCCTACCCCCCCCCCCCCAGGTCTGTCTCAGGGGCTCTCTCCTGAGGCTGCTCTTCTCTGGCCCTTGGAATGTCTGGGTTCCAAATTGGCTTACTGTTTGAGCTAAGATTTCCAGGGCCTCCCTAGACAATCTCAATTCACCTCTGTGTAGGGTTACTTCATTTTATCCAATAGCTTTCACTGCTTCCAAACTTTTAGAGGCCTCTTGGACCTGGTCTGATTACCTTGATTGACTGAATAATCCAACAGAATGGTTGTCACCTGATAACTGTGGTGGGATTTAGGCTCTCCTTTGTTGCCTTCATTTGGGGTGGGGGTGATTGGATGATTCAGTTGACATCATTACCCCATCACACTCCAATACCTAATTTCCTGCAAAACTCACCTCAAACATCTCCTCCTGCATGAGACCATCCCTCATATCCCAGGTGCTAATGGCTCCTTTCCCAAACTGCCTTGGATTTATTTTTGCTTATCATTATATGTACAGATAGGAGGCTCATTAGATAAGAGTGAGCACTGGACCTGGAGTCTGGATGATCTGAGTTCAAATTCACTTCAGACACTTACTAGATGTGTGACCCTGGGCAAATCACTTGATCATTGCCCCTGGAGAGGCAATGGCAAAGCACTCCAATATCTTTGCCAAGAAAAGCCCATGGCCAACATTGGCTTGCCTTGGTCCATGGAGTCACAAAGAGTTGGACACAACTGAACAACATGTGTGTATTTACTGTTGGCTCAATAGAAAGTAGAACCAGGCTCCAGGAGGTAAAAGAGAGACAATTTGACTTGAAGTCAGAAGGTCTGACTTTGAATCCTACCCCCCCCCCCCAGTTACTTGTCAGCTGTTGGGATCCTGAGTCAGTCACTTAACTACTGTCAGTTCCATTTTCTGGATGAAGGGAAGCATTGGACTGGTGATCTCCAAGGTCCCTTCTGACTCTGTATCTATCAGCCAAAGGGCAGAGATGACCCAGTTTTTGTTTTAGTATGTCCTGTGCCTCAGTGTTTGGCACAGTTGGTGTTTCAGCAATGTTTGTTTCAGGGTCAGCTCTGGTCACCCCACTTGAATTGGATGACTGAGAGGTCCAACTTGGGCCAAGGTCCCTGGTGGGGCTGGGACTCTGGGGTCCTCTCCTCTTTGGTCGGCTCTAGCATCCTTAAGGTTGTTTATTGAACCTCAAAGGCTTCAGTATTGGGTGAGTCAGCAGGCAGTCCCTTCCAGCTGGGTGTGAGCTGCAGCCTGGGCCAGAGCCAGCTCTCCAGGCAAGGACCTCGGGATCGTAGGGGCTGCTGGTCAGACTGTGTGTATGTGTGTGTGTGTGTGTGTGGGCAGAACTGATGACAGGCACTCCTTGGGGACCAGGAAAGTTGGAAAGAGCTGAAAGACTTCTCTGACTTGGTTCAGGACGACGCAGCCATCACATCAGCCTTCCTCAGAGGTCCTCAGTTCCCTGGCCTGGCCCAGCCCAGCCCCTTTATCCACACCCCTGCAGAGAGGAGCTCTGGCCCTGAGGGATGGCAGGGTCACAAGGAGACCAGCTGTCTCCCTCTCATCAGCTGCCTGTCCTCTGACCAGGTTTCAGAGGCTGTGGGAGGGTGGAAGGCCACCATGAGACCACCACAGGGGACTCTTCTTTCCTAATGTTCTTGGGTAAACTACTTTCCCTTCAGAAAGGACAGATTACATAGAGAAAGGCTTGTGTAAACCTGAAAGTCAGATGGGGATGCTAGTCATTATTTTCATTAGTTTTCTCCCTGAACTATTTCTTTTCCCCTTCCAGGTCCTGGGGACCCAGGGTGGTCTCTCAGAATGGCCGTCTCCCACTTTGGAGCCATAGCTGGCTCCTGGCTTACCCTAGTGTAAAGCGGTATTAGAATTTACCATGTGCAGAGTACCTGATACACAGTAGGAGCTTAACAAATGATTACTGCTTGACTGACTCGTGTATCTGCAAAGATGAATGCATGAAGCCTCACCTTCCCTGGGAGTTCGAGTTTTATAGGAAAGACAGGAAGGTCTGTTGGAGAATGTTGAATCTCTGAGCCCCTTCCAGCCCTGTGAATTATTAGTCTGAATAAAAAATAAACAAACAAACAAAAAATGAATGTTTGGGGCAGCTAGGTGGCACAGTAGATAGAGCACCGGCCCTGGAGTCAGGAGGACCTGAGTTCAAATGCAGCCTCAGATACTTAACAATTACCTAGCTGTGTGGCCTTGGGGAAGTCACTTAACCCCATTTGCCTTGCAAAAACCTTTTAAAAAAGGAAAAAAAATATTGTTTGGAATTTATGGTTCTGTGATTACTAAAAATAACAGAAGACATGATATTAATAAAAGAATTCCCAAAGTGATAGGCAGATTAGCTCATACCCTACCAATTTTTATGCCCTTCTCCCTCCCCATCATAGAAGGAAGATCAGAGATTTAGGGCTAGCCTTGAGGATCATCTTTACAGATTAGGAAATTCAGACCTGTCAAAGGAAAGTGACTCACCCAAGGTCACACATGCAGGCAAGGCCAGAGGCAAGATTTTGACCCCCTCCTTCTGACTTACAAGTGAGTGTTCTTTTTCTTGACCTGGTTCTACTGTGCAACCTTAACCATATGGACATTTCTCCAGCCCTGGAGGATGTTGTTCCCCTCCCCCTGCTCTGATCCTTGGGAAAGAGCCTGCTCTCTAGGCTGCTTGGGTGCCTTCTCAATCCTTCAGCATCTTGGTTATTTCACACTTTCCTCTTCAGGAGCCTTCGATGAGGAACAGCTGGGTTAGCAGATTTACTAGGGTTTGCAAGACTTTCTTTCCATCAGCTCTTCCCTCTGCAGCCCCAGGCACCCCACCCCAACTCTTATTAACAGAGGTTCTGGAAAGCAGACCCTCCCTGGTTTGAGATAGCAAAGTAATGCCAAAAAACCACTTAACTTTTGTAACTCCATCACCTCTCTCCACAGAGAATTCACCCCCTCCTATTCCTAAACCCAGTTCTCTCTTCCTTGCCTAGGGTTTGGGGGAAGGGGCATAGGAAGGAGGCCTTGACTTTTTGAAGCTTTGTCAAATGTCCTCATATCCAGGAGGCACCATTCCTTGGGAGGTCCCCAGTCTCTTGGCTCATGGGCAAGGTTGGATCAAAATGGGACCCTGTTCATCAGAGGAAACTTTGCCCTTGTGACTTTGGGGAAATCAGTACATAGAGAGAAGGGGACATGTCTCTTGGATTCAGGACACTATGGGGAACCTTCTGCCTAGTCAGAATTTTATATGTGTGGCCCCCACCAATGTCTAAGCTTTTTTGAACTCCTCAGGAAGGTTTGGGAGGGGAGGTCGTACTGGCAAGCAGTCCAGCCTTGGGAAGGATTTGTTGACTGATTGCTGAGTGGGCCTCAGAATGAATGAGAAAGAGGCCCCACTTCGAGGAGTAGGAGGAGAGGCAAGTAGGTACGGATGTTCCTTTTACTACACAGATCTTACTTCTCTACCTCAAAGACACGGTCTTCAGAAACTTGAGTGACCAAAAGATTCATTGCTAACTGACCTCTAAGGTCCTTTCCAGCTCCAAGATTTATGACCTCTATAGACCTCAGTTTCCTTATTTCTAAACAAGAGTTTGGACTAGTGACTTCTCAGATCCTTTCTACCTCTAAATCAATGGTGTTATTCAAATACCTACCCCCAACTAGGTTTCCCTTTACCCATCTATAAAATAAGAAGGTTGGACTAGATGACCTCCAAAGTCCTTTCTACCTTTAGACCTTTTTGAGCCTCTCTTTACCACAACCTTCTTTAGGAATTCCAAGGTCATCCACTGCATCCTGGGCCATCACCATGTCATTGAACTTTGATGACTCTGGAGGAGAGAGTGAGGTTGACTACTTTTGGAAGCTCTGCCTCACTTAAATCCAATTCACTCCTAAGTCAAGACATCATCTTGTGATACCATTGGTCCTATTCAAGAGGGAAGAATGAACCACAATTTTCTTTCCATTTCTATGTTTTCCCCACCTCACTAAAAAATAATTTAGAATGGACAGTCCTCTGATACAGTAGCTTTTACTTCAACCCAATCAGGCTCAGGATTCCACAAACATTCTTAAAGTCTGCTCACCATGCCTTTAGATTGTAAACTATGTGAGATCAGAGATCTTACTCATTTTTGTATCTCTAGGACTGAGTAGGGTGACCAACACATAGTAAGCACTTAACAATGTTTGTTCAATTGATCTATTGATCTAACCATCCATCTATCCATCCATCCATCCATCCATTTATCCATCCATCACTCTATCTTTCTCTCTATCTAGTTTTTGGTCAAATTAACTCAATCTCATCCATCTTACCTCAAAGTAATCCCTAGTAACTGAACCTCAGTTTCCCCATCTAAAAATGAGGCAACTGAACCAATGAACCTTTAAGGACCTTTCAGCTCTAAAACTATGACCTTACAACCTCCCAGGGTTTCATTGAACTAATGGAAAAACTAATCTCGGGGTGGCTAGGTGGCGAGTGAATAGAGCCCCAGCCTTGGAGACAGGAGTACCTGGGTTCAAATCCGACCTCAGACACTTAATAATTACCTAGCCATGTGGCCTTGGGCAAACCACTTAACCCCATTGCCTTTAAAAATTCTAAAAAAAAAAAACTAATCTCAAATGAGATCTTGGAGCTACCTACCATATACAAGGCACTCTGCCTGGAGTTTAGGGGATTACAAAACTGGATAAGAAACCACCTTGGTATTCCAACAGCTCCTAATCTAGGTTTAGAACCTATTAGAGGGATTTGAACTAAAGTGCAAATATCCATAGTGCAAGGTAGAGAGGTCAGGGTAGGGCCCTCCTAGAGATAGAACCCTGCACCCAAAGCTGGGAAGACTTGGGTTCAAATTCTGACTGAGATACCTGCTAGCCATGAGAATCAGGTAACTGATTCAAGGACACCACTTAAGGCCTCAGTTTCCTCATCTATGAAATAAGGGAGGTGAACTAATTGGCCTTCAAAGTCCTTTCTGGTTCTAGCCCCTATGATCCTATGACCTCATACTGGAGTTGGTCATTTTCCCTTGCATGTTTATGATGAATATAAGCAAAACAATCTACTATGGTGATTGTGCATAGAATCCCAGAATCATTCACCTCCAAGGGAAGACCTCCAGGTGCTCACTCCTGAGTATGATGGCCAATTCTAGTTTTCAGATAGTGCTAACGGTAGGAAATCTTTTCTTCCCTCTAGTTGGGTGTGCTGAGAGATATTTAACAATTGACTTTTGGGGAAAATAGTATAACCAGCCTACTTTTATGTTTATTCTATTTTATTAACTCTTTTTAAAGTCTGGACAATCAATTCACCTTGTAGATTGTTAATTTCTGGAATAAAAATGCTCCCACTGAAAATTGAAGATTGAGAAATGGCTAGGTGGTGTAGGGGATAGAGCACCAGCCCTGGAGTCAGGAGGACCTGAGTTCAAATCCTACCTCAGACACTTAATCATGACCTAACTGCGTGGCCTTGGGCAAGTCACTTAACCCCATTGCCTTGCAAAAAAAAAACTAAAAAAGAAAAAATTGGAGATTGAACAGTTGGCCCTCCTGAACTGTTCCAAACAGAGGGGGAACTCAGTCTCCCTGTGAAGGGCCTCCCATCGTCACCTGCAGGTCATTGCTTCCTTTGGGCCAAGAACCAGTTGAATTCCTCTTCCATATGTCTGTCCTCCAACATCTGATGGCAGCACTCATCTCAATCTTCAGACTTTATCCTCTAAGCCTGAAGCAGACTTGTTTTGGTTGTTATGTCACGTCTTTGACACAGATTGTGCTTGTAGTCCACTAAAAATCCCTACTCATTTTCACATGCAAGGCTGCTTGTTCATGCCTTCAACATAAAGTTTGTATTTGATTTTTTGAACTTCATGAAGAACCTTACATTTATCTCTATTAAATTTTCTCTTGTCAGACTTGCAAACCTTAAAAAAATAGAGTTAAAATGAAATGACAGAAAATATAGTTGAGATATAGAATTTTATTCTCTAGGATTTACTATAAATGTATAGATGGAGGCCATCAGTCCAAGATGACTACTCCTAATCACGGAAAAAAGGGAATATTTATCAAAAACAAAGGATGGAGGAAATCATTAACCTTACTGGCCAAAGTATGAAGTTTGCTCAGTTAAGGTGGTCCATTGCTCCTCAAAGGCTATTATCCTTAAAAAAAAAAAATACTATCTGATGAATTGTTATCTCTTCCTGGACTTAAAGCAATTGGAGGGTTGGACAAGGTTTTCAGCATACTGATCATTGTCTTTCTGATTTTATATTTAACATAGGGGAGATATTCACTGATCTTGATTTCTTATCAACTGGCAAAGGCTACTGTAAAGTGAAAGCTGAGTACTCAGCCTTTTTTTTACCAGGAGTATAGTTTGAGATACTTTGACAGACATTGAGTCTTTTTTTTTTTAGTTTTTTGTAAGGCAAATGGGGTTAAATGGCTTACCCAAGGCCACACAGCTAGGTAAATTATTAAGAGTCTGAGACCAGATTTGAACCCAGGTACTCCTGACTCCAGGGCCTGGTGCTTTATCCACTGCGCCACCTAGCCACCCCAAGACATTGAGTCTTTTAAGGTATTTTGAGATTTAAATTCTTAGGCCTTTTCTCTGTCTGACTTATACCTGGTATGTTCTTCCCCGCTCATCTCTGTCTCCTGGTTTCCCTAACTTTTTTCAACTAAAACATCACAGTCTACAGCAAGGGTGGGGAATGTCTGGCCTGCAGGCTATATAAGACCCTTGGCAACTGCAGGCAGGACTCAAAATTCAATAAATCTAGAAATGTTTGACCAAATATAGAAGGCTAATTTTTTTTTAGGTTTTTTTTTTCTTTGCAAGGCAGTGGGGTTAACTGGCTTGCCCAAGGTAATACAGCTAGATAATTATTAAATTCTGATCTGGATTTGAACTCATATCCTCCAGTGGTCAAGACAGGTGTTCTATTCACAGGGCCACCTAGCCACCCCAAAGGCTAATTTTTAAGCTGATAATTTTGCATGGTCCTTGAATAAATATCCAAAATACCCTTGATAGAAAAAAAGTTCTCCACCCCTTTTCTACAGGAAGCCTTTCCTCATTCCTCTGGATGCTAGTATCTTTTCCCCTGTTGATTACTTCCTATTTATCCTAATAATAGCTTGTTTTTACAATTATTTGCATGTGAGTTTTCCCTTTAGTTCCCCAAGACAGGAATTGTCTTTCACTTTTCTTGTTTCAATTACTGATTTAGAAGATGGTTAATAAAATATTGACTGTCATTCAATTTGAGAGCTATGCTTTCTAGCTTTGTATTCTCTGTGAACCATAATTTTCTTAGGCTAAAAATGAAATAACAAAAGTCAGTATTATAAATGAAGTTTTATTCTCTAGAATCTTACTGAACCCATGAGTGAATGATCTTATTACAGAGACCAACCTTAATACAAAACTGGGGGTGGGGTGGGCATTTTATATAGAAAGGACAAAATATCATAAAACTGAGTTAGGCAACCAATGAGATTTCATATAGATGACATAGTTTTACATAATGGTCCTCTCATCAGTTATAATGTTTGCTTCAAATTCCTTCTGATAAGAATGATACTTAGGCTAGAGAGGGAATGTTTACAAATAACCATAGGATTGCTCTCTCCTCACCCAAGATGTCTCTTATCTTTTATTTGCTGACCCAAGTGAAGAAATATACTGGTGCCATTACAAAGCTGACTAGGTAGTATTGACACAGGCCAAGTCAACATTCAGATGTAGGAGATAGTCCTTGACATGGCAGTTTGACATTTTTACACAAAGACAACATTCAGATTTATAACTATTAGTTGGAGGCTGAGAAACCAATTTTGATCAGAAATATAGGATTAAAAACATTAAATGTTGACACCACCATAAATTTTATAAACATATCCTTAATGCCTTTACTGATCAACAAAAGAAACTGAATGAAACATTAAGAGAAATTTGTTCTATAATTTACCTGTTCCCTCTGCACTGACCATGTATCTTATATTTAATACTGAACTCCATCCCTCTGCTCAAAGCTATTGGTCCATCTGTATGCTCCTACCCCCATATCATTAATTGTCCAAGCTATCCAGCAGAAGTTCATTAACCAAAGTACTTAGTAAAGTGTCATGGCTTGCCTAAGGGTTGTAAATTCCTGCCCCCTGGCATAAGACAAGCCCCTATCAACAAAGCAATGATTCCCTGCCCTAGCCTGAAAGAATTAAAACTTTGAACTATTGCCCCTCATCTACATGTCCTTATTTATCTCATCTTCCCTTTTTGAGCTATACCCTTCATCTCCATTCCCTTCTCTGTTCTCCCACCCTCTTCTCTCTTCTACCATCCTCCCATCTATGAAGTCATAATTACTTCATCTTCCTGCCCCTTTAAAAGCTCACTCTCTCCTCTAGTAAACTGCCATCTCCCTTTGGGAAACCAGCCTGCTCTTGGAGAGCATTATTGCCCAGATAAACTCTCATGCCTCTCCTGCTGCTGCTTATCCCCTGAGGGAATTAGTCCTTTCAAAATACCTTTACTCTCTCTACCTTAGGTTTTGCTAATCACAGAAATATATTTTTCCCCCTAAGTTCTTCTGGGCCAAAAGTAGGTCTTTTCCATGAATTTATTCATGGTTCACTTGAACCCCTGAAGCCTTTAGCCATCCACATTTTCTGGTAATATCAAGATCCACAAATTTAGAGATTGCACTCCAAATGTTCACATGACCTATTTGCGCTATACCTAGACCACATCGTTCTGTCTGATCAGTCACAGTAGGACCCAATGTAACTTGTCTCTAATATAGTGATGTCATTTTGATCTTCAAGAATGAAGGGCAATAATCAACCATAAAGGCATTTAGCTACTTCTTATATATTTACTAAGTACAGAGAATACAAAGAAAGGTGGAAGCAGTTACTATCCTCAATGAGCTTACATTCTAATGGGAATAGGAACATATAAGATTCATATAGAATAGATGGAAGGTATCCTTAGTCATCGATGAAAATGGCCAAGCTCAGATCTTTGGGATGCTCCAGTAGGGAACTCCCTCCCAAGTGTTATTGATCATTAATGCTTCCTTGAACCCAACTGTTCTGCTGGTAGAGTTCGTATCTCTCCATCTATTCATAAGAGTAGCAGGAGAGACCTTGTCTGATGCTTTGCTAAAATCAAGGTAAACTCCATAGTATCCCCCTTCTCTACCAGTCTAGTAACCCTGTCAAAAAAGGAAATGAGGTTAGTCTGGCATGACCTGTAAGCCTCTGCCTTTCCAGCTCAGTTGGAGCAGTCACGCTCCAGGCAAACTCAAGGGGATTATGGGCAGTGGCCATTAAGGCTGTCATTGACAGAGTTCTGAATAAGCCTGGATATGAGCTTGAATAAGGGATTCTGACAATCTCTTTTCCATCTGTCACTCACACTGACACCACTTACCCGGACTGTGAAATAGCCTTCTTACTGCTGTCTGCTTCCACTTTCTCCCTCTCCCATCCCTTCTTCACACACAGCTCCTGGAATAATCATTCAGTTCTACTGATACAACACAATAAGTATTTATTGAGCACTTCCTAGGTTCTTGGCATGGGCTGACTAACTAAATGGTCCCTCTCTTAAAGGCCCTTATGTTCTATTGGGTCTTCAGACTGGGGAGGGAGGGAGCTGTATGCAGAGAACAATGGATACACACAGGGGTGTCCTGGTAATTGTTAAATTTTCAGTGTGAGCACTTATCCCTTGCAAACTGGCAAAAACGACACATCAAGGCTTGATTTGTTGTTGCGTTGATTGTCTAGATTTAGGAAGGTTAATAAAGTTGAATACATTTAAGAGTCTGGCCAGTTTTTCAGAAAGCCAGTTGTTAAAACATTTACCAGCACATTCCTATATCCAGATGAGTAAATATAAGTTATAAAGTAAATACAAAGCAATTTAGGGAGGGTGAAGGAGTTAATAGCTAGGAGGGTCATAAAAAGCTTAAAAGAGGTATTTAAACTGAGCCTTGAAGGGCATTAGGGAATCCAAGAGATGGAAATGAAGAGGCAGAATATTCAGATGCGGGAGCAGCTTGGGTGAAAACATGGTGGTGTGCTTAGCACACTTTATAAGTGCACAATAAATCTTTGTTGACTTGATTTGGGGGATGGAATGTTGTGAATAAGCCTGTGTGAAGGGAGTAGTGGGAACTAAGATTGGAAAAATCTGTTAGAGTCAGATTTTGAATGGCTTAAAATACCAGAGATCCCATTTTATCCTGGAGGCAAGAGAGAGCCATTGAAGCTTAAGTAGGGGAGCAACATGATCAGATCTGTGCTTTAGAAGTATCATTTGGTAGCTGAACCAGGAATGGCTTGAAGAAAAGAGAGAACTTGAAGCTGGGAGACTGTTGTTAGTCCTTCATTTCTAAAGAGAATCAATGGCATCATGGATGTTGTCTTAGCATCGGATATAAGTGAGACAGAGTTTCATAAAGTCATCACTGACCTCATTCTCTCTTCCAGAGTCCTCCAGAGGCCAATGGCAAGACATGGTCGATGTGACTGGTGATGGCTTGGGAGGCAGAGGATGGCTTTGGCATTTCCAGTGTCTGACCAAGCTCTAAGCAATCCTCTGCACCTGCATCAGCTGCCATGATGCCATTGGAACAAATTGCTCTCATCTACTTATCCCATCTTCACATGCTTGGGGAAGACAGCCCTGAAGACAGCAGGGTGACTAAAGAAGAGGCGACAGTAAGAGTCTAGGGAAATAGAGATCAGGGTTGAACAAAGGGATGGTTCTGTAAATGAAGAGAGGGGCATGGATACACAGGTGTGTCAGTGCCACTTCCTTACTCAAGATCTGTCAGTGACTCCCTATTGCCTCTAAAATAAAGCCTGAACTTCTCAGCTCCAACCTACCAATGCCTCATTTCCCATTATTCCCTTTCATAGATCCTGTAATTCAGAAGGGAAACAGACTTTTCCATTCCTTGAACTCAATCTGCTGGGTTCTTGATCATAGTTCTCTTTCTCACAGAACATCCTTCATGTCTGAAAAGTTCTGTCTCCTCACCTCTATCTTTTAGAAGCCTTGTCTTCCTTCAGGTTCAGTTCAGGTGACACCCCTCTTCCTTGGAAACCTCTGATTTCCTCAAGCTTGTTAGAGAGACCGCATGGGATTGATTGATAGAAGAAGCATTTGATTTGGAGTCAGAGTTTTATCCCATCTTTCTCTCTTGTAACCTGAGTGACCATGGTCAAATCCTTATCTGACTAGACCTCAGTTTCCCCACATGAAACATGAAAGAATTGAGTTAGATGAATGAGGAAAGATTGGCATCTGGACCTTCCCTGTGTCCTTTTTTTTTTTTTTTTTGGCAAGGCAAATGGGGTTAAGTGGCTTGCCCAAGGCCACACAGCTAAGTCATTATTAAGTGTCTGAGACTGGATTTGAACCCAGGTACTCCTGACTCCAAGGCCGGTGCTTTATCCACTACACCACCTAGCCACCCCACCCCCTTTGTCTTTCTAAAAGTCTCACAAGTTGTATCTGTGAGGTTCTCAAGTGTTTGGCCATAGCAGGACGTTTGCTTGATAGTAGTTGCTTAATAGATGATGATGTTTGTCCTTTGAAGAAGACCATGATGTCAGGGAGAAGAAGACCAGGATACTATGGCAAACACATGAACTGGATTTGAGTGAGGAGTGCGGGGCTAAGTCCCCAGCCTCATTTTCTTCTTTCTTTTTTGTTTTTGCAAGACAATGGGGTCAAAGTGACTTGCCCAAGGTCACACAGCTAGGTAATTATGAAGTTGGGTCAGGTTTGAACTTAGGTCCTCTATCCACTACACCACCTAGCTGCCCCTCCCAGGCTTATTTTCTCTTCCAGAATTACCTAGGTCCAGTGATGGGACAATGAATCAGGGCCACTGGAGGTAATCAGGTTTACGTGACTTGCCCAAGGTCACACAGCTAGTCAGTATCAAGTGTTTGAGGCTGGATTCAAACTCCCATCCTTCTGACTTCAAGGCTGGTGTCCTATCCACTGCACCACCCAACTGCCCCATAGATGCTTGCTGACTGACAGAATCCCTCCCTTCAAAGTTCAGCCCAAAGGCCACATCCTAGAGGAAGCCCAGCCTCAGTTGCTCTCTAGTGTAGTTTCCCTCCTCCAGAAATGAAGGCAGTGGTGTTTAATACTCTAAGTATGGATTGTTTCCACTCAATAGAATTTAACCCCTTGAGGGCAGAGCTTATCTCATTTCTGATGTCTTGTATACAGTAGATGCTTAATAAATGCTTGTTAATGACTTGCTAGAGTTGAAGGAGATCTTCAATCAGTCTTCTCCTTTTGCAGATGAGGGAGTATAGACCCAGAGTGGTTAAATTACTTGTCCTCAGCAGAATAGATTTGAACACAGACTCTCTGACCCCTGATCCAAGGTGCTCTCCCTTCTTCCCAGATCCTATAGAAAGTTCTCTCTATGGGGCCGCTAGGTGTCATAGTGGATAAAGCACCAGCCCTGGAGTCAGGAGTACCTGGGTTCAAATCCGGTCTCAGACACTTAATAATTACCTAGCTGTGAGGCCTTGGGCAAGCCACTTAACCCCGTTTGCCTTGCAAAAACCTAAAAAAAAAGAAAGTCCTCTCTAAACCACAATGTAATACTCTGTTAGAAAAGCCCTAGTTCCTCAATTGTCCCTGACCCTCAGTTACCCATGAAACTCCTCCCTTCTCTCCCTCCTCGGCTGCTACCCCTCAGAACCCCCTTCTTCCTTTAGTCCTTGGTTCAGAAGTTGCCCCCTTCAGGAGGCTCTGGGAAGTCAGAAACCGGGCTTTTGCTCCTGGCTCTGCTGCCGCCTGTTTTCGCCAGGTGTAGCATGACTCAGTGGTTCCAGTATTGCCCCAGGAGTCCAGGGAGATCTGGGTTTACCCCTGCCTCCTGTTACTTACCAATTGGTTGGCTAGGAACAAATCTCTTCCCTTCTCCAAACCTGAATCTCCTCCATCTGTAAAATCAGGGGTAAAAAAAATACCTGCCCCACAAGCTCAGACAGGATCCTCAAATGGGAACCCCAAACAGCTCAGTTGTTGTTGCTAAATGTGTGATACTGAGTGTCTCACTCTCTTAGAAGACTTGGTTTCCTCATCAATATATTTTGACAAAATGGCCTCTGGTCCATTTCAACACTGAATCCCATGATCCTTTGAGATGTTCAAGACCCTGGTACATGATGGTCATTAAATAAATGTCTGTTGAGGGGCGGCGAGGTGGAGCAGCGGATAGAGCACAGGCCCTGGAGTCAGGAGGACCTGAGTTCAGGCCGGGCCTCAGACACTTCATAATGACCTAGCTGTGTGGCCTTGGGCAAGCCACTTAACCCCATTGCCTTGAAAAAAAAAAGAAAAGGGAAAAAAATAAATGTTGGATGAATCTAAAGACTTCACAAGCAGAACCTTTGCAAATTACCCCTTCCTTTTCATTCCCTAGTTGATTAATGATATAGCCATTGGCCCCATCTCTGAGGCTCAATATTCTAGTCATCTTGGACACCTCCTTCTTCCTCGCTTCTTCTCCAGCCTGCTTTGTCCCCAGTCAGTCTCTTGCCAAGTCTTGTCAATCCTTCCCCATAAGGCTTTCCCACCCAACCCCTCTTTCCCTTTGGGGCTATTGCTCAGGGCCTCATCACCTCCCTCCTGGCCTTTCCGGCCTCTCTGACTCCAGCTTTTCCCCCTCCAATCCATTCTCCACTTGGCTGCTAATGAATGACCACACAAGGAGCACCCCCAACCCCCATCAGTTTGCTTTCTCCTACTCACTTATGTAGACTTTTCACTTCCGCCAAGCTAGCATATTCATTGTTCCCCAAACATCCTTCCTCAGCTTTGAATCATTGCCCATGTTCTTTTTGTTTTCCATGTAGCACAAGGGAGCCCCCCTCCATTGCTCTGCTCCTTTCTGGAGCTGTCATGGCAGGAGATATAGTATAGAGGAAAGAGAGATAGTCTCTAAGACAGGAAGACCATTGACTAAGTGACCCTAGACAAGTCATCAATGTCTCCGGGTCCTAAGCAACTATTAACTGATGAGAACATGCTGAAGTTGCCTCTTCTCCCAAATCTAGTCCCTATGACTACTCTGGAGCTGTAGGAAGAAGGAGGGTGGAAGATGATGGGTCTTTGTCTCCCGGAATCACTTTTGAGGGAGTCATCTCCAGAATTCTCTATTTGCACCTGCCAGTCCTTGGCTGGCCTGCTTGGCTTGGAGTCCCTCTATTGTCTGGTATGCTGCTCCCCCTCCTGGAGCCTACTTTTGCCTTCATGTTCCATCCCCGCCCCCCATGGGTATCGGCCTGCCTCTCTAGGACTCATGACACAACTCCCTTCGTGGCTAGAATGTCCCTTGACCAGGACTGCCCCCTTCCCCAGATGGGGAACACTTGGCCTCTTGGACACCAGGCCATTTGGGCATAGGACCATTGGGTGACCTTGGGCAAACCCCTTTCTCTCTCCAAGCTCAATTTCCCCACTTGTACAAAGAGGAAGTTGGATTCAGTAGTCTCCAAGGTCTGAACCCTATGGCTCTGGCAACCTATGAATTCCAGGGGATAGTCTGAGCCTCCTCCAGATCACACTTTTTTTTTTTTTTTTTAGATTTTTCAAGGCAGTGGGGTTAAGTGGCTTGCCCAAAGCCACATGGCTAGGTCATTATTAAGTGTCTGAGGTAGGATTTGAACTCAGGTTCTCCTGACTCCAGGGCGGGTGCTCTATCTACTGTGCCACCTAGCCGCCCCAGTGCGCCACCTAGCCCTGGATCACACTTTTAATGTTTGCAAAGTGCTTGCCCTATTAATATTCAAGTTTCACTTGCGCCCCACAATAATCCTGGGAGGCAGGGGTTATTCTGATCCCTCCTCTTCTGTTTTTACAGATCAGATAACTGAGTTGGAGAAAGGGTAGAGTGAATTCCTCAGGGTCCCACTGCTAGAAGTGACTGAGATGAGATTTGAATCCAGATCTTTATGACTGTGAGCTCAGCACTTGATCCCCTGTACTGGAGAGAGATGTCATGCAATAGGGAAGTTGAGTGATTGGCCCAGGTCATACAGCCTGAATAAGATCCATGGCTCTCTTGCCTCTGGTGGCACTTAACTCACTTTCTTTTGCAGTGAGGGGTTTACATTCTTGTTGAATCTCCTCTCCTGGTTTCTAATCCTTGATTCCAGATCCCTTGAGGATTAGACTTGTTTCTTATTCATTTTTGTGCCCCCTTACCCCCTGGCACAGTGCCTTATATGGAGTAGTCAGGTTGGAGAGCTTGATTGGACTCTTGGCTCCACCATCAACTGACTGTATGACCTTATCCTCTTGCCTCAGTTTCCTCTTCTGTAAAAATGAAGAGGTTGAACCAGATGGTCTCTCTAATGTTTCTTCTGGCTCTAAGAACTTATGAATTTGGGAATCTATGACACCCCAGCCCACATGCTCACAATTCAGAGACTTCCTGCTAACTTGAACTGGTCAGAGAACCTCAAAGGTCACAGAGTCCCAAGTCACAGAAGCACTTCAGTCTGGGGCTCTAAACTCCCAGGAAGACAGTCAAGGCCAGGCTTGAGCTCAGGCCCGGAGTGAGGAGTCAGACCAGCCAAATCCCAGTCTTCCAGGGTTATTAATACAGCTGCAGGAGAGAAGGCTGATAACAAATAGAGAACAGAGCCGGTGACTTTCGGAGAGTTCATTTTTTAAAGAGTAAGACAAAGAATGATTTAATCCATTTCCATGGGGGGAAGGGAATGTACTTCTTCTTGCATTCCAAGAGAAACTAGTTCATTTTCACCAAAAGGAAGAAGGGGAGACAGAGCCCCTGCTGTTATGTCTTTGGGCAAACTCCTCTGGGTCTGTGTGTGAGGCAGGCAGAGGGCAGCGGGGGAGGGGTTGCTTCTTTCTTCTAATCTTAGACCCCTTCTGGAGCCAAAACAGACACGTCTCATCTCATCCAGTCCAATGCAATGCAATCCAACTCAACTCAACCCAACAACCAATTCATTAAATGCTTACCGTGGGCAATGCAAAGACAAAAATGAAAGCAGGCCTTGGCCTCAGGGAACTTCCATTTTAATGTGGACAAATAGCTGATCAATCCGTGAGCATTTATTAAGGGCACACTGTATACAGACTTGGCACCTGATGTTGGGAATGCAAAGGCAAAGGAACCTACTGTCCTGAGCTCAAGGAGCTTAGAAGGTTTGCCTAGGTTTATAGAAGCTCAATCAATCAATGAAGCATTTATAATTTGCCAGTACATGCTAAGTGCTAGGGATGAACACAAAAGCAAAGAGGGACCCTGACTTCAAGGGGCTTACATTCTAGCAGCTCCCAAGAGCAGAATGACCAAAGATTGTCCTGTGTCAGCCACACAGGTGAAATTCATTCATTCATTTAGCAAACATTTGCTATTTGTTGTAAGAGCTAGAGAGACGAATCTTTCATCCATCCATCCAACTTATCCATCCATTTGTCCATCCATCTATTTGTCTGTCCATCTGTCCATCTGTTCATCCATCTGTTTGTTCATCCGTCCGTCCATCCATCCATCCATCCATCCATCCATCCATCCATCCATCCATCCATCCCTTCCTCCCTCCGTCTGTCTGTATGTCCATCCATCCATCCGTCCATCCATCCATCCATCCATCCATCCATCCATCCATCCATCCATCTGTCCCATCCATCCATCCATCCATCCCTTCCTCCCTCCATCTGTCTGTATGTCCATCCATCCATCCGTCCATCCATCCATCCATCCATCCATCCATTCATCTGTCTGGTTGTCTATTTATTCATTCATCTTTAGCCAGGCAACAGACTGGTCACTAGAGATGCAAAGATCTCTGTCTCTCCCCATCCACCCTCCAAAAAAAATTATCCCTTCTCTCAAGAAGCTTAAATTCTGATGGTGGAGGAAAATATACAAATAGATGCAAAGCAATGATGAGGTGAGGCAGTAGTAGCAATGGGGGCTGGAACCAAATTAGGAAATATCTCATGTAAGAGGTAAGAAGCTTTAATGAGTTTTGTGGGGATTATGAAAACTCATACATGAACAGTGACTGATAGCAGCATTGTTCCAAATGGAGTAGCTTGGGAACCTACTTCTTGGACAGCCATGACATGTAATGGAAGTGTCTTGGAGAGACTTCAGCATGTAGAGGCATTCTATAGACTGGTTCTGACTTGTTAATCTCATGGCAAAGAGTTATCTTTTCATCTGATTGCATAGCCCAAACTGGGAGTGAGAAGCCATTAGGGAATCTTGGCTTTTTGGTCTAGTTCCTCTCTCTTGGTTTGACACTTTCCTTGGCTATGAATGGAAAGGCCTTAGGTCTGGCCCTCCGAGACTATGCAATGGAAACAGGCCTCTGTCCTTTTGCTCTACCAATTTATTCCTTTACATTTTAGTGAAGAAGATTGGAAATCATGCCCTTGTGAATTTCACAGGGTCAGAACAGCCAAGGTCCAGATGTCCTGATATTTGGGCACTCTAGTATTCCAATTCCTGAGTAGCCCAGTATCCTGACATCTGGGCTCCCTGGTGTCCCAGCATCTGAACACGCCACTGTTCTGGCATCTGGGCACCCCAGTGTCCTGGCATCTGGGGCACTAGTGTCCCAGTCCCTGGATACCCCAATGTCCTCACATCTGGTCATCCCAGTGTCCTAATACCAGGGCATTCCAGCACTTGGATTTTCGATCAGTTCCAAAGAATAGGGAGTGACCTTTGGGATCCAGATTTTTGGCTGCTGAGATGGGATTCATCCCGCATCTATGGCACGTTTGGATGTAGATGGGACAGTGTCATGTAGAAACTGTACTAATAGTAAGCCGCTTCTCCCCAGAGGCCAAGGTGGGATAGAGGAGAGTGTGTCCCTCAGGTGTTGGGGTGGGAATTTTTATACATTTTTTTCTTACTCTATCTTCAAGGTAAATATCACTGTGTACAAGCTAATAAATATTCTCATGTTAAATAGAACTTGGGTACTGGTTCCTAGTGGCTAATGGGGGGGGGGGAACACAACTTGTAATGCTTGAACAGGTGGCCCAAGAGAAGAGATAAACCTCTCAGAGTAGCCCTAGAATCCCAAATGGAAGAAGAATATGGTTACCCTCAAGAGAGAGAGAGAGAGAGAGACCAGAGCATACCCAATACAAAGGTTATAAGAACGGAAGGGAAGGACAAAGCAAAATCATGTACTAAGAGTCACACTGCTGATAAACTTCAGGGGTAAGATTTGAACCCAGGAGTCTAGTACTACGGCCATTATGAGGAAGGGTTTCCTGTTGGTGGTGGCACCTGAGTTGAGAAGGAAGTTGGAGTTCTAAGAAGTGACCCTGAGGAGAAAGTGCCTCCCAGGTATGTGTGTGTGTGTGTATATATATATGTACATATATATACATATATATATATATACATACATATATATACACACACATATATAGATATAGATATAGATATATATAGATATATATGTAAAGGCAGAGAAAGGATATGGAGCATTGAATTTGGACAACAGCAAAAAAGCTAGTTTGGCTGGATATTAGACTGTGCAAAGGAGAGTAATGTAGAATTAGTCTGGAAAGAAAGATGGGAGCCAGATTGTGGACTACTTTAAATGCCAATTGGACAAATTTGTCTTTTTTCCCAGAGACAATTGGGAGCCATTCTGGATTCTTGAGCAGGGGGGAGTGACTTGGTCAGATTTATGCTTTAGGAAAACTATTTTTGGCAGCTGCGTGGAGTGTGTATCAGAGGGGAGAGACGGAAAATTGTTTCCAAGGAGAAGTTAGAGCAATAGTCCAGTGGAGAGGTGATGGATTGGATTGAGAATTGGGTGTGGTGGCAACGTGAGTGGACAGAGAGGAAGGAATTTGAGAGAGGCTAAGATTAGCATAGGTTGTGAATCTGAGTGATTAGAAGGAAGATGGTGCCCTCAATCCAAATAGGGAAGTCTGGAGGAGCTATAGGTTTAGGGGAGAAAATGATGAGAACATGTTTGAGTTGACTAACAGACATTCCATTTGGGACTTGGGACTGACGATGACTCTTCAGAACATATCTGCCAAGTAGATATCATAAAGTCTCAAGGGGCCACAGGCCAACCAGGTACTGTAGTCCACAGGAGACTTGCTCTGTAGTCTATCCATTTAGTGAACCATCTTGAACTAGCTCCATATTCTCCACCCACCTCCCCAGCATACTTTGGGACTGCCAAGACTGCTTCTTTTTCTTCCAAGATAGGACTTTAGATAGATGGGAAGTGAAACATGGGTCTGAGTGTTAGGCTCTTAAAAAAGATGGTCAGCTATAACTGGACAAGGCAAATCTGGCAGGGAGAGGCCTCTGGTGGAGATCTATTAGAATGCAAACTCCGTGATGTCAGGGACTTTATAATGCCATGTGGAGCTTGAGTTAGATGATGTGCTCAAAGTCACCTATATGGCCTTGAGCAAGTCTCTTCTCTTCCCTGAGCCTCAGTGCTCTCCTCTGTAAAATGAAGGGGTTGTTTCAAATGATCTTCAAGGTGCCTTATGGCTTTTAATCTTTGATCTTATTGCATGACTCCCTGTGACATTTATAATTGCAGATTGGGTCCCCTTAGGCTGGTACTTTAGGTTCAAGAGGATAACTCTGTGAGTTCTCTTTTCTTTTCTTTTTTTTTCTGTATCCGAACCCAGGCAGCTAGTTCTTATACAGTAGGGTAGAGCACCAGTTCAGAGGACCTGAATTCAAATGTGACCTCAGATACTTACTAGCTGTTTGACCTTGGGCAAGTCACTTCACCCTGACTGCCTCACATCCAGGGTCATCTCCAGTCATCCTGACTCATATCTGGCCACTGGACCCAGGTGCTCTGGAGGAGAAAGTGAGGCTGATGACTTAGCACATCACTCCCTCACTCAAATTCATTTTCTGTGCTTCTCATAGCCTCATCTCCCTGATGTCATGGCCTTCTTCAAAAACCAAGTACAAATATCATCATATCTGAGCCCCCATCAGTGTGCTTTCCATAACAATCAGCCGGTAGATTAACTCCTAGCAAAGTTTTTACTCATATGGCATAGCAACAATAGTTATAGAACATTTTCTTCTACTTCCACCAAAAACACCAACATTGTGGGACACCCTCTCTCACAAACAGACAGAGTAACGATAGGAAGAGTGGAATCAAAAAAAGGTATAATAGCAGGAGCAAAGTATATATGTGTGCGGAAAATGTGTCAAAGGGGCAACTCACAAGACCTGGAAGTCTTTTCTCTCTTCACAGAGTTCTCACCAGATTTAGCTCTTTTTTTTAAGTTCACATTCTACACAACTCTCTGCCAGCTCTCCTTTCTCAATGGCTGTCTTACCCCCATTCCTCCTCAGTGTGTCTCTCTGTTTCTGGCTCCTGTTGGTCCAATCTCTGATGATGTAGTCAGTGGGTGCCCTGGTTTTCCTTTATTTCCTTCAACTGACAAACTCTTCTAGGGCTTTACTGACCAATCAGGGCCAAGGGCATTCCTGATGTTTTTTTCAGTCCAACACAAATATTTCCTAGGGGTGTTAGGTGCCTTTCATCCAGTGTCCCAAACCCTATAATCCTCTGGAGCCGATTGGGACTTGTTCCTACATTGTGGGTTTGTAGGGAAATTCCTCACACTTACTATTTTGTGTTCTCACCTGATAAAGGAATCAGAGGATCAAAGGGTTTTGTTTGTACATTAAAACCTAATCAGGCTTTAGACATACATCTGATCAATGACATTCATTGTCATTACAGCTTATGTTCTTTCGCTATCTTTGTATCTGGAACACCTAACACAGTCCCTGATAAACCAGGTTAGGACTGGGCCTGTGCTTGCCTGGCTTTAGCCTCCATCTGTACAGGCTTGTTGTTTGTTTGGCAAAGTGCTCTACTAATGTCATCTCATGTGACCTTTACAAACACTCTATTACAATCCCCATTTTCCAGGTGAGGAAACTGAGACTGAGAAAGATTATATGTAGGATCTCACAGATAATGTCTTGGGCAGGATTTGAACTCTGATCTTTCTTTTTTGGGGGGGTGGTTTTTGAAAGGCAATGAGGTGAAGTGACTTGCCCAAGGTCACACAGCTAGCTAATTATTAAGTGTCTGAATCCGGATTTAAAGTCAGGTCCTCCTGACTCCAGGGCTGGTCTACCCTGATCTTTCTACAAATCTATTGCTGTATCTACACCTCTGCCTAGCTGCTATTCATAGACACAACTTTCAGGGGAGGAAGTTCCTTCTCCAGATGGCAATGGGCATCTTTACTGTACTTCACCATCTTGGAGAGATGTCCAAGGCAACTGAGAAGTTCAACAATTTCCCAGGGTCATATAACCAGCATGGCCCAGGGGCAGCACTTGAACTTGGGGCTTCTTAGCCTCAAGCCTCTGTAGCTTCTGCCTCTCATGCTGCCACTCACCTAGACTGAATATAGGTATTTTATATTTGTTTATTGTGCTGAATTGTATTGAATTGAATAAAGTTCCTTCCCAATGTCAAGCAGTTAGCAAAGAATAATGGTCAAGATTGTGGATGTCATTGAAGAAGCCTTCAAATAGTCCGAGGTTTAGGGCAATCATCCCCACACCCAAAGTAAACAGCAGCCCCTCTGCTCTGGGGGGTGACTAGGTGGTGTAGGGGTTAGAGTGCCTGCTTTGGAGTAAGGAGGACTTGAGTTCAAATCCTCAGACATTTATATGCTGAATGACCCTGGGCATGTCACTTAATGCTGTTTACCTCACTTTCTTTATCTGTAAAATGAGCTGGGGAAGGAGAAGGTAAACTATTCTAGGATCTCTGCCAAGAAAACCTCAAATGGGGTCATGACTGAACAAAAGCATCTGCAAATAGGAGATTTGCAGGACTAAGCATATGGGGCAGGGGAATACAGTGGAAAGAGCACTCAGTGGTCCTGAATTTGAATACTGCCTCTTACAGCTGGTGTGAATCATTTCAACTCCCAAGCCTCCATTTCTTTGTGCAACTAGTTAGCACAATGGATAGAGTTGGAGTCAGAAAGATCTGAGTCAAATCCTGCCTCCAAACACCATGTCTCTTTTTCCCTCAGTAGGGAAGTCTCACTTACCTCATCTATAAAATGGAGGAGATAGACTCTAAGGGTCTGTGGGTGGGAGACTTAGTGTCATACCTGAGGAACTTGGACAGCAACCCCCAACCCCTTGCCCTGCCACCACCATTCCCCCACCCCCTGGCCCACAAAAGCTCTCTTTTATGTTCCAGAGCCAAATGGAGATGATCATAGACTCTCCTTTTGGAATGGACCCTCAAGATGGGGTGTATGACATAGATCCTGAGACCTGAAGAGGGAAAAGATTTATCCAAGAACAGCCAGCTAATGTCTAAGTAGGATCCGAACCCAGGTCCAAGACCCCAGAATCCATTGATCTTAGATTTGAAAAATCACTGCATATCTCCATCAGCACAGCAACTCTGAATCAGTGTTCCTATTTGATTTGGTTTTGCAAATATACACGTTTTCTTTCTGATAGCATATAAGTGTAGCCCTCAGAACAGACCATAATCACTTAATACATTTGGATGAATTGGTATTTAATATTTTGTTTTCTATTTCTAGGTATTTGTGAGTTCTTGCATTAGAAGGGAAACCCCTTGAGGGCAGGGACCTTTGGATTCTTGCCTTTATCTTCTCAGAGTCTTCTCCAATTTATACACATAGTAGGCTATTTAAGAAATGCTTGCTGATTTATTGATTGTGTTAAGGTAATTGCATTAAAGTCAACCCTCCAGGACATAATGCATAATTCCTAGGGAATTTCCGGTTCTCTTTCCAACTTCCTCCTCCTTTGACTCTTTCTGCTCTTCCTGATTCCAAATTCAGTTCCAATTAATCATCTGTTCCCTGGGGGGGCCGATTCCCCTGGCAGCTGTTTGTGGTAGGACTCTGGGACCTATCCAAATGGTTTCTAACTTTCTTGGCTGCTGATGGGGAGGAGCTGTTTCAATGGAGGTGGAATTCTCATCTCCCCAGCTCTGTAGGAGTGGGTGCTTGAAATGACAGCAGGGACCACATGATCTGTTCCTTCAGTCTTACAAGTACATGCCTCAACTTTCTGAGCCCACACAATTCTCCCCTTTCCAGAACAAATAGAACAAAGGAAGTTGATATCCTTTTTTTTTTTTTTTTGAGGAGGATATCAGTCTCTTAGGACAGTGCCTTTTCCTCATCCTCTCCACTGTAGGTGTTTTAAGGGACAGGCTAAAATAATTTGAACAAGTCTATCCAGTTTATCCAGAGATTTTTTTTTATAGTACAAGAAATATCATCAGGGAATAAGTGCTAGCTCTGGAACAAATGCATCTGGATTGACTGGAGGGAAGAATAACCCTTTGGGTGTGAGGGTGAAAGGATATTTAGATTTGTAGTCAACATATCTGAACCTTCTTTGTTGACTAGGATCTGTTGGATAGAGAGTGGCAGAGTTCTGCTTCCTGGTAAATAGTTGTGGGTCCTCGGTAATAAAGCCTAATAGCAATAGGGAGAGGGGGTCCCTAGCCTGTTACTGCATCATTAGAACTGTAATGTAGGGAGACAGCTTTAACTTCCAAACGACTCATTCCATTCTGAAGACTTTCTCCAATGCAATGAACAGAGTTTATGAGCCCCCACTGGAGGTTTCCTTTTATTGGCTTCAGCCAGGAGATTTAATTAGCTCTTTGAAAAGGCATTTATTTCAACAATTTAGTATTTACAGGAATAGTATTTACAAAACATACTTCCTCTCACCTCTTAACTGGATTCAACAACAACAAACTAGACCTGAAGAGCAAAACCTACTCAGCAAAGTAGCTTTCTGGGAACCCCTTGGCTGAGACCATAGTGCCTGGCAACCTGTACCACTCTCAGAACTTGACTTGTATTTATTCAATTTGCCCTGGGTTCATTGCTCTGAGGTTATCTGACTTCTTGAGAGGAGAATTAGGCTCCCCAGTTCTCACATTGACTGGTTCACCTTCCCCACTTGCCTTCTAGTTTTGTCTCTAGTTTAATATTCCACCTTACCCCCATCCAAAGGGGGGAATAGAGAGAGCGCCTAACCTGGAGTCTAAAAATCATGAGTTCAAATCCAGCTTCAGACATTTACTAGCCTCATGTAAGTCACTTCACCACAGTTTGCCTCAGTTTCTTTATCTGAAAAATGTTGTAAGGATCAAATGAGATATTAATTATAAAGTACTCAGAACAGGTCTGGGTTATAGTAAGCACTATCCAAATTGAAACTCTTACACAATATTTAACATGAATCAGATATGGAGCAGGTTGCTTATTCTTCCAAAGCCAATAGAGAATGTTAAATAATAGAAGTTCATAAGGGGCGGCTAGGTGGCGCAGTGGATAAAGCACTGGCCCTGGAGTCAGGAGTACCTGGGTTCAAATTCTGTCTCAGACACTTAATAATGACCTAGCTGTGTGGCCTTGGGCAAGCCACTTAACCCCATTTGCCTTGCAAAAACCAAAAAATAAAATAAAATAATAGAAGTTCATGGAATGATGAAAGTGTACTCCAATACCTCTTCAGGAGGTAGAGTCAGGAGGGAAGTTTCTTTGTGAGGAAGCTAATTTGTCACTATCTATCTATCACCTCCCCTAAGAAGAAGATGATCAAATAATAACTGGGGTATTCTTTCCAGGGCTCACACTTTCTAGGGGCAGCTCTTACCTGCCTTGCCAATCTCCTCCTAGTAGGACAGCATCTAAGTTCCCTTTGGGGATCTTTTGGAGATGACTACTGGTCAGGGGCTGCCTTGGTTTTCTAAGATAGCTCTTCTGAGTTTGTGATTATTTATGAATTATTTGATCATGAAGATTTCCCTCATGAATTTCATGAACCTGTTTACAAAATGAGTTGATGTCAGCTCACTGGGTGGTGGAAGGTGATTTCCCTAGATTTTCTGAATGGGGGCTCTGAGTCAGGGAGGTAGGGAATCCCCTAGTGCGAATATGGTCCTTTTGTTTGTGAGAGCCCCAAGATCATAGGATTATATAATGTTGGGAGGGACCTCTAAGCCCATCATGTTCACTTTAGGGATGGGAGACATGGGCCCAGAGAAGGTTGATGAGTCAGATGAGGAGTCCAACTAGGGTCAGAGACAGCTTTCCAAGTTCTGTCTTCAGATGGAACCCACAGGGTTGATGAGAGTTTTGGGGATGTGACAAAGACCTTTCTCCACCCTTTTCCCCAAATCTCCCTGGCCCTGCCCTAATGACCAGCACCCAGCACCCATGATTCACCTGCTGCAAAGTCTGGACCTGAGCTTGCTCAGATCTCCAACCAAATGCTGCCTTTTTTTCTCTCCATTCAGACCTGTTTTTGAAGGGGTTCCTTGCAGTGACTGAGCAAAGGGCCGGTTTTTTCTCTGAATGATTAAACTCAAAGAAATTTGGGGAGTGAGCAAGGAATTCTCCACCTTTCCTGGTTCCTTTCCCTGGGGTGAAGGTAGAAGGGAAAGGTTGAGGGTTGGTCCAGAGAAGACTCCTTCTGTTGGAAGAGGAAGGAGTCAGGGCCCCCTAGCTTGGAGACTTTGGTGCTTTGGGGGGCAGAGGAGGGGAGGCTGGGAGGGTCTGCAGTCTTCACATCCTGTTTAAATTTGGCATCAGTCACATTTCTTAACGAGGGTTATGACCCTTCTGCACACACACTCACACATCTCCTACAATCAGTTTTTAACTCTTGGCCACAATCTTTCCTCTTCCCCTTGGAGTCCAGGCAGTGGGATTTCTGCAATGATGTCTCTGAACGGGACTGTCCACAGTGGAAGAAACGCAGCCAGGCGTGGAAGACAGCTCACACTTGAAGGCTGAGGCGATGGGAGCCTGGAGAGGGATGAAGAGAGACAGATTGAAGAGAGAAGAAAAAAGGCAGACTTGTACTCTGTATGTGTACGGAGGGGGGAGGAAGAAAGAGAAAGAGAGAGACAAAGAGAGGAAGAGAGGGAAGGAAAGAAAGAGGCAGAAAGAGAGACAAAGACAGAGAGGAGGAAAGAGAGAGGGAGAAAGACAGAAGGAAGGAGAAAGAGAAAGAGAAAGAGGAAAAGACAGAGAGAAGGGGGAAGACACAAGGAAAGAGAGAGAAGAGAGAGAGAGAGAGAGAGAGAGAGAGCCAGAGACAGAGAGACAGAGACATACACAAAGAGAAACAGGGAGAAAGACAAGGAGAGAGAGGGAGAGAGACAGAGAAACAGAGACACACACAGGAAAGGAGAGACAAGGAGAAAGACAAAGAGAGAAAAAGGAAAAAGACAAAGAGAGAGAGGGGAGAGAGGGAAGGAAAGAAAGGGAGAGAGAGAGACAGAGACAGAGACACACACAAAGAAAAAGAGAAAGAGGAGAAAGACAAAGATCCAGAGAGAGACTGAGAAACAAAGACACATACAGGAAAGAAAGAGGGAGGAAGCAAAAGAGAGAGAAGGAAGGAAAAAGAGAGGGAAAGACAAAGGGAGAGAAGAAGAAAGAGAAGGGGAGAGAGAGACAGAGACAGACAGAGATAGAAGAGAGAGAGGAGAGAGAGGAGAGAGAGAAGAAAAGAGAGAAAGAGACAGAGACACACAAAGAGAAAGAGGTAGACAAAGCTACAGAGAGAGACAGAGACAGAGAGACAGAGAGAGACAGGGAGAGAGGAGAATGGATGTGAATGGTAGAAGGGAGGTGAAGAGACAGAGAAGGTGAAGTGTGGGGTCCCAGGCCCCCCCCCCCCCCATGGGGGCTCCTGCATCCCTGGACCAGCCTGGGCTGGGTGGCGGTCCCACCCTGGCCACATCCCAGAGCCCACTGCGGCCAGCTCAGAGGCAGGCGGTCGGAGGAACCCCTGCATTCCTGTCAGAGCAGGGCCCTTTAATCAAGGCTTGGAGATCCTTCCTGCAGCCGCCCGGGGGGCACTGTAACTCTAAACACATTAGTGTGTGAGATTGAAAGGTAACACATTCTCAGGCGAGGCTCCGAACAATGGGGCCCGGATCTGGGTTTCATTTGTGGAAACTGTGCGGTGGGAATTTCTCTAATCAAATAAAAGGGAAATGAAAAACTCTATCTCTCAGAAACTTTAATGCTCTTAATTGCATTAATTTGAAAAACACACAAGATCTCTCTGAGTGGGAAGCCAGGGGCATTTTTGAGGGAGTGGCCATGGGGGGGGGAAGGGCCCGATGGTTGGCAGATAAGGGTGGGTGGGGGGCCCGGGAGCAGCTGGGGGGAGGTCACAGAGGGAGCTGGGACAGGGGGAAGAGGGACTTGGAGAGACCAGCCTGGCCGTGCCCGGGCTCTCAGAGGATGGGCACCGAGGCCAGCCAACTGGGTCTTGAGACCCCAGCAAGAGAGACAAGGGTGGAGGAAGGAAGTGGCCCTGACTTAGGCCCCTCCGGGCCCCACCTCCCACCTGATTCATTCAAACACTTGTCCCCTCTTCAAGGCTGCTCTAAGGATGGAGCTGACCATTGGCCACTCGCTCAGGGAGTAATTTAAGCGCTATGTCATGAGGATGCCCGGCCTTGGATTCAAGAAGACCTGGATTCAAATCCCACTTCAGATATTTTCTAGTTCTGTGATTCCAGGCAAATCCCTTCAAGCCTCTGTGTTTCCTCATCCCAACCCATGGTCCAGGGGCCTGGACGTGATGACCTCTAGGATGCTCATCACCACTTGCTCAGCAATGTCAGGATCGAAGTCTCTTGTGCCAAGGCCAGAGTTCCTGGCCTCATTTGGGTGGCATAGTGGAGAAAGAGAAAGAAGCCTGAGAATGAAGCCAGGTAACCTGGAAATGAGGGTGTTATGGGAGTCGCCCTGGCAGGCAGGAAGGAACCTTCTCGAGATGCAGTGTGATTCCAGGCTGGTTCCGGCCTCCCTGTCTGTCCTGATCCCGGAACCTTCAAGGAGAGGAGAGGGGAAAGGTCAACTGGAAAGTTCTGGATAAAGCAGGATATGAGCAACTCAGGAGGGGCTGAGGGTGCTTAGCAGATGGGCAGATGCTGCCAGAGGGCAGCAGATGTGACTTTTGAAGAATTCCCAGAAGAGAAGGCAGCGATTGAAGTCTGAATGAGGCTAGGCTGGTGAGGTCTCCCTTCTGGAGAGGTGGAAATTCTAGGCAACTCCATTTGATTACAGGACCCCAAAAAGCACGTCAACAAATCATCACATGAGCGATGGGCAAAAGCTTGGGGGGGCATAGGCAGGTCCCAACTTAAGCAACCCAATCTCAATTAGGAAATACAAATGGAGGGCCCCTTATTCTCATTAAGCAAGAATTTATTCCTCTGGGAAACCATTCAAAGCAGGATTCCTTCCAAAGACCAGCTTCTCCAGACTATTCAAAGGAGACATGTAACTCATACAAATTCATGCCGCCCACCCCACATTGTGGAACATGTGGGATACTCAGAACACAGACTTAGTGGTGACCAATGGGATCAATAGACTGTAGGTCTAGAGCTGGGGGGATCTCAGAGGCTGGCTAGGCTAGCACCTCTCATTTTACAGAAGAAAAACTTGGGCCCAGGGAGGCTGAGTAGGTAGTTAGATAAATGAATAGATTATAAAGGAATGGATGGATAGATTGATGATAGATGTGAGAGAGAGAGAGAGAGAGAGAGAGAGAGAGAGAGAGAGAGAGAGAGAGAGAGAGAGAGAGAGAGAGAAGGACAAATACAAGAACAATACAACACTGAAGGGAGCTGAGAAGCTGAATGGAAAGGGCAAGGAGGGGAGTGAGGAAGGTGGAAAGGGAATCTAAGGAGTCATTGGTTAGGTATTTTTTGTTTTGTTTTATGTTTTTGTGCCAGGTGATAGGGTTAAGTGACTTGCCCAAGGTCACACAGCTAGGTAATTATTAAGTGTCTGAGGCTGGATATGAACTCAGGTCCTCCTGCCTCCAGGGCTGATGCTCTATCCACTGTGCCACAGATTAGGTCTTGAAGACTGATATAGGCACTTCCTCAAATAGCAGAGCTAAGTCTCAGAATCAGGAGCTAAACCTAGATGTCTCCTGACTTCAAGTCCAAACCTCATCCCACCTTGCCATATGTTCTCCCTTGATGATTCACTTTTGACAGATAAAGAAACTGAGGTCTAGTGATGTGAAGTATTTTGCCACATTTTTGGACTCTTTACCCAGGATTATCATATTTTGCTTTAAGATGGGGCTAAGTAGGAGGTGTTCAGGAGTAAAGAGCCATCTCTTTGCCTGCCAGGGTCAGAGTGGACAGATAAAGACCAGTAGAAGATTAAAGAGGACCAAATTCCATCCAATCATCCCTGAATCGGCGCCTACTCTACATGAGGTGCCATTGTGGGAGGCAACAATATGGGACTTTGGTGGGACCCACTAATGGGAACCTGGGATGCATTTATAGGCAGGGGAGCCTTGGCCACCAAGTTGAATATTCGTGAAGCTTTCCTTCAAGTAAGCCGCCTACTTTCCCCTTCCACATGTGAAGAGGGGTGTGGAACCCTGGAGACAGTTGGGAGACAAGCAACTCAAATGATTAAAGGATTTGAAAATAGGACTACTGAAGCAAGGCAGGGACCAGACATTTATGCCTCTGGTCTACCTCTCCCATCCCCCCTTGCCACCCTCAGTTCTCCAAACCCATCCCTATATAATGAGGACTCTCTGGAAGCAGGGAAGGAGGGAGATAGATGAGACTTGGAGTCCTGGCAATGGAAGGAGGTAGGGACTTTGGGTACAGGCCACCTCAGGGTAATTCCATGCAGCTGCCAAAGAGATCTTCCTAAAGTGAAGCTCCAACCAGGTCACCCCTGCTCCCCACTCAGTCAACTTCAATGACTCCCAGTCTCAGTGTTCAAAATCCTTCAGTCTGGGCCCTTCCTATCTTTCCAGCCTTTTCCCAACTTACTTCCCAATATGAACTCTATGATCTAGTGACAATGGCCTCCTGGCTGTTCCTTAAACAAGACCCTCAATCTGCAGACTCCAGGAATTTTCTCTGAGTGTCCTCCCTGCTTAGTATGTACCCTAGACCTTGGCATAGCCAATTTCAGGTTTGGGGGGGAGACAGAGACAGAAACAGAAACACAGAGACAGAGAAAGGAGAGAATATGTTAAAAAGGGAGACAGTAGGGTAGCTAGGTGGTTCATAGAGTACTGGTCTTGGCGTCAAGAGGAAAGGAATTCAAATCCAGTCTCAGACACCTGACTCTTACTAGCTCAGTGACCTTGGGTAAGTCACTTCACCTTGATAGCCTTCCATCCAGGCCAGCTCCAGTCATCCTGATTCCTATCTGAACACTGGACCCAAATGCTGGAGGAGAAAGTGAGGCTAGTGACATATCACAGGATGCTCCCCCCAATCCAATCCATGTGCTTGTCATGACATTACCTCCCTAATGTCATAGTCCTCTTTGAGAATGAAGGACAAAAACATTAGAGAGAAAGAGAGAGAGACAGAGAGAGAGACAGAGAGAGAGAGAGAGAGACAGAGAGAGACAGAGACAGAGAGAGACAGAGAGACAGACGGAGACAGACAGAGAGACACAGAGAGAGAGACAGAGAGATCTCATGTCCAAATTAGTTAACTCATGAGGATGATGGAATAAGAAATGCTTTCTTTGAGGAAGAAAACAAAGCTTTATCTAAGAAGATGATGTGACTCCACAGGCTCCATTGTCAAAGAATGTGTCCAAGGGAAATAGCCAGAGCCTGAAAGACCCTGGGACTGAAGGTCAGATGTTTCTGGTCCTTCGTTGAATTCCACCCCTGCTTTGGATACTAAGCCAAATGGCTCTGATGCTGGAGACCTAAGGGACAGGTCTTCCCTCTTAAGGTATGGTTCTGAGAAGAGAAATAAGAAAGAGATAAGCTCCCCACTTGGGGTGATCATATCAGAAGATGGAGGGAAGGCAGAACTATTTGATTTTTATCTTATGCCTGCTTTCTCTATCAAAGAGACTGATATTCAGACTAGGAAAGTATGTCCTTAAATGGGGGAATGAGGATCTGCCAACCAAGTGAGTTATATCCAATGAGTTCCAGGGGTCAGATCCCAATGATTAATCATGATCAGAACTGCTACTTTTTTTTTATTATAGTTGAAGCCTAGCTAGAATCTTCGCTCAACTCAAAGGTTTAGGGATAACCCTGAGTGGGGTCATTCTAATGCTATCATCTTGAATCCCACCAAGGATGTTCCCCCATTATTAACTCTGCAATGTCAGTTAACATCCCTTCAATAGTCTTAATACCATTCATTATTAATCCACCATCAATTTACCTATTGCTATTATAATTAATGACCAATTAATATCAACTAATTTTTACAAAAGGATATAAGGTATAGTGAGAACCAAAGCACAGAAACATCCAAGACCTGGGACACACTTTCTTCTCTACCATCTGGTCCCTGGGGTGGGTGCTACAAAGCCTTCCCTGCCATCAGGTTCACTTCTGAGTGAAGCACAGTCACCAAACTAATTATTCCCCCGATGGAGGACAAAGCCAATGGGGTGATCCACTATTGTTCTGGGTCCTGAGGTCAGACCATGGACCTGTGTCCTGTACCAGGCTCTATCCCTGGAAAACTCCCCTTGTGTCTAGGCCTCTGGCGGCTCATCCATTTTTGGAAACTCATCAGGTAGTAGCCTCATCTGTTTGTCTTCATTCATCCAGTAGCAAAAAACTCACATCCTTTGCTCTTGTGTTCATGGGAACTTCCATGAGAAGAGTAAGCTGTTGGTCCTGCCTCTCACTCTGGCAACTCATTTTTCTTCTTCTCTTCCTCACATTCTCCTTCTCTCTTTCCCTTTCTTCCTCTTCTTCTCTCTCTGTTCTCTCTCCTCTCTCCCTTTTTCTCTCTTTTTTTCCTGTTTCTCTGTGTCTCTGTGTCTGTGTCTCTCTCTCTGTCTCTCTCTCTGTCTCTGTCTCTCTGTCTCTGTCTCTGTCTCTGTCTCTGTCTCTCTCTCTCTCTCTCTCTCTCTCTGTGTGTGTGTGTGTGTTTCTCTCTCCTTATGGGGGAAATCATTCCATCTCTTTGGGTCTCACTTTGCTTGCAAAATGTAGGGAGTGGAGACAAAACAAGGTCTGGTGTTACAGTAGCCTCATATTTAGAGTGGGAAGAAATCTCGCCAGCCACCTAATATGATCCTTTGGCCTCACCAATAACAAGATCAAGGTGTTCAAAGAGGTCATACCACAAGGCCAGGATGACAATAATAGTAATGACCAACTCAAAGTGATGCAGAGCACCTCATGAGTATCATCTTGTTTGAGATCCCCTACAAGCCTATGAGATAGGTTTTGCAGATATTAATATGGCCATCTTATAAAGAGGAAAGTTAGGTTGAAGCAGCTTGACTGTGATCTCACAGCTCCATTGGCTCCCACAATCAGAAGCAAGATTCTAATCCTACAACCATCCTGACTGCCCCTGCCATGACCCACTAGACTGCATTGAAAGAGACCTCAGAGCTCCTCTAGCCCACCTTCCCCCCAAATTTTAGATAAGGAAATTAAGTCCCAGCAAGGAGTTCAGTGACTTGCCCAAAGTCACCCAGATGGTAAATGGCAGAGTTAGGGTCTGAACCCAGGGCCTTGTGATTCCAGATCTTGCCCTCATACCACCTCATCATCAAAGGGTCTCAAGAAATCATCCAATCCCTAGAGATCTGTGGGGCTGAGGTCCTTGGTAGAGTCACTTGCTGCTGGAGATGAGGGTGGATGGACCTAGCCGCCCAGATGGTGTTCCTTGGAGAAGAGCCATCAGGGCTTCACTAGCATCTGGGTCCAGGACACATGGGAGAGCAAGGATCTGCCAACCAAGTGACTTATGTCCAATGAGTTGCAGGGACCAGATCCCAATGATTAATCATGTTTACAACAACTACCTTTTTAATAGTTAAAACCTATATGGACTCCCTTTATAGGGACCAGAAGCTAGAGGACTGGGAGCCGATATGGGGCAGGCAGGAAGACAGCCTGGAGAAGGAGGGGCATGACTGACCCTCTCTGGCTTGTTTTGTTCTTCATCTTTATATTCCCAGCTGCTAGCAGTGCTTTAGCCCATAGTAGGTGCTTTCTGACCACCTGATGGTTGGAATCTAGTGTCTTGAGGCTATGTGGGATTGACAGGTAGAACTGACCCAATTCCCAGATTACCCCTGAGAGGTTCAGAGATAGGGACACTGGCTTAATAACCTCTCTTAGTTGCCTGTCAACAGCCCTGCCCTGCCCTGCCCTGCCCTGGCCCTCTCCTCACCTGCAGGCCTTTGTGGGCACCTTCACTTCTAAAACCAGGAGGCCTGGGTCCCCCTGCCCACTGCTCTCAAGCTCCCTCCTCCATATGTGCCCCATGGAATTTCAGCAACCTTTGTCTCCTTAGCCAGCTCCCCTAAACTCCAAACTCTTTGGCAGGATTTAATAAAACTAAAAAGGAAAACAAACCGGGAAGCAGGAGCAACTGGAGCCTCCCAGGGGTGGTGTATGTGTGTGTCTGTGAGCATGAGCTGTAGGGAAAGCACCTGGAACCAGCCTTACCTCCCCAGGGCCCTGGGGCCTGGGCAGGGAATCAATCACTCATGTCACAGACCCGGTGGTGGGGCCAGCCCTGGGCTCCCTGCTGGGAGAGATCCTGAAATGCCTCTGTCCTCCAGGAAATGAGGGTCTACCCAGGAACACACAAAAAAGTGAATGAACGGGATGGTGGATGGATTAGAGGGTGGCTAGGTTGGATGGTGGAGGGATGGGATGGTGGAGGGAAGCTGGTCCAGATGCCAACTTGGGGCAATGGATCCTTCCTGCCTCTCGACAAGTGTTCTTACTCCATGAACTTGTGAGAAATATTTCATAGGACAATTTCCTTCATCATCTGAGGTATTTTATTTTTGCATGTAAGAATATGATCCTGAGGAAGAAGCCCAGACACCAAGCTGCTCTCTCTAAGAGGGAGCCAGGACTCCCAAAAGGGTTGAGAAGCCCAGATTTAGAGTTGGCATGCTGGGGGAAGGGCCTTTGCATCCCAAGACTCTTAGAACTGGAAGAGGTTCCAGACCTGAGTAAGACTTTTGTCTACAAAGAGTCATCAAGGCTCCAATGGAAAATCTCTGAGGTCTGATCGCCTCTCCCCTGCTGTATATAAAGCCTGGCTTTCCTAACTCTCTTAGAGGCAACCAATCTACCCCAGCCCCCTCCCATTGTAGAGCCTTCCCTTTCTAACTGGCTACTTTATTTTTGTTTTTCACATAACTATTTAAAGATACACACATGTATACTCGTGTTCCATCAGGGAAGAGATCATTTACACAATACATGTATATGCATTATACACATGTATGTGTGTATCCGTGTGCATGCCCCCCTATACACATAAGTGTATGTACATCTCCCCTGATGGAGTGTAAACTCATTAAGGGCAGGGATTGCTTCACTCTTGTCTCTGCATCTTCTGGCCACAGTATCCATCACATGAGAGGCGCCTGTTCCATGAGGGCTTCCTCTGGGCCAGGCACTGTAAATGCCTGTAGGTGATGGCGTTCCAAAGACAGACAGACAAAAGCAGGGCTGTGGTTTGATGGATCGTGGTTCTATGTCAAGTCTAAATGTGCCCCTCGGTAACTATTTCAGTTCCGTCCTCTGAGGCCAAGCAGGATGAGTGTGAGCCTTGTGGCGGCCCTCCCAGTACGTGAAGGCAGCTCTTGGCTCCCCTTTCCCTATTCAGCTCTTCACATTCCCATTCTCCCTTCTTCCAAGTCATTCTCATAACAAATGGTCTCCTGGCCCCTTTCTGTCTTCCTTATGTCTATTACAGAACTGAGCTGGTGGAGACGTTAATAACTATGTTTTGATTTGACTTTGGGCAAAATAGGACCGACTCCATTTGTAAACGTTAACTGACCGACTTACCCACAACCACCAGCATGCTCTGTCTGCCATCAGCCGCTAGCGACAGACTCTCCTCCTTCCCCCTCCCCTCCAACCCTCACTTTCTCTCATGGATGATTAAATTTGCACCAGGTCTTGTTACCCACCGGAGCCATTGGAGATCATGGATCCATTCCAAGCCTTGTTCCCATCTCTGACTGATCAGCTGCTGGGATCCCGGCTGTAGCCATGAACCTTGATGGAACAAACAAGGCTAAATCTCTTTTGGCCCTTTTTTGGTCTTCTCTTGTTGGGACGTGAGTTCTAGAAAAAAGAAAGGGATGGGGCCTTGGGGAGCCAGCCACAGCCTGAGGTCTGCCTTGCCACCATGTACCCCTCCTCCATGGCAGAATACTGGAACAAGGAGAACAGAACCAGGAGCCACAGTGAATGGATATGGCAGAGAGGCCAACTGAGGACTGAGAAAAATACTTCCTAATAATGAGTTGACCAAAGCTGGAGAGATCTCCAAGACTCAGTAGGAAGATGAATTGTGTGTGTGTGTGTGTGTGTGTGTGTGTGTGTGTGTGTGTGTGTGTGTGTTTTCTACCCCATTAGGCTGTTTGAGAACAAGACCTATTTTGCTTTTCTATTTGCATCCCCACATAGGAACTGCTCCTGTAATTTCTTTGGTTTGAGAAAACTCTTGGTGAGAACATTCCCTCTACTGATACAGAATGGCACCTCCTTTGTCATGTAGGGTCTGAGAGGTGCTCAGAGCACTGACAGAGTCCCTCAGATATTGTTAGAAAGAGGACTTGAATCCAGAACATTTTGGTTTCAAGTGGTTGACTAACTACTAGACTAAGTTGCCTCTTTCTATTCCTTGCACACAGTAGATACTAAATAAATTAATTCCATCTATCCATCCATTTATCCACCCATCCACTCACCTTCTCAGTGGCGCACTGGATAGAGCACTGGTCTTGGAGTCAGGAGGTGGGAGTTTGAATCTGGCCACATAGCCTAGCTACGAGATCTTGGGCAAGTCACTTAACCCTTATTACCAGGATCATCCGGGGCCACCTCCAGTAATTCTGATTCCTATCTGACCACTGGGTCCAGATGGCACTGGAGGAGAAAGTGAGGCCGGTGACTTAGCATGGCCCTCCCCTCATTAAGACCCAGTTCATGTATTTGTCATGGCATCTCCTCCCTGATGTCTTGGTCTTCTTTGAGAATGAAGGACAAATCATCATCATGAATAAATGAAATGGTCTACACTCTGTGTTCTCATACACTCATCCCATCTTTCCTTGGGACACTGTCTCTTGTGACCTCCCTAGGAGAAGAAGTGCTATTGGGGGGGAGGGAACCCCAATATCCACTCCTACCAGGCAGAGGTTCCCATTTCTACCTACAGCACTTCACTCTCCCAATCCTGGGATAGCAGGACCTCCCTCTAACCACTACTTCATTTAACTGGATCTGAAATTCATCACCCTGGAAGAACCCTGACTGCTTCCTGCTGACCCTGGTCCTTTTGGGGGTCACCTCTCTGCTGGAGACTTAGTGTGGTATATTGGGAAAGAGCTATGGATTCTCTAATCTGAGAATCAGGGCTCAGATAGCAGCTCTACCACTTATTACAAGAGTGGTTCTGGGCAAGTCACTTCACCTAGGTGGGCCTCAGTTTCCTTGATGGTAAAATGAGAGATGAGAAGATCTGGGTTCAAATCCCAGCTTTGTCACTTACTGCCCATATGACCTTGAAGAAGCCATTTCACCTTTTGGGGCTCAGTGATGGAATCTCCCCAACAAAGGGGTTGAAGTAGCTGTTTGAATATTAGCCTTCCCACTTTCAACTGGAAAAGGTAACATTGGACTCCATGGCTGCTGAGGTCTTTCCTGGCTCTGTCCTGGCAGCTTCAGGCACCCCAGGGGAAGGGGGCAGCATGGAAGAGATCCGTCCATGTCCAACACCTCTGGCTCAGATCTAGGAACATTGACCCAAAATAATCATTGATGACGGAATGAATTAATTCATGGAACAATGGAATGGCATCTTTTTACCTTTTTTTTTGTTCCCAACTCTTAGTTGGCACGATGCTTAACAAATGCTTGTGGATTAGCTGATGAGATGCCGGTACCCTTCTGTCACCTCCTTTTTCCAGGACCATTGATTATTCAAGATTCAATTAATTTAAGAAGAGCTGGAAAACAAAGAAGGAGGGAAGGAGAGGCTCCCTAGCCCCAAAGTGTGGACTCTTCCCCTTCTGTGGCCTGGCTGCCATTTTCTAGTTCTGGAGCTGAGTTGATGGTGATGCTGGGTTTTCAAGGATGGAGGGTGATCATATGCCCAGCTCTGGAAACCCAAGACTGGGGAGGCTTCTGCAGCATTTTTCATTTAGAGGGAGGTGAAGGAGGGTCACAAACTCCATCCGGGCTCATCTCCCATTCAGGATCAATTTTCAGGATCAATTCCTTTCCAACTGAAGAGAGGCTGACTTTGGAAGGAGGGAAGGGGAAGGAAGAAGGGCAAGGGGCTGTCTGGATTGGGCTGGGCTAGGAAGAGAACTGAGGACAGACTCAGTTGATCCAGGGCTGGGGAAGAGACCTTGCTTCAGGGAAGGTTCAGGCTGGGCCGATGCTGTTTATTTGACTGGGATGGAAATTTCAAGGTCTCTGTTACAAGGGGCCTCCCTCTAGCAGTCTCTAATGAGCTGCAGCTGTCGGCTGCTCATTAGCTTTAGTGACATTTTCCTCAGGCCCTTCCTGGGGGAGTCAGCCTCTAGTCCCACCCCACTGATGGGGCTCTCTGGAAGCCCTGACATCCTGGCCCAGAGGGCAACGGGCCGGCAGCCTCCAGCTCATGATGGATGATGCTGATGCTGGGTGTGGACGAGGCCTACCCTTCAAACAAGCCCTACTTGTTCAAGGCAAGGGCAGGCTTAGTAGCTTGGGGGAAAGCCTCCGGATGGTGGGTACTGCCCTCAGGCCCCATCAAACAGCTCTCAGCCTGCCCTTCCTGTCTCAGCGGGGTCTCTAACACAAGGTAACCCAAAAAGTGGCAACTGACAGCCACATGGGAGCCCAGCCAGAGAGGCCACAGTATCAGGGGTAGCCCTCGAGCTGAGCTCCAGAAGGCCTGGGTCACATCTCCATGAAAGGTGAAGGGAGGGAGTAATACTGGATTTGGGCCTGCTTCTTGTCTTTGGGATGGTAAAATAGTTAAGGTGCTAGGCCTGAAGTCAGAAGACCTGAGTTCAAATTCTGTCTCAGACTTTTTATCTATGTGACCTTGAACAAATCACTTTTTCTTATTTAGGCCTCAGTTTTGTCATCTGAAGAAATGAAAAGGTTGGATTCCGTGGTCTCTGATGCCTCTTCCAGCTCTAGGATCCAATGATACTCAGGGGACCTTGAGGTTCAAATCTTTGCTCTTGGGAAAACTTTCTGGACATCAGTAAAGGGACTTAGAAAACGCTTCCAAACAGCCAGAGCTGTCCTGAAGGGAGTGGGCCCCAGGTCTGCATTCCCTGAGTCAGAGATGCTACAGATGCACCAAGTCCCTTCCAAAGTCCCTCCAAATTCTATGACCTCTCTGAGCCTCAGTTTCCTTTTCTATAAAATGAAGGAGTCAGACTGGATTGACCATTGAATTCTCAGTTCTGGGATGATGATTCCCCCCAGTGGAGAAGCTTATTTCAAGATGTCCTTCCCATTCAAGCTTGAGCTGGGTCAGGGTCCCCATCCCTGCCTCTAAATTCCCCTTGCTCCCTACCCCAACACCTTTTTCCTGTGATAAGATTTGTTTCTCATCCTTGCAATCCTGAGTCATCAGTTGCTTGTGGGAGAGGATGGGGGGAACTGATGATGAGGAATCAGGGATCCCAGATCTAGAGATGGAAAGAAAAGACTTCAGAGGCCAATTAAGCCAAGCTTCTCTTTTTATAGTTGGAGAGAGGATTGGTGACTTAACCGAAGTCACACAGGTAATAAGGCGCTGCCATGCAAATGTCAGGTTTTGAAGCAGATGTGCAAAGCTAGGTATGTTGTAGAGGTCTTTGGGAAGAAGGAAAAGAGGGTCTCATGGTCTCTAGAGAGTTTGGGGAAATGTGACTTTAGATGTTTTCCTTGAGCATCAAAATACTATTTCCACATGAAAGCTCAACCTAGGGCTTCCAAGATGGAGAAAAGACCTGCTTGTAGTACAAGTTTGATTGGTCACCAAATCCGGACTCCAAAAGAAAGGATAAATATTCAGGGATTTATAGGTAAGAGGAGCAGTGGAAAAGAATTCTTATGAGGAGAAAATTCTTTCTTCTACCTCAGTCAGTTCCCCATAAAGATCAAAATGGCTGAAGCTGGTGATATGACCTAGATACTCATTTCTGTGTCACTGGGTAGGTTCCAAACATGGTGAGATCCTCAAGAAGTATGTTTGTGGGACCTTGTGAGTCAGAGATGACCTCACACTTGGGGTCCTGCATCCTTCTCTTATCCATTTGTCTATGAATGAACTATTCTTATGGCATCAGTTCTAGGTATCAGGAGCAGAATTGTGTCTCCATGCTCCTGGGGGAATGGAAACCTTGAATCAAATCCTATTTATAGTCAGAGGGCAGTGGGATGGTGACCTAATTTGGTGAAGTTAAGAGAAGCTGCCATGGATGGAGACTGCCTTGGTTCAGACTAAACTGTGCCTTTTGAATAAAAGGGTTCCAGGCTCAACTGGCTTACCAACCTTTCTAATAAAAGGGTTCCAGGGACTGCTAGGTGTCCCAGTGGATAGAGCACTTTCCCTGGAGTCAGAAGTACTTGAGCTCAAATCCCACCTCAGACATTAGCTGTGTGGCCTTGGGCAAGCCACTTAACTCCATTGCCTTGCAAAAAAAAAAAAAACCTTAAAAAAAACCCCTAAAAAAAAGGGTTCCAGACTCAACTGGTTAGTCTTTGCATGAAAGTGTAGCAATTGGACCCACCTTGACAAAAAACAATCTTAATCTTCTGAAACTTCCACTTTGACCTCTTTTTGAGTATGTCTCTTGCTGTTTCTTGCCGTGTCAACTTCTTTCCTTATATTCTGGGAGCACAATGAGGGCTTAGACTATGTTATACTTTTTAAAAGATCTCTAGTGTCTAGGCCAGTTCACTGCCCGTAGTAGGTTTTCAACTGGTGTTTGCTGAATGAATTAGTGAATGAATGAATATTCATGACAATTAAGTGATTCAATGGATGAAAGACTAGCTTGGAGTGAGGAAGACATGAATTCAAATTTGACCTCAAACATTCACTAGTTAACTAACTTAATTTAACTAACACTTAACATCTGTATAACTAAGTTCCCTCATCTGTAAGAATGGAAATAATAATAGCACTCTGTCCCAGAGGGAGGTTCTTGGGTTTCAGGGCCTTGGTGTGACACCTCTCCATTCTCCAATTCCTTCAGTAGGACTAAAGTGATTCTAGAGAGAACGTCCCATACCATTCCCAGCTTGCTTGGCCCACTAACCAGTCAGGTCATCAGGAACTTCCTGAGGATTCCATTTCATCATCTCCATTTCTGTTCTACTCATATTTGTTCTGGTTCTTGATCCCAGAAGTCCAAAACCATCACTATCAGAAATTGTGCCTTCAAGAGGTCTTTGGGGTGGGGTGGGGCCTTCAAGGTAATCTAGTTCAACCCTTAGTCAAGGTCACCAAGTTTCCTGATATGTGAGGAGAGACTAGAATTCAAGCATTTGGAGGACCCCAGTATTTGTGCTAGGAGCTAGGAACACACAGACAAAACTAGCTCAGTGCCTGCCCTCAAGGTGCTTCTGTTCTATTTGGTTTCCTAAGATCCATCTCTAAGATCCTTAGAGTGGAAAGAATCATTGATTAAGCATTTATTGAGTGCCAACTGTGTGTCAGGCACTAAAGACTCATAGCTAGAAATTGAGCATCCCTTGCCCTTCAGAAGTTTACAGTTTTGATAGAGGGAGGTGATCAGGATAGAGGATATTCATACACAGATAGATACAAAATAGGCACAAGACAATTTGGGGGTGGGGTCAAGGAAGGCTTCTGTGCAGAGAAGGTGGCTGGTTCTTGAACTGAGTGTTGAAGGAAATTAAGGCCAATTAGTCTACCCTTCTCAGTTTTATAGATGAGGAAATTGAGGTCCATGAAGGTTAATTGACTTGCCTAAGGGAGCACAAGTTCATTAGAAATGGGGAAGAGACTGACTTGCCCAGCCTAGAAACAACAATGGTGTCACCTCTACTCCCTGCCACTAGTCTTAGAATTCCAAGTGAGGGGTGGCCCTCTGGTGTCCTGCTGTTTTCTCTAGCAAACTCCTCTGTGTAACCAACAGGAGGGTGATCCCATTCCCATGGAAGCCAAGAGGGAAGAGATTCCTGCTTGGAGATCCTCTTTGTTAGTCGTTGCCCAGCTAAATACAAACATAGGATCAGGGATATCAATATTTAGAGATTGCTAAGGTCCATTTGATCAATTCTGGCCAGACTCTACCTCCCCTTTGAATTTTGAGGGAGAGGGGAGAGAGAGAGTTAGGAAGTCTGTCCTAAAGTATTTTGTACTCAATCATAAGTCAGGGCATAGCCAGAGCTGCCAAGAAAAGGATGATAGCTCTGTCTCCCCTTGCCTACCCCACCCTCTGCCTTCCAGCAGTGAGTGACTTCTGGGAGTTCCATCAGGGATGCCAAGGAGGCAAACTTTGACAGAAGGCACGGAAGGGAGAGGCCAATGAGTAGGCTGGATCCTAATAACTCAAAGGCCATTAAGACTGGCAGTGTCTATCGTTGGAACTCAATCCACCCATCAATCAAGTTTTATTCTTGTACTTACTATGTGTCCTCAACTGGGTTTGGTACCAAGAATACAGATATGAAAGTCCCTAACATTTTATTTGAGGATGGGGTGGAGAGGGTGAAGAAGATATACAACCCATATCTATGTAGAAATTACAAATATCTATAGAGGTGATGGAGAGAGACAGCCAGGAGGAAACGAAAAAGATTTGTGTAATAACTGAGTCTTAAAGGAAACCAAAAGTTTGGAGAAGTAGAATTAAGGAGGGATGGCATCCTGAGGGTGGGGCACAGCTGGAAAAAAAAGGAAAAAAAGGAAATGGAGCATCTCATGTAAGAAGACCAGTTTAGTTGGGCAAAGGGGAGTCATTTAGATTAAGATGGGAAAGGCCCATGGGAGCCAAGTGATAAAAGGCTTCAAATGCTTCTGGGAAAGTTTGTATTAGATCCTAGAGGTCATCAATGGCCATGCAAGGGGATTTTATGGATCAAGATGGTTGGTTGGTTTTTGTTCTTCATTATTGAAGACCAAAATGACTTCGCTGTGTTTGAGACAAATGACAGTGTGTCCAAATGTGATTGATCTGACCAGTACAAGCTCAGAATGCTCTACCACAGATCGGGTACAACTAGTCCATGTGAACATCTGGGGTGGGGCGTCTAAACTTACGGATGTCACGTTTCCTTTGAGCTGCTTCAATTCTTCCTTCCTCATAGAGTGACCAAGTAAGCATTCATTAACTGTCTACTGTGTTCCAGGAATTGGAAGGGTCATGATGGAGACCAGGACAATATAAGGCACCCTCCTGAAGCTTGTGTCTATTGAGATGAAGGCCTTCCTGGTGGGGGCCACAGGACACCAGACAAAAGACTCTTGTTCAAGAGTTCTGGGGTCTAGCGCCTGAAGGAACTTTCCAGGCCATCTGGTAACCTGGTCATTTTTCAGCTGATCAACCTGGAGGGCGGTGGTCTGTCCAAAGCCACATGGATGGTGAGAGAATCACACCCAAAAGCTTTTTCCCATTGTTTCCCGCCCCCTCCACCCCACCATGTTCTTTGGATATTAATATTAGTAACCTTGGTCTCACCTCTGTCATTCCCTTAGGGGAGGAGGATGAGGGAAGCTGACAGGCTGAGAGAGACAGAGGACTATTGGCCTCTTGGGGGTGAGGGTTGGGGAGGGAGGGTTATTAAGGAGTAAACTCCCTGAGCTGGTAGTGACAGGCCTGTCAGGGGTGGTGAGGATGAGATTATACGCCCATTAAATTCCAGCTGTGATTCGACATCTCCCAAAGCCCCTGACACATGGGCAGCATGGCTAGGAATTTCAGGTCAGAGGTCAAGAAGCAGGCAACAATGGTACTGAGGAAAGAGCCTTGGCTTTGGCATTGGGGATCCTGGGTTTGAATAGAGACTTGTGACTTGGACACAGGTCATGGCACTCCTCCACTGGCTTCTGTTTTCTTATCTCTAAAATGAAGACCTCAAATCCCAGATGCATCATTTCATACCTGTGTCAAGCCACATGCCCTCTCTCTGCCTCAGTTTCCTTTATCATGAAATGAGAGGATTAGACTCAATGACATTCAGGCTCCCTCCCACCTGGACATCTCCCCATCTGTGATTCCATGACCTGTATGGTCCCAGCTCTAAAGCTGTGCTTTGATTAAAGAAGGAGTGGGGTTTTTTTAGGTTTTTGCAAGGCAAACAGGGTTAAGTGGCTTGCCCAAGGCTACACAGCTAGGTCATTATTAAGTGTCTGAGACTGGATTTGAACCCAGGTACTCCTGACTCCAAGGCCGGTGCTTTATCCACTACGCCACCTAGCCGCCCCAAGAAGGAGTGATCTTGAACATCCCTTTAAGCTCTACAATTTAGGACTTCTATGGGCCTCAGTTTCCCCATATGTAAAATAAGGAGGTTGGATTAATCATCCCCTGAGGGCCCCTCCATTCCTACAGATAGATTCACCCTAAGTCATTTGGCAATTATCTAATTCTTCTTCTTCTTCTTCTTTTTCTTCTTCTTTATTTATTTTGAATTTTACAATTCCCCCCCCCCAATCTCACTTCCCTCCCCCCCCCCCTTCAGAAGGCAGTCTGTCAGTCTTTACATTGTTTCCATGGTCTACATTGATCTAAGTTGAGTGTGATAAGCGAGAAATCAGATCCTTAAGGAAGAAAAATAAAGTATAAGAGGGAGCAAAATTACATAATATTACTTTTTTTAAATTGAAGTTAATAGTCTTTGGTCTTTGTTCAAACTCCATGGTTCTTTCGCTGGATACAGATGGCACTCTCCATTGCAGATAGCCCCAAATTGTCCTGGATTGTTGCACTGATGGAATGAGTGAGTCCATCAAGGTTGATCATCATCCCCATGTTGCTGTTAAGGTGGACAATGTTCTTCTGGTCCTGCTCATTTCACTCAGCATCAGTTCATGCAAATCCCTCCAGGCTTCCCTGAATTCCCTTCCCTCCTGGTTTCTAATAGAACAATAGTGTTCCACAACATACAAATACCAGTTTATTTAGTCATTCCCCAATTGATGGACTCCTCAGTTTCCAATTCTTTGCCACCACAAAGAGGGCTGCTATGAATATTTCTGTACAAGTGATGTTTTTACCCTTTTTCATCATCTCTTCAGGGTATAGACCCAGTAGTGGTATTGCTGGATCAAAGGGGAGGCACATTTTTGTTGCCCTTTGGCCATAATTCCAAATTTCTCTCCAGAAAGGTTGGATGAGTTCACAGCTTCATACCTAGGTCTTCTTTATGTGACAAGGAAGATACAGAGACTCAAGGCCTTATTCATAAAGGCAATCCATCCATACTTGGCCTTGAACTTAATCTTGGCCATTATCTTTACCTTTCTTTGAGATGATGTCCTTGATGTTGCTAGGTGCAGCTGCGGTTGGAGCACTAGACTTGGAGTCAGGAGGAGCCAGATTCAAATCCAGCTCCAGACACTTACTAGCCTGGGCAAGTCACTTCATCTCTGCCTGCCTCCTCATTTGTGAAATAAGGATGATGTTATGAGGATAAAAATGTGGTTTTTCTTTTTTCTTTTTTTTGGCAAGGCAATGGGGTTAAGGGACTTGCCTAAAGTCACACAGCTAGGCAATTATTAAGTGTCTGAGGTCAGATTTGAACTCAGGTCCTCCTGGTCCAGGGCCAGTGCTCTATCCACTGTGCCACCTAGCTGCCCCTAAAATGTGATTTTTATAATGTGCTTTGCAAACCTTAAAAAACCAGATGGATGCTTGTTATGACTACTATTCCCATATGAAGTGGCCATAATTGGGTCCATATTAATAATGAATATTTCTATTCATTTATTCTACAGATACTTACTATGCTCCAGGCATCGTGTGGGTCACTGGGGATCCATGGACAAAAAAATAGCAGAGTCCTCAATGGGGAGTTGGGAAGCTATAATGTAGATAGAACTAAGAAAGGACTAGGAAGAGCATGATGGCAACCAAGAAGGGATCCCGGCTAAGGTGATGGACAAAAGCAACATAGCTTCAGGTTTGCTCTATGGCCAGGTAGAAAAAGTAGTTTTATTCCCATTTTACAAATGGGAAAACTGAGGCTCAAAGGACATGTCCGCATAGATCTGAGACCTCCCAGAAGTGACCTCTGAGGCTAGCTTGTCCAGCTCCTTCACTTTGCAGATAAAGATCTGGAGGCTCAGAGAGGTCTTATAGGTAGGCACAGAGATGAGATGGAATATCAAATTCTCTGCCTTCAAATTGAGCTCTCTTTCCAGTGTAGCAGGCAGAGCTCTGACACTCCTTGAGACCCTCATTCTGCTCTCGTGTTGGAGGTGAGGCACACAGAAGACCAGCTCTGTAGTGGCAAGTCCACTTGGCATTATATTCAGGCAGTTCCAAGCTGGAAGGGTCTCCAGAGGTTATCCAATCCAACCTACTCATATTATAGATGAGTAAACTGAGGTTATAGAGAGGAAGTGACTTACCAAAAGGGGTTTGGGTCATGTCAGAGGTGAGATTTGAACCCACATCCCACTGCACCAGAGGACATGTGACAGCAAGATCTGGGTTATAGCAACATAGGGCAACCTTTATTTGGACAAGTGTGACTTCTGCTCCAAAGTGTTTTCATAAATAATTAAATTAAACCAGAAGAGGACTTGTGTACTTTCCTGGAGACCCCTGTGAAGTGTAAAGGGCTCCTAGCAGCAAGCAACCTTGTGCTGACTGCCTTTCTTTTCATTTCACAGGAAGGAAGTGATTTTGATGGTGGAGAAGAAGGTTTGAGCCCAGATCTGGGCTCTGTGCTAAGAAAAGGAGAAGTCCTGTTATAGAGTAGAAAGAAGGCTGGACTTGGAGTCAGGACTATTAGAATCCAAATCCTTTCCCTGACACTTATTAACCATGTGATACTGGACAAGTCACTTTACTGCTCCATGCCTCGGTTTCCTTTTCTGCAAAATGAGGTCATTAGGCTCAGTGGCCTCTAGGGTCCTCTTTAGAACTATACTTTGGAGAAGGGGAGAAGCATGAAATAAGGCAAGGCAGGGAACCAGATGGCAAAGCTACAAATATCTACAATGGCACAGGTTTGTTGATGTAGTTTTTGGTCTTTCTTTTATGCACTGTCATATTTGCAATGGAAAGGATGGTGGCAAGGATCACCCATGGATGGGGTGGGCAGATGGGACTAGCAGAAGGGCAAGAAGGTAAGGACACACTTGGGCAGAAGTGGAGAACTGTGTTTTGTTAAAATGACGAAGTCAGGTCAAGGCTGTGGGAGGAGAGAAATGAAATTAGAGTGGGGGGACCCCCTAAGGGAATAGGAGGAAGGGACAGAAGGTCACAATAGGGGTGAGCAAAACAGGTAGGTCATGGGGAAGTGGAAGAGGAGACTCCAGTTAGCCCAAGTTCTGTGTCACGTCATATCTACAGGCATTTATTAAGTGCCAATTGTAAACCAGACCATCCTAAGAACTGGCAATATAGAGAAAGGGAAAAAATAACCTCAGCCTCGAGGAGTTACCATTCTAATGGGGAAGGGCAAGACAACTGTACAACTAAGCTATTTCTAGGCTACATTGGTAATAATCTCAGAAGGAAGACACTAAGGGGGACTGGGAAAGGCTTCCTGTGTACTGTACTATTTTAGCTGAGATTTGCTTGCCCAAGTATAGGTTCATTTATTTCATCAAATATTATATGTAACGTTTTTTATTACATGTAACACTATACACGGCATTTTTTATTCTTTTTTGAAATTTTGAATTCTAAGTTCTCTCCCTCCCTTTTCCCTCCCCCTCTTTGAGAAGGCAAGTAATTTGATATTGATTTTTATATGTGTGGCCATGCAAAACGTATTTCCATATTAGCCAGGTTGCAAAAGAAAACAAAGACCTAAAAAAAAAGACCCAAGAAAGTAAAAGATAGTATGCTCCAATCTTCACTCAGAATCCATCAGTTTTCTCTCCAGAGATGGAGAGGGGGTTTCATTCGAAGGCCTTAGACACTGTCTTGGATCATTGTATTACTGAGAAAAGCTAAGTCTGAGTTATGGGGCAATGTTGCTATTACTGTGTTTAATATTATCCTGGTTCTGCTCACTTCAGTTTGCATCAGTCTATATATGTCTTCCTGGATTTTTCTGAATTTATTTATTTATTTTTTTGTAAGGCAAATGGGATTAAGTGGCTTGCCCAAGGCCACACAGGTAGGTAATTATTAAGAGTCTGAGGCCAGATTTGAACCCAGGTACTCCTGACTCCAAGGCCAGTGCGCTATCCGCTGCACCACCTAGCCACCCTTCCTGGGTTTTTCTGAAACCATTCAACTCATCATTTCTTCTATCACAGTCATATACTACAACTTGTTTAGTTGATGGGTATCAATTTCCAATTCTTTTTCATCACAAAAAAGTGTTTTAACCGAGATTTGAAGGAAACCAAGAAAGCCCAGACTAAGAGATGAGGAAGGAGAGCATTCCAGGAATGGGGGAGCACCAGAGAAAAGGCATGGAGCTGGAGGTGATGATGTTTGTCCTTCATTCTCGAAGAGGACCATGACATCAGGGAGGTGATGCCACGACAAGCACATGAACTGGATTTGTGTGATGTGGGTCTGTGCTAAGTCCCCAGCCTCACTTTCTCTTCCAGAGCCATCTGGGTCCGGTGGCCCAATAGAAATCAGGCCAACTGGAGATGGCCCTGGATGAGAGGCAATCAGGGTGAAGTGACTTGCCCAAGGTCACACAGCTAGTAAGTGGCAAGTGTCTGAAGTCAGACACAAACTCCCATCCTCCTGACAGCAAGGTACCAACCTCTATCTACTGCACCACCACCTAGCTGCCCTAAAGCTGGAGTGGAATGCTGTAGAAGGTTAGTGCCTCAGTGTCCCCTTCCCTTAAGAAGCTAGTATGAATGAATGAATAAAAATGCTTATTCTATGCTAGTCCCTGTACTTAGTGGTGTGGATAAAAATACAACCTCTGACCCCAAAGAACTTGTATTCCAATTGAGAGAGACCAAATACACAGAAGAGCAATGTCTCAGGAAGGTCCTTTTAGTCTGGGGAGTTTCAGACTTGGAGGGTGGAGGACAGCTCATTGGCACACCTCCTCCAGAAATAATGATGGTGTGGATTTGATTTGGTTCTTAGAGCCGGAAGCGGAAAGGGGGATTGGGGGGCAGGGGATATGTCTGTAGCAGCAGAAGTAGAAGGACCAAGTCAGTGGATGATAGCAGATCTGCCTTAGGTCCTTAGAACCTCACAGCTATGATGGTAGCTTCATTCATTCATGTTTTAGCTTCTTGGCATCAACACACCCATTTTACAGATGCAATAACTAAGGCTCAAAGAGACAAAGGGACTTATTTGTAGTCACATAATTCAAAAGCATCAGAACTTCAAACCCAGGGGTCTCCTAACCCGAAGACCAGTCTTTATTGTGCTGATTTTGCCCTTGCATGGGGTATAGGGATGTTCTTAGGGGATCTGCTTGGATCTGAGACCTCCCAGAAGTCTTGGAGTAAACTGGACTGAAACTTAGTATGAGTCAACCTTGGCAGCCCAAGGGATAACTAATATAATGGAAAGAATTCTAGGTTTGGACTCAGGACCTGGATTCGAATCATTACCTTGCCACCTACTGTCTGTATGACCTCGAGTAAGTCATTTCATTTCCTTTGTCAAATATAAGAGTCTGGATGTACGGTTTGTTGACTTTTTTCAGCCTCAGTTTCCTCATCTATAAAAAAAAATTGAACTAGATTATCTTTGCAACCCCTTTCAACCCTTAGATGGATGATCTCGTAGCCCTGTAATTCCACGAGGGGATGCCTAGCCCCTCAATGCCTCTTTGAAAGGTACCATCAGGACTCTCAGGAGGACTTATTAACCCCAAGATCTGGGCTGGGGTGGGCCAGAACAGAGCAGCTTCCAGCGGGGGAGAGGCCTATGTGGTGGGAGCTGTTGGCACCCAGCTGCCCAGAGTTGGCTCCTAGGAGAGGTGGGGAGAAATCTGGTGCTGGCTTAGCCTCTCTTGTTCATTCAGGAGGGGTGAGCTAACTGTATCTGTTAGAACAGAACTCTGGTTCCTGGATTAGACTAACCCATTTTCTTTCCCCTTTGGGAATGGTACTGACATGGATGGTACATGGAGGGGGGAAGGAAAAATGTTATTGTGCCCCTACCACACTTCTGAAGTTGTTTGGTGTAATGGGGCGGCCCAAAGTCTGACTTGGGTGAGATGTATTTTTAAGTGAGGATCTGGGCCAGGATGCACCAGCTGCTCCAGGCTGGCCTGGAGAGATCAGGGTTTCCTTCCCCCCCTCACACACACACACCCTGATGCCTTTCATCTCCTAATTTCCCAAGTGGGGAGGGTCCCACTGGCACACCCATGGAGGCTGCTCCCACCCACAGGGTTATTTCCCAGGGCCCTGGGCTCCTTCCCCCAGCCTTGAAACCCAATCCTCCCTTCCAGCTGGAGCCTGGAGCCCATGGCGGGCCAGGCCTTCCCTTGAGACACTGCAGAGCCCCCCAGCTCACTGGTTGGGAATTTACCCTGATCTGGGTTCCAAGGCAGCCAGGCTTGAGAACAAAGAGCAGGCTCAGATGTGTTCAAGCCCCCCCACCAGCCCCCCTGACTCCGGCTCCCCATCGAGGAGGGTGCTGGGGAAGGGGGTGGGGTAGGCTCCATGGGTGGGACACATACCATTCCCTAATGATGGCTTTTCAGTGGGCCAGCAGGGCCCAGGAGCCTGATCAGAACGCAGCTTGGGGCTGGGAAGGACCCTTAGGGACCAGCCAACAGCTAATCAGAAGCAGAACCACAAATCACACTTTGGCCTATCAAACTAGAGATGGGGGTGACCTCAGAAACCACTGAATCCAACCTCATCATCTCATAGAAGAGAAACCGAGGCCCCAGGAAGTTGTCACTTGCCCAAGTTACACAGGTGGGTATCAGGTAGGAGCTAGAGCTCCTCTCACTGAATTAAATCAAACCCCAACCTTCTCAATTTTTTTTGTTTTTTTGTTTTTTGCAAGGCAATGGGGTTAAGTGGCTTGCCCAAGGCCACACAGCTAGGTAATTATTAAATGTCTGAGACTGGATTTGAACCCAGGTACTCCTGACTCCAGGGCCAGTGCTCTATCCTCTGTGTCACCTAGCTGCCCCTAATACTCTCATTTTTATAGATGAAGAAACTGAGGCCCAAAGAAGTTGGGTCATTTACCTGATAACAAATAGCCAGTCAGAATCTGAACCCAGGTCTGGACTTCAAATCCTCTGCCCTTTTTATGACTCTGTGCTAAGCGTACTGAACTAATAGTGGAGGCTGAACTATGTATAATGGATATCCATTATACCTGTGAGGGGTCAGTGTAATCTCCTTTGCTTCCCCTCTCTTCTTTAATCTCAAAGGGGCAGGGTACTCTGAAAGCAGGGGTCCCTATCTCAGAACTCCCTCAGCCAGCCTTCAGGACAAAGCCCGATCGTTCCTAAGGCCTAAAACCCCTTTCTTCTTTCCAACTACTTTCCAGAACACCCCACTCTCCCAGTCTTCACATTGCAATCCCAAGCTCAGCTTGGCTTGGGTTTTCCAGACCTCTTAGAGATTTAGAGTCAGAAGACACTTGATGGGTCATTAGTTCCACTCCCTTGTTTTACACAGGAGGGAAACCAAGGGGCAGAATCATTTGTCCAAGCTCAAAGAGAGCAAGACCTACAAACACAGGTCCTCTGGGTCTAGATATGGCTCTGTTTCCCCTGCTCCCCCTCTCCCTGGGGAGCTCCCACAGTTCTCTCTAGGGCTCTCCTCCTATCCTTGTCCCCTTTAGGGTGGGGGGAAGGGAATCTGTAGTGACACCCAAGGGAGTTAGCTCTCTAATATTGTAGGTTGATAGTAGTTTCTTGAGAACCCTGACCCTTGACCTCAGAATAGTCCTGTTTTTTGTACAGGTCATGGGCAAACACTGGTTCTTGGTCTAATTAAGCCTTTCTCAGCAAGACTTTAGAGGGATCAAAGAAAATACTATTTTTTGCTTCTATATTTTTATTTCTAAATATGCAAAACCTTGCCAAGTCCCCCAAAGGGAGAGGTGAGAATATAGAATGCAGGGGTAGCCAGATAGTAGAGTGACAGCAGGACCTGATTTCAAATCTAGTCTTAGATCCTTGATTCGTACTGGCTGTATGACCTTGGGCAAGTCACTTAACCTCATTGCCCCATGAAAGAAAGAAAGAAAGAAAGAAAGAAAGAAAGAAAGAAAGAAAGAAAGAAAGAAAGAAGGAAGGAAAAAATTAAAAGTATGTGACCCATGAGAAACAGAGCTGCTAGGGAAGGAGGAAGCCACCAACTAATCCTAAAGCACCCACTGTGTGCCAAATACTGTGAATATACACTGTGAAATACTTCACAAATATGATTTTCAGCAGGCTAAACATTTTCCTGTAATCTGAGTCACTCCTTCATCTGACAAATATTCATTTCTATTAGGGATTATTCACACAATGAATATGCTGGAAAAACAATTTCCTCATAGATAATGGAATAAGCAATTTCAGCCCAGGCCAAGACTGAATTGATCCCAAATTGAGAATCAGGATGGCTTGAATGGCTGACTTTCCCTCTGGAGTTTTATATGGCTCAAATACTTTTTCAAAATCTATGACTTCAGCAGGGGAAATAATAGTCTCCATTGATATAGACAGAGCTCCCCTCCACAGAACAATCTGTGGGCAATTCAATCAAAGATTATCAAGAATGGGGGCAGCTAAGTGGCACAGTGGATAGAACACTGACCCCAGAGTCAGGAGGACCTGAGTTTAAATCCGACCTCAATAATTATCTAACTGTGTATGTGACCTTGGGCAAGTCACTTAACCCCATTGTCTTGCAATAAATAAATAAAGTCTAAGTATCCATTTCAAAAAAATGATCAAGAATGTATATGTGGAATTGTACTGGGGCTAAGGGAGAGTGTCTCCCTTCAAGGAACTTCCCTTCTAAAAGAAAATTTACAATGTGAAGGAACCATGGAGATAGTCTGGTCCAGCCCCTTGTTTTACAGATGAGGCGCCCAGGCATAGTATGATAGCAGCAGAGCTGGGCCTGCTACCCAGATGTTTTGACTCCCAATCCATATGGGATCAGCTGTCCCAGAATCATGGGCTTGCACAGTCTGCAAACTTGCCAGCTCTGGCTGTTGTCCTTATTCCAAACCAAAGATCGTTTCTGGATTTTTCTTCTTCCTCTCCCCTCTCTGCCTCTTACAGAATCTCCAGACTTGAAGGGACACCCAAGGCCATCTATTCTAGCCCATAACTCAAGATGAATTCCTTCTACAACATCCCCCCCCCCTCAAGTGACTATCTAGATTTCTAGGAAGGGGGCACTCACTACCTCTCAAAACAATTTTTTTTTTCTGTCTCTGGATAGCTCTGGCTAATTAGGAATGCTTTCTTTCCACCAAACCTTCATCTGCCTCTCTGCAACCCCACCCATTAACCTGGTTCTGATCTTAGGTATCAAATCTAACCCTTCCCTGTAGATATGACTATGATGGCATATATACTTAAAAACAACCATTATTTGCCTCCTGAGTAATTTCTCTACCAGGCTAAGCATCCTTGGTTCTTTTTCCTTATTAACCTCAATCCTTTGCCTCAGAAGCAGACAGGGAGTTGGGGTTAGGACTGGGCCCATGGCACAACTCAGACTTTGCCAGCTCATTGACTATAAAGTGGCCCAGTTTCCCTCTCCTAGCTAGTGTAGCTGAAGATCCCCTTGAGGCTGTGGGCAAAGATGGCAAGTCGCACAGTTGTGATGGGGGTGGGGCAGGTCTCTGGGGGAACATTCCTCTCTTGCTTGAGACCCCAGCTAGTTGACCAGAATCCTTTGTGGGGGCCCTACACAGCGTCTCTCCTTTGGTGAGATTTTGATCTCTCTGTATTAGCTGCAGGTTTTTTCGGGTCACATCAAAGGTTAGAATGCCATAGAAAGAGTTCCTTCTCCATGAATCATATTTCCCAAAATGTGTTCATTTGCAAAGAGTCTTGGGTTGCTTTACAGAATGCTGAGGGGGAGGAAGGGGCCCGTGGAGACCCTTAGAAAGTACTCCTGAGGAAATCATTGAAAATTCTCTGCAATTTAAAAAAAGAAGAAAAACATAACCCAACAACAACAACGTCCCTACAGAGCTCTGGTTCTTCTTAGAATTTCCTGTTTGTCTTTTGTTTGAAAATGAGACAGGGTTGGACCAGCAGCTCATCTTGGAGGTCAAGACAGAGTCACTGAGACAGAGAAAACTTCTGAGCCCCTGGGTTCCCCTGAGGAGACACAAAGAACAAATTAGGAAAGGGGGATTTTAAGAAGAGATACCCAGGAAGAGATTTATGCCTTGCAGTCTGGGTTGGCACAGATGAAAGTGGCACCATTTCCTTGTAAGAACCATGGAGACTGGCAAGAATCTTGTTCCAGAGTTCTCTGGGGCTCACCTGTACCTTCAACGATTTTCTGACCAACAGTGATATCTTGGGACCTTAGATTTTATGTACATTAGGATAAGCTTCTTCTAGTTTCCCTCTCAGGATACCTCCTACCCTTTCCCTTTGTCTACTCGTCAGAAACAAAATTTAGACAATTTTCAAAACTAGCGACAGAAGGCTAATGTGCTATTTTGACTGGTGTGTGATTCTGCCCATGTGGCTATTCCCACTATCAGATATAGATAACAACCTGCCCCCATCATATCTTATGTAGGTAACTTGGAACATTTATTCATTCATTCCTTCATTTATTCCTTCTTTCCTCCATAGCACAAAATAGAGCAATGAGTATAATAGAAAAATATGCAAAACATAAACTACATGCTATCAGTCACCCAACATTTATTAAGTGCCTACGATGTATCAGAAACAGCTCAATTTTTCTCATTGTTCAATCGTATGCAATTCTTTGTGACTTCATTTGTAATTTTCTGGGCAAAAAGCATAGAATGGTTTGCTATTCTCTTCTCCAGCTCATTTTACAGATGAGGAAACTGAGGCAAACAGGGTGAAGTGACTTGCCAAAGATCACAGAACTAATAAGTGTCAGAGGCCAGATTTGAACTCCGGAAGGTGAGTCTTCCTGATTCCAAGCCGGGTGCTTTATCCACTGCACCAACTAGCTGCCCTGTGTGCTAAATGGAACACTGTTGTGTTAGGAGGGATGCTGGTGCACTAGGGAATGCTTTCAGGAGAGGGTGGTCAGTTATACGCTTGCCACCAGCTGTTCTCCCACAATACACTTCTGCCTTTAGAAAGCCTACTTGCTCTTTATAATATAATGCACTCCTATTTTGGGAAGTCCTCCCCGATGACCAATTCTAGATGATTCTTCCCCTCCAGAATTTCAATAGCACTTAAGGTTGTGTCAGCCACTTGGCACTTGGCTTATAGTCGATCACTGCCTGGTTTTGTGGTTTTTGGGGTTCCCTGTTTTATCTCCTCTAGGGCTCTAAGGTCTTTGGAGCCAGTCCCTGAGTCTCACTCAATTCAATGAAGTCATCATTTATTAAGCACCCTCCATCATCTAGGGCTTCTGTTGGCTTTGGGTACAAAGACCAAGATCAAATAATCCCTGACCTCAAGAAGCTTTCATTTTACTCTATTGAGTCATTTAAGTCAAGTCAAGAAGCAGTAGGTATCGGGTATCTATTTTCATTAGGATTTGGAAATACAAAGGCAAAAATGAAATCGTATCTTCCCTTAAGGATCTAATGCTATCACAGGGGAGACAATGTATGTAGCTGCAGATGTAGTAAACCAGATATTAGGTCATCTTGGAGAAGATGATATGAACAGCTGTCGAGGTGGGGGATGGGGAAGGTGAGGATTCTTCACAGTAAGATCGTAATCAATGATTGCTGAATGAATAAATGAATGAATGAAAGGTAATAGCCTTGGAACTGCTGACGTCTTCTACTAATATCTGGTCCCGTAGTCAGGCCTTCTCTGCCATTGTTTGTTTGTTTGTTTTTGCAAGGTGCTGGGGTTAAGTGACTTGCCCAATGCCACACAGCTAGGTAATTATTAAATGTCTGAGGCCAGATTTGAACTCAGGTACTCCTGACTCCAGGGCTGGCACTCTATCCACTGCATCACCTAGCTACCCCTTGTCCTTATTTTTGAAGAAGACCATGACATCAGGGAGGTAATACACCATGACAAGCCCATGAACTGGATTTCAGTAAGGGAAGGCTGTGCTAAGTCACCAACCTCACTTTCTCCTGCAAGAGCCATCTGGGTTCAGTGACAGATATGAATCAGGATGACTGGAGATATGAGGCAATCAGAGTTAAGTGATTTGCCCAAGGTCACACAGCTAAGTGGCTGAGTCTGGATTCAAATTCCTGTCCTCCTGACTCCAAGGACAGTGCTCTAACCACTGCGCCATCTACCCTATGCTCCTTCTCTCCCATTATTGGTCTTGCGGCTATATGTCTTTACCCATGCTCAGTCTAAGACAGTGGCCTTCCCAAGATCTGCTTAATGAGGCTCTCCATTTCATTTCAAATATCAACTCTTCAACTTGCTACTGAAGGGCGACCCTCTGTAGGTAACCTCTAATCTGCCTTTTTATTCCTATTTCTGATCTGTTCCCTTCCCTGGCTCTAAATTCCAGCCACATTGGACAACTTTAGTCCTCCATCCTCAAGTGTTCTGGGAATAGCTATTCCCTCCAGATCATCAACCCTGAAACCAAAGTGGATCCTAATTCTCATCATCCAGTAGAGAACCTCGCATGGAGACAGAGACCTAGCAACTGTCTCTGCATCCAAGGCACCATCCCCTTCACCCCACTCTGAGGCTCCCAGTGTCTAGAAGGCACAGTGCCCTTCAGAAACCTTCCCTTTCAGGACTGAACTCAGGGCTCACCTCCTCCCTGAAGCCTTCCTTGTTCCTTACTCTTTAAATATTCTTAGTTATATCTATCTCAATCCTTCCCTCTCCTCTCAGAATGTATAGAAACCCTGTTCCATTGGCACAGTAGATAGCACAGCAGCCCTGAAGTCAAAAGGACCTGAGTTCAAATCCATCCCCAGACACTTAATAGCTCTGTGACCTTGGGCAAGTCACTCGCATCCAGGAACATCTCTAGTTTTCCTGATTCGTATCTGGCCACTGGACCCAGCTGACTCTGAGGACAAAGTGAAAATGGTGACCCAGCAATATCAAGTCATATGGATGCCATGGCAACACCTCCCTGATGTCATGGTCTTCTTTGAGAACAAAGGACAGACATCAATATGTGTCTATAGAGGGTCTGTTCCTTGGAAGCAGAGACAAACTTCCTTAGAAACATTACTCAGGCAATGCCTTGTTCTTGGTAGACAATTAATAATTGCTCAGTGAATTAAACTAAACCTGTGTATCCATTATAAGTGTTTCTGCATCCCTATTCATCCTGGTAGAACAGAAGTACCTTGAGGACAGGCCTGTGCCATTTTTTGAAACTTAAAAGTTTTTTTTTTAATTAAGACCTCCTACTTGACTTTACTCATTTCTGAATATGTCTGCCAACCCACTGAGCAAAGTCAAAATTAAACCAATCTCAAAATGACAGCAGTCGCAATGGACAGTATACACTATGCCTTTGGGTGGTACCAACAGTGGATAGAGCTCCGGGGCTGGAGTTAAGAAATCCTGAGCTAAAATCCAAGCCTCAGATACTGATGAGCTGTGCAAGTCATTTAACTGCTGTCTGCCTCAGTTTCCTCATGTAAAATGAAAAAAAAACCCCAGAACACCTAAATTGCATGGTTGTTGTAAAGATCCAAAGAAAAAGAAAACTCATTCTAAAGCCTTCAGTGTATTGTGTAGTTTGTAGTAGGCGCTTTATAATACTTCTCTTCCTTCCCCTTCCCCTATTGCCCTCTGCCTCTCCAAAGGAAAGAGAGGGGGTATATTTCCTCCCTCTTCTCAGGAGCCAAGCTTGATTATTACCATTACACAGTATTTGGCTCTGTTTTAATATACTTTTCGACTAAGTCATTTTTCATCTTCGCATTCCCAGTGCCCTGCCCAGAGTTTTGATAAATGTTTGTTGAAAAGAAATGACAAGGGGAACTGCCTATAAGGCGAAAGAGATTCTCAACAAGGCCATAAAGCAAATCCCACCTGCTTCTCCGTTCCTTCAGGCCAGCCGAGACTGCACCAAAGGCAGTGTTACTTAGTGGTCAGTGGCTTGGAAACCTGGAGACGTGGGTTGGAACCCTACCTCAGGTACCTTTTGACTAGGAGAGCCAGCCAAAAGTCCAATGGGCTGTCAGGGGGGATGGCTCAGTTACTTGGGGGGAATCATCCTTGAACCCTTTTATACAGGCTTCTAGCAAACTTTCTCTGGGCTGTTCTCCTGGGAAGGTAGGACAAAATGGTCACTGAGGTCCTTCCCCTCCAAGACTTAGCACAATGACTGCTCAACTGATTTAACTGACTGCTTTCCAACTCTAGAAGGCAATGTGATGCTGTGACCCTAGGTACATCACTTAACCACTTGGAGCCTCGGTTTCCTCAGCCATGTAATAGGAATAATAAGACTTGTCTTTCTTCCCTCCCTTTTTCCCTTACAATGCCATTTATGAGGGAAGTACTTTGCCAGCCTTCCCAGGGGAGAGAGATTGGAGTTCTTCTTCCTAGAGCTCTCTCCTGGTCTCCTCTCCCACCAGCAAGGCCATGGTTGGCCACTCCACAGCTCCAGCCTCTCATTGCTTCCTCTTGGGTTTATTCCTTCCAGACACAGAGTTACTGCTTTTCATTTGGAGCCCTCTTCCAAGTTATGGTATTTCAGTTGTTTTTTCAAAGCCTCCCTCCCCCTTCCCTTTTCCCCTGTGGCAGGATTCCTAAGAAGAATCGTTTTTCTGGAAAGAGCAAATGAACACATATTCTCTCTGGCTGCAACATTCCAAGAGCACCATGTCAGAGAGAGAGAGAGAGAGAGAGAGAGAGAGAGAGAGAGAGAGAGAGAGAGAGAGAGAGAGAGAAGAGAGAGAGAGAGGGAGAGAGACAGAGACAGAGAGACAGACAGACAGACAGACAGACAGACAGAGACAAAGAGACAGAGGCAGACAGAGAGAGACAGTGAAAGAACAAGAAGGAGAAAGAGTGAGAAAAAAACAAGAAAGAGAAAGAAATTGTTAAAGCAAGAGAGAGTAAGGATAAGGAGAGAAGAGGGGAGAAAGAGTGAGGTTGAATAAGAGAGAATGGTAGTGAGAAAGAATGAGAGAGAGAAAGAGACTGAGAAAAAGCAAGAAAGAGAAAAAATGAAAAAGAGCAACAGAGAGAAAGGGAAAGGAAAGAAGAGGGGAGTAAGTGAGAGTGACAGAGAGGAAGAGACAGAGACAGAGACAAAGACAGAGACAGACAGAGACAGAGAGACAGAGAGTGACAGAGAGAGAGAGAGGTAGGATCTGGGAAACCTGGCAATGCTGGTCAGCAACCTGGGTGACAGTTGAGGAAGGTTTCCATGAGTACCTTTGGCAAGTCAAGCTCTCCCAGCTGGGATATGGGGAGCTGCTGTTACAAGGCTCTGCCTCAGTGGGCCCCAGGATGCCCCAGGGAGGCTGCAGCTGGTTGGGAGAGCAGCTGCCCACCTGCTGGCTGCCATCAACAGCCTAGAACCATATGGTCTGCCTCTAGACTCACCACCACCATCCCCCCCATCTCTGGAAGGGGTCATGTGTGTCTGGTGTGTGTGTGTGTGTGTGTGTGTGTGTGTGTGTGTGTGCACAAATGACTGAGATGTATGTGTATGAGTGTGTGCTGGCCCCAGGATTGGACCCATGAATCCCAGACCAGGAATGAGGGAGGAGGCAGGGGCCTTCGAAACTGGCTGTCAGCCCTCTTTCTCTCTCAATGGCTTGGCTGGAGTGATAGCTACAGTCAGTTACTTCTGGTGTGTGGGTGTGGTTGGGTGTCTGTGGGTATGGTGTGGGGGGCATGTGCTGGGAGGGGGAAGGGAGTATCTGTATTTGGAGTGGGATATAAGTTGGGGGGGATAATTGTGTATTGGGATGTTCCTTTTAAACTTATCTTTCTAGGCTGGGTTTTGTGAGAAGAGATAAGAATGGATAGAAGGTCAATTTTAGAATCTAGAGCTAGAGGTGACCTTCTAAGGAACATCTGGTTCAACCCATTTATTTTCTAGGAAAGGAAACTGAGGACCAGAATGGGTAAGTGGTCATCTCGGTAATGAGCTGAGATTTGGTCTGCATTTCCAGAGGTAATGCTCACCGTTACCTGTGTGACAATACACTGGACTCAGAGTCGGGAAGGCCTGGGTTCTAACCAGTTATTCAATCACAGGCAAATAATTTTACTGTTTTAAGTCTCAATTTTTTTCATCTGGAAAATGAAGAGGTGGATACTGTGATTGCTATAGTCCCTTTTAGTCCTATAGCTGTGATCCTTATGATCCTATGCTGCTGCCCCTCTTTGGAAGGAAATGAGGAGAAAGTGACTGTTCCAATCCTACAGGACCTGACACATAGTAGGGACTTAATAAATGCTTACTGAATTTAATTTGATCAATTCTCTCCTATACCTTCCCCTATCAAATGAACTTCAGAGCCTTCCCACTCTCTTTGTGTGTACATGTGACTGGGACTTAATAGCCATTGGTCTGTTCATTTATTCTTTCTAAATATTATTTATTAAGTACTTACTCTGTATGAAGCACTGACAAGATATACAAAAACAAATTATACACAATCTCCACTCTCTAGAGTTTACAGTCTAATACGTATGTGTTAAAAAAAAAATCAGCTGTCCCATAGATCAACATTTCACACCCCATACCAAGAGAAGGTTGAAATGAAAGACAAAAAGGGTGATACCATAAGCCAATTAGAAGAAGAAATAGATCTATGGAAAGGGGAGGATTTACGACCAAATAAGAGATAGAGAACATTATAAATTACAAGATTGTTCATTTTGACTAATTAAATCTAAATGTTTTTGCACAAATAAAAGCAATGCAGCCAAGATTAGAAGGAATGCAGAAAGCTGGGAAACAATTTTCACAGCTAGTGTTTCCAATAAAGGACTCATTTCTAAAATAAATAGAGAACTGAGTCAAATTTATAAGAATACACATCATTCTCCTATTGATAGAGGGTCAAAGGATATGAATAAGTAGTTTTCAAATGAAGAAACTCATTTGAAAAAATGCTCCAAATCATTACTGATGGGAGAAATGCAAATTAACACAACTCTGTGGTATCACTTCATACATTTCAGCTTAGCTAAAATGATAAAAAAGGAAAATGGTCAATGTTGAAGGGGAAGTGGGAAACTGGGACACTAATGTATTGTTGGTGAAATTGTGAACTAATCCAACCATTCTGGTCCTCCTGTCTCCAGGGCCATTGCTCTATCCACTGTGCCACCTAGCTGACCCCCCTAATCCAACCATACTGGAGAGAGAAAGCTGCAATAAAACTGTGCCTACCCTTTGATTCAACAATACTACAAATAAATTTATATCCCAAAGAGATAATAAAAAGGGGAAACAAACCACATATACAAAAATTTTCATAGCATCTCTCTTTGTAGCAGCAAAGAATTGGAAATTGAGGGGATGCCCATCAACTGGGAAGTAGTTGAGCAAGTTATGGTACATGAATGTTATGTGGTACTATTTTGTAAGAAATCATTGAGCTGACTGACTTTAGAAAAGCCTCGAAAGACTTGCATGAACCGATATTGAGCAAAATGAGCAGAACCAGAAAAACACTTGTGCACATTAATAGCAACATTATGAGGAGGTGGCTCAATGGAAAGAGCACTGGCCCTGGAATCAGAAGGACCTGAGTTCAAATCCAGCCTCATACACTTCATACTAGCTGTGTGACCACGGGCAAGTCACTTAACCCCATTTCCCCACCAAAATAAAGCAAAACAAAAAACCTGCAACACTGTGAGATGATCAACTATGATGGATGTAGCTCCACTCAGCAGCTCATAGATCAGTAGGCAGCTGAGAGACCTCTTATGAAAAATACAATCCATATCCAGAGAGAAAAAACTATGGAGTCTGAATATAGAGCAAAGCATACTATGATCACTTTTTAAAGTTTCTTTTATGTTGTTCTTTGTTCTTATGTTTTTTTCCTCCTTTAGTCTAATTCTTTCATACCATGACTAATATGGTAATATGTTCGACACAATTGGACCTATACAACCTACATCAGATTGTTCATGGCCATAGGGACTGGGGAGGGAAGGGAGGGTGGCAAAAAAAAAATGTGGAACTCAAAAACTTGCAAAGGGATAAATGTTGAAAACTCTTTGCATGGAATTGGAAAAAAATAAAATAAAAGCTTTGTTGAAAAAATTAGAAAAGGAAAAGCTCCTGTCAATTGGTCTCTTTCCTGCAGGCCAGTGCTCACGATTCTTTTGTGAGTCTCGGGGCTATTTCAACTCATTTGTGAGGCAGACTTTCAGCTGTACCCAGCCAACAATAACAATAAAAAAGCTTCATGTTTAATCTGTATTTGAATTTGCTTACCTCGAAGCAGCCACTCTGCCAGATCAGTCTTATAGTAAGCTAACACTAGAGCCAGGCAATTTACCCTGGTCCTTTATTGAACAAGTCTGGTATGGCAGCTGGCAGTCTTTATCCTGCATTCTTGGCACTATCATTTTTCTCCCTATACATGTGTGGGAAGATATATACATACATATATATATATACACACACACACACACACACACACACACACACACACACACATATGTATATATGTCAATGTGTAGGTGTGGACATATGCATACATGTATGTTCCAGCTTAGGAGCTAGACTTGGATTCTGGAGAGCTCAGGTCAAACCTCAGCTCTGTTACTTCCCAGTTGGGTGACTTTGCACAAGTCATTTCAAATCTCTGAACCTCAGTTTCTTCATCTGCAAAATGAGGATATTAGTACTTTCACTATTGTCTTTTCAGGGCAAAGAAATCAATTTACAAATATTAAAACACACTAATGATGGATGATGTTATAAATTTCATTGCAGGGGTGATTTCTAAAACCTAAGTTATTGTGAAGGGCATATAATGAGCTTGGCATTCTACATGATGTTCTCCCACGATGTTGAGGTTGCTTTAGCTGACCTTCTTACCTTAGGACCACGAGATCTGAAAAGGCATTTCATTTAAATATTGCTTATGTCTAACTTCAGACTCTCAGGATCACTATCAGTCATGGAGAATCTGGGAGATTTCTTTCTAAGGAACAAATCTCATCTAAGTATGATGTATATGAAAGGTTCCCCTTTTTTATTCGAACTGCACATCTCAAAGTATGTTAGATCCATAGCTCTGATTTCCCAGGATCTCAGTATTTGGAAACAGAGAGGTCATTCAGTACAACTCTTCATTTTACAAAGTGGGAAACTGAGGATCATGGTGGTTGTAGTTTGGCTAAGATCTTACAGGAGGTAAGCAGCTGAGCTAAGATTTGAACTCAGGACTTCTGGTCCAATGCCCTTCTTACTATAACATACTGGCTTTTTTCCAATTACTATTTGAAAGTCCAACCTAAATTAGACTCAACTCCTCTAATCATGGATCTGGAGTTTTGGGAGAGAAACTCTACTGTTGCAATGTAGTCTCCTTCTTGTCAGAACCTGTAGAAGGACCTTGGAGAAGCAGGATTGAATTACTAGAGGTAACTTCCTCTTAGGGGTCCATCAGGACCACCTCTTTTCCCAGATCTTCTGCACAGAAAGGAAAGAAAAGTAAGTGTCTGTCTTTGGTTCTCTACTCTTTCCTCTCAACATTCTCTTCAAGTAAGTGGTTATTGATGCCCATGCCCCTGAGCTAATTGTTGAGTTTTCTTTGCTGGATCTTCTGCCAATTCATGCCCATTAACTCTGGATATTTCCTAAGTCTTTTCCCTAGTCTACTTCTCTTTGCCCTTTGTAGTACTATCTCACTTGGTGATCTTATAAGCCTTGTAAATTCAATGATCATCTTTCCAGAGCTGATTCTCAGAGATATGGATCAAGGCCTAGTTTGTCTTCTGAGCCTTCAGTCACTTCACTAAGTACCTCTTGGATATCTTCAGATAGATGTCCCACAAACATCTGAAACTCAACAAGTCCAAAACTGAACGCACTCTCTTTCTCCCCACTCAAATCAACTCCCTCTTTCCCAACCTTCCTATTTCTGTTGAGAGCACTACCATCTTCCTAGTCACCCTGGTTCCCAACCCAGAATTATTCTCAATTCCTCACTTTCTCCCCCCCCCCCAATCCATTGAATCTATTTTGAAGACCTGTCCATTTTTACTGTTGACTATATGTCTCTCACATATAGTCACCTCCGACACTGAGGTTTTCTTTAGGGACATCATCTATATTTTTCAATGACCCAAAGTCCCCAAAATCCTTTCAATTTGATTAAGGACATATTGTCAAACAGCTTCTTTTTGAATTATCGATCAAATGAATTATACTATGTGGACCCTCTGTGATTAATTGGTGTGAAGGTGGACCCCAGCTCTTCCACTTTCTTTGTTCTCTTTTTTCTCCCCATCCCCCACATGGAGACCTCATGGTCCACTCTGACTCTGCCTTTTTTCTTGCCTGGCATAAATTCCAGTCCTCCTGCCTCTTCCTTCAATGACTTCCATACTCATCTTCTCCTTTCTGTTGCTTTCCTTCACACACTTTATATTCTGCCCAAATAGACCAAATACTTTCCTATCTCTTCCCTTGCTTCGCTCATACTATTCCTCCTGCCTGCCATGCCCAGTGTATGTTCTCTTCTCTATTAACCATAAATCCAATCTAACCATCTGTACTTCAAGAGGGAGTATCAGCAAAAACGTTGATGGTCGTGTAATCATTGACATTCATTTCTTCCTTCAATTCAACAGGCATATTTATTAAGCATCAACCATGTGTGCTAAGTGATGAGGATACAAAACAGAACCAATTAATCAACACATGCTTATTAAGCACCTTCTGTTTGCCAGATTGAGGGCTACGTGATGGAGTTACAAAAAGGATCAATCATCAATAAGAATTTATTAAGAACTGATTATGTGTCAGATTTGGCACTGGAATAGGAAAGCAAAAGAATAAACAAAATTCCTGCCCTCAAGGAGTTTCTCGTTTATTGGAGGGGGGAGATGTCCCCAGATAGCCATAGTAGAGGGGAATTAGAAGGAGGAGAGCATTTCTTCTGGGGAAAGGGGAGGGATATATCTTGACAGACTTCAGAGAGAAGGACTGAGCCTTGAAGGAAGACGACTCTGAGTCAAAACTGAGGCAAAAGGGTCTTCTGGATGAAATAAAGGTAGATATTCAGAACTGCCAAGTTCCAATTGAATACTTGGAGACTTAGAGGTGGACTTCCAGCTGGTCTTTCTTGAGAAACTTGGGCTAGGAGATGATGAGGCATTACCTTAGTAACCACTGAGCTAGAGAAGATGAGGACCCAATGAAAATTCAAGAGGGTTGGACCTCTGTCTGTCATTATCTTCTTTCTGGCTGAGAAGTATGGGAATTGCTTCAAGCAATTGCTTCAAGAGGATTTGACCCTCTCTTTGGGGGGAAGCAGTCTGAATACAGATAAGTAAATTCAGAATACATTTGAAATAAATATGAAATAGAAAAGCAGCCTGTGATTTTGGTGTCCAGAATACCAGGGTCAAGTCTCTCCTCTTGACTATGTGACTTTAGACAAGTCACTTAATCTTTCAATGGTTAGATCAGGGACAGGAAATGTCTGACCTACAGTCCATTAAGGCCCATCAAAGCCCATAAGGCTAGGATAACTGCAGGTAGGACCTGAAATTCAATAAATCTAGGAGCTTTTTAGCAATGAATTAATTGCTTGACCAAATATAGCAGGGTAATTTTTAAGTTTATAATTTTTGTATGGCCCATGAATGATTTTATAAATATCCAAATGACCTTTGGCAGAAAAGAAGGTTCCCCATCCTGCTCTAAATCAATTCACAAAGAGTCTTAAATTTCAGAGATATTAACTTGCACTGGTAGAGTGTTGCCTTATATTCCTTTTATAAATGAAACCACAGTTCCAGTCCCCATCCCTAATAGAATAGTAGTAGTAGTAGTAAATAACATTAATAAAGATCTTTATTCATATTATCTCACTCAATTATGAGAATTTCGATAGCTTAATCCATGCTAGGTTGGTAAGAACTGGTCAGAGTTTAATGGGAATTCCCTGGAGAGGACAATCCCTTCAGCCTGAGGGGATCAGAGCAGACTTCTAGGAGGAGAAAATATTAGATCTGGTTCTTGAAGGATAAGAAAAAGGGACGAATATCAACAGGTGGAAGCTATTTAGAGAGGGGGTGAGGGTTGAAGGATATTCCGTAGAATTCCAGAATCTCAGATTTGAAGGGACCTCAAAGATCATCTAGTTCACTTGAACGTGAATAAGTATCCTTTCTACAACACCTCCAACAAGGGGCTGTCCAGTCTCTACTCTGATGATTTTCAGTGTGGAGGGGACCATCCAAGGCTATCCCTATGCCTCTTCTGGGAAAACTTATTTTGGGGAGTTTTTCTACCCAATCAGGTAAGGAAAATTTGGATGTTGATCTCTGAGATATTGGTTCTGAAGGCTTATATCAATCACATCTCCAACCCAACCAGACCTCCATATTGCTGTTTCTCCTCCTTCTAGACCAGTCTGTTGAATCTGACACTGTTGACCACCCTCTCTCCTCTCTGGGTTTTCATGGCATTGCTTTCTCTTGGTTCTCCTATCTCTCTGACCTCTCTTTCTCTGTCTCCTTCACTTGCTCATTCTTCTAATTATATGTCCTAATTGCCCAAAGCCCTCTTCTCTTCTCTCTCTCTCTGTCTGTCTGTCTGTCTCTCTCTCTCTCATCTCATCAACTTCCATGGGTTTAACCATCATTTTTTTTTTAGTTTTTTTGCAAGGCAAATGGGGTTAAGTGGCTTGCCCAAGGCCACACAGCTAGGTCATTATTAAGTGTCTGAGACCGCATTTGAACCCAGGTACTCCTGACTCCAGGGTCGGTGCTTTATCCACAGGGCTGGTGCTTTATCCACTGCACTACCTAGCCGCCCCTTTAACCATCATTTCTATGCAATTTATGTAACCCTGATCTTTGCCAAGTGATTGATCCCCAAACTATTAATTTCCTATTGGATATATTAAACTGTATAGTCTAGAGATATCTAAAACTCAACATGTTTATAACTGACCTCCTTATTGTCCCTCACCCAAACTTTCCCTTCTTCTGAAAGTCTTCAATTATGTGCAAGATACCACCACCCTCTGAGGTACACTCCTCAGCCCCTCAATCTCTATCACCTCTCATATCCAAATCAGTTGCCAAATCTTTGCCATTTCTACCTCCATAATGCTTTGAGCACTGGATCCCTCCTTCCAACTACCATGGCTACCATCTTGGTTCAGGCCCTCTTCACCTCTCACCTACATTATTACAATATCTAATTGATCTCTGTCCCAAGTCTCTCCCCAATGTAGTTCATCCTACACACTACTGCCAAAAGAATGTTCCTTAAGCTCAGCTCTGACCATGTGACTTCCCTACACAAAGGACTCCCATGGCTTCCTATTGCCTCTAGGATCAAATTCAAAATCCTTTGTTTTGCTTTTTAAAAGCCCTTCACAACCTATGCCTAACCTACCTTTCCAGCCTCCTTGGATATTAATCTGCCTCCCACACTCCTCCATCCTGCCAAACCAGTCTTCTTTCTGCTCCTCACACAGAACACTACACTTCCCATCTCCATGCCATTGAACAAGCTGTCCCTTCCCCCTCATCTCTACTTCTTTAGGTCCCCTTCTCCCTTCAGAATTTAGGGCACCTTTTCCATGAAACCTTTCCTCATCCCCCAACTGCTCTTGTTTTCTCTCCCTGTCCCTAATATACTCGCTAATGAACTACTTATGTATTTAAATATTTATACCTTATATATTTTATATCTATTTGTTGTCAATTCCTTGGAAGTAGGGATAGTTTCCTTCTTTGTCCTTGTATCCTCATTGTCTAACACAATGTTTGGTACACAGCAGGTGATTAATAAACGTTTGATTGATTGATCTTCACCTCATATTTCACAGTTCTACTTTCCAGCTCCCATGGAATCTTTCATCTATTGCCCTGGAGACCAGGGAATAATAAATAGATTAAAAATTACTATTCCTGGAAAGAAGTCAATCACTCTAGGACTCCCATCTCTATTCCCTCAGTTTTCTAAAACTTTCCTCTCTGACTGCCACTCACCTACCTAAATACATTATCTCTCCCCAGTAGAATGGAAGTTCCTTGAAAGCAGGGAGTATCTTGCTTTTTAAAATTTGTATCTCTAATTCTTGTATCCCCAACATGTAATTGTGGTAAATATTTTTTCACCCATCCTTCCATCCATCCCTCCATCCTTCTATCACTCCATTCTTCCACTTATCCATCACACCATCCATCCCTCCCTCCTGTCTTACATTCTTCTGTCCTTCCATATATTCCTCCATCCTTCCATACATCCTTCTACCCTCCCATTTATCCATCCATCCATCCATCCATCCATCCATCCATCCATCCATCCATCTATCCATCCACCTATTCAGCCAGCCAGCCAGCCAGTCCTTAATAGTGAGGACCAAGTGATCTCTTTTATGCAGTTGGGCAGATGTCCTTGGGTTCTGATCAGCTTGATAACATAGCTGACTCAGAGGAAGAGATCTGTTCTTGGGGATATACTACCCCTTCCCTCCACTGTATCTCTCCATTGCACAAGAGTTTTATGTTCTGTGACTAAAGAAGCTGACTGATCCCTCCCTTCTACCTGCCTTCTGCCTATCACCCCAGGTGACAGGTCTTTGGGTATTTGTCCTTTGGAGAAGCAGCATCTACAGAGTCCTTGGGGTAGGATATGAGGTCTTAGGACCCTGGCCTGAGGTCATTTTAAAGGACGAGGGGAATGAGGGGATCCCCTCCCTCTCCACTAGGAAGCAGAGACTCCAGGACACTGTGGCTGGGGAGTCGGAGAAAGGAGCAGGACAGGACAGCGGAGTCACCCCCTTGTTGTTTGGTGCCTTCCTAGTTTGACTAATTGTTCAGGCTCAGCCGTACAAATGCTACTTGAGGCTTTCAGTGGGCCCTCACATCAAAGGGCACTGCTGAAAGAGGATGAGATGAGATGAAGTGGGCAGGAGCTCATTTGAATTGTCTATGATGGAGGCTGGGAAGAAGCACCATGTGGCTCCTTCCTGTTTTAACCAATCGTTCTTGTTAGCTAAGAGTGTGGTTGAGTAAATATGGAGTTGACTTTGAGTCAGGAAGAGCCAAGTTCAAGTACTCTCTTTGATACCTACTGGCTGGGTGACCCATGGGGAACTGCTTAACCTTTCTTTGCCTGAGTAGCTCTGTAGGCTACAAGATGCAGAGTACATTAACAGAATGAAATTATAGACTTTGTAAGGGAAAAAAAAATCTTACCAACTGCTACTGACAATGGTCAAAGTCTTCAATGTACTTTAAAATTAGCACCCTAGGGCATAGCCCCAGTGACCTCCTCCTAGTTAGACCTCTAGATGGTACGGTGAGTAGAGCAAAGTCCTGGAATCAAGAAGACCTGAGTTCAAATCTAACATCAGACACTTCTTAGCTCTGACCCTGAGCAAGTCACTTCCCCCATTTTCCTCAGTTTCCTCATCTGTAAAATGAGCTGCAGAAGGAAATGGTAAAACGTGCTAGTATCTCCTCCAAAGAAAACCCCAAAGGGAGTCAAACAGAGTGAGGCATGACTGAAAAAAATGAATGAACAACAAATGTCAGACACTGGAGCTTCCCTGTGCTCCGATCCCATTTTCCAAAGAACGAAGCAATAGACATCAGAGCTTTTCTTGAGGTACCTCTGAAGAGAGGGGGGTATGGGGGAGTCCCGGTTAATGAGCTAATGAATTCAGCTATGCCATTTGCAAGGCTTAAGGAGCTCAGAGAGAGCAAAGATTTCAGCTGAAAGCAGCCACCTCTGACTTTGCCAGATCTCCCCTCCTGGGCTCTGGGGGGAGGGGGAAGCAAAGTCAGCAACATTTGTCTTGCTGCCCTTCCACCTCCCTTTCCACACCTCTCCTCCATCCAAGAGGCCTCGATTCCCCAGATTCCCCTGACTTCAGTGTTCCCCCGCTGACTCCAGCCCCCACTGCAATGAATGCTCCGCCCGGATCTTTCCCCTGCAGATCCACCCCACCCATGCTCCAAAGTCGACTTTGTAAAACTCGGCTCCTTTTCATGGTTTTGAGCTCCTTTCAATATTAAGAGGAAAATAAATTACTCTTGAACCTGGACTAATTTATACTAAGTTGTGCATGACTAATAGGCCACCACTCACAGATTCTTTTCATTTGAATGAATTTGCATTTTAAAAGAGGATACAAGGTAATCTAAAGGATTCTTCTTATTGCTGTGTCACTTCAGACTCTTCATGACCCCATTTGGGGTTTTCTGGGCAAAGATACTGGAGGGGTTGGCCATTTCCTTCTCTGGCTCATTTGACAGTAGAGGAAACTGAGGCAACCAAAATGAAGTGACTTACCCAGGGTCAGTTAGTAAGTGTCTGAAGTCACATTTGAACTCATGAAGATGGTGCCATTTTAGCCTGCCCTGGGAGGGAAGAGGGATGGGAGGATTCCCAGAAAGTCACTGCGCTTCCTTCACAGGGTAGAGCCCTACCCACTTCCTGTCTGACACCTGAGGCTGGTCCAGTTCAGCCCCTTCACTGCTAAGGGCAATATACTCATCACATGGAGGCCATGGACAAGGTCACCCATCATAATTCAAGTTCAGAATCCAGGTCCCATTGTCCTGGATGGAACTGGGCCTGCCAGTCTGGAGATAGTTTCTTCCCAGAACACCTAGGCCTTGATTACATTCTGTTGAGAGATGGAGGAAGACTTAGGTATCTGATTATCTGGGCGCTATTGATCTGAAGGGCAAATAAATGCACAGCTGATAGCTGGGCCTAGGCTCAGGAAGACTTCTTCTTGAGTTCAAATTCAGTTTCAGACAGTTACTATGTGACACTAGGCAAGTCACTTCACTCTGACTCAGTTTCTTCATCTGTAAAATGAACTGGAAATGAAAAAATGGTGAATCACTATAGTATCTTTGCTAAGAAAACCCCAAATACGGTTACAGAGACTTGAACAGGACTTGAACGGGACTGAAATGACTGAACAACAAATTGACCTGGGATTCTTTGATGGACCTTCCAAGAATTTTATCTTGATTTTCCTAAAGTACAAGGTTAACTGTGTCATTCATTTGCTCAGTAAAATCCAGTGATTCCCTGTTACCTCTGTGATCCAAGACAACCTCCCCTGGTGGGCACTGAAAGCCCTCTACAGCCTAACTTTGTCCCTCTTTCCAGCCTGGGTAAACATTGCTCTCCCCCTTACAAACATTTCATTTTAGCCCAACTAGTCTTCTTCCACATGAACCTCTCTCTCCCATCTCCCAATGTTTGTACAGGCCACTCCCTATGTGTTGGTTTTTTTTTTTAGTTTTTGCAAGGCTATGGGGTTAAAGTGGCTTGCCCAAGGCCCCATAGCTAAGTGAGGTCCATTTTGAACTCAGGTCCTCCTAACTCCAGGGAAGGTGCTCTATCCATTGTACCACCTAGCTGCCCCTGAATCTTTAGTTTCTTTCAAAACTTAGTTCAACAACTTCTGCTTGAAGCCTTTTCTGATCTCTCTCCACCATTCACTCAATTCATTCAACAAACATTAGGTGTGGGGCAGCTAGGTGGCACAGTGGATAGAGGACCAGCCCTGGAGTCAGGAGTTCCTGGGTTCAAATGTGGTCTCAGACACTTAATAATTACCTAGCTGTGTGGCCTTGGGCAAGCCACTTAACCCCATTTGCCTTGCAAAGAAAAGAAAACTTCTTAAAAAAACCAAAAACAAACATTAGGTGCCTACTCATTCCAGACCCTAGCAGCTAAAGGCTCAACCCCAAAGCTTCATGTATTTTATATACTTATATTCAAAAATGTTGTACCACTATTGAATGTAAGCTCTCTGAGGTTAGGAATTATTTTCATTCATTGTATTTGTACTATCATGGACAGTAAGATGGTAGAGATGGTAATCTGGCAGACCTGAACCCAAGTCCATCCTTAGACAAGAGCTTTGTATGACTGGGCAAACTGGAGGCTTGCCTCAGTTTCCTCAACTGTAGATAAAAATGTCACTTACCTCCCAGAGTTGTTGATCAAATGATTGAAAATCACATGAAATAGTGTTTATAAAGTATCTGTCACCTAGTAGGAGCTTATTATCTTTTACTCTCTGGTGATCTGATCAGTTAGGGGGAAGGCGCTACTGCTGGTGATCTGATAGCTCCTTCCCTTTTTACTGGGAAGTTCAAGCAGAATAAAAACTTCATTTGGTTCAGATAAGAGATTTATATGAAACTTGGTATCCCAAAGAATTCTGCTCTCAGAGTCCAAAGCTCTGTTTACCTTGTTCTTCTGGCTTGAGTCTGTGCACTAGCATCTTAGCCTTTGGTCCAAATGAAACAAGTCTGACCTTTTGTGTTCCAGGAGAGAAGCAATGGACTTAAACTCATTTAGTTCTGTCTATCAGGGTTAAGAGACTTGCCCAGGATCATACAACTAATAAGTGTCTGAGGTCAGATTTGAATATTCAATTCTGGGCATTACAAGTTATGATGAACATTAATAAGCTGGAGAACATTCAGAGAAAGGGAACCAGTTTGAGGAAAGGTCTATTATATATTATATGACATATATTACTGGTTAGCATTTAAATTTTGCAAAGTGCTCCATAAACATTATCTCATTTGATCCACACAACAATCCTGATAGGCTGATACTATTATTATCATCCCCATTTTACAGATGGGGAAACAGGCAGACTGGTTGAGTGATTTCCCCAAGGTCCCTCAGTTAGTAAGCATCACAGGTAGGAGTTTGGGTCTTCCTGGCTCCAAGTCCAAAGAGTCATTCACTGTGTCATTGGGTGAAGAAACTGGATCAGTGTAGTGGAGAGAAAAGGCTATGATAGCTGTGGTTAGGCCTTTATAGGGTTGTCATATTGGAGAAGGATTAGCCTCATTTTGTTTGGTCTCAGAAGACAGAGCCAAAGGAAATTGGAGAAAGTGAGGCCTCTCCTAACAATGAGAGCTATCCCAAAGTAGAATGGCCTGAAGAGGTGGCTGGTAGGAAGGGGACTTCAAGCCAAGAGTGGACAACTATTGCAAGATATAACAGGATTCTAGCAGCTGTGATTTGGACAGAAAGGCCACCAAAATCCCTTCTAAATCTCCAGTTGTGTGATTCTGTGACTCTGAGAACAGAAGAATATGCAAATCTGAATTGTGAGTGGGATAGGGGACTGAATTCAGCTCTGCCTCAGGAAAGAACAAAGGCCTACATTCCATGGCTGCAGATGGACAACACCTTGGAACAGTGAAGTGAGCTGTATGCTGCCATAGCACTATAGACCCTGGGTTTTAATCCCACCTCTTCTTACTACCTTCCAAGACTTATCAAGGAGATACTGATGTATTTCCTGAAGCAATGTGGCCTAAGTCACTTGGCTTGCTGCCATTTTCACCATTTCAAAAATGGAATGGAAATGATCGGGAAAGTCTTTATCTGATGGACCAATCAACCCAAGAGGGAAGGGGTTGAGTGAGTGGGTTAGGGGTCAGCCTCTCTGGTGTTCAGCCATCATGTTGCTACCTCTTTAGGACTCTTGGTGTCTTAGATTGTAGACATAACTGAGATTGTTTTATCTCCACATATAATTACTATTTTGGAGCTTTTTAAAGAGGTCATAAGTATTGACTATCTGCCAGTTTGTTGACCACATGATCCAGACATCATGCCCACACCTAGATGGTCATGGGACTGGACCTCAGGTTCCTGAATGTTTCTTTCATGTTGTGTCTTTTCCTAACCATAAGTGACTAGAGAGTGATCCTGAGATGGCTATCTCTAGTCTTTGTGACTACAGAGTGTGGATGCTGAGGCAGGAAGTTCTAGCAACCTCACCCTTCTTGGAGGAGATGAACATGTCCAGAAGGATAGTAAACCCTCTCTAACCAGAAGACCTGGAGCCCAAACTGCAAAAACTGAGGTAAAGGGAAAGTATATTCAAGCCCCTTCATGCATCTCCTGAGGGTCTTTACCTCTGGGGTTAGAATAAGAGTCTTCTACAAATCCTTTGAGTGACTTGTGTTTCTCCATCTGTTTGTGGCTGCTGGGAACTCTTTGTTATGAATTATTGTTTCATATTTTAAATATTTGTCAAATACCAAGCTAATGAGTCTTGGGTTTTCAGTGTTTCTTTTGTGGTAGAGGAAATAAGTAGCTGTCCTATAACTAATATTTACTCCATTGTGTATTTCTAGAAGAGACCCCATAAAATCCTTTGGGGGGATCCTAGACATGAACCAAGGCTAAACTTTAGGAGATGTTTTTCCCCCAGCATTCTCAGGATGGACACAATGAGCCAGAGTTTGGAAAAATATGTTCCTCCTGTTTGAGAAGTAACACTTTTTCAGGTCTGAATCCTGCCAAGAGTCACAGTCCTTAAGTAGGAAATGGGCTCCCTGAGTCTGGGCTGCTTGTCTTACACTAAAGAATAATGATAATCCAAAGGAACATGTAAAATGAGGGAGATTCTATAATGGTTGCTTAGGAGGCAAAGAAGTGTGAGCTCCATCCATCATAATTTGTTTTGGGGGGATTTATGCATAAGCCACAAAATCTTCAGAAGACTTCTGTAAGTGTGGGTCCTGAATCCTGAATCCAACACAGAAGCCTTAGACTTCTCATTGACTCATCCAATCAATCAAATGTGTAAATGAGGTATGAATAATTCCTGGATACCTCTACTGATTTAAACAGAAGGCATAAATGACACTCAAAAAGTCTTTGATTTGGAAAGAGATGTGTTTCAAACAGACATATGAAACATAGGAATAGTTTCCTGGTAGATGGGATCTGTAGCTACCATCTTGGTGGTTGGTGCTGGGAGCTTTTTGATAGCTGGGATTGTAAGTGGCCAGATCCATCTATCTTACCCTCAGGAATGGAATCATCAGTCCTGGGCATCTAGTGCAACCTCTACCAATCAAGAATCCAGTTACTGTCTTCATGACCTAAGCAAGTGTAGCTTACTTCTCTGGGACTTGGTTTCATTATCGGGCAAATGGCAACGTTAGGTGAGATGATGTAAAAGAAACTCTCCAGTTCTCTCTCTCAAATGAGTGTGAGCACACAGGTGACAATAAATAATCCCATATTCCAATTAGTGACTGTTAGACCCTCTGGTGATAGCAGCTTCCATATCCTGATGCCAGATCTATAGTAGTTTAGAAACAGCCTTTACCTCAGCATAACTGGACCCGTCCCATTCATTAGGCACTGCCTCCATTTTGATGCCCATATAGGCCAGGCCTAGATCAACTCCTATAGCCTCAAGAAAGGCTTCTAAGTTAATGATCTGGTCAGTCCCTAATCAGTTTTTTTAGATAGCTACTACATAATGAGTTATTATAAAATATGGCAATAAGCATTTATTAACTGTTTACCATGTACCAAACATTGTCCTAAGAGCTGGGGCTACAAGGAAAGAGAAAACATGAGCCCTCAGGGAGCTCATGTTGAGGTAAGACTCTTCACTTTTCAGGTATCTCCATACTTCCACCCACAGGAAACTAGTTTTACAGGATACCATGCTCCCCCCCAACTTAATTTGGAGAAGTCTGTTCCCCCTGGGGGTCAAGACCTCAGCTACTTAGCCAAGGGACCTAGGTGCTGTCTTCTGTGTTCCCAAGATGGTGGGAATACTTGGTATTTCTCATCTAGTCTGCATCTGCCTGTGGGTGGCAGGAAGAAATCTGAGGGACTAGTCTGAGCTCATCAGGTTACTGGGAGCAGTGGTCATTGGGGAAAGTTGACTCCATACTGATTTGATTAGAAGCATGTCTGAGAGTGGGATGCTGAGGCCCCCTCCTTTCCCCAATGTCTCTGAGATCCACGGAGAACACCCAGGGAGAAGACAATGGCCTTTTAACGGCTGCCATCTCATGTAACAGGGTCATCTGTTCCCAACTTTCACAAATTAGCTAGAAAATTGCTTAGGACACTTGGATCAAGGAGGAAGGGCCCCTTTGGTCTCCAGACTACCTTTCTGCTCAGCAGAAATTGCAGTGGTTTCTATTGATTTGAAGACTAATCTCTACAAATGTTCATTGTCACATCAACAGAGAAGCCTTTATGGAAGCCAACAACCAATCCTATTCGATTCAATTCATTTTAGTTGAATTCAATGGAACAAATTTTTATTAACTGGGCACTGGAGATTAAAGACATAAGCACAAGAGTCCTGACCTCAAGAAGCTTCTGCTCTGCTCTGGCTATGATGAATAAATGATTAAGTGTTGACAGTGCTTGCACTTTGCTGCCATTGGAACCCCAAACAAAAAAGTAGGAAGCTTCCAGTCCAGTAGAGAAACACAATTCATATTGGGGATGTTTTTGTCTTTCATTCTTAAAGAAGACTATGTCATCAGGGAGGTGGTGCCATGACAAGTATGTGAACTGGATTTGAGTGAGGGGACTGCTGTGCTAAGTCACCAGCCTCACTTTCTCCTCTGGAGCCATCTGGATCCAGTGACTAGATCTGAATCAGAATGACTGGAGATGGTCCTGGATGTGAGGCAGTCAGGGTTAAATGACTTGCCCAAGGTCACACAGTTAGCAAGTGGCAGGTGCTGCTGAGGCTCCAAGGTCAGTGCTTTATCCACTGCACCACCTAGCCGCCCTATTGGGGGATTTTGGTTCAGAAGATATTAGGGAAGGTGCATGCGGTTTTCTAGTATCAAACACATTATTGAATTGATTACTATGCCTAGAGGAAGAGATAGAAAGCAGGTGTGCACACTCTCAGGGCAAATCCAAGGTCATCCTAGGTGAATAACTAGCCTTTGGATAGGAGATGAATCATGGATTCCGGCCTGGCTAGACATAGAAGGCTAAGTGAATTGGTATCTACTCTGTTGCCAATTGAGATGTATCAGATCCAGGGCAGAAAGTCTACCTTCCTACAATCTTCCCACCTGTGATGAGAGGCCCTGATTGCCCCGATGCCTCAGGGAGCTGGTCTGTCTCCAGGTCTTGAGATTTTGAGAGGAAAATAAATACACTTCTCCATCTGCTTGAAGTGAAGGAAGGGGAAGGGGTTGGAGAGGCCGTCCTCCTGCATTCAATGTCTGCTCCACACATGGGCCTAGGGGACACACTCTGTTGAGAAACTGGTGGTGACATCTGGGACATAGGGTACAGAGGGACAGGGGTTTCCTCCTCCCTGATCTATTCTGGGCTCTCCTAGGCAGCTTATCTGACATGTTATCAGGATTGGAAACAATTGGGAGAGATGTCAATCAAGAAAGTCCCATATTTGTGTCCTCTCTATGAAGAAGGATACCATGGACTCCTAGGAATAACAGGGAGAGTCACCTGAGGCATCGCCCAGGAAATGAGCTATTTCAGCTGGGTTTGGATAAAAGTCCATAATCTATTCTCTTTAATATTTCACCCCTTACCTACCACTTAAGTCTGTGTGACTCAGTAGAAATAGTCCTAGATCTAAAATCAGAGGATGTGGGTTTAAACCCAGTCATACTACCTACTAGCCATGAGACATTGGATAAGTCACCCCACCTTAATAAGAACCCTAGAGAAGCCCACAGAGGTGCTGGGGAGGCCAGACAAGTCTACCACTAACTAGACCTCCAAGGAATATTTGCAACAATTGAGGCACAAGCAGAAAGCCTTGGTTACTCACATGGATAAGATTCCATCTGATTAAGGGCGAGAAGAGGTCCCACCTGGAGGAGACCACAACCAACATCTAGCCAACCTGTAGTGAACCATTCAAGAGAGAAATGTAGAGTGGGAATGAATCAAGCCCATAGAAGATCCTGGACTTTCATTCAATCAGTGGGCTCATCTTGTCTAACCCTGAAAGAACTACTGTTGGACTCCCAGAGGCTGGAGGAATCCTTCCCACTCTTTGCTCTGAGTCCTTGTTTACACAGGTACACAAGCTAGACTGGGTTCAGTCCTGGGAAGCCTTTAAATGAAAGGGTTTAGACTTCCAACTTGTGGCTCATTAAGCTCTACCCGCCCACCCATCCCCACCCCTGCATCAAATAAAGGACAATTTTTATCTATGGTTCACATCTACAAGAAGGAGTAAAAGAAGGACTCAATGTACAATATGAACCAGGTTTGATCTAGACAATTACTGCATACAAAAGGAATGCTAAACACAGAACACTCACACACACACACACACACACACACACACACACACACATTTGACCAAAACAAACTTAAAACAGAATTTGGTCCTTTCATGTATGACTTTTCTTTCAGTCCCTGGGGAGGAAACCTTCATGAGAGCAAAAGGCAGGTTACAAAACTGCCAACTTGGCATTTCACATTTCACCTTGGTTTTGCACTGTACAAACAATTCCCCAAACCCATCGGCTGCCCACAGAGTGACCAAGTTGGAGCAGTTTTCTAGCCTCAAGCCCTTTGATATCAAAGCTTCCTCTACTAGCAGTCTACTCTTGCTCTTGCCTAGTCTCTTCTCCCATGTTTTTTTAGGTGTTTGTCTTTATGGTCCTATGATCCAAAAAATGTTGAGGGAGATGGGCTTTAGAAGGTAGGTAAGAATTCATTAGGTAAACTGAGAACTTGAGGGCATTCCTGGCACAGGGGTCAAATAGCCTGAGCAAAGGCTCAGAGGAGGGAGATTACAGTATTTGGGGGGGCAGAAAAAAGTCCTGTTTAGGTTGAATTCCTAAAGCAGGATCATATGACATGAGAAAAAGCAGCTGACATGTTTCTGGCATTCAAAAGTTCACAAGGATTCCAGGGGATGTTTTTCATGACCCTGTGAGGTCAGTTCCGTTTTTATCCCAAGGTTACACAGCCCAGCATTTTATCCACTCCATAACACGAAAGTGGGACAGGGAAAGACAAGACTACTGACAGTGAAGGCTCTGAAGGTCAGGCCAGGGAATTTGAATCTGATTTGGGAGGCAATAGGGAAACATTGAAGATTGTGGAGCAGAGGAACGGCATGTCCAGATCTTGGCAGAAGTAAGATCTTCAAGCTATGACCAGATGGCCAAATCTGACCTGAGGCCCATTTTTTCTACTATGTCAAGCTAACAACAGTTTTTATATATTAAAATATCATGTCCCAAAACATTCTTAGCTCTAGAGCTGAACAAAAGCAGGAGGTAGGATCTGGTTCTCTGACTGTAGATTATTCCCCTAAAAAGGATCCCATTGGTTGAAGAAGAGAGAACCAGAAGAAGCTTCTCCAGCTAGTCCAGGGAAGGCAATGAAGCCCCAGTGAGGGTGATGAGGGTGGTGGCAGGGTGAATAAAGAGGAAGGACCCTAGGATCTCATGTCTGGAGCTGGGGGCCAGCTGGCTAAGCCCTAATTCTTCATTTTGCTAATGAGGAACTGAAGCCCAGAGAGGACAATAACTTGCCCCAGTCACACAGCTAGAAAACAGTAGAGTCAAGGCTGATATTCAGATTCTTTGATGTAAATCCATCCTTCTTTTCTCTGAGCCAGGCTTCCCCCTTAGGGAAAAAAGTTAAAGCCAACAGCTCCTCTGGGTCTATTTTGTCATTTGTGAAACAAGGGAGCTGGATCAGATGGACGTGAGGATCTAGGGTGGCATCTGTTAGGTCATTTGAGATGAACTCAGAGAAAAGTCAGAGTGAGAGACAAAGAATGGAGAGTCAGGTGCACCTACCTGAGGTGGGAGTTGAAAGGGTACCAAAGAACATAAGTGTTGAGAAAGAAGAGAACCAAGATAAAACCAACCATTGGGAATCATTTACTGAGGGGCAGGAAGAGGCTCAGGAGGCAACAAAGGGAGATAGAGGTAGGGATAGTGATCTGAAACCGAGAAGGAAAGAAGGTCTAGGAGCAGAGGGTGGTGGTCTCTAATGTCAAAAACTGCAGAGAGATAAAGGAGCATGAGGACTGAGAAAAGGGGACTGGATTTGTTGGTTGGCAGTGACTGGTGCTGAAGGAAGGGAGGGAGAGAGGGAAAAAGGAAGGAAAGAAGGAAGGAAGGAAGGGGAGGGAAGGAGAGAGGGAGGGAGAGAAGGAAAGGAAGGAGGGAAGAAGGGAAGAAGGAAGAAAGAAGGGCAGAGAAAAGGAGGAGTTTTCTGCTTTAGAAATGACCACAAAATGTGTCCACTGTGAAAAGAATTCTGGAAGACAAAGACCTAGATAGTGGCATCATGCTATTAGTTCTTGTCCGTTATCAAAGAAGACCAAAATGATATCACTGTGTTTGAGTTACAGTGTGTCTGACTGTAGCTGAGCAAACCAATACAAGCTCGGAATGCTCTACCACCTGTGACACAAATATTCCATGTGAACACCTAGGATGCTTGCTCTAAAATTATGTATGTCTCATTTCCTCTGAGCTGCTCCATTCTGCTGTCCTCACAGAGCTCATTGTTGAGGGCATGCCATACTGGGTGGCCCTGTGCCAGGCTCTCCAAGCTGTACAGTTGATTCTAAAGTTCTTCAGTGAGACCTTCAGTGAGTCCAGGTATTATTTCTTCTTTCCCCCTTGTGAGCTCTTGCCTTGAGTGAGTTCTCCATAAAATAGTTTTTTTGGCAAGCATATGTCTGGCATTCTAATAATGTGTCTAGACCATTGTAGTTGGACTCTCTGTGGTAACGTTGGAATGCTAGGCAGTTTAACTCAAGAAGGGACCCCAGTGTTTGGTGTCTTCTCCTATCATATATCTCCAGAATCTTCCTAAGACAATTTAAATGGAAGCCATTCAGTTTCCTGACATGACACTAGTAGACTGTCCAGGTTTCACAGCCATACAGCAATGAGGCCAACATGACTCTGTAGACCTTCAGCTGATAGTCTAATACCTCCTCTCCCACACTTTCTTTTGGAGCCCCCAAATACTGAGCTAGCCCTGGCAATGCAAGTGTCAAACTCATTGTCAATGTGTACCTCTCTGGTACTCAAAACTTCTCCATCTGCTACAATTGATGGTTCCACATATGGATGACATGGTGCTGACTGATGGAGTACCTGGATTGTTAGACCAAAATTAGCACAAACAGCAGTCAATTCACATTTTGCCACATCTTAGCTTCAGAGGCTACATTAAGTGAACAATCATCTACAAACAGAAGATCATGCACCAAAACTGCCTCCACTTTGGTCTTGGCTCATGACCTTTTCAGGTTGAATAATTTGCCATCAGTGTGGTAGCTGACCTTGATGCTGCATTCATTCTCAGGGAAGGTGTTTGATAACATGTCTGAAAACATCATGCTAAAAAGCATGGGAGCAAGGACCCATACATGTTTTATTCCTTTAGTGACCAGGAGATCTCAAGAGCACCATCTGCTACCCAGAACCCGGTCATGCACACCATCATGGAACTGATGTACAATATTGATGAACTTGGCACCAAATTATCACTGCTCAGCTAAGTAGGAGACCTTGGGCCTTCCCTTCTCTTCTGTAGACAGGAGCAGTAGTTTAGGATCATGGAATCGCTGTCCATTCTTCGTTATTTTGTATATGCCCTTGAAGTCTCTCCCATAGAATTTAAACTCCCTGAGGGCAAGGATTGTTTCATTTTTGGTTTTGTATCTACAAAGTCTAGTAGTTCCTGAACATGGTAGGTGTTTAATAAAGTCCTGTTGATTGATTTCACACTATTCAGTCTACGGTGAACACTGAGGACAACCAGGCTAGCTCCAGAAGGGGTCAAATAGTTCAGCGGATGACCCCTCCTCTCTCCCAAAGGCTCAAGGGGCCTTCAACTCTTCTCAAGCAATGATCCAAGATGGTGCCCACCCAGGGAGAGCCAACTTCTTAGCCACCATTCTTTGTAGAAATAGACATTTCCAAGGAGGCTATAGGGACAGGTCCTTTCCAGACCACCACCAGAGGGGATGGATGTATATTGGTTGTGTACCCTTGTCCCTCAGCAGTTGAATTTCTTTTGAACAAGATGATTTTTGAATCTTGGCCACACCAGTATTTGGCCTGGGTCCAGATGGTCCATCTAAACTTTAAGTCCTATCCAAACTACACAAAAGTTCAGCCAATGACAAAGCCATTAGTCTCTGTTTTTCTTAAGTTTTAGCTTCCTGATCTAACATACCTCAATCCCTTGGAACTAGAGAGCAATCCCCCACCCCCTTCTCGTCCTTGGAATTCATGGCCTCTGCAGCTAGTCTGAAACTAGGATATTGTGTTCTAAGAACTTTTCCAGATCTTAGATCACTAGAACCTGACCATCCTTATCAGTGAAAACAACATCATGGTCCATTCATCCAAGAAAGATGGGGCTGTATGGAAGCCAACTCATTGTTGGAACAATCTATCTTTTTAAAAATCTCCTTGAAGTTGGGTCCCAATGAGGGAAATCCCCCCTGCTGGTCCTTCCATTAGGCCCCTATTTTCTTCAGGCCATGATGAACTCTATAAGACCCTATGGTGGCCTACTTGGACATTCTTATGTTCCAAAGACCTGGAAGAAGAAGTTCAGCAGAACTTGACCTGAGAAATGTATACCCATGGACAAAGGCTTATAGACCTGAAGCAATATGTTTAATTCTGGGAGGGTTATTTTGGGAAGGAAACAACTAAGCTAGAAAACATCCAAAGGAGGGCAGCCAGGATCCTGGAGAGATTTGAACTCATGTCACCTAAAGATCAGTTGAAAGAACTGATGATAGTTAGACAGAAGGGATGTCCATGATCACTGTTTTGAAATATTAAGAGGCACAAGAGATCAGACTTGTCCTGTTTTGGTCCTAGGGACGAAGCAGGAGCCAAAGTTGGAAGTATAGAGAGACATATTTAGTGCTGGTTGTCAGAAAAAGAGTTTGAACAATATAAGCTGGTCCAGAGTGAAATGGGTTGCCTCCAGGGATGATTGGGGGAATTCTCATTCACTGGAGGTCTTCATGCAAAGACTGGATAATCATGTGATGGGCATGTTGCTCAGGGAATTATTTATTCATAAAGTGTTAGGTTAGATGGTCAATGAGGGTCTCTCTAGCTCTGATATTCTTTGGTTTTTGTGACTGACCTGGCCAGGACAAAGGATCACCACTGGCATTGAGGGCCCAGAATAGACTAGGGCTGGTATGATTTGGATTTTGTGGCCAATCTGCTTCCATCTAGGAGTATCCAAGGATCTTGACCTTCAAGGATACCCTCCCTAAAATGTCAGCCAAACTCCACTGATATTTACTCTGCTAAAGATCTACAGATGCAAAACAAAAGCAAGGCAAACCCTGATCTCAAGGAGATTCAATATGGTGGAACTGGTGGAAGCAAATGTAGGTGAAGCATCATGGTGAATGGCAAGGTTCAGGAACCCTTAGGGAAGAACTTCAGGGAGGATTCCAAGGCTCAGTGGTGTGGAAGGTATAGAATATTTTTGTCTGGTTTTTTGTTTGGTTGGTTTTTTTAGGTTTTTGCAAGGCAAATGGGGTTAAAGGCCACACAGCTAGGTAATCATTAAGTGTCTGAGACTGGATTTGAACCCAGGTCCTCCTGACTCCAGGGCCAGTGCTTTATCCACTGTGCCACCTAGCCACCCCTAGAATATTTTTCCTAGACTTTTTGAGTGGGGGTTCTAAGCCATTCATAAGAGGTCCATTGAGCATCTTGTTTCTTCATGGAACCATAGAGTTCAATGTACTTCCTGATCATGCAATATATGATCCAGGGCTAGGACTACTTCACTGTAAATGTGTTCTTTTAGAATGATTCTCTTCAAAGCTTTGCTGATGGAAGTAATTTTTCTTCTTCATGACATCTCTTCTGGGCTCTGGTTCTTTCTCCCATTTCCTAGTGAGGAAGTGAGAAGGACCAGGGTCTTTACAAAGACAATGCACACAAGAAGGCAAAGCTGCTACCCCACTTCTTTAGTGCTCCAGTGACCTATGACCTCACTGATATAGGTATTCCCTCTGTGGATGTGGATCTCTTGTGACTCTTGTCCATGCTACTCTCTGTGGAGAAGAAGGAAGGGAGCTCTTTTGACATAAAAATTCTAATGATAATTAAGCTAACTGTCCATCAGTTGGCCCCTGTATTTGCTCCACCTGCCTTCTCTTTATGTGATTCTCTTTATACTTTTTCTCTGATGGAATTCCTGTTTATAATGATGTGCCTCCTGCTACCCAATCTACACCACCTCTATTGCTCTTTGGGTGGTTCTCAGCTTCAATCTCTTGAAGAGTGTTGGGTTTGTGACTTGCAGCTGCATGATATTTCTGGAAGGATTGTTTTTCCTTTGGCTTTGGTTGGGATTTCTTTGGGGAGATATGTAGAAATTCCCACTATCAGTGCAGATTTTTAAACTGTTTTTTAACCTTCAGTCTTGGGGGAGCTGTCAAAGGGGCATTAAGAGTTAAAACAATTGGTCCATGGTCACATGACTAACATATGAACAGGGCAAGATTTGAACCTTAGTTTTCTTGGCTCCACAGCAAAACCCACTGCTTACCCACTGAAAGGATATTGGTGCTAAAATACAGATCTTGGTTTCATAGTGAAGAGTGAAGTCATTAAATGAATTTGGTAATTTCCCAAAGGAGATCAATCAGTCCAGTCCATCATTCTCCTCCGGTCCAATTCTGTACCCAACTAATTATCCAGTTGTAAGGTTTCTCTAGGAGAGCCTTAGTAATGGATGAAGTCTATACCTTATCTTTCCTATCACATGTTGTAACCTAAACCATAGTAATTCTTCCTTCATATAGTATTGGTTGGAAAAAGAAGAGCTGAGAGTGAGAAAAGAGGTACCCACAGAGAAGAAGAAATCTGGGGAGAGATGGAAAGGACTGGAAACCCCTAGAGACTTGTCTTAGCCTTGCCTGTAAAACTTAGAGATCAGGGAAGTGATATTATAAAGATGGGGAGTGCTCTGAGAACAGAGGTAAACAGAGTCAAGATGGCAGAGTAAAGGCAGGAATTCCCACAAGTTCTCCTCCAGATCACTTCAGAACAGAGAGAGGAGAACGAGACACACAGGGAGACAGAAATTCAGGAAGAAAAAGGAGAAGGAGGAGTGAGAAGACAGAAGGAGTAGAGAGAGATGGAGAGAAAGGAGAAATATGGAGATGGGGAGAAAAAGAGAATGGGGTGAGGAGCGAGAGAGAGAGAGAGAGAGAGAGAGAGAGAGAGAGAGAGAGATGGAGATGGGGAGAAAAAGAGAATGGGGTGAGGAGCGAGCGAGCGAGAGAGAGAGAGAGAGAGAGAGAGAGAGAGAGATGGAGTGAAAGGAGAAATATGGAGATGGGGAGAAAAAGAGAATGGGGTGAGGAGCGAGAGAGAGAGAGAGAGAGAGAGAGAGAGAGAGAGAGAGAGAGAGAGATGGAGAGGTTAAGGGAGGTATAAGAGTGGGGAAAGGGGGAACAAAGAATGAGAGAGAAGGAAAGGGAGAAAAAGAGTAGTTAGGTAATGAGAAGAGCTAGACAGAAAGGATCAGGGAGAAACAGGGAGAAGGAGAGCAAAGGAAAGAGGGAAAGGAAAGAAGGAGAGGGGGAGAGAGAGAAACACAATAGTGTGGGCTTTACTGTATGGGACCATGTCAGACCCTGGTGATTTACAAACATCTGATACTAATGGTTCCTTACTTTAGGTCCCCTGTTCTGTTTCCCTCTTCTTTTTTTTTTGTTGCAAGGCAGTGGGGTTAAATGACTTGACCAAGGCCACACAGCTAGGTAATTATTAAGTGTCTGAGGCCGGATTTGAACTCGGGTCCTCCTGACTCCAAGGCCAGTGCTCTATCCACTGCACCACCTAGCTTACCCCCCCCCTTTTTAAAAATAAAATGTTCCTCTGTTCTATTGAGGTCTCTATTCTTACACTATAATAATTAGTGCCTAGGATTTCTTTGGAGGGGGGGTGTGGTTTGGCCTACAATCATTTTTCCTCAGCCTTCCTGAGTAGTGGCTCTGAGCCATGAGAGTGAGGATGGCTTCCATTTATGGGATGCCTTTAAAGGTCAAGAGCACAACATTCTTTCTATAGAGTTGGAAGGGGCTATTTAGTCCAAACACCCTTTCCACAGAGGAGGAAATGGGGCAGAGCCCAGTGGGAAACGACTTGTCCAGGGTCACACAGGTAGAAAAGGAAAACAACAGAATTCAAACTCAGTTCCTCTGCATCACACTGCACAGTGTTTTCCTCACAGTTGTATAAAGTAAGCAATACAAGGCCAAGGGTTTCTTTCCCCTTTTAGAGATGAGCGAATTGAGGAGTGACTTTTTGAGGGTCACCCAATTAGTGTCCAAAGCAAGATTTCAGTCCCAGTTTCTTCTGGTACCAATTTGAATCCTCCACACTGTCTCTCTCATAACTTGTGACTGACCCATTTTTTATCTCACCCCCACTCCCAAGGAATTCCTGGAACCTTTGTTCCATTCAGAATATTGTTATTATAGATTTAGAGCTTGAAGGGACCTTAGAGGTTTCAAGTATAAGCCTATCATTCTCAGAAAACTGAGACTCGGAGAAATTAAATGACTTCTGGGTCACGCAACTAGTAGGTAGCAGAAGCAAGATTTGAATTCAGGTCCTCTGATTTCAGTTGTAATGCTCTTTCTACTGCACTAAGCCTCTACCAAATAGTTATTAAGAATCTTTTGTATCTAAGACCATGAGGGATACTAAGCAGATGAAGTGCCAAAATGTCTTCTTAGAGCTGTTTTAAGAGTCTCCAACCCAAGGGTTCCATTTTCTGGACCGATGGGGATATTTCATGGAAGCTCGGTGGCTTAGCTTGGATCGCAGCCTTTGTAAGTGCTAAGGCAGGCAATGAGCCAAGTAGGGCAGCGTACTCTTGTGTATTGTGGTATGAGGGGGAATGACAGAAATGGTTTCTCTGTCTTTGAGGATAGGGCCCCTGGAATGAATACCAACCCACACAAAGCACTGTTGATTTGGGGAATACCACTGAACTGTGATGAGGGCATCCATGGAATGCAAAAAGCTGAACAAACAGATGGAAGTGTTGTTCGGCCACATGCTTGACCAACACCTCCAAGGCTCCATCACAAATAAGCATCTGGTAATGCCAACTACTGCATCTGCCAGGAGGTGGGGAATAGGGAGCTACTGAAGGTTTTTGATGTGATCTAAGTTGTGCTTTAGGAAGAGTAATTTGGCAGCAATGCATAGGACAGATGCTAATCACATCCTCTTTTCATAGACCTTTTTCTCTGAGAACCAGTATATTTCCTGGCCCTCACTCAGGTGACTATGGTATCAGTTATAAATGTCTACTTGGCTGAACTCCAGGCTACCCAAACAGACCTCCAGTTACATTTAGTTCTACAAAGTTAACCAAAAGAGGCCAGGGGGAAATGCCCTCAATGACCATGCAAATATGGTTAGCTGCCGGCCACCTCCCATTCATTACAAATATTGGCCCTTCCCAAGCAATCAAGAGATTCATCCTGCCATATTTTATCTACCCCTGTCAGAATCCACAAGTAGATGCATCCATCATATGTCACCTCCTTTTTTAAGCCCACAGAGTTAGATTCGGAATTATAATCACATTCTGAACCAATATTCCCTTCATCCTCGACGTGCCTTATCAAGGGTAAAGTTCAAGATATTCTAGATTTCAACTTCTTCCATCAATGGCTAATGTTCCTGAGTGTTTGAAAGAGTCACAGGAGTCTACCATCATGTGTATGTGTTAACTGGCATTTTGATATCTATACCTGGACAAATCAGGACTTTGTTTAAGAAAAGCTATGATTTCAAGATCACTGTGATCATGATCCTTGCCTACAACTTGGCAGGTGACAGTGACAAAGAGGGAAACTAACTTCCAAATCCCTTGGAACATGTAGATCTTCTTCCCATACTCCATCTTTTGCCCAGATTCGACGTCTCCATTGATCTCTTTGAGAATGAAAGACCAACAACAATCTGTCTCTGCCAGAGGCTATTTGTAGGTGATATTCTTATCAACCATAAGAGCGCCTTTGAAACTCAAGGGGTTGGTCAGTTAGGACAGGGATGAGCGAGCTAAGTCTAAACTGCTCTAGGAAGCACTACCATGTTACTATTTAAACCTTTGTCCTTATGGTAGTCTTAACAACTTCAAGATTTGTAGATGGTCTTCCCTCTCCTTGCTCTGCTCAGATCATGGATTCAGAGCTTAAAGAGACTTTAAGAACAACCTTCTCATTTTTAAGATGAGGAAACTCATGTTTCAAAGGGGTTAAGTGGGGGCGGCTAGGTGGTACAGTGGATAGAGCACCAGCCCTGGAGTCAGGAGGACCTGGGTTCAAATCCGTGGTCTCAGACACTTAATAATTACCCAGCTGTGTGGCCTTGGGCAAGCCACTTAACCCTATTTTCCTTGCAAAAGCCTAAAAAAAAATAAAGGAGTTATGTGGGTAAATGTGAATTCAACCCCAGGTCTTCCTTGATTACATGTCCAGTACTATATCTACTATGGCATCAATGATTTCCCAATGACTAACTCAATCTGATTGACTATGGACCAGCTAAGAAAGTACAAAAAGCCTGGAAGGCTGAAGAAATACTAATCATACAAACACAAGTGTATTTACTAATTTTGTATAAAAATAATTCCCCTTTGTCTATGTTGTTAATCTTCTGTGTGTTTTTTTTAAGGTTTTTGCAAGGCAATGGGCTAAGTGGCTTGCCCAAGGCCACACAGCTAGGTCATTATTCAGTATTTGAGGCCGGATTTGAACTCAGGTACTCCTGACTCCAGTGCTCTATCCACTGCACCACCTAGCTGCCCCTATATTGTTAATCTTCTAATGGAATACAAACTCCTTCATTTTGTCTTGTATATGAAGAACCCAGCATGGCTCTGGCTCATAGATAATAAATGATCCCCGAATGAACAAATGATTTTGGTGAGGAAGGAAAAGAGGAGACTTAAAAAGATATTAATGTGGCTGCATAAGGTGCTCTCTGGTTACTGCAGATTCAATATGGACATTACAAAAGATGGAAGGAGAGAAAAAATAACTCGAGATGAATATGAGTAATGTCTCAGATTGCAAGAAAAGTTAGGAAAGCCCAGACTGAGTCACAGTTTGTGAAGGATGCCAAGAATAACAAGAAGGACTTGTTTAGGAAAAGAAAAGAAATAAGGAAGCAACAGTTCTATCTTTGGGACAGATGGTAGAATGTCAATAGATGAAAGGGAGAAAATAGAACTCCCTCTGTCTCCTTCGGTGTCTTCTCTTCCCACCTTCTTAATGGAAATATCTCTGTTTATCCATTCCTGGCTATCTTCTTTCTCCCTTTGTCATTTCTATGGTTCCACCTATCATCTCTAAGAGGACAATTCCCAGATCTATCCATCAGATTCTATTTGTCCCCTGAGCTCCCATTCTCAAATTCCTATCTGACAATTAAATATTCTACTGGCCCCTCAACCTCAACATGATCATCACCTTTCTTGACTTCCTTATTTTTGTTAGAGATACTACCATTCTCTTAAAATCCTGTTGTTTCTATTTCTGTAATGTTTACTCCTCCATGCCCTCCTTCCCAGCCTCACTGCCAGTATTCTAGTATTACAAAAACTAACTCACAGGGGCGGCTAGGTGGCGTAGTGGATAAAGCACTGGCCCTGGAGTCAGGAGTACCTGGGTTCAAATCCGGTCTCAGACACTTAATAATTACCTAGCTGTGTGGCCTTGGGCAAGCCACTGAACCCCGGTTGCCTTGCAAAAAACCTAAAAAAAAAACTAACTCACAGTCTTCCTGATTCCAGTCTCCCTCCTCTCCAATAGAGCAGCTAAATGGCACAGAGGATGAAGCACAACCCTAAGGTCAGAAAGACTCGAGTTCAAATCCAACCTTAGACACATCCCCTTAGGAGGTCATATAACCCTGATAGCCTCCCATCCAGGGCTATCTACAGTCATCCTGATTCATAGCTGGCCCCTAGATCCAGATGGCTCCAGAGGAGAAAATGAGGCTGGTGACTTAGCACAGCCCCCACTCCACTCAAAACCAATTCATGTGCTTGTCATTGCATCAATGTCTCCTTTGAGAAAGGACAAACATCATCTTCGATTGGGGGGGGAGCAGAGAGAAGTTTGCCTCTTAGTTCAGTCACTTGTAGCTGTATAATTATGGGAAAATCATTTAATTTCTCTGAGGTGAATCCCATCTGTGAGGAAGTTCTTTGGAAACTTGAATTATAATTACTAGAGTTTAAAGAAAACTTTAAGGTTTGTAAACTGCTTTACACATATTATATCATATTTCTCTCTCATCACATTCAATTTGGATCCATGTATACCATGGAAACAAAGTAAAGACTGGCAAAGTGCCTTCTGTGGGGGGGAGGGGGGAGGGAAGGAAGATTAGAGGAAAAATTGTAAAACTCAAGATAAATAAAATCTTTAAAAAAACAAATATAATATCATACATGTGGGTATATATACATATCTATATGTGTGTGTCTATATGAATATGTATATCCATTCTTGGCTATCTTCTTTGTCCTTTTGTCATTTCTGTGGTTCTACCTACCATCTCCAAGAGAACAATTCCCAAATCCAGATATGTATAAATGTATATTATATTATATGAATAGAAGAATACAATAATATTATATATATATATATAAATGTGAATGATTGAGATTTATCCTGTGCACTGATGCCAAATTAGTCTTCCATATGCAGAACTCTGATAATATCAAGAAACTTTAATAGGTTCCTACTGCTGACCCTTTAAACTCCAAATTTCATCAGGAAGGGACTGACATTCAAGGCTCTTTTCAGTCTGTCTCCAACCCACCTTTCTAGCTTTTATCTTTCAGACTGGGGCTAGATTTACTAGCAATAGGGCTTTCTCCAGGGCTGGTGATTTAATTAGCTCCCCCACCCCCACCCTTACCCCACTCCTGTCCAGTTTGCTGGAAAAGGTTTATGAGCACTTAGGAGGGGAAGTGGTGCTCACTACCAGCCAGCATGGGTTCATTAGAAACAAGTCATGCCAAACTAACCTCATTTCCTTTTTTGACAGGGTTTCTAGACAGGGAGATCAAGGGAAGGGCGTAGACATAATATTTCTGGTCTTCAGGATAGAATTGTCAAAATTTTCTCACCATGATGGCTTTGTGAACAAGAGGGAGAGATAAAGATGGAGAACTGGTTGAATACCTAGACCTCAAAAGTAGAAATGAATGAAATGTTGTGACCCTGAAGGATTGTTTTCTTGGTGGAGGGGAGGGGGGGGATTTTGAGGTGGCAGGGATGGATCAGGGTAAGATTAATGGAGAAAGATGATAGCTGGCATCCAGAATTTAAAGAGCTCTTAGGTGGAAGACGGGCCAGACTCCCCCAACATGATCCCAGAACTCAAAACTACAATGTATAGTGAATGGAAGATGATCGGGACAAAACTTCCTAATAATTCCAGCCATCCAAAAATGAAATGGTTTGGCTCAGGGCCATTTGACCAATAAAGAACTGACTGTGAAAATCTGGGGACCTAGGGGGTAAGTCACTACTTCATTTGAGAGCTAGTGGTGGAGGATCAGAAAGTTGAGCATGGTTGGGTACTTGCTTTGGGGAGAACAGATTTTAGAGGACTTGGGAAAAGGAAAGGAAGGAAATATTAGAGAGAAATATTTCCCAGAATCTTGGTATTCTAAATATAGAATGCTGAATTTAGATTTTGAGAAATACTTATTACCTGAATGATCTTAGGCAAAACCTCTCTGCCTCAGTTTCTCCTAGTAAGATAATACATTTGGACTAGATAGCCTCTAAGGTCCCTTCCAGCTCTAGATCCAGGATACTATGATTTTATGCCCCAAGAAGAATGAAATTCTGAAGACAGGAAGAAAAAAGGAAGCGGACTGATCGACCAATGTTGCACTAATTGACCCACTCCAACTTAATAGGACAGGGATAGAAGAGAGAAGTAAGGACAGGGTAGGAAAGATGGACATCAAGGAGTAATCTGGTCCTGCAGAATGGTGTCTGGGGTGAGGAGGAGTAGAATGGGCCAAGGTTGCCAATGAACGCCAGGGGCAGCAAAAAGAATTTTTTAAAAAAGCCATTGGAGGAGCAAGGAGATCAGAAAAGAATCAGAACCACTGCTCTGAGGGGATGAGATGAGGATGATGGATGTCAAGAGAAGGTCGACTCAACTCTTGTTTTCTTCATTTTTGGAATTAGGAGGTTAAAGCAGAAGCCAATATCAGCAAGTAGAAACTCAACATTATTGAGGAAATAAGCCAGCACCTAGCTTCCCTTCAATGAATTCAAGTCACCAGGCTTAAAATGAATCAATCTCAAGGTTTAGTTGAAATGAATGAAATCTAAGGTTTTTAAGATCTGGGGTTTGCTTTCTGGTTTTTCAATTTTATTTTTATTCATGAAAGAATGGGGAGATTTGATTCCTCGATCTGGAGTCAAGAAACCTGGGTTTGAATCCTGTTTTATGACCTAATCAGATCATTTAACATCTCAGAGGATCAGTTTCCCTCATTTGTAAAATGGGACTAGTGATAACACCTACCTCTCAGATTGACCATGAAGAGCAAATGGGTTATGGAGGGAAAGACTCTTGGAAATCTCAAAGCACTATAGAAATGTGAGTTAATATTAAAAGGATGGCTTGTGAGCATTTGGAAAAGGAAGCGACCATCGCTAAAACTTTAGAGTGACTTAGAGGAGCAGCTAGATGACACAGTAAATAGAGCACTGGCCCTGGAGTCAGAAGCACCTGAATTCAAATGTGACCTCAGATCATTGATTCTTACTAACTGTGTGACTTTGGGCAAGTCACTTAACCCGCACTTGCCTCACCATCCCCTAAAAGAGTGACTTAGGACACAGAATTATATGATAATAGATTTAGAACAGGAAAGACCCTTAAGATCTGTTTAGTCCAGTAGTTCTCAATCTATGACCTGGCTTCCATTAATGCATATCCCTGGGCAAATCATTCACCCTCTCTCAGCCTCAGTTTCCTCATCTATAAAAGAAGAAGAATAGCACCACCCTCCCAGGGTTGTTGTGAGGACCAATTAATAGAGCACATTGTACACCATGGAGTACTACATAAAAGCCAGTGATTAGCTCAATTGGAACCAATCAACCATTAGGCATTAAGTAAGTGCCTACTATGTGCCAGGCATTGTCCTGGGCACTAGACAAAAAAGACAAAAATGAAACAATTCCTGCTTTCTAGAAGTTTATGTCTATTCAGGGAGACAGTGTCTACACATAGCAATAGAGGGATTAGGGGCCAGATCTGTGTTGTCATTGTTTTAAGGGACTCAGATGAGAACAATCCCTTTACCTCTGCAATTTGGCACCTTTTCTCAAACATTCTTCTTGAAGAGCTAGAATAAATACAAAATCAATAAAAACTACTTTAGGGAGGGAGTGTTGCACTAATAGCTAGGATCAGAGAAAACTTCATGGAGAAATTGGGGCTTCCTCTGTGGATCATAGGATGCGAGAGATGGAGGAGGCAGAGGCAGAGAAAGGAGACGCACCAGGTCTGGGCCACAAGAGCTAGTTCAAAGACACAGGGGTGAGAAATGGAATGTCACATGCGAAAGATAGCAAGAAGGCTAGAGACTGGAGCGTGCAGAAAAGGGAACAACACAGAAGGAATCTGGAATGGGAGGTTGGGAGCCAGGCCACAGAAGGCGTTAAAAGCCAGCCACGGGAGCTTGTGTTTGATCCTAAAATTAATAGGAAGGCACTGGAGTTTACTGAGGAGGAGATTGACATGGTCGGACCTCACTTTAGCAAAATCGTTTGGCAGTTGAACAGAGGATGGATTGAGTGGGGACCAAAAGGCAGGGATCCCAATTAGAAGCCCAAGAAGAGATGACAGATGGATGAGGGAGATACTTAGAGCTTATTCTTTGCTTAGATCTGGGGTTTGCTTCCTGGTGTTTCGATTTTATTTTTGTTTCTGGAACAGGTACCATGGCATGTCCTGAAAATACCCTCTCTTTAAGGGATTCTCATATCTGTTCCATCAGGGGGGAGTATTGAAAAGCTTACAGCCAAAATGGTATAAATGTGGTAATGTCCAGAAACTATAAGAGGAAAAAAAAAAGAATGTGTGTGCGGAGGTGGGGGAAGGGGGGTGGAGGGGGGCTAGTGATAGGGGAAGGGGGAAAGAGGAAGGGTGGGGAGCTGAAGGGGAGTGATGAGTTTACATGAAAGACTATGATGGGGTTGCATTTGGAAAGTTCAAGATTTAGAAGAGCTCTTTGAAATATATCCATGTCGATTCAGCAAAGTTTTATGAAGCTCACCCCGGCACCGTTAAGTGTTAGAGAAGACATGAATTCAAAGAGAATTCCTCCAGGAAGTTGCAAAACCAACCGGGGAAGATAGCACATCCAAAGGAGGAATGGCCTGGAAAGGGAACTGGAGCCTGAGTCACAGGAGCCAGAGGGCAAGTGCATTGACATGACGATGTTGAGAATAATAGTAATAACATCAACAACTAACATCTGAATTGTGCTTGAAGGTTGGCAAAGAGTTTTCTGGATATTATCTCATTGGATCCTCACACCACCCTGTGAGGTCGGCGCTCCTCATTCTACAGATGAGGAAACAAAGGTAGCCGAGGTTGGAGTGAGTTACGTAGCTAGTTGCATAGCTCGAGGTTGTTTCTGAACTCAGGTCTCCCTGATTCCAGACCCAGAGCTTTATCCACTGGTAGCAGTGATCTGAGAACTTCACACAGAGCGAGAGATGAAGGAAGGAGGTAGGATGATAGTTGGCTGAGATTTGAAGGGGGAAGCATGATCTGGGTATGGAGGCCAGCTCGAGGTGGGAGGCATCTCTCAGCCACTAATTCTATGGGTTAGGAGTTCCAAAGATGAGCCGAATAGCTTAATGGGGGTAAGGGGAGTGGAACATGGACTCTGGTGATCTTTCTGTGAAGGACCCGGGGTTTACATAGAAGTAGAGAAGGGGAGAAAAAAACAACATGGTTCTATCCCAGCATCCCAGCTGTGACATCTCAGTTTCTTCTCTAGACTAATAACTCACAGGGAGACTGAGAAAGGAAACTGAGCAGATCCCCAGCGCCAGAGAAGAACCAGATGCTGGCGTTTATAAGCTTAGGTCAACTGTCTCCGACAGGGGCAGTAGCTATTGGGAACAATTCCAGGTGTGCAATGGACCTGTGAGCTTCCCCTCCCACTAAAGGCTTTTGTTCCCTTTTGATCTCTCTGGCTCTGCTGCCTGTGGTCCTGGTGCTGGTGTGGCCCCAGCCAAATGTGGGGGTGTTTGTTTATTTCCTGTCAGACACCTGCATCCTGGAGCAAGGTACTTCCTGCTTGTCAGCCAAACCCAGGCTCCTGACCCACATGGACTCTGCTAGGGTTAGCCGTCATCCTGGAACAGGGTGCCCCATCCTTCGGGGTCTGGCACACAGAAGAAGTCTGATGAGATGTTTAATCACCTGATGAGAGCAACTGGAAAGGACACTGGGTTGCACTTGTGTAGAATCCACTTGGAGTCAATTCTTCAAGTCCTACTTGCATTGGCAAACTGAGTCCACAAATAGCAGCTGAATACCACCGCCCTCTGGGTTCTCAGGACAACCCTAAAGGAATAAACCTTCAAGTAAGATTGCTCATGAGCCCCCATCCAGTGCGCTTCCCATTGATTATCAGTCAGAATTAACCTATAGAAAATGATTTTTTACAAAGATAAAAACAGGTTGGTATAAAACAATCCCCCCAATGGGTTTGGATCTTGGAAAGTTCTAGATTTAGAAGAGCTCTTTAAAGTATATTCATGTCAATTTAGGTTCAGTGCTGTTTCTATCATTGCTCCCCCCACCCACCCCAGAGGATTTTCTCACTAATGGTTGAGAAATTGGGTCAAGGAAGAAGGAAGGAGTTTCAATGATGTGACAAGACTAAAGGGAGAGATATTCTGGAGCATACAAGTCATGGGTCAGTCCTCATTATGCTTATCTTAAGAAAATAGCCATTCACTTTTTAAACAGAATTCACCATGCCACAAAAGAATTTATATCAGTATTCCTCTAAAGCATGAGGTACCCTGGCATCTTTGAGATGATGTTCAATTTATATTTTTGAGAGGGATAGATGGACTAATTCACAACTCTGCAGGAAATCTGATCATGTCCAGTAATCCTGGAGGGAGCAGCCTTGAACCTTGAGAGTAGTTGGGAATAAAAGGATAGGAGTGCTGGTTGTGGAGCAAGAGAACCTGGGTTTTAACTCTTGGTTCTTCCACTTATTCCCTATATGAACTTTGGGCTTGTCATCTTCTATCCCTGGGATTCAATTTTTTCAAAATGTAAAATGAGGGGAGTAGACTAGATGTCCTCTGAGTTTTTTCCCAAGCTCAGGATCTAAAATCCTATGAAGTCACTTTACCTTCCACAGTTTCTTCATCCATAAAAAGAGAATATTGGATGAGATGACCTCTAAGGTCTTTTCTGTCTCAAAATCTATGATGCAACCCGAGAGTTTCTAGATGTTGCTCAGGGAGACTGCCCTAGAGTACAGCATGGGGAAGCTGACCAGAGAAAGAATGTCAAGATTTATCCCCATGTCTTAAGTCTAAAACAGGGAGTTCATGGAGGAGTTCCAGGGCAAGGTTCAAAGCACCCAGAGAGGGAGTTCCCACAGGTGCAAACATTTGTGGATGACACTGCGATGGTTCATCAAGTCCTCAAGACAGAATGCCAAAGGTCTGAATGAGAATATGTAATAAGATGGACAGATCATTGAGCCCATCCATAAGTTCATATGGCTTGGACAGATACTGCAAAGAATCAGGTCCCAAATTAAACATGGGAAAGAAGAATGGCTTGGATCACAGAATAGGATTGGGTTGGTGATTTCATTGGAACAAGAATTTCCTAGGGGAGGAAATTCCCTCTTCCAAGTTAAAGGAGCTAATATTTATAAAACACTTCACACTTCAAACACAGTAGGTACTTAATAAACACTTGTTTCTTTCCTACTCTCTCCCCTTCTCACACGAGGGCCATGCGGTCTCTACAATGGGTAATTTTAGAGAGTTGCCTGGCTCTTGGAGGTGAATATCATCCATCTAAAATATGTCAGAGGCAGAATCTGAACTTTGGTTCTCCTGCTTTTACCTCCAATCTCCAGCCACTAGACATCTCCCTCTATCAGTGTCTCATTATTTCAATATCAGTATTCTTTGACTCATGTCATGACTTTGGGTCTTCAAAGTAAAAGTTGCAGGTCACCTAAAGGATGATGACAGAATATGTATATGGTGGGGGTCTCTTCCAGCTCTGAGATGTTGTGGTTCCAGATTGGGAGACGATCTGAGGTGTACCTGCCTCCTGAGCCAGAGGTGGTTGGCAGTAAAACCTTGGCCAGGCTGAAGAGAAGAACAAATGCTGCCCGAAAGGTGGGGGAAGCAAACTAGCTTCCCAGGGAATTCAGATCCAAAAATGCCTCTGAAGGTGATGATGTCTCCCTGAGCCTTCTGAGTCAGGAGGAGTTGTTTGGCTCCTCCAGGGAGCCTTGTAGGAAGGTTGAAAGACATCCAATACTTAGTTGTGGTTCTCCAACTCCCTCTATCCTTAACATTGACTTGTAGTCTGTATTTCTTATGGCATTGCATTGGGTCAGAAATGTATACCCTACAACTTATATGGTTGTCTTTTCAACTTTTATTCCAAGTCTTCCATTTTCAAATCTTCCTTGATGTCTCAACCATTATGGACAGTGCTGGCTGCCCTTTTCCTCCATCCTTTCTCCTCCCATGGCTTTTGTAACTCAACTCACTCCTTTATATTCTTCTTGCTTTTTCCTCCTTCAGCACCCTTAAGTTCTTTTTCCTCTTTCCTCTCTACCTTTTCTCATAGTCATTCATTCATTGATGCATGCATACATTCATCTGTCTGTCTGTCCATCCATCCATCTATCTAACTACATGAGTCTGTCCATTTATCCATCCATTAACCACTTATGCATCTATTCACCTCTCTGTTCATCCATCCATCCATCTACCCATTCACCTATCATTCATCTATCTGTCCATCCATCTATCCATGTGTTTGACCATTGGTCCATCCATTCATCCATCTATCCATTTCTTCAACAAACATTCATTAAGTGACTAATAAGCTAGGTGTTAGGACTCACTCCAGTCTTTGTATATTGGGAGACTACATTTTTTTGTTCTTGGGGGTAAGTAGACTAATATACCAGCATCACACATAGGTTGGCTACAAAATCAATACAAAACAATGGTGGGGGGGTAGTGGACACTTACCACTTAGGAAAGGTCTCTTTTATGTAAGAGGCGGCAAGATGTAGGGGAAAGGTTGCTGGATCTGGAATCAGAGGATCTGTGATTGACCTTGGGAGTGACATTGGGAAAATCACCTAACCTCTGTGGGTCTCTATTCTATTCCTCATCTATAAACTGACTTGATTCTATGACCTTTTGTGTGTGGGGGGGTACTTGAGGGAACTGGAGACTCCAGGAGGCTGGGCTGAGAGAATAGAATATTCCAGCAATGGGAGAGAGAGAGAGAGAGAGAGAGAGGTGGAAAGTCCTGTGTGAGATGGAGAAAAATATCAGTTAGTCTATGGCATAGACCATGGAATGGGGGATTAATATGTAATCTATTCATGTGGTTTCAAATGTCATTTCTATGAGAATGAAGTCATTGTATGGAGGGCAAATGGTAAGCTCCAGTGTTCTGGAAGGATTTCAGTTGATGACTGCCCTCATCAAATGGGGCTGGAGGAGCTCAGATTCAAGACTGTGGAGAGGGCGGGAATAGACTCTGGATTCCCTTGCTCCTGAATGGGGAAAGGTAGGCTGGAAGAGGTGAAGAAGGGCTCCTCTGTGGCCTACTGCGCTTCACACATGGCTTCTGAAGAAGAAGAAATCAGAGGGCTTCTTCATGTTCTCTGGCTTCCCAAGGTAGAATTCAACAAAATAATCACCCAAATTTATCAAGCATTTTAAGGTTTGAGAAACACCTTACAAACCTTATCTCATTTGATTCTCACAACAACCCTGGGAAGTTGATGCTATTATCCCCATTTCACTGACAGACAAATAGAGCTTCAGTGATTTCTCTAAGGTTCCACAGCTAAAAAGTGACTGAAGTCGATTTGAACTTGGAACTTCCTGACTCCAAGCTGTTTAGATAATTTGCCTAAGAAATTTCAGAAGGTAAACAAATCCTTGTAAGCTGCAGGAATCATGGAAGACCACATGGAAGAGGCAGTACCTGAGTGAGGCCTCGAAGGATGTCAAACATCAAAGATTAGAGACAATCAAGGAAATATAATCCGGGAATGACAGATTGACCATACAAATGTGTGGAGGTGGGAGACAGCAAGCATGATAAGGCCCAGTTTGGCTAGAGTCCAAGTTAATAAAGTGGAGTTGAGTGAAGTAAGCCAAGTAAAGGAGGCTGGGTCCAGATGATGGAGCATGATGACAATGCATTTTATTCTCTAAGGAAGGGGAGCCTGTGAAGGCTTTGAGTGAAGGAGTGACATGGCTCATCAGTGCTGTGCCCTAGAAGGTTGATTTGGACAGCTGTATAAAGGACAGGTGAGTTAGGAAATTAGAACAATCATTCAGGTGAAAGGGCATGACCTAGAGCATGGGTCTGTGTGAATGGAGAGAAGAGATGGTTCCCTACGATCTTGTCAAAGTGGAATTCATAGGCTGCAGTAGCTGCTCCTGCAAGGTCAGGGAAGGAGAGAGAACTCTGAGAGTCTAGCCTGGATGGGGAGGGAACAGTGGGTGCCCTCCACAGAAACAGAGTCATGGAGAGGAGAAGAAAGAATGTGAGGTCCTTGAGGCCAGGCTGCTTTTGTTTTGTCTTGGTGCCAAACAAATATTCATGGAATGGAATGGAATAATGGGTTCTATTCCAGATGTACTGAGTTTGGGCTTAAAATAGGGAATGTTCAGCAGTCAGAACTGTGGTCAAGGGAGAGACTGGCGTTGAGATGGAGATATGAGAGTCAGCTGGGTAGACGTGGTTATTCAACTGAGAGGCATGAAAGAGGGTTCCAGTCCTGTCCTAGACACTTACTACCTGTGTGATCTTGGACAAGTCACTTAACTGCTGAGCCTCAGTTTCCTCTTTTGTGAAATGAGGGGATTGGACTTGCCAGCTTCTGCAGTCCCTTTCATTCCTTATAAGGCTCCTACGTGCCTGAGGTCTAATGAGGGTTAAGCAGAAGGAAGGTGGTTCGCAACGAGCATAGGAGACCAGGCAAGAAAACTGGCATGGCAGCCAAAGGAGAGCAGGGAGAATTGGGTGGGGCCCCATGACTAAAGGCCTAGAAGAATGAAGGCTTAGAAAAGGCCTTGGCGGTTAGTGATGACGGTCACACTGGTGATCTTGGAGGCAAGCCTGGGGTAAGTAGAGGATGGCAGCCCGGGCCAGGCTGGAGAGGCAGGGGTGGTGAAGATGGAAGCAGCAGAGATGGGTGCTTCTTCTGTAAGTTTAGCAACAAGGGAGAGGAGAGATCTAAGACAATCACTTAAGGAGGTGGAAGGGTCAAACAAACGTCTTTAAAAATGCATGAGATATGAGGTGCTGTCCATAGGCAAGGAGGAGAGAGAGAGAAAGAGGAGAGGGAGAGGGAGAGGGAGAGGGAGAGGGAGAGGGAGAGGGAGAGGGAGAGGGAGAGGGAGAGAGAGAGAGAGAGAGAGAGAGAGAGAGAGAGAGAGAGAGAGAGAGAGAAACAAAGAGACAAAGAGAGAGAGAGAGGAAAGGGGGGAGAAAGAGAAAGGGGATGGAAGAGAGAGAGGAAAGAGAAGGAGTAGAAGATAGAGGAGAAGGAAGGGGAGGAGGTGGAGAAGATGGAGGAGGAGGGGGAGAAGGAGAAGGAGGAGGAGGAAAAAGAAGAGGAGAGAGGAAGGGGGAGTGAGAGGGGAGGGAAGGGGAGGGAGGAAGTGTGTGTGGGAGAGAGAGAGAGAGAGAGAGAGAGAGAGAGAGAGAGAGAGAGAGAGAGAGAGAGAGAGAGAGAGAGAGAGAGAGATGGAAGGTGAGAAAAACACCAGTTCTGACTCTTGGTGGATGGGACCTGAGATTTCACTTATGCAAGGAATTCCCTCAGAAAAGGAAATAGCAAACCACTCCAGCATCTCTGCCAAGAAAACCCCAGATGGGTTATGAAGAGTCAGCCATGACTGATCGACTGAGCTCCAACAAAGGAAGTCCCTCTGCCAGTGCAGCTGGGTACCAGCTCTGTACCTTGAGAACTGCTTAGGAGGCTGAGAGGGTCAGTGAGCTGTCCATCATTGTACAAACAGCACGTGTCAAAGGCAAGACTCGAATCCAGGATTATCTAACCCAAAGGTTGGCTCTGTACATTACACCAAGCATTCTTAACCTGGAGTCCAAGAATATATTTTTAGAAAATATTTTGCTAACTGTATTCCAATATCATTGGTTTTCTTTGTAATTTTATGTATTTTAATTTATGCATTAAAAACAGAATTCTGACAAGGGGTCCCTGGGTTTCCTCAGACTGCTGCCAAAGAGGTCCAGGCAGCCGCAAAGGTGAAGACCCCCTACCTAACCCCATGCTGCTTCAAGAATTAAATCATTACTAAAGTTTCATTCTCATTTCAATGTTCAATGAAGTTCAGATAAAACTGCTCCTGGGATCATCCGCTTTCCTCCTGCTATTTCTGTTGGCTTTGTAGACTTCTCTACAGGAAGAAAAAAATGACTGCTTTTTGTAACTGAAAAAAAATTCATTTTACTGGAGAAAATTGAAGAACAGGGAAAGGCACTGGAATCAATATTTATATAACACCTACTATGCTCCAGGGACTGTGCTAACTGCATTCCAAATAGTATCTCATTTGATCCTCACAACCCTGAGAGGTAGGTGCTATGTTTACCCCCATTTTATAGTTGAGGAAACTGAGGCAAACAGGGGTTAAGTGATTTGACTAGAGCCACACAGCTACACTGTGTCTGAGGGTGGATTTGAACTCAGGTCTTCCTGACTCCAAGCCCTGAGCTCTTTTCACTGGGCCGTCCGGCCCCTTAGCAGTTAGGGTAAGTAACTATCCAAGGACACAGGATGTCAGGTGCTGGATTTGAACCCTGATCTTCTGACTCTTTCTAATGCATCACACTGTTAATGACAGTTCATTGTCTATGGTCCATAAAAACTAGAAGGTGGAACATCAAGGCAGCCCTAAATGGAGGAAAGCAACTGATCAAATATGGAAGAGAAGCCTCATGGGTCATCAAGTCTCCTCTGGCCAAGGAGGGAAGCAATCCAATGCCTCATCTGGTTGGTACATCTTCCACAGACCATGTCTGCTAGCGTTTCAGCTCTCAGGTCTCTAAGGATGGGAGAGAAATGAATGAAGCCTGATTGGTTATAGGAGAGGCTACAGTGCCAAACCTCTAATGGCCATCATCTTTGTTTGTGCTCTATAATAAATGAAATTTGGACAAGATCTCCAGTGAGGTTGACTTCCTTGCTAAACCTACTACAGGTGAAATCCCTACTCCGTCTTCTTCACGACTCTTTCCAAAAGAGATTTCTTTTTTTGCATTAAATTTCTTCTCTTCATTTCCAAGGCTCAGACCTCCTCTGGGCTGCGTGGGGTTCATTTTTGTAGAATTTATCTACCCAGACATTTTTAACAGCAAAATCCAGTTCCAGGAAAGAATTTTCTTTATATAACAGGCAAGAGGGCCATGAGAAACACAAGTGATCACTAACTGTTGGCATATTAGGAATAGATGGTGCTGGTGTTGGGGGAAGTGGCCCCTTTTTAGTCTTCCCCTTCTTTTCTACAGTCCTTGATACCCCCTACCATCTACTGGCATTCAAAGATCATCTTGATGACTTCTCCTCCCTTGGCCTCCATGTCAAAGCCCTCTTCCACCTCTCACTCTGCTCTCTCTGTGTCTCCTTTGCTAGATTCTTGTCCCCAGACAGGGGCATGTTGTGAGTCTTTCTATATGACCACTTCCACAGTGAACCTTACCCACTGGCAGCTTCAGCTTTCTCCTGTATTTCCTGCCCTGACCTCTCTCTAAAACTCCGGGTTCAAATTTCTAGGTTCCTTGCTAGTCATTTCCATATAGATCTTTTCATGATAATTCAAGTTGACTATGCCCCCAGTGAAATTTGCCATCTTTCCTCTTTAATCTACCTTTCTTTCATAGAGTTGATCTCCAGCAATGATCTCCCCACTGTCTCAGTCACTAGGTTCATATTCTCCAAGTCACTTTTGACTCTTGTCTTTCCCTTGTATCAAACATTGAATCCATCTCTACAGGTTGGCCAATCTTTGCAAATCTCTTAGAGCCACCCTGTCCTCAACGTGTTCAGATCCTTATTACCTATTATTTGGACTCTCCTAGATTTAGAGGTGGGATGAACCGTAGAGGTCAACTATTCCAATGCACGCATTTTAACCCTACCCATTCAAGGTAATTCGAGGCAGAGCTGGGAATCAAACCCAGGTCGTAGGACCATAGACTAGATGTGGAAGAGACCTTAGAACTCATCTGGTTTATTCTCCTCCTTTTATAGATGAGGGAACTGAGATCCAAAAAGGTGAAGTGTGGGGATGAATGATGCTTAAGGTTGCAAAGGTAGTGAGTGGTAGAGTTGTAATTTGAACTCAGACCTTTTGACTCCAAATCTGGAATGTTTTCTGCTTATACTCATACTTCATACTGTTTGCAATTAGTCTCTTATATGACCTCTCCGACTCCTATCTATCCTTTCTCTAATTTATCCTGCTGTCTGATTAACCTTCTGAATGCACATAACTATTTATGTTTCAACTGAAACATTTTTTAACTTCTTTTTTCTTTTTATTTAAGGCAATGGGGTTAAGTGACTTGCCCAAGGTCACACAGCTAGGCAATTATTAAGTGGCTGAGGCTGGCTTTGAACTCAGCTCCTCCTGACTCCAGAGCTGGTGCTCTGTCCACTGCACCACCTAGTTGCCCCCCATTTCAGCTTTCTTCAGTGACTGTTATTTGCAAAATATTGTGGAAAGGTCTGGGAAAACAGGGGAAGTGATAAATAGATCCTGCCCTCAGAGAACTTCCATTCACCCATCTCAGTCTATTGACATCTTACCCATCCTTCAAAATCCACTTCAGATGTCACTTCTTCCATAAAAACCTTTCCAGATTCCCTTACCTGGAAGGGGTCTCTACTTCATCGGATCTCATCGCACTGTCTACTGTCCTTATGAATTTACTGTACATTAATTAATTTTATTTTTATCTTAGTCCACACCCTACCACTCCTACAAGATTGGCTGCTCCTTGAGACAAGGCATTTTGGGATTGTACATTTCAAGACTTTCTAAATTCACCTCCCTTTACAGATTACAGTTTACAGACGAACCCAGGTGGTTAAATGTCTTGGATTATGGTGACAGAGTAAAGAGCAGAGGAGGTGTTTGAACCCAGGGCTATTTGACTCTAGGATGTCACTAAGAGGTCACTTTCTCACTGTACTTTGCCTTATTTATCTTTGTAACTCCCCCAGTGTCTGGCATTTTTACAGAGCAGGCATTTAACAAACATTTATTGAATGAATGAATGAATGAATGAATGGAAGCATACATGAATGGATTTGTTCTCCTTCGTCTCTAACAAAGGTGAGGGACTTGTTTACGGACAAGAGGAAAAGCAAGTAGGAATGATACTGGCATTGGGAAATCCTGCCCTCCAAACTGGACAGGTCACCCTCTGCCCTCCCACACTTTCCTACCTCAGCTCTCCCACTCCTGTTATTGTCCCCACCCCAAATCACCCTAACATTTCCTGCTGCTGAAATCATCTCTATCCTCCCAGGCCCCGTCCAATATCTCTGCTTCTCAGTCAGCCAGGCTCACCCCCAACCCCATGCTCAGAATTCTCTTTAGATCTTCCTTTGTCGGGGCAGCTAGGTGGCGCAGTGGATAGCGCACCGGCCCTGGAGTCAGGAGGAGGACCTGGGTTCAAATCCGGTCTCAGACACTTAATAATGAACTAGCTGTGTGGCCCTGGGCAAGCCACTTAACCCCATTGCCTTGCCAAAAACCTAAAAAAAAAAAAATAGATCTTCCTTTGTCACTTGTGTCTGTCCATCTGGAGTGTCCCCTGCCTGTCTTTCTTTCCTTCTTAGTGAAATTGCTTGAACCATTGTTCTCATCAATTGTCTGGAGTTGGAAGGGGGTTGCCCCTGGGCCCAACTATCAGCTTGACTATGGAGGATTATGGGAGGTTCAGTACAAGGCAGTGGTAGGGTTGGGACTTTTTCTCTTTGAGTCCTGGTCTTGCTCCCAAATTCTCTTTTGGGGGTTTCCTAAATTAACCCTCTGATCCCTCACTCAATCAAAATGCAGGTATCTTCCAAAACAGAGCATTATGGGATGTGCTGTTGGAAGAAGTTAAAGGCCAACTCTTCATCTTAGAAATGAGAACTCTAAATCCCAGAGAGGGGGAAATTACTTACCCAAGGTCAATTAGTAACAAAGTCAGAAACTGAGTCAGGTTTGCATCTTCCAGATTGTTGTTCTCTCATTTCTTTTCCTTTCACAATATTTTGTTGAAGCTATTTTCTTTCTTTTTTTAAACATCATTGTCATTTCCCAATGAACCATCTCCATCGTCCAGCCCAGAATCAGAAGTGTGTTCTGAGGACTCAGAAGTTGCCTCACTGATCGTTTCAACTGCGCTATGATTTTAAGAAATCTTACAATTTTTATATTTGAATGAATGATTTCAAGAATTCACTTCCTAGAGTCACTGAATAATAAACAATTTTAAAGTGTATGAAGGGAAGAAAACACCCATTTGGCTGTTCTCTGAGCTGACTTCTTGCAGAAAAGGGACCATTTCCAGATTTAGAGTCCATAAAAAACACTGACTCTAGTTCTGGGTTTGGGGGAAAAGATGAGAGGTGCATATGCCAGAAAAAGGGAAAGGCACTTTGGGAAATAAATTCCAAAGTGCCCTACAGTCATTTGGGGCAACTTTAGTTGGTGGCTCAGTGGCTATGATGAAGATGAAATATAATATTTTTCTTAATATTTCATCATCATCAGGTAGAGTTCTGGGCCTGGAGTCAGAAAGACCTGAATTCAAATCCACCCTCAAATATTTACTAGTTGTGTGCCCCTGAGCAAGTCACTTCACCCTGTTTTCTTCATCTGTAAAATGAATTGGAGAAAGAAATAGCAAACCACTCAAGAAAACCTCAAATGAGGTCACAAAGTGTGGATGCACAAAAGCCCTGAAGTTGTTCAGATCTTTGGGCCATGAGTCATAGGGAGAAGCTGCTGGGATAGGCAACTGGGAAAGGCTCCAGGCATCCCCAGGGGCAAGGGAGAGAGAAGCCAAAAAGGAAGCCAAGAGAGCTCCACGGGACGTCAGAAGACCTGGGTCCTTGCTCTGATCCAGTTGCCAGTCTGCTTTGTGACCTTGGATACATCTTTGGACTCAGTGGTTCCATCCAGTTGCCCAAAGCAGTGGGGTATCTTGAAGTTTGTGGTAATGAGTGTCAGCAATCAAAGTTGAAGAGGAGAGAAGGAAGCCCCCAGTCCAGATGAGAGATATCCCTAGGGCAGAACCATGAGGACTTTGCCTCAAAGAATTTAGAAGGCACTGAAAGTGAAGACATGGATTTAAAACTTGGGCAGCTGGGTGACTCAGTAGATAGAATCCTGAGTTCAAATCCACCCTATACACTATCTGTGTGACCCTGGACTAGTCACTTAACCTCTGTTTGACTTAATCCACAGGTGTCTAAATCTTATTTTATATTTCTAATCCAAAAGTTGGCTTCTTATCCTCCAACTAATAATTATGAAATCGGAGTGTTGTCTGCACGTAAAAATGTCAGTCTGCCATGTCAAGACCTGTCTCCTCCATCCGAATGTTGACTTGACCTGTTTCAGTACTACTGGACAACTTTGTAATGGCATCGGTGAATTCCTTTTTCCTGGGTCAACAAAATCACAAGAGACATCTTGGATGAGAAGAGAGCAATCCTATAGCTATCTGTAAACATTCCCTCTCCAACTTAAGTGGGATTCTTATAACTTATGAGAAGATCATAATGTAGACTATGTCATCTATATGAAATTTCATTGGTCACCAAACTCAGTTTTATGTTTCTTTGTCCTTTCTGTATAAAATGCCCCCCAAATTTTGTATCAGGGTTGGTATCTTTAGTGATAACATCCACCCATGGGTTTGGTAAGATCCTGGAGAATAACACTTCTTGGATAAAACTAACTTTTCATTATTTCTTTCTTAGCTGAAAGAAAATTATGGTTAACAAAGAAAAATAGCAAATCTTTATTTAAAAAAAATCCCATGAACAAGCATTGACTAGTCTTGGGGTAAGGAGACACAGACATGCCTCCACCTGAAAGGCTGAACCATAACAAAGTAAACAAAGCACCAGACCCATTCTAAGCTCTCAGGGAGCTTATATTCTAAAGAAGGAAGGATGTGCACAAGGAGGAGAGAGGGGGGGGGAATAAAGTATTCCTTGGAATTCTGGTGGAGAAAGTCCAACGAATCATGAGGAAAACCTGGAAAAAGGAAGAGGCATATATGCCAGAAGAAACACTAATTTGCAAATATAACCTTACTTGTTTCTTTTAAATAATAGAGTTTTTTTTCCAATTACAAATAATATCTCATTTGTTCCCCACAACAGAGGTGGAGGCTTAGATATTCTCATTGTTCAGTTGAAGAAACTGAAGTGGAGATGAAGTGACTTATCCAAGGTCATAAGCTACTAAGTGTCTGAGGCTTAATTTGAATTTGTTCCCCTCTCCTTTCCCTGCACCATTGCCTTTAATGAAGGCTTGGCTGGCCTGGGAACTTTCCTTAAAATGGAGACTCTGGGAAGACCAGAAGGAGGATCTCTCCAGACAAAGCCAGGGATGGACTGAACTTCCAGGGTGAGGCAGTTGCTGTGGCAAGTCTTTAGAATCCTTCAGCAAAAGGAACAGCAGATTTTTGTTAGACAACATGTTTTATTAAGTGCCTCCTGGGAATCAGACACTACTAAATTCTGGGGATAAGGCAATTCCTAGCCTTGAGGAACTCTAATGAGGGAAACAAAACATCAACAACCAGGTAAAACAAGATATCGATAAGATCTATTGGGGTTTTGTTGCCATGATCACCAAAAAAACTATAAAAATTGGCTTTTCAAGGAATACTCCCTATGTGAACCAGGGTCATGGGAAAGGAGATACTGTAGTGCAGTGGGGAAAGCCTAAAATTTGGAGACAGAACATGGAATTATCATTCTAGCTCTGCAAATTGTTGGATGACCTTGGGCAAGGTGCCTCCCTGGACCTCAGTTTCTTCATCTAGGGAATGAGGGGTGGGCTAAATGGACCCAGAGGCCCCCTTCATCTTTGATGCTATGATGTTATGACTGGTCTGGAGGCAGAGAATCTGGGATTGCATTTCATCTTTGCTACTTGTGAATGAATGAATGAAAGAATGAACTAATGAATGAGAGAAGAAAAATTTATTACACAGCTCTTTTGTGATAAACACTATACTAAGTTCTAGGATACATAATATTTGTCCTTCATCACTGAAGAAGACTGTGACATCAGGGTGATGCATGACAAATACATGAATTGGATGGGGGGGGTGTGCTAAGTCACCAGCCTCACTTTCTCCTTCAGAGCCATCTGGGTCCAGTGGCCAGATATGGATCAGGATGACTGGGGATGGTTCTGGATGTGATCCAGTCAGGATTAAGTGACTTGCCCAAAGTCACACAGCTAATTAGTGTCAAGTGTCTGAGGCCAGATTCAAACTCCTGTCTTCCTGACTCCAAGGCCAGTGCTCTAACCACTGTACCACCTAGTCGCCCTCCTAGGATACAAATATAGAAGTGAAGATGCATCTTTACATTTATATTCTGAATGCTTGTCCTTCATTTTTCAAAGAAGACCATGACATAAGAGAGGAGATGCTATGATAAGCATGTGAGTGAGGGGGGCTGTGCTAAGTCACCAGCCTCACTTTCTCCTCCAGAACCATCTGGGTCTAGTGTTCAGATATGGATCGGGATGATTAGAGATCTGCCTGGACGTGAGGTAATCAGGGTGAAGTGACTTGCCCAAGGTCATACAGCCAGTAAGAGTCAAGTGTCTGAAGTCACATTTGAACTCCCATCCTTCTGACTCCAAGGTCAGTGCTCTATCCATTGTACCACCTAGATGATTAGGGTCAATGAAGGAACTTTACCATTTCTTTTCTTTTTTTTTTTTTTTTGCAAGGCAATGGGGTTAAGTGGCTTGCCCAAGGCCACACAGCTAGGTCATTATTAAGTGTCTGAAACCGGATTTGAACCCAGGTACTCCTGACTCCAGGGCCGGTGCTCTATCCACTGTGCCACCTAGACACCTGTACTTTACCATTTCTTGAAAGCATCAGCCTGCCAGCTTACTCTCCATCTGTATGGTCTTTCTCAGATCCACATACATATTCATATTCACCCATATAACACATATCTACAGAAACATCCAACAATGCACTTATATAATTCATTCATATCTACCTATACATATATGAACATATATGTATGTATAGATTCCTATATATGTAATCAGACAGAGTCTAGAGGATATCCAGTTAAATGCATGTGGAAATTTGAGTCAGAAATTCTTTATACCCTTGGTCTTTCCTACGTGCATGGTCAGGCTAAACTCTTGAGTGATTACAGATTGTTCTAGGAGATTTGCAGCATTCTATACTTAGATGAAATCAGCACAGTCGTCATACATAAAAGGACCATCAAGAGGATCTCAGCATCCCCTGGGAATTTCTCTTTGACCTAGATTCTAAGCAGGATCTCCTCCAACCAATGCTGAATACCTTTGGTGAGTCTCCATCTACCCATTTGATGTATAGTTCCCTAACTCATAGGTTTGCAGCTAAGATTCCTAGGAGGTAACAGCAACATGGGGGTGATGATTAACCTTATGGACTTGCTCATTCCATCAGTGCAACAATCAGAGACAGTTTGGGACTGTCTACATTGGAGATCTGTATCCAGAGAAAGAATTGCAGAGTTGGAACAATGACCAAGGCCTATTTACCTTTAATTCAGGAAAAAATGATCATATTATGTAATTCTGCTATATCTCATACTATATGTTTCTTCCTTAAGGATTTGATTTCTCTCTCATCACATTCAACTGAGATCAATGTATACCATGGAAACAATGGAAAGACTAACAGACTTCCTTGGGGGGGGGGGTGGAGGGAGGGAAGCAAGCATGGGGAGGGGATTGTAAAACTCAAAATAAATAAAATCTTTCTAAAAATAAAGATTCCTAGGAGGGTGCCTACATTCACTGATTCCAAGGGCACCCTGTAATTTGATGTTCCTAAAACTATATCTGATGAACCCCCACTGGTAAGCTTGCCTTTAATAGTCAGCAGATAGCAACAGCTAGCTCAAAGTAAAGGTATTTGCTAAGATGGTTTCATAAAAAACAGTAGCTCTGAAATATTTCCCCTATAAACCTGGAGCACAACAAAATCAAACATCATCCATGGGAAGACCGGACAGAAACTTAAGAGTTTATAGTTCTGGCAATATGAAGCACAAATAGAGATTCCATGTGTCCAAGGCAGCTCATCCCCTTGGAACAGTTGGATCCCAAAGTCCTCACGGTGTCCTCACACTGCTCCCTAACCTAAGAAGACCAATTCTCCTGGGTGGGTTGTTCAGTGGGTCTCTATCCATCTGCTCTTCTCCTCAGAGGCTGCTGTCTTCTGGCAACAAGGGCGAGTTGAATCTACATTCTGCTCTCTTCTCTGCTGCCAGGGGTCATGTTCCTTGAAAATTATTGCTCCTGAATCTTCTTTTATGCAGTTTAGAGTTTGTCCTGATTTGGTTTTGTTTTTTAAACCTGTGAGGGATGAGGCTCATTCTTGGACCAGCCTGTAGTAGCTGTTCTCTTATTATCATTTTGTTTTAAAGGGACAACAGGGAAGTATTTTGCATGTGACTCCTCAGATAAATGAGATGAACTAGGGGAGAGCGGAAGGGTCTTACACAGGGTCACACTGCTCTGTTTAGTAGAGCTAAGATTTGGCTCCAAATCCTTAATTTTTCCCCCCAGTGTCTGGGTAAATGCTTAAATTGTAATCAGAGTAATGAAGTGTCTGAATTGTATGGTACATGCCTCCGTTTCCCTGACTGTGACTCATTACGCCTGTAACTCTGTCCAAGACCCTGTGAGGGACTATGGGAGAAGTTCTTACCAAGGTCAAGATTTAGAGAGACTCTGGGGAGCCCTCCCCTCCCCGGCCCTCTCACTCCTTCCTTTCTCCTCCTCTTTCCATCTCTTCTCCTCACCCCATCCCAAGGTTGTCCACCAGACTTTGACCCAGGGACCCAGGATCCACAGGGATACCAGGGGAATGATCCAGTCCATTCTGGGACTGCATCTGAATAGGCATAGCTAAATGATCAGAGCTCGCCCGGCGCAGGCCTTCCGTTGTCCCCCCAGGGGCCTCCAGCCCCATTCCTACGGAGTTTCCAACACCACATGGGGCCTGAGGGGGGTCATTGCCTACGGGGGGGACGTAGGAGGGGAGTGGGGAGGCGGGACCCAACAGACACTGGGGCCTTTGAGGAGCAGCCCGGAGAGTTTCCTCCCCTCCTCCCAAGCCCCCCTTCAGGACTGCCAGTTTGGTAGATTAGAGGGGTCCCTAGCAGTCCGGGGTTGGGCTGTTTGTTATTCCGGACTACACCCGCCTTGTGTATTCATCTTTATTAGCCCTAATTGCTTCCCCATTCTAATGGGATCTCGATATTCTCAGACAATTGAAAGGAAATGTATTCATTAAGATAATTCCCTTGCTCTGGGCTGCTTAAGCCCCCCCCCCCCCCCCCACAAGTGACAATGTCTCTGCAGTCAGAACCCACTGGGGCCTCTCATTTGGGACCAGAGTCAAAAGCCAACTTCAGGCAGCAAACTTTACTAGCTGGTCCTTCCAGACCCCGCAGAGAGGGCGCTTTCCTTTCCTTTCTTGTATTTTTCCTTTTTTCCAGATTCACAAAGTTGGAGGGAGGGGCCCTGGGAGGATTCCAAGCGGGCTTCAGCTAGGGGACCCAGGGAGGGGGTAAGATCAGAAAGGATGGGGAAAGGGAGTCGGGCTGCCACCCTGAAGCAGGTTCGTGCCACCTTGGAAGCTGCTCAGGCTCTGCTGTACCCAAGCAGATAGCTTGGGCTGTTCTAGCTGGCATCATTAGCCCCAGAGCTGGCAGGGCAGGGCCCTCAGAGGTCCTCTGGTGCAACTATTTCATTTTAGAATGAATGAAACCAAGGCCTAGAGGGGTTACAAAACCATGAAGTTTGAGTAGGAAAGAGCATCAGAACAAGCCTGGCCAACCTCTTAATTTTACAATGAAGAAACTGGGTCCCAGAGGACCCAGATTGAGGAAGTTGTGCAAGGTTACAGAGATGGCAAAAAACCAGTTAGAACTTGAACTCAGCTCCCATCTCTAAAGCCCACCCTGACTCTCTGGCTCTTACTCCTCTCTCCTTCCTCCTAAAGAGATCCTGTCCCGTTATGCTTCTAGGTCTCCTCTGATCTGCTCCTTCCCACCCTGAGTCCAGTCCCAGCCTCCTACCTGGACTCCAGGCGGGCATCGCCAGCTTCCTTAACAATTTTGAACTGGCATCTCTGATCCACTGTACCAAGAACTCCTTCTTCCCCTCAAACAAAACCTGCCTTTTGTGCACTCCCCTCTTCCTGCTGAGGATACCTCCATCTTTCCTGTCACCAGGAGGACATGGGAGTCCCTCAGAGCTCCTGCCTCTCCCCTCCTTTTCTCCCAATATCCCATGGGTGGTCAGCTCTAATTGATTCTGTTTCCACACTTCTGACATCTAAACCCTTCTCTGCACTCCTACAACCACCCCCCAAAGCAGGATCTCCTCGGTTCTCCTCTGGTCTGAGGTGGTGACAGCCTCCTCACTGGGCTCCCTGCTTCCAGTTTCTCCCTCACCCATTGGACACAACCAAGGCCCTCCTATAACACAGGTCTGCCTACATCACTCTTCTCAAAACTCTTCAGTGGCTCAAACTCCTCAGCCTAGCATTAAAATCTTTTGCATTCTCTTTTTATTTGAATTCAGTTATCTTCCTTTTACTGGTGAGGAAACTGAGGAACAGGGAAAGGGAAGGGAAGAGCATTTCTAGAGACCCTACTCTTAATTTAACAAATGAGGAAACTGAGTTCCAGAGGGATCACAGGATCCTAGATTCAGAGAAGGAAGGGGTCTCAGAAACCAGCCTGCCCAACCTCTTAATTTTACAATTTACAATTTTACAAATGAGGAAACTGAGTGATTGAGGAATTTGTTCAAGGTTACATCATTAGCAAAGAACCGTCAAAACTCCAATATCATCTCTAATGTCCACCCTGAACCTTGAATCTTACTCCTCTCTCCCTCTCCCTAAAGAGGTCCTGTCCTGTTGCTCCTAGGAACAACAGATGATGATAGATAGATATAATAGACATAGCTAGATAGAAAGATAGATGATAGAGATAGACAAAGATATAGATGAGAGAGAGAGAGAGAGAGAGAGAGAGAGAGAGAGAGAGAGAGAGAGAGAGAGAGAGAGAGAGAGAGAGAGATCCAAGGACTCTGGGAGATGGGTGCTATTATTATCACCATTTTAAAGTTGAAGAAACTTAGGCAAACAGAATTTCAGTGACTTGCCCCAAGAATAATACAATAAGTGTCATTCAAACCCAGGTTATCTCCTCAGCCCTAGGTCATGCTGCCTTTCTATATTAGCACTTTCTCCACTAGGAAACATAGCTTGCCCATATCAGACCAAGATTCTCCTTGGGGTGGGCAGAGGAAAGATCGCAAAGAAGAGAGAAACAGGGGAAAACCTGCTCTAGGAGGTGGCCCCTGAACTGTGCTTGGAAGGAGACTGGAGATTCTTAGTCTGAGGTCAGGAGGGAGAATGCTCCAGAGAACTTCAACAAAGAAGAGGGGTGAACAGTGTCCTCAGTCTGTCGTCCCCTACCAGGTCCCACTGCTTTGCCCAGAAACCTGGAATCACTTTCTTTTTTGTGTGTTCTCAGGAAAATTTGGAGTTCTTTCTTTCATGTTAAAGGAATATAGGTTGTCTTGGCAACGCCTCCAGGCTTAGGGGGGCTGGGAAGAGGCTCTCTCTCCTTAGCAGCATTTGGTCTCAATGTCAGATTAAAGGAAAAGTCCCTTTTGACAGTTGCCTCATTAGGAAAGGACTTGTACCAGGAAGGTTGCATTTCCCGTTTCATCATTGCAAGATGTTCCATCCTGCCTTCCCTCACTCAGACATTGAACAATCCTAGGGACTGTTCTGGGAACACTTGGCCCTGGCCCTGGGGGCGGGGGGGAGACTCCATGCCAACCCTTGCCTCTGTTCCTTGACCGTCTGTCCCTGTCTGACCACAATAAGGAGCTATCCCTGGACCTGAGGGGCCAGGGCACCCTATTCACTCCCTTCTGACCCAGGGATCCTTCTGCTCTGGACCCGTTCATCATTCGATTTTTAGAGACAGTCTTCTACTAGAGAGGAAGGGCAGGTCTCCTTTTCTTACACCCTGGTGCTTCAGGGACAGCTGATTGAAAACTTACCTTTGAGCCCTTACCTAGAGCCTTCACAAAAGGAGGAAGTAGAAAACCCTCATTGTCTAATATGAAACAGGAAAGGGATAGGGATTTATTTCCTTTTTGTCTATAAGAAAGGCTAAACTATTTTGACTTGGTATATATTGACAGAACAGCTTAAAATAAATAGGATTCAGTAACTTTATAGCTATTACCGCCTTTTCTCCCTTAAGACTGATAATTAATCCTCTTCAGAACATAATTTGTGGCCTGCCCAGAAAAGGCCTGGCCAGATTTCACCTCGTCTCGGGACTGTCCAAACAAATCTCACTTATCTTCCTGTTAAAAGTCATCTCTGATAAAGAAACTCCTCTTGCCAACAGTCAGTCGGACTTGATGGATCACCCACCCCAGACAAGTCTGTATCAACGCTGAAACTTAATACTTTTTTTTTACTTTATTTTTCTTGAGGTTGCTTTGGGGGGGGAGGGGAGATTATGCTTTCTTTCATAACGTGACTATTACAGAAATCTTTTGTATGAGTACACATTTATAATCTATATCAAATTGCTTGCTTTCTCAATGAGAAGGGTGGGGCAGGAAGAAGGGAAAGAATTTGGAAGTTACGAGTTTAAAAAAAATGTTAAAAATTATTTTTACATTTAACCAGGGAAAAATAAAAGACTAAAGAAAAAGAAAAATTAAACAAAACAAAACAAAACAAAAAGCAGGGCGGGGGGGGGGGGGAGATGGCTCCTGGTCACCCACTCAGGGAAGGAAACAAAAAGCAGGAAAGGGTGTGAGGGCCCAGGAGCAAGCTCATCTCCCTTCTCTAAGTGCTCATGAGAATGGTCACTATGATTTTGGGAAGGGGAAGGGTCAGCCTCTATCTCCCCACTGCTCACTGAAAATCTCAGAGGAATATGATGCCCCCAGAAGAATCCAAGGAAGAGAGAGTAACCTAGAAACTGTCTCCACTATGAGTACCTCTACCACCAGCATTAGCCACTTAGGATTTTCTGTATCACACATCACACAAGGACCAGATTGCCTAAGAATTCTGTTCAACCATCTTCAAAGGACCCATGGACCGAGTCACCATATAGAGTTTCCAAGGGTGCTGTGGGTACCTGCTCCTTGGAAGGAGCTCTTGGGTCAGTTAAAGCTGTGGTACTTAGAGATAGTTTGAGTTGAAGAGGTCCCCAGGGGCAATTTAATTCAAGTCCTAGATTATACAAAGGAGGAAACTAAGACCCATGGAGGGGAAAGGAACCCCCCCCACACACACACACACATCAGATCATCCAGATAGAAAGTGAGTAGCAGGTTAGAAGATTCCATGGTTTCAAATCTAGGAACTCTCTGGGAGGGACCTCAGGCCACCTCATCCAACTCCCTAATTTTTTATAGAAAAGAAAACTAAGTTAAAAGCTGGGGAAAGGATTTGCTTAAATATACCCAACTAGTGGCAACATTTGGTAGTTAAGTACAAACTTTGGGGCCATGAGTCCCATTCATCTGGTCCAGAGGAGATGGAGATACATCAGAGTTCAGAGACTTGACTTTCATACGTTCTACATTCTTATTGCTCTTGGAACTTGACTGGCATTTTCTACCCATGGGTAGTCACTCAGGCCATCTCGCACATCTGGGATGCCTCTTCACTGCAGTCTTCCAGAAGATTTTGCTCTATTCTGCTCTATTCTGCATCTAGGCAGCACAGTGGATAGAGCATTGGTTCTGGAGTCAGGAGGACCTGAGTTCAAATCCTGCCCCAGATACTTTCTGTATGCCCCTGAACAAGTCACTTCACCCTGTCTGCCTCAGTTTCCTCATATTTAAAATGTACTGGAGAAGGAAATGACAAACCACTCCAGTTTCTCTGCCAAGAAAACCCCAAATGGGGTTGGACACAACTGAGCAACAACTCTCAGATCAGATGCTCCTTCCAAGTACTCAGGTGAAAAATCAGGCTCATAGATTTAGAATTTGAAGGGACTTCAGACATTTTCTAGCTCAACCCTCTCATTTTACAAATGAGGAAAAGGAGACTGAGAGAAATAAGTGACCACAGAGCATAAAACCATAGACTTAAAACAGAAAGAGATCTGAGATGTCCTCTAGCCCAAGCCCCTCATTTCACAGAAGAGGAAGTTCAAGTCTAGAGGTGGTGATTCCAAAGTAACACAAGTGGTAAAATGAAGCTCTTTTGTTTACAGTCAATGAGGCAAATAGCAAGTTTGATACCTCTGCTTTACTCACAGTGATCTCTACTTAATAAAAAATGTTTATTGAGTTGGATTGAATCATGTTATTCCTCTACTCAAGAATCTACACTGACTTCCCATTGCAAGGTTTCCAAAGGCTTCAAAAACTTAACTTTCAGGATCAGCTTGTAGCTACACCCCCTCTTTCCTGATCAGTTGTCACCAATTCCCTGTTTACATCTGTAGGCTCAGTCCTACTCATATCCAGAAATCAGTCCTTGCCCTTGCTAGGAAGTATTTCAGGATTCCTTGACTCAGACACCTTCAGTTCGGGAACAAGGTCACTCTTATCTCTTATATTATGGGCCTGATTCCCAATTCCTTGCTAGTCTGGCTTCCTCACTCTCTATTGCTCAATCTGAATGTCCGGATGGAATGATTGACCCAACTGTAGGCCCCCAAAACCTTCTAGTCTCCACAGGTGGTGTCTCTCAATCTTTACCTGGAGGTTCACCATCAACCTAGACCCTTGGCAACAGAAATACTGGATTCTGTTAATGGTTAGAGTCCAAGGAGACAGCCAGGAGAGTTGATGCCATTTGGGGCTCCCTTGAGATGAATCTCACACAGGACTGGGCAGATACTGTTGCCATTCTTCTTTGCCAACTCTGGTCCACCATGCTTGGTTCTAGCTGCTACATTTTAGAGAGAGAGCATCCAGAGAAGACAATGGGGAAGAACAGTTAAAGACCATGTGAGACGTGGTTGAAGGAAATGGGTGGTATTTACTTTGGAGAAGAGAAAACTCAGGGGACATGAGCAGTGACTTCAAATATGTGAAGAGCCATCATGAGAAAAAGAGACTAGACTGTATCTATTTGATCCTGAAGGGCAGATCCAAGAGTGATGAATGAATGAGGAATTTGCAAAGAGAAGTATTTAAGTTTGAAGTTAGGGAAAAAAAGGTTCTAAGCATTAGGCCAATGCAGAAATGGAATGAGTTCCTCCTGGAGGTAGAGTTCCCTCCTCCAGATGTTTTCAGACAAGGGTTGGATGATGACTGATCCATGATACTCTTCTGGTTTGGGATAGACTAGATTAGGATTGATGGCCATTAGGCTAAAATGGTGACCTTTGAGTATCTGGATGGATTGTCATTTGTTGGGGTGAGGGGTTGATTTTTTTCTGCTTGGCCCCGGGGGCAGAATCAGGAGCAACAGGGGTGAGGGCAGGAAATGAGGTAGTTGAAAAGAAGCAAAATGAGGTTCAATGTTTGGGGGAACTTTGGACAATGTTGAACTGTTCTCCAGGTGGAATATGCTGTGTACGGAGGAGGTGAGTTCCCCCTCATTGAAGATCTTAAAACAAAGGCTGGATGGTCATTGTAGAGGAGACATTTGTACAAGTCTGGGTTGGATTCAAAGGCTCCTCCTGTCCCTTCCGAGTCTGAAACATGGGATGGGGCACTAATTCTGAGATTCTGTCGACTCTATTGTTGGATATGGGCTGCTTAGTCAAGTGGTAGATACTCCTGAATGCAGAAGAATGCTACAGATTCCCATTACCTCTGAGTCTGAGATTTTCATTGATCCTGGATCCACATTAGACAAGAGTTTTAGAACCCAGCGGATCCAAGGTTTCGCAGGAGTGGTCCCACTTCTATTATAAGCTGATGGAAAAGCCTAGATCAAGGATCCTCATGGTAGGTCCAATCACAGATGGTCACAAGGAACCTCAGAGGTCGCCTAGCCCAACCCTTTCATTTTATAGTTTGGGAAGTGGCAACCCAGACAGTCTGAAAGGCCTTCCCAAGGCATGCACATAGCAAGACTCAGCATTTGAGCCCAGATCCTCTGACTTTGGGACCAGGGTTCATTCCTAGGCAACATGTCACTTCATAAAATGATCAAGAAATAGGAAAGTAGGCTTCACCGTTTCTCCTTACCACCCTAACACTTTCTAGTCCTCATTCAATCACACCTTAGAACAATAGAGTTTAGTAGCTGGGATAGACTTTGGAAATTGTTTACAAATAATGAAACTGAGGTCCAACCAGGTCAAGGCTTCCCCCACAAGTCACACCGAGGGCTTGTAGTCTCACAGAGCCCACGCCTGCTGCCCAACTAACAATCGGTGTCTCTTTTCATTCCTCTCTCCTTATCCCCCACTGCCACCCCCAGTGCCTCTGCTACTGTCAACTCTGAGTTCTTCCATTGGGAACACATCAACACAGTGTCTGATTCCCACGTGGTCCTCCGGGCTGGGCTGCTGCATCCCACACCGCCTCTGTCTTGGTTTCTATTTGTGCTGACTTGGCCGGCCTGCCTCCCTCCCAGCTCTGTGGTCTAGGCACATGGGAATGTAGTGTGCTCATGAGACCAGCCCCTGACGTCCCGCCGCCTGTGGTTCACATCGCTCTCCGACCTCTAGGTCTTTGCCTCTGCAAATGGGCACCAGGGTTCGCTTCTTCCTGACTGGGGTTAGAGAAGCTAGTTAGTCTGGGTGTTTGTGGAGTTCTGCTTGGCCAGTCCCTGTCTTACATTCCATTCAAGTGAGCATGGATGGAATTCTCAGCTTAGATAGAGAATAGCAGAAAGGAAATAGATCAAAACCCCAACCCTCAGCAGCCTGTACACACTGGTCTCCCTGGAGTCCAAATCTGGACACTAGTCTATGGCCACTCCAGGTCCTGGTCCCGGGCCCAAATCTACTTTTCTGACTCATTTTCCATCTATTGGCCTGGCCCAGGCTGCCATTGTAGAAAGAAAGATTCCTGGTCCCAGGCCCAAATCTACTTCTGACCCATTTTCCATCTATTCCTGACCTCAGCCACCTCCTTCAGGGAAGGCTTTTCCAGGACTTGAAGCTCTCTGCATTGAGAGATTTCAAAACTAGTCTATAGGCTCCTATGTCTGGAGCTGAGAAACAGAGGCCACGAAAATGGATCGACAAGCTGAAGGTCACACACGGAATGACTCTCACAGCATCCCATTCTCCTTTTGGGTTCTTCTTGTGGAGGGCTTTCCTTCACATCAATCCTATGTTTATCTCCCTGCATCTCAGAACCTCAAGCTCTATGATTACATGAACCAGATTTAATCTCGGGGCCTTCAAAAGTTTGGTTTCTTTGAACCATGTTGCTCCCACCTGGAGTTTCCCTGGGAATATCCTAATGAAGTTCATATCTAAGTCACTGCAGATGTGAGAAAAATGGCCCTCAGCTTCCATGTAAGCATTTAAGCTAACAAATATATACTGAGCACAGGTCAACCTTTATTTTACCACCCAGGTGATACACAGCATAAAGGTCTTACAGGAGTAGATAAACAAGGCAAGCTCCCCCTTCCCTCACTGTCATCCACCTCTTCCTCCCACCTGAACCCCTAGAGGGAAAGGCACTTAAGCTCTCCTGTTGTTGCTATTTGGCTGTTTGAGTCGTGTCTGATTCTCTGTGTCCTCATTTGGGGTTTTCTTGGCAAAAATACTGGAATGGCTTGTTGCCATTCCCTTCTCCAGCTCATTTGACAGTTGAGTATACTGAAGCACACTAGGTGAAATGACTTGGTCAGGGTCACACAGCTAGTCAGTATCTGAGGTGGGATTTGAACTCAGGTTTTCCTAGCTCCAGATTCTGTGCTCAATACCCCAAGATTTCCAGGGAGTTGTCTTCCTTTACACTGAACTCCCACCACTCCATTCTTTTCTTGGGACCCGAACAGTCTCCAGACTTACAGTTATCTCTCTGCTGTGATTATTAAGAAGGTTTTTCTTACATCAGTTCTCAATTGAAATTTGCCTCTTGGCAATTTCCATCTCCTGAATCTATGCTTCGAGCCACAAGAATGTGGCAGTTTGCAGGCAGAGGACCTGGGTTCAAATCCCATCTGTGATACCATTTCTCTGTCCTTGGCGGGTACGTGACTGCAGTTACCTCTTCTGTAAAATGAGGGGGTTGGTCGAAAAGATGTTTAAATGCTAAAATCCTCTCTCAAAATCAATGATTCCGGGAAGTTCCTGGTAAACTGGAGGCTTCGGCTTCTAGTTCCTCCTGGCAGCTCCAGCCCCAGTCCAAACAATAGAGCCATCCAATCCACCCTCACATTCCTGTGGGTCTTGCTCAGGGGTGAAGCGCCCCAAAGAGGATCCTCTCATTGGCTCCTGCCTGCTCCCGCATATGGCAAGGAGATGTTTGCTTCCTGATCCAAAGGGGGACCCCGGGGCCCAGCCCTCCGCCAAGGCCCACAGACAGGCAGGTGGTATCAGGCCTGCCCCAGCCATGGGCTCGTTAGCTCCAAGCTGGTTGCCCCTGTCCCTGGTGGCCTGGCTGGGGAGCTGGTTGGTGGGGTTGGCTTAGCAGGCCTCCTCCAGCTTTGACATTGGGAATAACTAATGAATGAGCTGTCTCTGCTGCAGGGGAATTATGCCTCTTAAGCAAAACCCAGCCGTGCTGGTCGGTTGGCTCTCGGCGAGCTAATAGGAAATGCCTGTCAGTGCTCTGACGTTTCAAAGCCAAATATATATTCCTGCTCTGTGTTCTCTGCTCGCTAAGTTTACTTTATGCAAAATAAATTGCAAGCTGGAAATCTGTGGATGCCAACCCGACCGCCCAAGGAATCAGAATCGAGCCTTCTCAGGAAAGCATGGCGGGCGGGGGCTGGGAGACAGGCAGGCCTGGCTGGAAGCAGTGACGGCTCCACACTCAGGCTGGTGGCTCCGGAGTTGACTGCCCCAGAATCTTGGCCCGGCCTCTTTCCTGGATCAGTACAGAAGACTCTTCCCTGCAGTCGACAGATCTGTTGGATGAGAAAAGCCGCATAGGACCCAGAGCCCAGAGCCCAGGAAGCATGGTCTAGGCCAGGGCAAGGTACGATGGGCCAAGAGAGCTCCAGATTGGAGCCCAGCCATCAAGGACCAGCTGACTAAAAATCATGCAAGTTTTTCTATTCCTTTCAGAGCTGCAAAGTGCTTGCCAGGTATTATCTACCTTGGTCCTGACTCTACAGTCAGAAGGGAGACATGATTATCCCCATTTTACAGATGAGGAAACTGAGGCTAGGACACTTTACCCACCATCTCACAGTTAGAAGCAACATTTGAACCCACTTCTCAAGAATAGCACTCTCTTTGCATCATTACCCATTTACTTTTGGCCTCCCTATCTGTAAAATGAGGGTAATGAGACTTGTGCCATTCTCCCAGGTGTGTTGTGCAGATAATAAGTGTGTATTAGCCTCATTTGAAGCAGAGGGTGAGAGGAAGAGCAAAGAGTCTGAGGAGAGCACAGACAATAGAAACATACCTAGGAAGCTCTCTGACTTCCTCTGAGATCCAGCCTGGGGCCTCCTCCCCCCTTTCTGATGACTTCAGTTATTAGGACTTTCTCCCTTTTAAAAGTTCTCTGAGTGTACTCTGTGTTGAGGTGGATACATAGCCTGCAGAATGGAAGTTCATTGAGGGAAGAGACATTTGCCTAACACTGGTGCCTAACACACTGCCGGGTTCCATCCGGGTTCACTAAACTGAATATCTTCAAGAGCTTGGGATGCTTAGAAAAGGGCCACGCTTCAGTTCCCCTTGCTGTCCCGGAACCCCTCACCTCCTGTCTGTGAGACACCGGCCTAGAGGTATGAGGAAAGGGGAGGCCCTTAGATAATCCCCTAGCTGCCTGGTCAGCCCCAAGGAATGGAGATCAGGTTCTGGTCTTCAGCCAGCCAGCCCTCCTCATCAGAAACCAGGAAAGCCAAGCCTGGTGCCCGCCTGCCTGCCAGCTAAGCCGCTGTCTTCTGAAGGGAGGGGCCAGTAGCTCCACCAACAATGTAATATGAGCCAGGTAGCTGTGCCCACTCTACTGTCCTGAAGACTGAGATTCCCAGAGGGACACCAGGCTGGTGGCAAAATCTGTATTCTTCCCCACCTTCCTACCCAAACATTAGGCACGATTAGCTATGTCCTGGCAGGGAAACCACAAGGGAGGAGAGTGTGTATATGTGTGTGTGTATGTGTGTGTGCTGTGTGTGTGTGTGAGTCATCCTTGTTTGGTTCATATTTATAGAAGAGTGCCTGCAGGGCCTCTGGGTATGGGACGTGGGGCAGCTGTGCTCATATAATTCCTGGCTGGGCATGTATGCTGCCTGGCAGAAGAACCCCATGGCCAGGACCAGCCTTTCGTAGGGCTTGCTGTGGGTTGGCAAAGATTTGGACCTGGCCTGAAGACTCTTGTGTTTGAAACCCCTTCCCTTGCCCTCCTATTGCTGCCCAACGTCCAGCCCTCCATCGGCAGCCAGGTCGATCCCTCTGGCCTGATTTCTATCACTGCCCTAGAGTCCCCTGGATATGGGCATGGTGACAGGGCTTTCTCTGGAGTGGGGAAGTGGTCATAGGGGAGCCACCTCAGCAGTCAGAGGAACAGAGTCCATCCTGGGTCCAGTCTTGGCCCCTTTCTCCTTCAGGACGCTCCAGATTCACCATCTGGATGGGTCCTCGGAGCTCAGCATCATGCTGGAGGATTTCCAGGAGGCCAGATCCCCGAACACCTGGACGAGCTTGTAAGTCCTGACTTCCCTCTGTAAGCTTTCTTGCTATGGGACTCTGATGACGTTACTTTGTCTCACTTGCCTCATCTGTAAAATGGGAACAAATGGGACCATAAAGCCATCATGGAGCTCAAATGAGATAACATGCAGAAAACATTTTACAAATGGCGAGACTATTTATAATTCAAATTTTCTCTCTCTCTTTTTTTCTTCTATGGCTTCAATTTCTCCCAGTCCCTCTCCCCTCTCCTCTCCCAGAGAACCATCCCTAAAACAAAGAATTGAAACCTGAGCTCTGATGATTTGCAGCCCTTCACAATGAGGAAACTGAGACGCAGAGAGATTTAGCGACTCTCTCAGAGTCACCCAGCCTGGAAATGGCTAAGGTAGGATTTGAAACCAGATTTCTTGACCCCAAGACCAACATATCAGCTCTTATTCAAAGTGGCCTCTCTAGCCCCTGCCTGACCACAGGTGCCCCGGGGAAGGTGCCTCATCTCTGGGGCTGGGGCTGTATCACCGCCCAGGTTCCTCCCAGCTCTGGACCTAGGATCCCATGACCTAACTGTTACCTTTCAATACTCTGCTATTTTCCACCTGGGTGACCTTGGGCAAGTTATTTAACCCAACCCAGGCCCCAGTTTCCTTATCTGTAAGTTGAGGAGGTTGGCTGTAGGAGTCCCTTTCATCCCTTGCAGTGCATTCCTAAATCCCTCATTCTCTCTGGACCTCAGTTTCCTCCTTTGTAAAAGGAATTGGCCCTGGAGTCCCTTCCAGCTCCTCAGCACCCTTAGCAGCCCCCCCCACCCCCACTAGTCTAGGACTTGTCCTGCCTGGGTCAGGTCAGACCAATGATGGCATCCAGGCCCCCACAGAGATGAAATTCTCAGCCGGGGCCCCGAACTGCCGGAAGAGGCTGGGAAAGGGGGTGTTGGCCTTTTCTTGCCGAGGAATCTCCCGGCAGGCAGGTAGGCAGGCAGCAACAAGCCAAGAGGCATCCAGTGAGGGCTGAGGGGTGCAGACTATGAGTCACCCGGGCCCGTTGCTTACAGGACAAAATGATGCTGATGACAATAATAATAATAATAAATAATAACAAACCAGCCGGCTGTTATCTTTCCTCATCCTCTGAAGGTGCCCTATCCTGGCTATCTTCAGCTGCCCCCGAAGGCGAGGAGTGGTGCAGAGATCACGCTTCCCCTTCTATTGGGGGAGGCCAGGGAACTGAGGCACAGGACAGAGAGTCATTTGTGCCTGGTCCTCAGGAGGACTCGATGGGCTAATCAGTGAACTCTCAGTTCATGGACCTAGTGCAATGAGGGATGGCAGAGGGTGCCTGGTTCAACCCTTTCATTTTACAAATGAGGGGGAAGTCACTTTCCCAGGATCCTAAAGTGGAGAAGCAGGATTTGAACCCATACCCTAGGACTCCAGAGCCAGGGCCAGCACCCACACCTCAGAGTCACTGGCCTAGAGCCGATCGGGTTCAGTCCAACCACTCCGGCCTGCTTGTTACACATGTGAGATGATTTTCTTCAGATTCTCATCCTTCCCAGGCCCCATCAGAGAATTTCCCAGGTCCAGCTCCTTTGGCCCCTGGTCAGACCGGTTTGTCTCCCTCCTCCGCCTGCCTCGGCCGTCCTCTCCTCCCTTGTCTCCTTCTCTAACTGGGCTTTCCTTGTCTCCTGAAGGCCTCAAGGCAACCTTTTGCTTCTTGGCTCCTTGAGTGGGAGGGGCGGGGTCCCCAAAGATCTGCCTTAATTTTGGGGTCTTGGTAATTATCTTCTCTCCAACACCCACAAGACTTTGCCTACTAGTTATTATAATAAGCACAATAATAATTTAGGGAAATGACAACAGTGATCAGAGGGCTCCCTGAGCCCCCACAGTGGGCTTGGACAGAGCGATAGGCACAAGCCCTGCCCTTTGAAGAAACAGAGGCCCTCGCACTGGGGAAGCTTGGGAGACCTGGGCTTCCCGGGACAGCTCTCCCAGGGACTGGCTGTGCAACCTTGAGAATCATTCTGAGTTTTTTTATTTTCATTTCCCCACCTGTAAAATGGGCATTCTCATGGCCAACAAAGATTTTGTAAAGAGAGACAGGGATTTTAAATCAGGACCTCAAACTCACAATTACATTTTAAAATTGAGTAACTAGAAACATACTGGCAGATTTATGGGATGGCTCCATCCTCTAACTGCCCTTGGGTCTTGGGTTCAACCTTGCTATCTGTTTGGCCTAGTGGCCTGGGTGCTAGTGCTGAACAGGGGCTGAGGGAAGCCAGGAGGTAGATGGAGGAAGTCCAGAGGGGCTGGAGGCTCCAAGGCAGGGTTTGACCTCCTCCTCATCAGCCTCTTCTGATGCTCCGGGGGCTAATCCCAGCCCGACCCATTGTTTGAACTAACTTCATAAAGGTGTTTACTATTGGTTTTATTAGCCCGAGCATAATAGAAAGGCAGCATTGGCTGAAAAACTGACATGAAGATCATCTGAGAAAGAGGATCATTGATGGGAGTGCAGGAAGTTCCCCGGGGACATGGATTGTATCTTTTACACAATATAGTGACCCTGGACAAGTCACTTCACCCTATTTGCCTCAGTTTCCCCATTTGTAAAATGAACTGGAGAAGGAAATGGCAAACCACTTCAGTACTTTTGCCAAGAAAACCCCAAATGAGAGAATCAGATACAACCAAAAAACCCAACAACAAATATATTCATTTTTATCATGTTTATCATATGTACATATCACACACAATGAGTTAACACCACAATGCAAAAAGCAAGGAGTCTGAATCTGGAAGGATCTTCTTGAATTCGTATCTGACCTCAGACACTTACTAATCATATGACCCTGGGGCATGTCACTTCATCTTGTTTGCCTCAGTTTCCTCATCTGTAAAATGAGCTGGATTGGAAAATGGCAAACTCACTCCAGGATCTTTGCCAAGAAAAACTTCAAATGGGATCATGGAAAGCCAGACACAACTGAAATGACTGCACAACAACGAGAAGGTACCAGAGAAAGGATTCTGCATTCAGAGTTCAAATATGACTCTGCCACTTACAAACCCTGTGGTCTAGGTAGGGCAAGTCATTGACCCTCTCTCATTGGCCTTACTTTTTTCCTCTATTAAATGAGGGGGCAGGACTAGATGACCTTTAGGGGTCTTTCCAACTTTGAATCTATGACTCAGGGTGGCTAGGTAGCGAAGTGGATAAAGCACCAGCCCTGGAGTCAGGAGTACCTGGGTTCAAATCTGGTCCCAGACACTTAACAATTACCTAGCCGTGTGGCCTTGGGCAAGCCGCTTAACTCCATTGCCTAGCAAACCCCCCCCCCCAAAAAAAAATCTATAACTCAAACATCACCTCCTTCACTTTTTTTTTTGGCTTTGGGTGGGCAATGAGATTAAGTGACTTGTCCAAGGTCACTTACTGACTATCAAGTGTCTGAGCTCAAATTTGAACTCAGGTCCTCCTGACTCCAGGGATTTATCTGCTGTGCCACCTAGCTGCTCACATCACTCACTTTTTAAGCAACCTGGGGCCAGTCATTTCATCTCCCAACCAAAATGTGCTCAGTTTTTTCATCTGTAGAATAAGGACTTTGAACTCAGTGACCTCTAAGGTTCCTTCCATCTGTGAAAAAGGTGTCTGTTCATCATTATCTATCAATTGACAAGCACCAACTCAGGGACGGGGCTCCATGCTAACTTCTGGGGAAGCAAGGACCTGCCATCAAGAAGCTCACTCACTATCTGAGGAGGGCAGAGATGGTGAAGCACTGACTGACCAGGTAGACCTACCCAGATTCAGCCAAGGGAAGTGGAATATTCTTTTTCTCTGACTTTTAGATGACCATGTGGCCTCTCATTCATTCTGCTTTCCTCCTGTGTGGAAAGCCTTGCATAGCTTGGGCTGCCCCTGATGAGCTCATTAGGAAAGAAAGCATCCTTTAACCTCCCGTTAAGTCTGAGACCAGGGCACTCCATTGCCTTTAACCAGTCAAGTACAAAGGAAATGAGAAATCTGACATTTTAAACAAGAGTGTCAGCCTGAAAAAGGAACTGGGACTCATTTCCAGAGATAGAGTGGCCTAAGTACAATCGTGGAGGTCACATTATGATAAATACTAACAATAATATTTTCTCTGGTCTGGGACCAGCCAAGAGCCTCTCTGGTCAAAGGGATGTTGGCTTTGATGGAGGAGACTGGAAAGAGTTAGGGGCTCATTCCAGGATGAATTTTCCCACTTGGTTTCTTCAGTGTGACAAGCCCCATCCTCTCTTTCCGGGAGTGGAGAGTAACTGGATAGCAGAGTGAAAGCTTTCGTGGCAATGTTCCTGCCAAGACCAGGGGTCAGAAGAGATGGCCTGTGACCACTCAGGAAGGCCAATCTCGATAGCACTTAATTTAGAGCCCTATTTCTTTCCAATGTGCCCTGGGCCCCGGTAGTGAGAAACCCTTGAAGGGAGGGGGGGGGGCACATAAAAATGGAAAAGGCCTATGAGATGGGAAAACACATGGTGCCAAACTTAAACAACATCATAGGATTAGAGATTAGCACTGGAAGGGACCTCAGAGACCATTTAGTCCAAACTCCTATTAGAACAGTTGAGGAAAATGAGGCACAGAAAGGGATGGTTGATTTTGTAGTCAGTCATGAGGTCATCTAATCCAATCCCATCATTCTGGAGATAAAAAAGAGAGGTCTATAAAGATTCAATGACTAGCTCGAGGTCACACAGTGTCAGGAGCAGGGTTTGACCCAAACTCCCTGACCTGATAGCTGGTGAGCCTATCACTGCACCATGCTGCCCCTTCCCCAGGCCTTCCTCACAGCCCTAATGCTGATCTGACCTTTCATTTGAGCTCTCTAAATCTCAAAAGAAGATGGGGGACTTTGAACATTGTTTCCTCAGTTAGAATGTAGGCTGACAATATTTTGGACTTTCTTTGTAACCCCACTAATTAGCAGAATGCCTAGAAACACAGAAACCCCTCAATAAATGATTGTGGACTGACTGGCTGCTGGCCAATTATCAGGCACTTACAGAGACAAAAGAACAACAGACCCAGCTTAGGTTCTACCAGGATTGCAGAACAGGTGCTCAGATAAATTGTTGCTCAGAAATAGGGAATCTTTAGAAATAAGGAAAAAAGCGAAATAGAGAGAAAAGGAAAAAGCAAAGCAGGGTGGCGGTCACAATCATTCATATGAATAATTGCTAACATTTCTATGATGCCACTATATGACAGGGACGGCTAGATGGCACAGTGGGTAGGGGGCTGACCCTGAAGTCAGGAGGACACTGACTAGCTGTGTGACCTGGGCAATTCACTTCATCCTGACTGCCTCACATTCAGGGCTGTCTCCCATTGTCCTAATCTATATCTGGCCAGATGGGATCACAGCACCTTCTCAAACAAATCTAGTTCATGTGCATGTCATGGTATCACTTTCCTGATGTCACAGTCTCTTTGAAAACAAAGGACAAGGAGTGGCTAGGTGGCATAGTGGATAGAGCACCAGCCCTGGAGTCAGGAGGACCTGAGTTCAAATACAGCCTCAGACACTTAATAATTACCTAGCTGTGTGGCCTTGGGCAAGTCACTTAACCCCATTGCCTTGCAAAAACAAAAACAAAAATCAAAGAAAACAAAGGACAAGTGTCATCATCATTGTCATTGTTGTCATTTCCTCATCACTATGTGCTAAGCACATAATAATTTTTACCTCATTTGATCTTCACAACATCCCTGGGAGAGAAGTGCTCATTAGTGAGGTTAAGTGATTTGCCCAGGGTCACACGGCTAGTCAGTGTCTGAGGCTGGATTTGAACTCAAGTCTTCCTGATACCTGATCTGCACACTTGGGCTTCACCATTATAAGGATTTGTGGGTATGTCATTGTAGATACTCGATCTATTGAGGTGCCCAGCCATCACAAAATCAAAGTGGAAAGAGACTTCTGAGGTACTCTGGTCCAATTCAGTTCAGTGCCTTTCTGAGTAGCTAAGAACTATTCCCTCAAGATTATAGGGATAATCCTGAGAGTCTCTGGAGTTTCTAGGATCATCACATACGAGCCCCCACCAGTGTGTTCCCCACTGATTATCAGCCAGACCTAATTAGCTTTTTTTTAAAGTTTTTTTGGCAAGGCAATGGGGTTAAGTGACTTGCCCAAGGCCACACAGCTGGGTCATTATTAAGTGTCTGAGGTCAGATTTGAACTCAGGTCCTCCTGACTCCAGGGCCGGTGCTCTTAGCCACTGCACCACCTAGCCACCCCAAGAATAGTTATTAAAGAAACTTTCCCTAAACCCCAACCTAAGAGTGCACTCTCCCCTTGCATGGCCGCATTCACTGGGAAAGTGGGCTCAAATGCAGAGGCTACTTGTGGCCAGAAGGTCAATAAGCAGATCCTACTTAGTGGAAACCCTTTTCTCCCTTTGCAGAATCCTCCCAAATACAATTTCTTGCTGTGCTTTGAGGGTCAGAGTCCTTGGAGAATTCTGAAGCTGCTTTTTCTTTATGGACTCTTTTGTCTTCACTATGTCTTTCGGCTCTTGATACAGATACTGTTATCAGTCGCTGATGCTCTGGAGTCTCTCCTGGTGGATATTGCTGATGATGACATTGATTAGAATTCCCAATCTTTATCACCTGATCATTTGGGAAGGGGGGGGAGAGGGAGAGAGAGAAAGACAGAGACAGAGAGAGACAGAGACAGACAGAGAGACAGAGAGGAGAAAGAAGGAAAACAGAGATACAGAGAAAGAAACAACAAGAGAGAGAAAATACTCTCCTCTTCCTCTTCTGATCTTCCAAATCACTCATTCTCAGAAGTCCTTCACCATTAATCCAACTTGCCAAACTGCAATCTGGGAAAGATCTAACTTGCAAAATTCAAGGTCTCCCACTGTGTCCAATGTCATCTCCAGTTGTCCTGATCCCTACCTGGCCACTGAACCCAAATGATTTAGAAGGAGAAAGTGAGACTGGTGACTTAGCACGGAACCCCCTTACTGAAATCCAACTCACTCGCATGTCATGGCATCACCCTCCTGAGGTTATGCCCTTCTTCCAGAATGAAGGACAAATGACAAAAACAACATTAGATTCAGCCACCACTGGCCTGGCTTATTTTTGGAATGGGCAAATCCAAACTAGTTTGTTGAGTTATGTCAGGGCCTAGAGGTGTATCTGATTCTTTCAGCCAATCATAAGTTACTTCCTGTTTTTCCTCTGTTTTCATCAAATCTCCCAATGTCCCTAGAACCCTTTCCATTGATTGAAGACATGCTCATACCTAATTTACTTTTTAAAAATCTTTTTTATTTATTTAAGGCAATGGGGTTAAGTGACTTGCCCAGGGTCACACAGCGAGGCAATCATTAAGTGTCTGAGGTTGGATTTGAACGGATTTGACTTCAGGGCTGGTGCTCTGTCCACTGTGCCATCTAGCTGCCCTCCTAATTTACTGTTGATTGGCTGATTGAGTCTGACTTGGCCATGGCTTGTGCTCTTCCAATGCAGGGAAACTTTGAGGACCAGGCTACTTCTAGGCTTCCTCAAAGCCTTCGAGACCTTCAGGGAAGGGCCGCTACCTGCATTTGATGAGCACTCCCTCGAAAACTCAGCACAAACTCAAGTTGCTCATATATTCTTCCCACAATCACCTGGGTCATTGGGAGGCCACTGCTTATGGCCATGAAAATGAGTCTGTGGCTATGCCAGTGGGGCCCACACCTACTTTTGCAACATCCTATGTTGTCTCCAGGTAGCTCGTGAGCTACTGTGAAGTAAATGAAATTAAAATGAATGGAAATTCACTTTGATTTTTAAAGCTCTGAATTTTTGGTGGTGATGGATGGGGGTGGGGTGGGGGCGGATACTAGGATCATAGATTTAGAGCTGAAAGAGGTCTAGGAAGTCAACTACCACCTTCTCATTTTACAGATAAGAACACTGGTAGAGAGAATGCTAATCGCTAGCTCATAGTCCCAGTTAGTAAACCCAGGAAATAGAATTCAAATCCTTCATATCTGCAAATCCAACACTTTATCCAAAATGTCACACTCCTTTTCATGGAATAAAATCATTGGATTTGACAACGCCCAAAAGGTTGGTTGGAAATCACTTGTCTCCACAAAGGTAAAACAGACATTTCATTTGGTCTTGTCAATCAAACAACCAGTTAAATCAGTCGGGTTTGTTTGTTGAATTTTTTTAAGGTCATACGTGGTATTTTATATCACATAAACTAAGTACATGGGTGAAGGGACCCTAAATGTCTGCTTGGCTATATTTTCATTGTTATAATTCTATCTTGGCTTCATGAAAACCTAGTCTCAATTGATTGTTTAAAGGCTTGAAATGGAAAAAACCAGCCTATCTCTTCAAGGAGCCTACAATCTACTGGAAGGAAACAAGGGGGATTGGCAAATCATCACAAAATACACAAACACACAATACCACTTAGTCATTTGGAGGATTAGGGAGCACAGAGAGAAGGGGAAGAAGAAGAAGTTTCAGGAAAGTTCTCATGTAGGAGATAATAGAACAAAGAACTTGTTTCAGTTTGGGATCAGTTTGTTACTTGCCCAGAGTCTTCCAAGATAGGCCCGTGGGCCTGGGCTAATTTGCAGGGCTGATGTGTTATTGTTGGAGAGCCTTCTAGGGGTTCCTGTGGTTGATACCCTTTCCCTGACAGTCCCCGATCAGCTGACACTGAATTAAAGCCCCAAAGCCAAGGGGAGAGGCTGCTATTCAGTAAACCCGGTAAGACATGACCACTTTGCTGCTTGTCCAAGATGCCGGAAGGTGCTGTCACTCTTGTCCTCTGCCTTGTTTTCCCAGCTCATTGATTATCCAGTTGGGTTGAGAAGAGGAAAATGAGCAGATAACTCTAAGAGAGAGAGAGAAAACAACCACCCCACCCAAATGACTCAAATTAAGGCAGTGTCTCTGAGACTCTATGTTTCCCTGAAACTCCAGGCCTAGACCTTTGGTAGAAAAGAACAGTCCAGTTGCAGACTCAGATGGGAGCATCATAAATCTTCATGAGGCACAGGACCACTGGCCTTTCTCTCTGGCTCTGCTTCCCTTCCCTTCCCTTCCCTGAGGGTCCCCGTTTGCTAGATCCAATGGAAAAAGCAATTGTCGTTTCTGAATTGGAAAAATAAAAATGAGCAGACTGTCTTCTCAAGAAGACACAAGATGTGTGTGTTTAACCATTCTTGAATTATTAGACAGCACAAAGGGGTTGGGAGGAAAGTGGCCAGGGTTTTGAAAATGGAAAAAAAGGGGGGAGGGGTAGTTTACACCATTTGGAAATAGTGTTTTGGTTTTTTTTTAATGTCAGTGTTGAGATTGCAGCCAGCTGGTCTTACCTCTCCCCCTACAGGTGAATGGAGATGCACACAGGAACAGTCTGAAACAGAAACTCACCCAGAGCCGACAGTACACATAGTACATACAGCTAAGACAGCACGAGTACTGATAAACAGTAGGCGCTTAATAAATGTTTATTGAATTAAATGGAACTGAAAATGTAATCATCTTTTCTAGACCAGGAAGGGGCCTCAAAGGACATTTAGCTCAAGTATGATGGGGAACTGGGAGGCAGGGAGGCTGATTTGCCTAAGGTTGCTGGGGTCTCTGTTTCTGGAGCCTGCCCACTTCTTCTGGCTGGATCACTCTGGCCCTAGAAAAGAGCCGTTGTGACTTGCCCAGAATCTAAACCCTAGAGGGTTAAGTACACATTTGAGAAAGCTAGGTATCACAGTAGACAGAGAACCAGTCTTTAAGTCAGGAGGACCTGGGTTCAAATCCAGCCTCAGATACTTGATACGTGCTAGCTGTGTGACCTTGGGCAAGTCACTTAATTCCATTGCTTTGCAACCCCCCTCCCAAAAAAGAGGGTTAGCTACACACACACACACACACACACACACACACACACACACAGAACTGAGCAGAACTCAGGAAAGGTGAACGAGAAGAAGATAAGAAAATGAGACCCCAAAGGGAGCCCACAGAATGAGAATTTGGAGTGCATTGGGTAAGGGACATCTTTCCCCCTCAGCAGCAAGAGTTCCAGTGCCAGTCTGTATCTCTCCCAAAGAAGGGGCTTGGACTGAACACTCCCTGAAGTCCTTCCCAGGTGGAGACCAGCATCTTGCATACCTTGGTCTGAATCAATGATTCTATTGGTTCAGTGGACTTCCAGTGTGGAAACTCTACTGATAGAGACTGATGCCTCCTCTATATCATCTTAGAAGACTGCTTGGGACATTGAGAGAAGGGACTTGCTTGGGATCAAAGTCAGAGGCAAGACTAGAATCCAAGTCTTCCTGATTCCATAGCTGGCCCAACAATCCCTGAGTCTTTGTTAAGCCCCTACTGTATAATAGGAGCTCAGGATCTAGATACAGGTAATGAAACAGCTCCAGATTGATTTCTATTTGATTGGAAAAAGAAGCCTGGATTCACTCTGCCTCATTGCTGTGGAATTTAGTTCTCCATCTAAATCTCATGCTTACATTTTCTGAGCCTCAGTTTCCTCCTCTGTAAATCGAGGGGGTTTGGAATATAGCTGAACCCTGAGGGCCCTTTCAGCTCTAAGTCTTAATATCCTTGAAGGCTCAACTGCAGTAGGGCCTCCTACAGGAACCCTTTCCTGATACCTCCCTCCAAGAATATATATTTTTACTTATTTTGCATATATTTGATAAATACTTTCTTCTGTACCCCACCTCCACCTCCATAGAAATATGGATTCCCTGAGCACAGGTAATGGCTCATTCTTGTTTTTGAGGTATCTGGTGACCCCAGTGGGCATGGAGTGAGACCTGAGGTCAAATACAGTCTCCCTGGGTGAGGCACTTCACCTCTGTCTGTCTTTCCTCATCTGTGAAATGGGGATAGTAGCAAAACCTTCCTCCCAGGCTTGGTGTAAAGATTCAATGAGATAAAACTTGTAAAGCCCTTAGCACACAGTAGGTATTTTATACAAGTTTATTCCCCTTTCTGTATCCCCAATGCTTGAGTACCTAATAGTCTTTTTTAAAGCCATTGTTGCTTTAGTTTTTCTCAATTACATGTAGAGATCGCTTTCAACACTCATTTTTGTAAAATTTGCTCCATCCCTCCCTTCCTATCCCCCTCCCCAAGATGGCAAGCAATCTGCTATAGTTCACAAATATAATCTTTTATTTGTTTGTTTGTTTATTTTGGAGTTTTTGCAAGGCATTGGGATTAAGTGACTTGCCCAAGGCCACACAGCTAGGTCATTATTAAGTGTCTAAGGCCCAATTTGAACTCTGATACTCCTACTCCAGGGCCCGTGCTTTATCCACTGCACCACCTAGCAGCCCCCCCCCAAATATAATCTTAATGAATGTTTGGTGAATGAATGACTGATGGCTGTGACCAGGAGAGATAGCTACCAGGATCCTGGCTCAGTTTGGTGGCTGTTCCCAGGATCAGGTCCTCAGATGGGCAGCTCTTGGATAATGATCCCAATCATCCTGCTTCCTATCAGTGATGATGATGCCTGCTCCTAGCCCAGCCCCCTGAGGGTCACAGGTCACAAAAGTCATTCTTCTATATTGCCTAGCACCCCAACCATTGCCCTTCCAAAGCTGTTTTAAGGTTGATCCAGTCAGGTGCTCACATCAGAAAATCATGACTCCAAAGAGAGAAGGGGCCTCAGAGACCACTGAGTCCAGCCTCCTCATTTTACAACTGAAGAAACTGAGGCCCTAGAAGTGTCAGAAGCTCTGGGGACATCTAATTCAACCCCTTCTGAAGATGAAGGCTTAGGGACAGAACATGACTTGTCCAAGATCATCTAGGCAAGGACACAGCCAAGGCAGAATCTAAACTTTGATCCTTTAACCCAAAACGCAGCCCTGGAGTCAATTGCAAATCAGGAGACAAGTACACTAGGGGGAACCCTTGGACTTGGGGGGGGGTCAGAATTCCTGAAGCCCCAGTTTGTGGAGCTGACTGTCCATTCAGGAGACACCCACCCCATTCTGCCCAGAATTCTTATATCCCCACTTTGTGGAGCTGGCTGTCCATTCGGGAAGCACCCATCCCAACCTTCCCAGAATCCTTATATCCATAGCTGAACTTGGAACCAAGGGTCAGTGGCTGACATCCAGAGCCCAAGAGGGGAGCCAGAGGTCAGCAGGCAGATTTATGCAGCTGAGACTTGTTGGAAGATGTCTGCTTGGGGGCTTCGGCCAAATATGGGGGTTTTCCTTTTTCTTAATAAAACAGAGAGAGAGAGAGAGAGATGCAAAAATGAAAAAAAAACCCATTCCACTCAATGTCTATATGACCTTGGGCAAGTGATCTAACTGTACTGGACCACAAGGTATTCATCAATCAAATAAAGGGGTTCTGAGGTGGCTAGGTGGTGCAGTGGATAGAGCACTGGCCTTGGAGTCGGGAATACCTGAGTTCAAATCCGACCTCAGACACTTCATAATTACCTAGTCGTGTGAACCTGGGCAAGCCACTTAACCCCATTGCCTTGAAAAATCTAATAAACAAACAAACAGACAGACAAATAAATAGATAGATAGATAGATAGATAAATAAATAAATGGGTTCTAGCATTTGGAGAGGACCTGAATTCGCTGCTTCTTTTTACCTGGGAGACCTGGAGCAAATCTCCCTGGGCCTCAATTTCCTCATTCAGGGCAGCTGAGTCTCAGAGGGAATAGACTTGGGGTTGGGAAGACTTGGGGTCCACTCCTCTCCACCATCACCCCTAAATCTAAGATCCTCTGCCCTCATCTTCTAACCCTGGCAGCCAGGGTCACAGACAGAGGCTGCCCAGAGCATCCTTTCCCTCTCCAATCAACTTCAGTCATCTTATTAAATTACATGGTGGTGGTACTGGGGGGGGGGTGGAGAATCAAGTCTAAATATGAATTCTACACACCTCTCCTCTCCTCTCAGGAAGGGGGCCTTCCCTGGGTATCATTTTTCAAAGGCTGAAACAGATATCTGAGGCTCTCATTTAATTAAAGGAGAAGGGAATTTTCTCCCAACCTTTCCAGACCCATTTAGGATTTGGGCAGAGAAGGAATCAGCAGAGAGCTGCCATCTGGTAGAAAAGGTGTTAATTCATGATTCTAAGTCAGCCCAAGATGCTAGCATTCAGCAACAAAGAGAATTCATTTGGCCAGGCCTCTCAGATGCTCTTTCTCCTCCCCGGTTGGTAAATTGAGAGTATCTGTATGGACTTGTGAGCTATTCAAAATATTCTGAGGCTGAATAGAGAGGTCACCTGCCAGGCAGTCAAGCAGGGGCCAGAATTCAACTACCCAAGGTCAAGATGCTTATTGGCTGTTCCTGAGAAAGCTCCAGAAATTCAGGGGTACCAGGAACAAATATTGACATGACTGGCTTTGTTCAGATTGAATCTCAAAAAATATCAGGCTGGGAACAGGGCAAATGAGGGGACTGGATTGGAGTCCCTAAAGGCATCATTCTCAGTAGGAGCATGGAAGGGGTAGGGGTGGGGAACAGGAGATATAGCCCTGCTCTGAGAGGAGTAGAGAAGCTTTGGGTTCAAGTCTTGCTCTTGGGATTCACCAGCTTGTTACCTCTCTCAACCTCAATGACTTCATTTCTAAAATGGATTCCATTTAGTGTCTAAATTGGGGATCCTATGAATGGTCTCTCCAAGCCCATCCCTGACAGCTGTTTCCATCAACCTGTTGGCCTTTCCAGGGTCCTCCTTCAAATGACCAGCTCTTTCTCTTCTCCCATTGCTTGTCCAGATGCTCTCCACCCCCTAATCTCACCAATCCCCAGTTGGCCCTGCTCACCTGAAAGACAAAGTAGGTGAGTATCTGGAGCCAGGACAGAAGCTGCTGCTCACATGGACAGAGGTTTGAAGGGTACTTGGAAGAGTCCTGCCCTCACTGCCCTCCCCTTCCCTCTCTACCCAGTAGCAGATGACCCTGTGGGAGCTGGGGCTTTCTTATTTCAAGTACATCTGACGTTGCTCCAGTTTGAAGGAATTTCATAGGTTATCTAGTCCAGCCCCCTCACTTTACAGATGAGGAAACTGAGGCCCAGAGAATGAATTGACTTGCCCATCGGTCACATAGGCCATAATCATCAGAGGTGACATTTGAACCCAAGGTCAAGCTTTAATCTCACTATTATATGTGTATCCCAAGTGATTCGCACAGAGTCTGGCTCAGAGTAGGTACATAATTGCCAATCAGTATAGATTGCCTATGATCTCTTCCATTACATAGTCATTCCTTTGGATGAAGAAGAGATTTTAGTCCTCCACTTAAATAGCCCCTGGGAAGGAATAATGAGGACACAAATTCAAATGTAGGAGAGAGAGAGAGAGAGAGAGAGAGAGAGAGAGAGAAATAGAGAGACAGAAATAGAGAGAGACAAGGAGAGAGAGACATATAGACACTCAAAGACAGACAGACAGAGAGGGAGAGACCTAGCCTGGGCAGCAGAGCCTCTGCCACCAGCACTAACTCACTTCTAACTAGCTGTGTGACCTTGGACACTTTCCCTTAATTTTCTGGCACTGACATTCACGTAACATTTCAAGGGGGTTACATACTTTATGAGCATCATCTCTTTTCACCCTCATGACAAACCTATGCTATAATTGTTCCCATTTCAGAGGAGGGAAGCCTGAGCCTCAAGAAAAGTGGAGAGACTTTGCCAGGATCTCATAACTCCCAAGTCTCTGAGGCAGGATTTGAACAGACGACCCTCAGTCCTCCATACTGTTCCTTATGCCATTCTGTGGTGTTGGGGTTCTAGCAATAGGTTCTAAATGCTTCTGGAGAGGTTTCCTCCACTTATCAGCAAGTGATTCTGGGAGGTTAGTTTATGTAACCAGGAACTGTACCTGTTGCCAGGTCAGGACTCTCACAGGCCAGTCTTTTCCTCTCCCTTCACCTTACATTTATAGACATTGAGATTGAGGCCCTGCAGATTTGGGGCACAAGATGACCCATAAGAGGGCAGTGTGGTTCACTGGGGCCTCATTTTCCCGTTGTGAAATAAAGGAAGCCTGAGACTGATGACCCCATGAAAGAATATTGGACTTGGAGTCTGGTGAGCCCTGAATTCTGCCCATGTGAGCATTTATACTGAGACCCAGTATAAATGATTTAACCTCCAGGAGCCTTCAGTTACCTACCTGTGAAATAGGAATAATGACAATAATAGTCTATAACTTTCCCTAATGGATTGTCTACCACAATGCTAGCTGTTATTAGAGAAAAAATAAAAGGGAGGTGTACAGGGGCGGCTAGGTGGCGCAGTGGATAGAACACCGGCCCTGGAGTCAGGAGTACCTGAGTTCAAATCCGGTCTCAGACACTTAATCATTGCCTAGCTGTGTGGCCTTGGGCAAGTCACTTAACCCCATTGCCTTGCAAAAACCTTAACAAAAAAGAAAAGAAAAGAAAAAAGGGGAGGTGTACTAGGGAGGAAGAGGAAAGGCTGCCACAGGGGAGGGGTGCTCCAGAGACAAATCTGGCCTGGTTCATAAACTGGCTTTGGGCCATACTGTGCCACTGGTTTGCTTGGGAACTATTTTCCAGGTCTCTGAATTTTCTCTTCTATTCCATCTTCCCTTGTTCTCTTGGGGAACTTTCCTTAGCTTCCTGGGAGGACACTGACCAGAATTGCCCCTCTCTGGCTTCTTACCTGAAGGGTCTACCCTTGGTCCTCTGAAAATTGTTGCCACCCAGAAGCTTCATTTATACCTAAGGCTTTAGGGCAGATTGGCAGTGAGACATGTCTCCAGGCTCTTGAAAAAGAGGTGGTGGACTACGGATGCAGAGTGGGTCATACATTTGTAGACACAGTCATTGTGTTGATACATTTAGCTTGACTGTAAATCTGTTCAAATGAAAGGTTCCATTCAGGGTCTGGCAAAAATCAGGGCAATGGAGAGCAACAATCTAGAGAAAATAACATAAGCAAAGTGTTTTAAAATATGGTCTTGATTAAGAAATAAAAAATAAAAAAATAGGGTCTTGACGCCTTTTCTGGGGGAGGCAGGAAGGTAGGAGAAAATTTGGAACTCAAAATTTAAAAAAAATGTTAAAAAGTTTACATGTCATTGGGAAATATTTAATGAAATTATATATATATATATATACATGCATACATAATATATCATATTCTACATATATTTAAAATATGGTCTTGAAGCCCCCTTCTTTTCCCCTGGTTGGTTCACCAAATGGGAGAGTCACTGGTGGTCCCATCTTCTTTGTTAGTTTGGAATCCCCTCAAAGGTCACTTTCATCCACCCATGGGTACAGAAGGGGGAATCAATCTGGCAGTTCCACAGTCTGGTTCAAATGCTCCTTTTGATGTTTCTAACTTTAGTCAATTCATTTAATCCCCTTCTGCCTCAGTTTCCCCATTTATAAAATAAGGGGATTGGTCTAAATGACTACCAGGTCCCTTCCTCCACTTAGGTGTAGGATCCTTCTCCTTTCCCTCAAGCACCTGACCTTGGGTTGTCTCCTTCTCTGCCCCCACCCTCACCCCCACCCCTTAATGCCACTCTGCCAGATCTCTGGTCCAGCCTCTATGCTTTAACTGGGAGGGATCTCCCCAGGCTTTCGCCTTCCGAATTTTCCCACCTCCAAACTTTCCCTTTTTTTTCCACCTCCAAACTTTCTCTGTAAACCTGGCCTCCAGGCTCTAGTGAGAGCCTCCCACAGTGAAAGGGGAGACCAAAAGTCCTTTTGTTTGGAGATGTTGGCGGAAGAGTATTAACCATTAAACTGACTTTAATTTGCCAGTTCTAATCCCAGTTTAACTCTGCCTGGGGGCAGGGGAATGGCTTGAATGACCCCTTAATGAGTCTCCCAGCCCTGCAATTCAGGGCTGATAATGAGGAAGAAGCTCAACAAGTTTGCTTTAGGCTTTTTGTCTCCTCCAAAAACTTCAAAGTGAGAGACAGAGACCAGAGACAGGCCGCCTCCTCACTCCTTGGGCTGGAGATCAGCACTCACCACAGCTGGCTCCTGCCCTGGTGACGTTGTCCTCTGGGAAGGCAATGGAGAGGAGCCCAACTGCACGGATTTCTCTGAAGCCGAGAGAATTCAGACAATCGTGTTTGGCAGGAAAGCGATTTGCTATGGATCCCCTTTTCAAAATAAAACTCTGTGTTGTGTCTGAAGGTTTTGGCGAGGGGCTGGAGAGCAAACAATTGTCAGATGGCATTTGTCTGCTGTGGCAGGTTCAGCTGGGTCCTGGTAACGTGGAAATGACACCAGGTTGAACTTGAAGGGTAAGATTTAAAAACAAAGCAAAACCGCCCTGGGGAATTTCCAGTTGGGGCTTGCCCTCTCCTCTAAGTTGGGATGGGCTGGTCAGTCTTGGGGAAAGTCCAAAGAACTAACTGCCTTTAGGAAAAAAAAAAATAGCAAAAATCTAATCAACAAACATTTATTAAGAGTCTACTATGTTGGAGCAGCTGGGTGGTGCAGTGGATAGAACCCCAGCCCTGGAGTCAGGAGGACTTGAGTTCAAATCCAGTTTCAGACACTTAATAATTACCTTGGGTAAGTCACTTAACTCCATTGCCTTGCCAAAAAATAAAAAGTCTATTATGTTGCAGACCCCCTACTAAGCCTTTACAATACAAAGACAACAGGTGCCTGCCCTCAGGGAACTTGCATTCTAACTGGAAATAGTTAAATACAAACAGATGTAATGCAATGTAATGGGGGGGGGGGCACTAACTAGTGAGACCAGGAATTGCCACCCACCCAGGAAGGAGTCTTTTGGTAATGTATATTTTTTTAAAGTTTGAAAAGCTTTCTGCATCGATTTTCTCATGTGAGCCTCATAAGGACTCCAAGGAATAGGGACTAGCTCGAGGTATGGGAGGGACCTCAGAGTTCAGTCTCTTCATTTTATACAAGAGGAAAGTGAGACCCAGGGGAGTAGAAAGGAATGGCAGAGCCAGGATTCCTGTCCAAGTTCTTGGACGTTCCACTTTGTATTCTCATTGTTACCCCCATTTTCCAGATGAGGAAATTGAGGCTGAGAGAGATTAAGTGACTTGTCCAAGGTCACACAACTAGTACATTTCAGAGAGGGGATTTGAACCCAAGTCATGGAATCATAAGATCAAAATTCTAGGCTTGGAAGGGACACCAGAGAACATCTAGTCAAACACTCTCATTTTACAGATACAGAAAATGAGGTCCAGAGAACATAAGTTCCCAAAGTTATGAAGATTAGAAAATGATAGGGTCAGAATTTGAACCCAGATCCTTAGTCTAGAATCTAGAATTTTATCTATTAAACCACTTTATACTCCATTCATTAATCAACAATCATTGGACAGGCATCTGCTGAGTGCTGAGCATTTGCGGGGGGGGATAACTAATGAAACAATCTCTTCCTCTGTTACTACTTTTTTGTTTGTTTTTTGTGGGGTAATGGGGCTAAATGACTTGTCCAAGATCACACAGCTCATCAGTATTAAATGTCTGAGACAGGATTTAAATCAGGTCCTCCTGACTCCACAGCATCACCTAGCTGCCCCACTTTCATCTTCTAAAGAAAATACATTTGTTGAGGGAGGCCACGTGGATAGACTGAATAAAGACAGGGTGGTTGGGGAGGGGGAAAGCACCAACCTCCAAGGGATCAGGAAAGGCTTCCTGGAGAGAGGGGGCCTTGAGTTGAGTCTCAAGGAATCTAGAGGCTGTGAAAGGTGAAGGTGAGGAGTGAGTGTACAGGGGAGGGCACAGTCTGTGCAAAAGCTCAGAGATGG